>NW_025111017.1:0-1200000 GCF_015476425.1 Leptopilina heterotoma
AACCATAACTGAAGTGAAACTTTTTTCTATAAATGTAAAATCATCAGTTTCTTCTCTTTTTGTTATTGTTTCATCATTTCTAGTATTTTAATAAATGATTTCAACATCAATAATATTTTTAGTTAAATACACCAAATCCACCACCAACCTTACAACTTTCAAAATAAAAAAATTCAGTGTTTGCCCCGCCAAGAGCTGTAAAAGTTCACTGCATTTAATCTAACAACCGCTTCTGACAGAAATACTTAATAGATTCAGGCAACTGCCTGCTTTTGTTTTGAAAACTTTTTGAAAAAAATATGGTTTTTTCTAAAAGAGGCTGCCAAAAAAAGAATGACACAGCGCGCGAGGCGCGAGAAACTGAAGGTGTCCGCCACCATACCTACACTCCCCTATTTTATTATGCAAAAAAGCTTTTTAACTTTTATCAAAAACAAGCAAGAAAAAAATGTTGAATTTTACATATTTTGCACACTCTTCTCATGAGGTACCCCCTTAACAAGTTGCAAGCGAATTCATTGATTTTTAACAATTTGGCAGCTATTTTGGATCCGCCAATTTGAATTTTTCTATTCGGATATGAAATATACATCGCTGATACAGGAATCTAAAATACTACTCAATATTACGTGTTTGTAGTTATTTTATGCTTTATTTTGGAAGCGAATTGGATTTTAGTCATTTACGAATGTTGACAAAGACAACTGCACTAAATACACTAAAAATGGCTTTTGGTTAAATTCTAATATTTTAAAAATTTTTAGTTAAAAGTTTGCTGTTTAAAAAATAATTAAGCGAAGGTCTAGAAATAAAAAACCGAAAGCCATTTTCAGTGTGTTTAGTGCAGGGTTTTTTACCGGATTTAAAAACTTCAAATGACGATATCTCAGTTCCAAATAAAGATTTTTTTAAGTTCAAAGGCTTTTAGAAAAAGAATTTCTCTTGATTGTACATGACTTAAAAAATGTCTAAAAAACGTATTTTTGGCACCTTTAGTTAGAATATCTCAAAAACGTGATGTGATGAGGCATTTCTGAGGTCATATACGGATTCAGCACGTCAAAAACCATTCTGAAAATATTATCTAGTTCTTGGTTCTGATATTCGATAAAATTTTGTCAGTCTGTGTTTATTTAGGTTATGTCTTTCTTCAAAGAAGCCTATACATAACTACATCACAATAGTCTTCCATGTTCTCAAGCATTCGTTCATTTCTTGTATTTGTAACACAAACTTATATGCTTTCCGCCTTTACAAAAATGTCCCCATAATAGGCTATACATAACACCTATATACTCTAAACTTACGTCTATCTATTCTTTCTCGAATCAAAAAGCATTTTTAGGTTATGTCCTCAAAGAAGCCTATACTTATAACGTCTGTACATCATGAATTAATGTCATAAATATACCTAAGGTCCCTGTACATCTCTATACACAAGAAGTATAGATAAATGTAGTTTGTACAAAATGTCCTCATGTAGTTAATACTAACAGGTCGTGTAGATGCCGAACTATAGTAAATTGGATGTATAATTAATAATTATTAATTAATTGAATTTTTATTTGTATACATATGTTCCTTTCACTAATGTATTCGTTCATTTCTTGTATTTGTTGACAAAATTCAGCACATAATGCGGAGGTTAATATTTAAAGTGTTACTATTTTTAGCTATTGTCAATCTTTCTTAATTATTTCTATATTATTTCTATTCGTGGTTAACCAATTCTTTCTATGTCTTTGATAATTTGGAATTATTATTTCGAAAATGTTTTTTCTAAAAAAGCAGATTTCTGTATTAGGAAAAGCTATGCTGTCGATACATGAAATTTAAAGAAGCTTTAAGTGAGAAATGATTCGGAAAGATTGTTGAATTCATCTACCTCTCTGATATATATTTTAATAATTATTTACCGAATGATAAATTCCTTCCCTATAATTATTTCTATAACTGTTTATTATAAAGGAATGACACAAACTTATATGCTTTTCCGCCTTTACAAAAATGTCCCCATACTAGGCTATACATAACCCTATTTACTCTAACTTAAGTCTATCTATTCTTTCTCGAATCAAGAAGCATTTTTAGGTTTTGTCCTCGAGAAGCCTATACTTATACTTCTGTACATCATGAATTAATGTCATAAATAACCTAAGGTCCTTGTACATCTCTATACCACAAGAAGTATAGATAAATGTAGTTTGTACAAAAATGTCCTCAATGTAGCCAATCCTAACAGGTCCTTGTAGATGCCAAACTAACTACTAAATTGGATGTATAATTAATATTATTATTAATTGAATTTTTATTTGTATACATATGTTCCTTTCACTAATGTATACCTACACGAAAAAATTTCTGCACAGCAGACGCTTTCATCATAGCACACTGCTGTCTCAGAGAATGTACCGCTGCCGGTTCCTAGCGCACATTTTGGTACACTAACACGCACCGCTGCGGTACACAATGTAACTCTGCACTCATATAAAGTCGCTGCTTCTCTTTTGGGCACGGCAGCGGCACATTTGTTGATGTTACGAGTTGTGCCTGAATTTTGGACTGCCGGTGTTCAACGGAAACCTCTGCGGTGCAGAAATTTTTTCCGTGTATCTATAAAAGAAATATGACTCTTTAAAAAAGTCCTCGTACATGCCAATTCACATATATATATATAAAATATATATATATAAAACGTCTGTGTTTGTAGTTTCTATGGTTTGGAAAGTCTACGTATTAAGGCCTAAGCAGAATAAAGGGGAAGCGAACGCAAGGATGAGATAAGAAAAGATAGAAGATATATCTGTCCTTTTTTATCTCATGCTTGCGTTCGCTTCCCGTTTTATTCTGCTTAGGACTTTAAAGAGTCTATGCTTTGAAGAGTAGAATATTTGAGAGTTGATGTTTTGACAGATCCAGGTATCGATTTTCTACGTCTTGTCGAGTCGATGTTTTAAAGACTCGGGAAGAGCAGACATCTCCACCTATCTCCTAAAGTTCTAAGCCAATAAAACAGGAAACGAACGCAAGCACGAGATAGAAACGAGATACTATAGTTCTGTCCTTTTTAAGGCTAAAGCAGAATAGAAACGTAACTGTAATCGCAACCGTAAACGTATCTGTAAGAATGAGTTAGAAAAAAGAGATATATTCCCAGTAAAAAAAATTCGATACACGGACCGCGGAGTTCGTATACAGCTCGGTAGCTCGTATGAGAAATATGAGAAATCTCTCATACGAGCCTTTTCCGTAATGAGAAGTGTATAGATGCTTGTATACGAGGTGACTTTAAAGCATTTTTATTAATGTAACACTATTTTAAAGTAAATGTAGATTTATTTTATAAATGGTCTTATATAAAATAATTAAATTTAATACAAAATCGTGCTACCGCATCTGAGAAATATCTAATGTCGGTAAGTAAGAGAAACAAGGAATTATCAAATTCTAACCTTTTTCAGTGTGAATAAACTTTTTGAACAAAATTATCCTTTTTTCTTAAAACTTAATTTCCCTTATGAGTTTAGCTTTGTTTAGATGAGAAAATTCATTTCTATTATCTACATTTACTTTAAAATAGTGTTACATTAATAAAAATGCTTTAAAAGTCACCCCTCGTATACAAGCATCTATACACTTCTCATTATGAAAAGGCTCGTATGAGAGATTTCTCATATTTCTCATACGAGCTACCGAGCTCGTATACGAACTCCGCGGTCCGTGTATCGAATTTTTTTTACTGGGTTGTTTATCCTTTTTTAACTCATTCTTACAGATACGTTTACGTCGGAAACAACCTACATCAAATTCTTTTTCGAAATCATTGAATTTTGTTCATTTTACTATAGGCCAACGCACATAAGAATCGTAAGACGTAAACTTATATCGTAAGAATGGGATAGAGAAGGACAGATGAGTATTCCGTCCTTTTCTAACTTATACCTACGATATAAGTTTACATTTTTCGATTTTAATGTGCTTAGGCCCTATCTCTTGGACAGAAATTAGTAAAATTATTAATTCTAAAAATATAAATTAGACTTTATAGTAATTATGTTTTTTTTAAATTGGAACGAAATTCGGCATCTCTATGTTAACTGGATTTTTTTCTTACGTTACTCCTTTGGTTTGTTACACAACTTTTGTTGCATTTTATGACGTCAGTCACAAGTAGTCATAACCTAATATAATACACATGTGATTGATGCAAAAAGTGAGGTTATGACATATCTTTGACGCTTGTTAAAGTTCTAAAGGCCAACGCACATAAAATCGTAAGACGTAAACTTATATAGTAAGAATGGGATAGAGAAGGATAGATAAATCTTCTGTCCTTTTCTAACTTATTCTTACGATATAAGTTTACGTCTTACTATTTCAATGTCTTAGGCCTATCGCAGAATCAAAACGGGAAGCGAACTCACCTACTGCGCTCCCATGAATGCCAAATACGTTGACCGACAGCCGAACAAATCATGAGAGTGAAAGAGATAACAATAGTACCTATCCATTTTGTACTCATAAATTTCTGTGTTCCAGTGACGTATGTTTGCTTACATGTGAGCAGAATACATCAACCACAAAATCAGAAAATCATAAGTCCAAAAGACATAGTTGAGATTGTTATTGTTTTCTCTCTAATAATTTTCTGCTTTTGGTCAACGTATTCGGCTCACATGGGATCGCATTATATTAACCGTCGATTTGACAAAAGAATTAGGTCAAATTCAATTTTGGCTATTTTAACTTTTTGCCAAAATATCAAAATCGACAATTTTAAAATTCAATTAGTTATTGTTTAGTGAAAAAAATTACGTCCGAAGCAGAATAAAACGGGAGCGAACGCAAGTCATGACGAGATAAAAAAGAATAGATGCTATTTCTGTTCTGTTCTAATCTCACACTTGCGTTAGCTTCCCGTTTTATTTGGCTTAGGCCTCTTAAGTGCTTTAAGAAGAGCCCATAGCGGAGGGCAGGCGACGCCTGTCGCATATTGATTCCTTTTAACATTTCAACTTCATTTTGAACAAGTACTCGTTAATACAGCCGTCTGTGTTAGTATTCGGGGTTCGTTTAAGTTAACAAAGAGCGTTTGTTGTGTATGCGAAGTAGGATGTTTGGGATTTTGATTCCGTGAACCCGTTGACCGGCGGAGTGTATATGACGGGCGTGACCAATACGACCTGGTCAGTACTCAGTACTGGCATATCACTAGTCTATTCAGTGCCCAAGGGCGTAGAGGTTTGAGTCCCGGGGAGTCTCGTACCTCGTTCACACCAATCCGTACGCCTAGTAGCGTGCAAAATAATTTATCTTTGGAAAATGAAGCGTGTGTTCCCACTTTACCGACAGTTTTGCGACCTGGGGGAAATAGGGAAGTTAGTGATATTAACGATCGAACCAATATTTTCACAGCTGTGTTGTCTATGACTAGCGCCGGGTTAGTTTTGCCACTGTTTCTGGCGTGAACGTTTTGTTCACGCCGGCGAACCGCTGAAAAGAGATTTTGGGCAGTGAAACCCCGAACGTGCTACCGGAGCCAGTTTTTTTATAAAGGACCCCGCACACAATAGATTGAAAAAACTTTCAGTCAAATTAATTGAAACTTTCAGGAAAGAATCAAAATGTAATTCTGAAAAAAGTTCCCTCTGAAGAAAAGTCGGTTTCCGGGTCCGTTTACCCGCTAGAAACGTTAAAGAGTAAAAATGCAAAACTCATTGTACGTCGAAAGTAAAGTTAACTAACGTCCATAGGGAAGCATTATTGAATAATTATTATACAATAAATATAAACTATTAAGCGTCAGCGATCTAAAGTAGGAATAAAGAAAAAATACATAAAACCTTAATAATAATAAATAATGTGCACAACGGTTACGTTCACCCGCAATCGTCGCGGAAGGTTAGAAACAAAAAGGGTCTGCGATCCTAATTGAAAAATAAAATAAAAAAACTCATATACTAACCTAAACAAATCTGTCCTACGAATGACAAAGAACCAGTATAAGCTTCTCAAGCTAGTAATAAGAAGATAAGTATACACTTCTCTGCAAATCTGTCTCATTTGCAATCAAATGACCTATTAAGAATAATAGATACAAGATTTTAGCAACCTTAAGTGTACCCAACTAAAGAATAATAAAGAATCATGACAAATCATTAGACATTTTGATTATTCTTCAAATTTTCTAATGTTTTCTCGTGACTCTGATGATTTCTGATTTATCTGATTATTTCTGACAGAGATCTATAGTATGAATTTGATGTTTTTGAGAACTCTGTCAGCTTCTTACTTCACTTCACAAACCAGGCAGACCATACTTGAAGGGTATTCCAATATCTTCAAATTATTATTTGTAAAATAAATTTTATATATTTAGAATCATTAAATATCAAGATTCCAAATTCTTTCATTATATGCTATGCGTAAAATAGTCTTCAAATTAATCTGAGTTTATAAACATTAAGTATAGTGTTAAAATAAACAAAAATGATGTTAAACATTAGAAAAGTTAATACAGGTTTTCGACATTATACCTAAGTTATAAAAGGCATGGCGACTTTTTTACACAAAGCAACAAGAATAAATGCTTAACAAAGATTATTTGCTATGCTATAAAAAATAAAAGTAGCAGACATAAAAGTTTTGTTGATTCTTGACAGTATTTAAAGAGTTCTATTTCTTTTTAATGTTTTTGAGCTGCAATTGTAAGAAATACTATCTAAAAACAAAAGAATTTCTGATTATTTTTCTAATGATTTGTCATTATTTTCTTGATAGGGTAGCTCTATCGCCTTTTTGTCTACTCTTACTATAGGCAATATTCAGGTTCTAGTGCCCGTCTCCTATCAAGTCCAGCAGAAAATGATTTCGAGCATGGCTAATTAGGAAACTTTGTCACGTGTTTCGTAAAGACCCTTTTCCTTTTAGATTTTCATGGTGATCTGATAGGAATGGATTGATTGGAAAAAATAAGGAGAGTAAGAAGGAAGGATTTTTCCCAAATTGAATGCAGGTTTCTAGGAAGCCGTGAATTATCAATTCATTATTAATCGTTGAGAGTCAGTTTGAGCCAGTCCGGATTTTCTGAACTCTTGCTTAATAATCATTCGTTAATTTAGATACTACTGTATTTTTAGTTAATTAATTTTACTGTTAAATTTTTGATAAATAAATTTTTTTTAAGTTAATTTTAATAAAATTCTTGTCCTCTTATTTCTATTGTGTATATTTTTGGATTTTTTCAAGTTGTTAGAAGTTTGGAAACGCTGTTGGTGTGAGATTCAAGCAACGAAGGTTTAAATTTTATTTTTACTGAAGATCAATGAATCGATGAATTTTTTCAGCAGTTCTTTCGTTTGAATTTAGCGTAATTGGTCTTTCTTTTATTTGAGATTTTAATGAACTTTGGGTTACGATGCTGTAATCTTCAAGTCTAAGAAATTGCTTAAGGAATATAAAATACCCTTTATAGTTGCATATAATAATAAAAGTGTTTGTCAAGGCGTATAGCGCTTGAAGTTTATAGCGCTCAAAGTGTTGAGTGTGGGCATTAGTATTAGGATCAACAAAATTGCAAGAATGGTTGACTGTAAGATGTTCAAACTTATGTTGGTCCACAGTGTTATAACCTTTCCTGCAGTCAAAGATAATTGTTGTCCCTTCAACAGTTTTGTCTTTGATTACGGACAGAAATGACGTAAATTACTTGAGACATAAAACATAAAGTATACATAGTCAGACTCCTAGATCACAGCTTTTTTGTGTGGCTGTGTTATCTTCTATACGTAAATCATATCAACCCCTGTATTTCTAGCTAATTGTTTTTTGATCAAAATTCTTAATACAACATTTTTTGAAACATAAAAATCTGCAATATATGTACATAACGCTTGCTGGGTGTAAAATCATGATACCTCGGATTAGCGTTGAAAAACATGATACCTCGGTTTTGATTTGAAAAACATGACATATCGTCGTTTGGTTTGAAGAACATGACACGTCGAAAACAAAAAATTTTATTCAAATTTTGGTTGGTACCACTGACCGCGAAATTTAAAATGTGTCAAATATTTGAAACTTATATGAAATAAATAATTTCGCTTCATAATATGTCAGGTCGAAGGAGAATAAGGTAAAATAATTTTTTATAACAACAGTTACAATTCATAAGAATATCAATTCGAGAAATGCAAATTAGCGAAACAACAATTACCAAAAATAACAACTCATAACAAAACAATTTCGCAAAAATTAACAATTAGCAGAAGCATCTATCAATTCTTTAGACTGTTAATGCGAAGAAAGCAAGTTTGCAAAAATAACAGTGAAAAAATTAATATTTTGTAAGAATGGAAATTTGCAAAAATGACAATTTACAAAATAACAATTGGCGAAAATAACAATTATGTGACTTCCAATTCGCTATAAATCAAACTCTTTAAATTTAAACTTGAAATTCCACATAGAACTGAATGTATCCCCGATTCAAATTAAACTTAGCTTGATGATTTTTAATTTGACATGTCAAGTAGAATGTAGTATTCGAGAATCCAAATTGAACCAAGTAGATACTTAAACTTAATTTTTGTATTTGGAATTGCAAGCTGATACTTTTAGTATGTGCGAACTTGGAAATGCAAGTAGAAATTATAAGATTAGAAATCCATGTTAAAACAAGTCCCAGTAAACGAAAACTAATTGAAATGAATTAAAAAGAATTCACAAAGAGCTTTCGTGAATCCCGCTTTGTGACAAATACGAATTGGAGCCATGATGCAATTTTCCTGAATTCGTGAAACTGTATTGAACTTCCGAACCTTCTATCCGTACCAATTCACTGGACAAGTTTTGAGCCTTTAATTTTTTTCAATTCGTTAGCACGAATTCAATGCATTCCTTGGCCATTTCTTTCGAATGCGAATTCGTTTGGACAAATTGGTACATATTGAATTAAATTCAATTGAATATACAAAGAGCTTGAGTGAATCCCGCTTTGTGACAAATACGAATTGGAGCCTACCAAAAATGTTAATTCGTTTCAATTCATTTGAATTAGTTTTTTTTTACTGGGGTTGAAACAAAAATTGAAGAGGACAATCCAGAATAAATCCATTTCAATTTTATATTGGATATTCATTTCAGTTACATAAATCGGATTTCGAAGTTAAAACCAGTAGGCACCAGTAGATCCATGTTCAATTTCTACTAGTCTCAACTGGTTCTTTAATATAGGGAATTAAAATAAATTTCATGTCGTGAAATATTTAAAATTATATGAGTAAAGTGCAAGATTTTACTTTGATTTTAATCTCTTATCATATATTTTTTAAAAATGTAATATAACAAATCATTTTAAATTTCGCGGTCAGTGGTACCAAACAAAATTTCAATAAAAAATTTTTGTTTCGACGTGTCATGTTCTTCAAACCAAACGACGATATGTCATGTTTTTCAAATCAAATCCGAGGTATCATGTTTTTCAACGCTAATCCGAGGTATCATGATTTTACACCCAGCAAGCGATAAGTTTTAAAAAAATTTACCGGGGCTGAATATCACATATATGTGTACGGTGTCCTTTCGATTTTGTTTCCTATTTCTGACTTTCGATAATGGACTTTTTTGTCCTACCTGCACGGAAAGTTTATCAATACGAACAATTTTAAAATGTCTAGAATTATAGATTTTAAAAATTCAACACTACTTTGTATATAAAGTTTAGTTTTTTACTTGTAACGATAGCATTTAAAATCTAACGCGAGAAATTGTATTTCATGCATAGAGTATATCTATATATACTACAGCGTGTTCAGCTCGCTAATCGCGTATACACCGCCGCGTCGCGCCGACGTCATAACGACCTAAGCAGAATAAAACTTAGGAAGTCTGCAGCTTGACACCATGTGACCGGTTCTACTGCAGTTAAAGCAACGTACAATGTTTTGTTTTTCTCCTACCATTGGCTGGCTTTTCATAACATTTTCCAAAACTGTAGTTTTCGATGGATTATTTGAACTACCTTCTTGGTTACTTTTCGTGTCACCTTTTAATGAAACTTTTTCGAAAGCGGTCAAGAGACCCTGCGTAACCACAAATCGATGAATCCTAGACTGGTTTCTTAATGACACATCCGGTATACCGTCAATTAAATAATCCACCAGTTCTTCTTCTTCAACATTGATCGTATTGGATAATATGATTTTTTCATGGAAATAATCAGTAAACGATTCGGAAGGTATCCACGATCTGTTTTCAAATTTCCTTCGTAAAGTTAATCGGTCCTCGCGTCTATCAAACATGGTTCTAATCTCGCCTTTTAATTTCGATGCAATCCATACACGTCCATGCTCGTGATTTAAATTATACGTAGACCTTAGCATCTGAAATTATTCCTTTCATTTACGAAAATCCATTTTAGCCCATGAGAAATCGCTCAACAAGTCCTTCATAGCATTGACATTGACAAAAAGTGGTGATTGCTGAACAAAAGCATGCCCTGATGATTATTGACTGGTACCAGCCGACGACTGCTGAATCGTGGCGGGGAACTATTTCGAAGAAATTCTATTTTTCGCTTAGCGAGTTCAAGTTCTCGTTTCATTAAATCTTGTTCTCTGCGCAACGATTCAATTTCCCTGTCTCGGCTCTGTATTTCTGGCAAACGGTTAGCTGCTGGATCTGGAACTTCATTCGTTTCCGAGTCCCTGTTTGTAGTCTCATCAGTGGTTTGTTCGCTCGTTAGCATGGGCACGATCCCCACCCAAGGATCGGAAGGATCCGCCTCCTGTAATCTCCTTATAATTTCTATCTTACTCCCACTCGTGGAAATATTCAGACTACTACATGCCTCCTTCAAGGCAGTTAGCGTAAACTTCTTGGGATCTATAGTACACTCTTATACGGAATCACGTGACACTCAAAATTGGCACTAGGGCCAATTACACTTGCGCACACTCATGTGATTTAAACGACGCACCACGTTCTTCTTAGGAACTAATTGAATTAAACATGATGCCACTGAAATCCGCCATTTGCACAAATTTTCAACTCGATTCACGAAATTTGCTGTAACTTAAAAGTTTTTGATTCGAATCGATTCAAACTCGCGGACAGAACTGACCGGATACTCGCGCACTTTATTAATTAGCTTCAGAGTAAAACAGAATTCTCTTTTCAGCATAATTAAACCAAACCCGAACCGGGTCACTAAACACGAGGTACCTGCGGTAATTCTATCTTAAGATTTTCTTTTACCTCCCACGACGAAAAAATATAGCTTTAGACACTTCTTTTTCACAGTTTATTCAAGAGCGTTTTGGGCATAGTTATCCCACTTCTGAAGTTTGTAAGAAAATTATATGCCTGTATTAAAATAACATATATATACACTTGTCAGACAGTGTCAATTTACAGAAGGTTCATCGTGGACTGACTATCATTTTCCGAATTTTCCCGATTATCATATTACCCCTACTATTTTTGTTGAGTTGAGGAGCACCTTTCTCGTCAGAGATGGCGCCCTAGAAGAACTCTTCACACCGAGGTGCTATTCGGTGGAGATGCATTCTAGGAAATATCTACATTCGCACTAGCCTCGTCTCAGGCATGAATATCGACTGTAGTTCAATATCTAGTTTTTTTAACGATTAAGGCGCTTAATCGATCTAGCGAGGACCACTCTAGTTTGTCAGTGCCATTGTCTAAGGGTGCGTTTATAGGACTGTTGGAAAAAAAAATTTTTACAGAAAAAATCAGAATTGCGTTCACACGCCGAGTTGAAGGTGTTTCTACAATAACTTGCATGTCTATCTTCCCTGTTTGATTCAAGGCAAACGCTTATGTGATTTGTTGCAGAATCACCTTCAGCTGGGCGTGTGAACGCAATTCTGATTTTTTCTGTAAAAATTTTTTTTCCAACAGTCGTATAAACGCACCCTAAGAATAATTCTAGACACTACAATAGATAAATTTTTATAAAAATGATCATGTACATTTTCACTGTTCCAATTACCGCAACTGTTCTAACAGTTAGTCATGACTATTTAAATTACAAGATCATGTACATTAAACATTCGTATTGTGGAGCAAAACTGCCTTTATGCTTCGTTTAGAGGACTCTATAAAAAGTCTCCAGTCTTCAGGTTTATAACTGTTTGGTTTCAGTTCATCAATAAGTCCATCGACATCAGAACAAAATACTAATGCTGAATTTGTTATCTTTTGTAAAATATTTACGAAATTTTAAGTCACGCTCTTGATGAAAAGAAACTTTAGTGCCTGGTTTAACAAGATGTTTTTCTTTAAAAATGAACCTAAGTATTCTGCACCATCTTTAGGTAAACCTAAGTGTCGAACAAGATCATTTAATTCTGTCTGTGAAATTAATGATGGGATTTTTGTTTTTTCAGTGTAAGGAAGAAAGTTTGTTTCGCAGTCGTCATCATCTGTCTCAGATTCGTATGCATCAGACGCTTCCTCAACCTCCATTTTTTCGGTATTTTCCGGAACGGTAGAATCCGTTAGTTCCTTTTCAACCTTACTTGATGAATTCGAAATTGGTGCTGTCACTGATGAAACCATGATATAAATAATTTTTACACTTGTTTTTAATATTATATCCTTTTATTTCATTCGCACAAAAATAGCAATTTTCTTTACATCGCGGTTTCTCCCAGATTGTTGGACTTGAGTATTTAATAGACTTCCCATTTCTATCTCTTTCATAACATTTAAAAAATTTTTTGCAACTATTGCAAATTATATGCGGAACCCAGTTTGATCGTTGATCGATTTCAAATCCAAAAATTTCTTCATACATTTTACTTATTACATCATCAATTTTGTTTCTCAAAGATCCAACTTTATATTTACTAAAAACATAGTAAATATGTCACGATTCTCACTACAATCATGAGATTGCAATTCATTTTCAGACTTCCTTCTTGTAGCATCATACTTTATATTGGCCAAGTCACTAACCAATGTAATGCTGCGGTCGTTGAATGACGACGCCTGCAGGCCCGCTTTTTCACCCTGACCAGCCGCCGATTCTGGGTTTCCGAAACCCTGTCTCGTGATTCTCTTCTTACATGTGTCTGCCATGACGGCATCTAAACCGCTAACCAGGGACTTAGCCGGATAGCGGCCAATCTCCTTTGCCCACCGTCACTGCGGGGAAGTGCCCTTGACGCAAAAAAAAGTAAAAAGTTATTCCAACACTATTTAAACGAAAGTACTATTCGTAGTAGGCACTTGTTCCTAAATAACAACAAAGTGTCATTGAAAACAAAAATTTTTAAAACATTTGTCTACAATTTAGAAATTTTTGAATTTTGACTTCAGATTCATAATCAGCGACCTCAAAAACCCCTAGATACCAAATTTCACAAAAATCCAAAAATTTTCAAATAATTTTCGTCGCCATTTTGAATTTTTAAAAACTGACATACAATTCATGATCAGCGACCTCAAAAACCCCTGGATCAAAAAATTCATCAATTCAAAGAAAAATTTCCGCCATTTCAGATCTGTCATTTTCAATTTTGCCAATATAACACCAGATTCGTAATCAGCTACCTCAAAAACCTTCAGATACCAAGTTTCATAAAAATCTATAAACTTTTAAGAAACTTTTAAAAAATCATCATTTTTCAAATCATTTCGACCGAAATTTTGGACCCGCCATTTGGATTTTCTGAAATCTGACTTTAGACTCGTAATCAGCGGTCTCAAGAATCCCTGTATACCCAGTTTCGTCAAAATCCATCCATTCATCCGTTTGCGATTGAGGTTCCGATTACGTTTCTATTCTGCTTTAGCCTTTAACTGCAATACAATTTAATTTTATGTTGGACACAGATATAAAGTCCTAAGCAGAATAACACGGGAAGTAAACGCAAGCATGAATTAAAAAGAAGCAGACGATATTTCTATCCTTCTTCATCTCATGCTTGCGTTCGCTTCCCGTTTTATTCTGCTTAGACCTTAAATAAGAGTAAAGCATAAATTTATTTAGATATTAAAAAAATTGTTTATTTTGATTATTTTAGTATTACGTTTATATTAATCCGTTAGCTTTTGCAAGAATATACAGTTTAAATAGGCCCTGTAGAAAATAAGATTGTTTTAGATAATGTTGTGTTAGCATTTAGGTTAACGACAGACAAACGTAAACTCGATTATTTTGCTAAATAGTATTATAGAGCTCTAAAGGCCTTTCTCCAATAGATTTCTAAACCTCTGCATTTGTCCACGTGTGCGTAAGTTGCTATGTCAAAATGTGCTGAAATCAACGCAACGCAGTCCTTCGTAGACAAACGCAGCCTTTGGGAAACCTATTTGAGAAAGGCCTTTACAGCTTAGCTGGCTGGCCGCCTGCCTGCAGGAGTAAAGGCCAACGCAGAATAGATCTGTAACCGGAACCGCAATCGTAAGCGTAACCGTAAGAATGAGTTAGAGAAGGATAAACAATATACCTATCCTTCTTTAACTCATTCTTACGGTTACGCTTACGATTGCGGTTCCGGTTACAGATCTATTCTGCGTTGGCCTTTACCTGGCAACATACAAGAATAAATAAGAGAGCAAATTCAAATTTGAGTTTACTATCTTTCTAACTCTTGTGCGTTGGCAGGCAGCCACCGAACAGTGCAACTAGCTTTATTCAATCAGCAAAACATTTTTTGCGGTATTAATAGAAAGAAAGTAATAAATATGTAGGAAATATTCTAAAGACAAAATAAGTTTACTACATTTGATTCTAATTTCGTGGTTCATATTCTTATTTCTAAATGTCATTCTAAAACACTAATAACAATTTTCAACCCTGACTCCTTGTTTTTTAATTGCTTATAACTCAGAAACTTTTAGTCAAACTTTTTTAAAATGTTCAACAAAAACATTGTATTTGAGTTAAAATTTCCGACAGTATACAAAATTTTGTAGGTTATGTTCTTTGGGTGTATACATCAGACTAATGCATAATTCGGAGACATTAGGTGAAGTGAATAAACAGTTTTAAGAATAATTTCTGATTGGTGACTAATTTCAAAAACAAAAATATTTTTAAAATTCTGATGTTGTAAATTCTATTTTATTAAATAAATAATTAGATTTACTTTTTAAAGAAGGTTAACGGTACTTTTTTATTATATGAAAGTAATGTGTAATTCATGGACATAATGAAAACTGAATAAATATTTTGGAGTCATATATTTGACTTTGTAAAATTTGAAAAAACATACATTTTTTACAGAAGCCTGCAAAAACAATGTTTCATTGTTTTGTATCTTAAAACTATTTCCTTTAGTTTCTGGGGTTTTGAATCCGAATTTGTCAACAAAAACTTTTTTTCACGTCAAAATTTTGAAAATGTGGAGGTCAAAATTCTCAATATATCTATTTGAAGACAATTACACACATCATTTCATTATCTAAAGAACATTCACGATCACTTTTTCACAATATATTTCAAAAAGAAGATTTTAAATGAAAATTTAGGTATTGCCTTCAACTTTGTTAAAGTTAAGAAAATTTTTCTTTCTTTGAAGATATCTTTCGAAATTACTTAAGGCTAAAACAGAATAGAAACGTTACTGTAATCGCAATCGTAAGCTCTTTTGTAAGAATTTTAATTATACTCTAATCAATAAAAAGTTGTTTTTTTAATAGTTTTTTTTAATAGATGTCGGTTATTCTTAATTCAAAATAGCTTATCTAAAAAGGCCGATGTCTTTTAAAATGTTATGTCTTCGAAGTGATTATTAAAAACGATGGGATTTGAGAGATATTGTCCTCTTCGGATTTTGCTCTTGTGGTAGTTATTTCTTTACCTAGAAAGTTTAGTCGTTTAGTCCTGAAACAGAACGATTAATTTCGTCGATCTTTTTTTCTATTTTTTATTGATATTATACATTGACGGTTATTAGCCTTTGACAATGAAATATCAATATTCGTTACACCCTCCTTTTGTAAGAGAAAAAAAAACTTACTATTGAATTTTTTGTCTCGGTACTGAATCTGATATTAAACACAAATAGAAATTGTAATTTAGCTTATAAACGAAGCGTATAAAACAATCAACAACAAAAAAAAGATCGTAACTACAACTACAACTCTTCTTCGTTGGCGGAATACATCGTCAATGTCGAAAAGCTGCATCATGTCGTAGGTAATTTAATATAGTTTAAGGAAAAATTTGTTGTATAGGTTTCGGATAAAAATTGTACTGTTTAGTGTGTATGCTGCACGGCCATGCACTACAAAAACTGGCTCGCGAGACTCGCCTTATCTCCGCCATTATTTAATATTTTTAATTTTTTAAAAACTTTCTTATACTTAAATATATGTATATGATGTATACATCAGACTAGTGCTTAACTCAGAGACATTAGGTGAAATAAATATTAGAATATTAGTATCTAGAAACCATTTCCTATATATAGAAAATGTTACATTATCTGAGTATAAAATTTCAATTTTCTACATATAATGATGGGATCATTCCCACATAGCAAATATAAAAAAATAAAATATTTTATAAATATTATATAAATTATATAAAAATATTTTCAGGACGTTCCAGGAAGGTCCTAGAATATCTCGGTGCTGTAAGGCTTGGGATATTTCACTGCATAAGCAATTTGTAAAAAAAAGATTTAAGTTTACTCATTAAAAGGCGGCATCAAAATATTATGGGAGTGTGAATATGTTGACAATTTTCATAATAAGTTCATATTTAGCTGCTGTAATGTAATTATAGGCTACTTCTGTTTGGGGTATATATCAGAGTAATGAATAATTTAAGGACATTCTTGGTATTTAAATAGTAATATGAGGTAGTTATGCAGAAGAAAGACTTTTCCGAATTTGAAATATAAATGGTTAGTTCTTTTTAGATTTATATTAATTCCAGTAATAAACTCTGGATTTTAATATATATATTTAATGACTAATCTTGATTATACTTTTTACACATGTCTCTGGTACACAGGAGTTGATTAAGTAGAATAATTTAAACAAAAATTTATATAACACAAAGTTTTTACACAATTTTCTACTAATATAAAACTATTTTTAAAAATTTCTTAAATATTCTCTTTATCAGTCACATATATTTTGCTGTTATAATAAAATAAAAATTTAATTATATTTTTTATAAATGCGAAAATAACAGCATCTTAATATTGAAAATATTGCTTATTTAATTAAATTAAATGCTACGTTTATATTTAACCTTCAGCTCTTGTTAATACGGTGAGTTTAGGTAAGCCTTTTTACTTTATAACAATTTTTTTTGTTGGTTTGAGATATATATCAGAGTAATGCATAGTTTGGCATATTTTGTGCATTGAACATATACTAAGGACTCTAATATATCTTTGTTTAGTGGTTTGATAATTTAACTCCATAACAATTTGAGGTTATGATGGACACAGGTATAAATCAGAGTAACACATAATTTGGGGACATTCTTTTTACTAAACTGCCCCTTATGAACAGATGTTAAATAGATAGAATAATAAAAGCAATTATTATATAACATAAGATTTTACACTATATTGTAATAAATATTTTTCTTTAATTTTTAAAAATATGTAGTTTTTGAGTCGCATATGAGATTATACTAATAGAATGAAAATTAAACCAAATTTTTTATAAATTGTAAAATTACATTATTTAGCTAAAAAAAGTTTGTTTATTTTGATTATTTTAAGATCACGTTTATATTTAACCTTTATCATTTTCAAAAATATTTAGTTCAAATAAGCCATCTATAAAATAAGATAATTTATATAATATTGTATATATGAGGGTAAGGCATATTTTGGGGACATTGTTTCTTTCATAATTCACATACATATAAATCTGTAATGTCATGTTACGGTATATTAGTTTAGTTAAAACCACATTTAATATTTTCAAAAGTGCAAAAGTAACACCATTGATAAGTTGGGAAAGTGTGATTCTGTTAAAATTTTTTAGGTTAGGTTTATATTTAGCTTTTGACATTTGCAGATAAATTAATTTTGATTTATCATTTTTCCTTTAAATTACTTTTAGGTTTTGCTTTTTTAAATAGTTCTTTAATTATTTGATTTTAAAAGTTTTATTTTAACTATTACAATCTCATTGTCTTGTTGTACTATAAGATTTTTAAATGCTACATTATTTTATACACAATCTTTACTTCAGGGAACTTTAACTTAGTTAAAAGGAGCATTGACCTGCCATCTATTAGCTCTTTACAATCTGCTTATTGTCCTCAAATAATGCATTCTTTCTTTGTATAGAAAATGGCCTCAAACTATTGGTTATACACAAAGTAGTTCGAGGACTGTCCCCAAACTATCAGAAATGTCCTCAAACTATTGATTATATAAAAAAAATGTCCTCAAAATATCACTTGAACAAACATATATATATATATATATATATATATATATATATTGGACTATTTTACTAAAATAAAAATGAAATTAATAGAATTATAGAAGAAATTATTCCATAATATTCATACATAATTAATTTCTATGACAGGTTCAAATCAAAAATTTTATGTATTTTAACAATTCTACATAAAGAAAAACCGTCTAAATTATTATTAATATTACAAAATAATAATATAGGGGAGAGTCTCCAGTTGTGAGACACCTCCAGTTGTGAGACAGTCAATTTTTTTTTAAAATGCAATATTAAAAAGCCGATTGGTTTATATAAAAACATTTCTTTTTATATGAGCCAACTTTTTCATGTACGCCGAAGCGGATATATAAACTGTTTTTGTTAAATACCAACACTGTGTGTGATAATCGACTAAAAAGCGTTTTTTCAATAAATACAAAGTACTTTTTTTCCAAGTTAATTAATTGGAAAAGGTAAATGTAATGCATTTTCTTTTAGTGTTTTCCTTATATTTTGTGATGCAATATTGCATTGTTCCAATCTACGGTTGAAAATAATTTCATTTTCCTTTTTTAAAACAGCGCCAATTTCTGGGTGTGAGACACAGCATATCACCAGTTGTGAGACGGTGTCAACACCCATCTGGGCAGCATAAAAAATACGACTTTGCAGGCATACTATTTAAATGTTGTTTTGATTTTTTTTCTAGTATTTTTGGGCATGTCAAGTGGAAAAAAGTCAATTGATTTAGAAGAAATCAATTTTAATGCTCTTGTTCAAGCTATTAAATTGTGTTTATTTGATAGTCATATTTTGGCGAATAAATATTATTATTTAGTATATAATAATATATATTATTAATATATTTAATTATTTCTACTAAACATAACGTTTTATGTCAAACTTATTAAATTTTAGCAATTTTTAATGAGTGTCTCACAACTGGAGACATTTTTTTTTTTGAAAAAAGCGATGTGCTCGGAAAATGTATCGTAAAACTTTTTGAGTTCATCGAAACACTATACTTTCTTTTAATAAAAGTTGCGTATTTCTGTTACCTTTCGAACGGTGTATTTTATTAACAATTTCGTTTACCCGTTTACAATTTACGGGTCAAAAATGAAACCCGTCTCACAACTGGAGACTCTCCCCTATGATTGTTATTTTGTAAAAATAAATGTCAATTATAATTATTACATATTAATACACTACTAAACTTATAGGTAAAAATTAAATGAGTTCTACAATTGCTAAAGAAATAATCAATTTTGGATTCCAAATAATTATAATCAATAAACAATTTTAGGTAAAAAAAAAAAAGAGGGAGAAAATATTGTAAGCTGCGCACTTATCTACTAAAATCTATTAATTACTACTTTTTAGATCTCAGCCACTAAAAGCTAATATTTTGTTAGAAAATTTCTACTTCTTTAAAAATTGCTAATATCTGAATCCAAAAACTGTATTCAAAAATTATAATCAAATTTTTAAAACCATTCCATTCAATAAAAATATATATATATATATTCAAAGTTTAAATCCTTAAACGTCTAGTAATTTATGAAATTTTGCAGAAATTCTACAAGAATTGATCAAAAACTTAATTATTCTTAAAACCTGAATTTTAATTCTTCTTTTAAATTCAAAAAGAAATTTGGCATTATTAGAAAATATAGGAATTTAATTATTTTAAAATATTTTCTTCGAAAAGAAATCAATTAATTTAAAAAGAGCCTTTTAATCGTCACGATTAATTTGATAGCTACTTTTATTGCTTCTATTTTAAAAATTACTTTTTGTGGCTGCAATAATTAAGAATTTTCAAATGTAAAATTTCTCAAAAAGAAACGAAAAATTGTAAATAAAATTGTTAAAATGTTAAAAGTAAAAGATAAGTATGGTGAAATAAAACAATACAATTATTTTAACAAAAATACGAAATTTATTCAGAATAAACACACGCGCATTCATACTACAAATGGAAAACACACACGCTACATACACATATAACTAAATAAACACATAATATGAAATTAAAATACTCACAAATTTGCGCACAAAAATAAACAAAAAAAAAAAGAGAAAAAGAAAATCTTTATGAAAAACACATACCGCACGCACACAATCGGATTTTAGATGGATCTTTTTCTAAAAAGACCCCAACACTTTTGGGCTCAATATGCAAAGAAGGACCTTGCTGGCAAATCATAGATGCATTTGGTTCTGAATTAACTTCGAGAGGATTCTCTTCCAAAATGGTTTCCACACCCTCTGGTTTTATACCCCAAGAAGGACCTTGCTGACAAATCAAGGATGCATCTGGTTCTGAATTAACATTGAGAGGATCTTTTTCCAGGATGGTTTCAACATCCTCTGGTTTTACATACCAAGACGGACCTGGTTGATTGATGTCTAAATTCTGCTGCATCGGTGTTTTCAGGAGCAACCGGATGTCCTTGACATAAACCCTCGGTTGCATGTTATAATCAATCTTTGGAACCTTCACTGATAAGTCTAATGGACCGGTTTGATCAACTACACCCGACGATGAAGGACCCCCTTGACTAGAAATGAACTTTGGCGCATTACTAATCCATACCATCGTATTAGCCGTTTTCTTCTTAGAAGAATCAAGTTGTTCTACAAACAAGATAGAACAAAAACATTGTTTACAAACATAATGAAATAAAAAGAAGAAGAAAAGGAAGAAAGAGAAGAAGAAAAGAAAATTTTACCTGTAACCTCTAATTTTCTCTTTTCGGGCCTCGAGCATCCTCCACAATAACAGTCAATTGGTCGATCGGGCCGACTACAAAAAGGAAAAAAAAATTTTAATTTACAAAATTTTACCTTATAAATTCAGAGAAAGAGGACAAATAAATAAATGATTGTACTTACAACAATAGATTCATCATTGACGTCATCTGCGCCGACTCAGCCAAGACTTCTCCTTTTAATCTCCGTAGCTCCTTGATACGAATTTTTCTGTCTACCACGAATCCTGGAAAGGAATTCCGCTTGGGACGACCAGGACGCCCCATCTTTTCGAAACAATCTATTTCTTGCATCGAGTGATGCACGGACGCTGCCAATGCATGTAGCGATTGAAGAAACATCAAGATGTTAACACCACATTTCCTTCTGTTCGACACTAAAATTAATAAAAAGAACTTAATTTCACAACCAATATAAACCACAAAAATTAAAACAACACAATTATTGTGATGCCCACCTTCACTAGCTGTGTTCTCCATCTCAAGAAATTAACTACTGAAAATGTCCCAGTACCATCATCTCTTATAAGGATGCAACATGCTATCATCATCAATTTTGCATGGGAAACAAAAGGGTCAACGTCCGTCCTGTGAAAGATGAAAATTCATACCTACCTCAATAAGACGATTAGAATAATATAAACAATGCATATCACTACACAAGAAACACATTAGATTATCACTTCACTATTCTTATCTATGTATGTTCGAATGAAAGAAGAGCGCAAGAGTATCGATGACGCTGTAAACACTGTATGAAATGTGAGACATAGACAACAAAAGATAGTCTCAATTTCGGAATTTAAGTCTCGGAATTAGCATCTAGATAACAAGACTCAAAATTTCATCGAGACGATGAAAAAGTAAGGAGGGAGGACTGTTACATCCCAGATACATTTTTGCTTTGATAAGATAGTAAAGGATATGTTTTGTGTATCTGCGATGTAACGAAAGGTTAAAGGAATGCAAGTATCTTTTAATTTGATATATAATACGCGTGTTAAAAAGACTTTAAAGTCCGAAATTGAGATGTAATCAAAATTGAAACTTTATATGGAGAAAAACAAAGCAAGAGGTAAAAATTGATAAAAATAGGAAGGAATGCGTTGCATCAGTACTACCTCAAGCTCGAACTCGCTCGCTGTGACCTAGTTGCGCAACCCGAGTTCTAGGAATCACTGCGTGTAACTCAAGCTTCACTTTTCCATATAAGAGGTAAAACTTGACCAAAATAGAAAGGAATGCGTTGCATCAGTACTACCTCAAGCTCGAACTCGCTCGCTGTGACCTAGTTGCGCAACCCGAGTTCTAGGAATCACTGCGTGTAACTCGAGCTTCACTTTTCCATATATGGGGCAAAAGTACTGACCAATTGTCGATGGATGTGATTCTTCTTAAAATCAAACTATAAATAGGACTATAATAAGCAGAAATGTAAATTCTAAGAAGGCAACATACTTTATCCCCATAATTAGCTATAAACTCTCCCACTTTTACTCATTTTAGCGTATATAAACGAAAGCTTCTCCATCGATAATTGTCAAAAGTTCCGGTGCGGTTAATAAGACCAATAGTCATTGTAGAGCGACCCTTCAGTTTTTCATTAAATTTTGTATTCTTTCTCTAATCGGCAACTGCAGTTCGAGTTGTACTCGGTTTTTGTGCAAGTCAATTTTGTTTTTCACTTAGAAACAAGTTTCTTTCCGTAAAAGGTGCAAGAAAAGCAATTTTACACTTAGAATCAATTATTTAAATGAATTAACTGTCGTATTTTGCGTGTCAAGTTTCATTAATTGTAGTTTTTCACCAATTCTTTCTCTAATTGGCAATTGCAGACCGAATTGTACTCAATTATTGTGCAAGTTGCTTTTCTCACACTTAGAAACAAGTTTCTTTCCTTAAATAGGT
Organism: Leptopilina heterotoma; assembly: GCF_015476425.1. NCBI lineage: Eukaryota > Metazoa > Arthropoda > Insecta > Hymenoptera > Figitidae > Leptopilina > Leptopilina heterotoma. Next base: position 23,088 of record NW_025111017.1, read on the forward strand.
GCAAGTGACGATAAGTAACACTTAGAAACGGTATTTAACTCTTGAAACAAACGCAAAAACATTAATAAGTTGTGAAAGTTACATAAGTGTAACATAACAAACTTTCTTAGTTTCATTCAATTGAAACAACTGTTGAAAACCAAACTTATAACGACCTGCGCTATTATTGAAATCTACGAATAAACCTGTAATTAAAAGTAAGTAATAATTGTATAATTATTGTAATCATACTATTTAATATTTAAATAAATTATAAAAAGGGAATATTTATGTTGTTGTAACTCAAAACCCGTAGTTTTGACAAGTACAAACGATCCTACTTAAAAATAAAGGTCAAGCTTTACCAACTTGACCATAATCAGCCTACCATTTCTCCCAAATTCTTTAACCTAACCTTAAAACCTTGCCTTCTGCTCGGGATGTAACACTGTTAATAAATTTTATGAAAATATTAAATATTGAAAATTATTATTGAATTACAAAAAACTTTTGAAAGTTATTGCACTTTTGCAAAGATTTTTATAAATTTTTGAAAATAATTTAATTTTTGGCGAAAAATTCTGCTATTTTTAAAGATAATTAAATTCTTTACGAGATATTCGTGAAAATTTGTAAAAATAATTAAAAATTTCTATGAAGAATTTTATTACTTTTGAAAATAATTGAATTCTTGGGATGAATATTGTCTTTTAAAAATAATGTAGGTCATAGCAAGTTTGTGCAGATCATAGGAATTTAAAATACAACCAACTTTTAAACATAATTGAGACTTAACTTCACCAAAATACTAATGTTGCAAATTTTATAAACTTCATCGATCATAAATTACATTTAAAACTTTCAATGAAACAAAAGTTTCCAATTGAAAAAGTTTTAAAGGCACTTTGCTAAATTTGGTGTGATTTCATCATTAAAAGATAAAAGAAAATATAGGGGAAATTTTAAAAAATGACTTTTAGGGAAATAGGGGACAGACATTACTTTAAATCCGCTAAGTTACAAAAAAATAAATTGAAATTTGATAATCACTGTGAAAGAAAAATTATAATTTTTTTTAAGAGAAAAAAAGTTGCCTAATTACAGGCTTCATACTCATTACTACAACTTCCTATTTACTACTTTTTTTACAATTATATAGTACACTCAGACCTAACCGGTATACACAGAACAATTTCAAGAAATAAAAAAAAGAGTCATAAACCTAAATAAATAAAAAAATAAATAATAAATAAATAGAAATATAATTTAGTTTATTTATATTTTAACTTACTTGCATTAAAATTATTATTTCTTCTTTCACTATAAAAAAAGGTTCTAAATTAGAGCTGATTTCGGTACTAAAATAGAACCAAATTACGATGTAGAACCAATTTTGGTTTAAATTTACGATTTCGTTTATTCTTTAAAATTTTTACTGATTTAAATTTAAATTTATTATAAATTAAATAAGTTTTAAATAAGTTTATTTCAATTAGTAGTAATTAAAAATTCAAGTACACATCGATTCATGTAAATAAGTAAATTAATTAATCTAAATTACATCCCAGCTGAAAATTTTCTATATAATTACAGTAGAATCATTCTATATAAATTTTAGTAAACGTTCTATATCATTTCTATATGAATTCTTGTAAATTTTTGTAAACTTTAATAAGAAGAAATAAAAGATTCGTGCAATAATTTTTCTAAATATTATATTATTATAAAATTAAATTTTTCATTTCATTTTTATGAAAAATTTTACGCAAAAGTTGTTGAAAACATTAATGTTTATAAAATTAATTGAACTTTGCAAACATATAATAATATAGTTTTAAAAACATTGTTTCACAAAATTTATATTTTTTGAACTCGATAATTAATTTTAAAATAGTAGCCTTAGGACTGAAAAAAGTAGTAAAAAGAGTAGCTATCGAAAAATTAGGTTTAACGACTAAAAAAAATTTAAACGATTCCTAAAAATCACGAAAATTTGATTTTGACTTCCTAATTTAGATAAAAAATATTTGTTTTTTGCAATGCTTATAACTTAAATTTTAAATTTTTACAAAATTAAATTATTTTTTAATCGGCGTTTCGAATTTCAAATTGTACTACTCGACTCGATTTTCGAATCAAGTCGGCCAATTCGAAAATCGAAACACAACATACTGCATACACATCATAGCACATTACATAGCAATTCGAAAGTCTAACTGCGATTTTCGAATTGGACGATTTGAATCGAAAGTAGATCAAGTCGAGTTGTGCAATTCGCAATTCGAACCTTCGAATTGGCAAGTTAGAATCAAATTTTCTCTCGATTCGAATTTTGCACACCTTTATTTTTTAAATTTTAATTTAAAATTCTTCAAACATACGATTATATTTAAGAATAATTTTCAATATTAAAAAAGCAAAATTCTCTTTAATTAATTTTGCAAAAATTTCCAAATAATTGGAAATTTAATTCCATCTTTTTAAATTATTTACGGAAATTGAACTATATTTAAAACATTATTGATTACAATTTCTCAAAAAAACAATTTTTAAACAATTCATTCAAAACTTGAAAAATTTTTCTTAAATAAATATTAAAATAATTGTTTATTTTTCCACAGGAATTAAAATATTTTATATTATTTTAGTGTAAAACCATTTTAAAATTTAATCGCTTCTAAAAATTACTACTTTAATTTTTCCAAAATTTAATTAGGGATCGTCCATATATTACGTAACACTTTTTAGGGGAGGGGGGTCAAGCTTTTTATTACGATAAGCCAAAAAATGGCGCTAATGTATGTAACAGCGTGTTACATGGGGGGAGGGGGGGGGGTCAAAATTTTTAAAAATTAGCGTTACGTAATATATGGACGGCCCCTTTTCAGGGTGGCCACCAAAAACTTGAGAATAAAATTCACGACCATTTTCCGGTTTTTTTAAGGTTTTTGAGAAATTTTCAAGGTTTCGAAAATAGTACTTTATTGAGCACTTTATGAGGAGGGACTGTTAAAATTTCAATTCATCCAAATTGTTATTTTTCATGGGTGAATAATGTTTTTTTCAGACAAATTTTATTATTTGAAATTATAATAAATATGCATCGAAAAATTGAAAAAAATTTAATTAACTAATAACTTTTAAATAAATATCGGAAGTTTTAAAAAAATAGAACTTTAACTACTTTCGTAATTTTTATTACAATTAATCGTATGTATATTTCAAAATTTTAATTTTTTTTAATAAATAAAATTTCGAAAATGGTCAAAATTTTTTTTTCAATTTTGATAATACCTATACAACACTAAAATTTAAGGTTTTTAAAAAAATTCACGTCAATTTCACCGGTCAAAACTTTAACCTTTTTTTAAACAAATAATAAATTAATAATTTTCTAAAAGAAAAATGCAAATATTAATACAGCTTTACAATAGTTAAAACTTCAAAAAATTGCAATTTAAAAATCTTTTAAAATGTAATTCTTATTTCTAAACATTCATTCTATAACGCTTTTAACATATAATTATTATCTAAAATTTATTTTAAAATTAATTTTTAAATCAATTCTTAATGGAAAGTCCTAAGAGAATTAAATTATTTAAATACAATAATAAATAATTTATTGAATAATTAAATATTTCTTAAAATTGAATTCTTACAAAGAATTTCACAAAAAATTGGGGAAATAATTTACTTATTTCAAAGAATTTTAATAAAAATTTTTAAAATAATGTCATTTTTCGATAAATTTATTTAAAATAATATTAAAAGTAATTAAATTTCTGTGAAGAATTTTATAATTTTATTTTAAATTTTTCTAAATAGTTAAGTTCTTGAGAAAGTTTTATTAATTATAAAAATAATTGAATTTTTAAAAAGAATTTATTAGAAATTTTGTTTATATCATTGAGTACTTTTGGGAATTTTTAATAAAATAGTAAATATTGAAATTAATTGAATTTTTAAAAATTTCGGAAAATAATTAAATTGTTTTTATAAGACCTATTAATTATTGTTTTTAAGAATTTTATTGAAATTTTTGAAAATAATTTTTTTATTTCAAATAATAGGATTTATTTATGATTTTACTCATTTAGCAGTATTAGCTAAAGTTATTGACATTTTAAAAAGTTACAATTTTATAAAAAATTGCTTTTAGTTTTTTCATATTAAATTAAAACATTTAATTGTAAATACTTTCTATTTATTGTTTAAAAGCTTCAAAAACACATCGAATAACCTTTCTGTAAATATGAATCGATATAAAATGTAGAATTTAAAGAACTTAAAATTTTAAAACAATGTCAGTAATGAGTAATTTTTATTATCATAAAGTGAAAACTCTTATATGTTTTATCGTATTTTATCTTTCAGCTGTCTTTCAATATTTCGTAATTTCATTTTCAATATAAATAAAAATAACGTTAAGCCTATGATTAAAAATTTTTATCTTCCTCAAGATTTTTTATATCCTTGCATAAAAGTAATTTTATAGGTATAACCAAAATATGAAAAATATATTTTTATATTGTACTGTTACATTTCTGAAATCAATTTCAAATTTAATTTTCGTATTAGGAAAAAACGAATAATGTTATACAAAAAATAGAAGAAGCAAAGCAAGCAGCATTATCACAGAGAGAAAGGCATAGTACATTATACTTGTATGTCAGTAGAATCTTCTAAACAGAATAAACATTGTTTAGAATTTGGCAATGCATATTCATTGCCAAAAAAAAGGAAAAGCATTAACAATGTTCAGATAGTTGAAAGAAATTTTTTGAATGTTTTATTTTTATAAATACGATTATATTTCAAAAAAATACTTTTTCTCGAGTGATTGCTGCTCTCGCTACGCTCGAGCCGCAAACTTTACTCTCGAAAAATCACACTTTCGCCACTAGTTGTACAATGTACAGTAGGATTCAAGAATGCCTTCCTAGTTTGAACGTGTCGCACTCATATGTTTCCATGGGAAAATATGAGTGCGACAAGTTTATACTAGGAAGGCATTCTTGAATCCTACTGTACTATTAAAGTAAAAAATTGAAATTCCTAAAAAAATCAAATTTAATTCAAAGAAACCTGACAATAATTTTAATTCCTTTAATTTATTAAAATTATTTTTGAGAATTCAATTAATTTCAAAATATTTCAATTTTATTTTTTCAGGAAACAAATTCTTTTAGAAATTCTAAATATAGATAATTATTCAAATTTTTAATAACTTTTGTTAAACAAATATTAAAAAAATTTACAATTTATCTACGAGAATTCAATTATTTTTTTATGTACAAAATATCTAGGTAGAGTCAGTTGTGATAAAAGAAAAAGAATTGCTTAGTTTCACTTATTACGTAAGTTTTTTCTTTTTAATCGGAATACTTTCGGTTTTTTTTGTATTGAGTTATTATTTCACTTCGGTGTAACAATTTTATGGAATAGTAAAAAATATGGGTATCATTAAATTACAATAATCAATCTCCTATTTGTAATCAAAGTTAGCAAAATAAAAAAAATAAAATTGATTCTTGTTATAGTATTAATAAGAGATAATTATAAATTTGAATATAAATTTTTTCCAAATGGGAGTATTTATTAAAAATTTTTTTTAATTAATTGAAATAACTACTGTTTTGATTTAACCCTTGTTTCCACTTACCACAACTGACCCTAAATATTTAAATTAAAATGTTTTTTTTCTTATGGGAAATAGCAGATTAGTAATGAAGCCAAAAGAAAAAACAAATATATTTTTAAACATGTGTCTTTATTTGAAATAAATTATTAGAGTTGTGTCAGAATATCACATTGATATGGAATGAAACACACCATCCGATTAAGATTTGATCTGGTGCTGTATACATATGAGCCAGACCACAATCAAACGGGGCGTACACGCCTAACTTTAAAAACTCACTTCTACAACTGAAAGAATAATAAATGGACATGAACTGAAAACTACTAAATAAACAAATTACGTATTTTGATATTTTTAAAATAAAGTGGATGATAACATTCAAATTCTGCACTGTTACTTTTCTGTCATTACTATTAATCAAGACAACATAATTAAGATCTAAACAATATACAAATTAATAAACATAATAAAGAATTTGCAATCAAATATGCAAATAACAATCATGAAAGTATGATAATTTTAACTTTTTTGATGAAAATTAAAAACAACGTACTATATATACTAAAAGGCACTCTCTTAATTGCAGATACAATTTTATACATCAGGGTGCTTTTTGATATGAATCCCCTTGCCTCTCACTAACAATAAAACTTTTGAAATAAAATAAATTTCGGGGTGCTTTTTAGTATGAGTCCCCTTGTCACTCACTAACAACAAAAATTTTTAAATAATATAAATTTCGGGGTGCTTTTTTGTATGAGTACCCTTGCCTCTCACTAACAACAAAACTTTTTAAATAAAATAAATTTCGGGGTGCTTTTTGGTATGAGTCCCCTTGCCTCTCACTAACAAAACTTTTTAAATAAAAAAATGTCGGGGTGCTTTTTGGTATGAGTTCCCTTGCCTCTCACTAACAATAAAAATTTACAAATAAAAAAATGTCGGGTTGCTTTTTGGTATGAGTCCCCTTGTCACTCACTAACAACAAAAATTTTTAAATAAAATAAATTTCGGGGTGCTTTTTTGTATGAGTCCCCTTGCCTCTCACTAACAACAAAACTTTTTAAATAAAATAAATTTCGGGGTGCTTTTTGGTATGAGTCCCCTTTCCTCTCACTAACTGTTACGTATGACTTCGTAACCTTTATATTTGAATACAAACAACGAATTTTATTTGAATTATATAAAATCCATTTAATCATTTTTTTAACCTAAAAACACAATCAACATCATTACACAAAAACACATATTAATTGTCAATACTCATAATTTCCAACATTAAGCAAATTCTTAACAACCTACTTTTAATCGGGTATTTAGCACAAAGAATTAAGCAAAGTACAATTTTCTTTATTTTAATATTGCAAAGTAAGGTTTCCTTCAGTTAATTTCAATTATTGCACAATAACGAAGTGGTTTAATTTTATTAATTTTGCAAGTACCAAATTCTGCAAGCTGTCAGAATAAACTGCATTGAGGATTTCCCCACCTAATTGTCAATCAATAAAAAGAATTGACAAGGAGAAATCTGGGCAGTTGCCCGTGTAAACTTGGCGTAACTAAGTTGGGCAGTTTAATTCAGGCAAAGTGACCTAAACGATTATATATTTTAGTCATATAGACTTGAGAATTTTGTCATTTTGTGAATCAAAGGGTGTAGTCCCTATTTATTGTGCAAAAGAAAATAAATATTAAATAGAGATTATATTCATTTCAACGAATACCAAGATTGAAAACAAACGAAAATTGAACGACAATTGCTGCGATTTTAAAATAAAGAAAAGGAAAAACAAACGATTAAAAGTGAGTAGAGAATTTCACATTGCACCTACACATACAAAACAATTTCAAAGCATACATGAATTTTCATATGTTGATTTTATAAGATTTTTCTGAAAACGAATATCTATTTTTCTCTTCCTTGAAATTTATATTTTTTAATAGAACATATATATTGTAATTTAAAAAATTAAAAGTCAATAAAATATATGTATATTTTATAATTAAATAAATATTAACTTAATACCAATTTCTATTTTTATTAATTGTAACCATACAATTGAAATAAATAATTGTAAGAGAGGAAAAGTCCCCTACCTTTCAAATATTTTTGCTGAAGAGCATTGTTAGTTATCTTGATTGGATTTAAAATAAAAGTAAGATACTTTCTTTATTTTATTTTTTACTTAAATTCAATTCGTAACACTAACAATAAAAATTTACAAATAAAAGAAATTTCGGGGTGCCTTTTGGTATGAGTCCCCTTGCCTCTCACTACCAACAGAAATTTTGAAATAAAATAAATTTTGGGGTGCTTTTTGGTATGAGTCCCCTTGCCTCTCACTAACAACAAAAATTTACAAATAAAAAAAAATGTCGGAGTGCTTTTTGGTATAAATCCCCTTGCCTCCCACTAACAATAAAACTTTTGAAATAAAAGAAATTCCGGGGTGCTTTTTAGTATGAGTCCCCTTGTCCCTCACTAACAACAAAAATTTTGAAATAAAATAAATTTTAGGGTGCTTTTTGGTATGAGTACCCTTTCCTCTCACTAACAACAAAACTTTTGAAATAAAAGAAATTTCGGGGTGCCTTTTGGTATGTTTCCCCTTGCCTCTTACTAACAGTAAAAACTTTAAAATATAAACAATGTCGGGGTGCTTTTTGGTATGAGTCCCCTTGCCTCTCACAAACAATAAAAATTTTAAAATAAAATAAATTTTAGGGTGCTTTTTGGTATTAGTCCCCTTGCTTCTCACTTACAACAAAACTTTTAAAATAAAAGAAATTTCAGGGTGTCTTTTGGTATGAGTCCCCTTGCCTCTCACTAACAATTAAAATTTACAAATAAAAAAAATGTCGGGATGCTTTTTGGTATGAGTCCCCTTGCCTCTTACTAACAACAAGAATTTTGAAATAAAATTAATTTTTAACATCGGAGTGCTTTTCGGTATGAGTTCCCAATAAAATGCATGATATGCTTGGTTCTATGAACTTAAAACTATACAATAAACACATTTACATATTTTGTTATTTTTTAAAACAACGTGTGTGATAACATTCAACCTCTACAGTATTCTCTTTCCGCCATAATTTTTTAAATGTAATGACGATTTTGCAAATATCAATCATGTAAGCATGATAACTTTGACTCAGCCGGTCAAAATAAAAAGGAATTCAAATATAGATAATTTTAAATATTGTAATCGTTTATTATGCTTTAATGATATGATTATGATTGCTTTGCATCGTTCCTTTATGTCATTATTAAAAAACCAAATTATTTAGATGTAAGCACAAGAAATATTCAAAAAAGGAATGACGTTTTTGCATTTGATATGCAAATGGTAATCATGCAAGCATGATTATTTTGACTTTGTTTGTCAAAATGAAAAGGAACGCACTTTAAATAAAAGTTTAACATAGCACAAAGCATAATAAGAGTGTGTGTGATAACATTCAAGCTCTGCAATATTCCTTTTCATCCATAATTTTTTAAATATAATGACAAATTTGCAAATATCCATTATGTAAGCATGATCACTATGACTCAGTCGGTCAAAATGAAAAAGATTCCAAATATAGAGAATTTTAAACATTGCAATTGTTTATTAAGTAATGTAAAATGTAATGCATGCTTTGCATCGTTTCTTTACGTCATTATTACACAACAAAAATTTAAAAAAACTATGACGTCTTTACATTTAATATGCAAATGTTAATCATGCGAATATGATTCTTTTGACTTTATTAGTCAAAATAATAAGGAACGTACATGAAATAGAGTATTAACATAATTAAAAATGTTAATAAGGGAAATTCCCTTCATTACAGTTAAGGTCACACTGCAATGTAACTATCTAATGATTATCATTTTTGAAAATACTTAAACATTAAAATAACGTTTCATTTTAGCTTTTGACAAATTCCCTACTTTAGAAAAAGATGTTCATTTTTTTGAAATTATAATTTATGCAAGATGATTTCTCATAGTCATTGCACACGTGCTGCATCATATACACCGCAAGAAGAACCATCAGGTTGCTTTTGAAGAAGGGTGACGGTAACGTTCTTCGCGGTTAATTTTGGATATCGTTTTCTTATGAAAATCTTTTCATCTTGCGAAAGTGTTTGGTATGTTAAATCTCCGTAATGACTTTCGAAAATAGTAAGATTTCCGTTTTTATAGTAGTAAGCTCGCCAGTGACCAATACAGTTACCACCAACAATTTGCACGTCAGTGTCATTTGTGCATTCAGGGACGAATATTTCTTTTATAATGTTTAAGACACTTAAAGTCTCAAGGTTAGAATGTAATCGAACAACTTCCAAAAATGCGTCAAGACCTTCGTCGTCTAACCATTGTACTTTACTTTTGATGATTTCTAAGCACGATTTCAAATTTTGTGGTGCCAAAGCCAATCTAACTTTATTCTTCTTTTTCATGTTGGTAGGTGGCATTTCTTCTTCAATGCTTAATCTTTTGTTTTTTTTCTCTGTGGATGGCAGTTTTATGTCTATTGTCACATCCGTGTTCATAGGTGACATTTCATCTTCATTGATTAACCTTTTCGTCTTTTTCTCAGTTGATAGCATTTCCATGTCTATTGGCACCTCCGTTTTGGAAGGAGGTATTTCATCATTATTGTTTAACCTTTTCATCGATGGTAGTTTCAGGTCTACTAACATATCATTTTTAGTAGGAGGGATTTCTCCAGCATTGGTTAATTTTCTCGTTTTTTTCTCTGTCAGTGGCACTTTTATGTCTACTAGTTCATCTTCTACTTTCCTTTTGCATTGCTTTAGTTCGACTTTACTCTTATCAATTGCAACTTTATCTTTCTGGGTCCTTTTCTCGAGAATGTACTCAGGTTCTCGAATCGTCATATGTCTAGAGTTCCGACTATCAATTATTTCTGGAAGCATGCAATCAAAGTAAAAGCGTGTTAAACGTGGCTCCATCATCTTCTTCCAGAATTCATCATCTCTCCACACAAAAATAACTTTCATTCCCAGCGGAGTCCACAATACGAAAAGGTCCCAGGCTCTTCTGGTGGTGTGCAGTTGTCCTTGCATCTGATAGTAAAATTTATGCCTTTGGTTCAACCTTAAATTTGGGTTTTTCTTGTCAAAAATACCTCTTAGATCTGGGTAAGTCTTTAAAAGCTCTTCAGCTGTAAGATCTTCACCTCTCTCTGTGCATTTAATTTCAACAGTACCACCTTCTGAAACAGTGTATCTAAAAGAAGCCTTTTTCCCTTTAGCCTTAGCATTAAAACCGTGCAAATGTTTTAGGTCCACGTTAATAAGACCATCTGGTGATGCTGCCAGGTACCCCAAATCAGGATCGATCCACATACCAGTAGGTTGAACAGGGTGACCTATCATCTCTTTTAATGCCTCTCTTGCATTTTGTTCGTTTTCTAGTCCATAAAATGCAGCTTCTGAAGGGTTCTTGGTAGATGGAAACAATAATGTCTTTACTAAATCGCGACACAATGTTGTTTCTCGTCTTCTGCAAATTTTTTTAAAATTTGAAGAAGTAATCATTTTTCTGTGGAAATTTTTCCATTCATCATTTAGAGACTGATAAATAGTTCGTTCAGCGATAGAAATTCTATTTTCCTGATATGTTTTTAACGTCTTCAGAAAAATTTCTTTCTGCATCTCAAACATTTCCTCCTCCATGTCTGGTTTCGTTGCAGAAGGACCATAATTTTTGTCATCAAATTTGTTTGTTTTTTTATCTCTTCTTTTCGTGCTGTTGTACTGTTTATTTCTTTGCACTTTTTCTTCTCTTTGTTTTTTCATTAATCGTACAGACGTGGGCACTATTTTTTTAGAGTGCTCAATGACAGAAGATTGCAAGTGCTTAGTACTCCAACCAATTATTGCGCAATGACATCGAGCACAATAGTTGCCAGATCTAGAAAGAGAAAGTCTCTTTCCAGCACAATGTTTACAAATAAGTGCATTCAAAGATTCTACTAAGTTAGTTGTTGTATCCAACAACACACTGTCGATAATCAAAATCAGTCTCACATGCAAGCGCAATAGCTGAGGATGAACATCGAATTCCTCTAGTAGAGAGATAACACGTTCCTGATCTGTAGAATCAGAATTTTTTTGAGTTTCAGTGTAATTTCCTTTGTCAACTACCACATCTAAAGAATCACATTTCTTTTCGTTTTCTTTTTTAACAATTTCCGTTTCTACAGCTTCGGTTTGTTCATCTACATCATTTTGAGCAGTAACATAATTGCTTTCATTGTCTACTATTTCTGCAGGAACGAATTTTTTTTCAACATCAACATCTTTGTCAGCTGTAGTCATTCCCACATCATCGATTTGTGTATCAGCATCGTTAATTTGTTGAATGCAAGGCCAGCCACCCAATAAAGAACATTGTTTATGACTACCAAAAACATGATGTGGTACATTCATTATGTCCTTTTTTAAAAGTTAGATTTTTTCCTTATATGTTAATGTACTGTCTTCTCTTCTCCTTTTGGCAGCTGCTTTTATTTCCTTGCGAAATCTTTGAACTTTACCTTTTAAGATCTGTCGAGTTTCTGTTATGCGTTTCCTTACATCTCTTTTTTTTAAGTTAATAACTGACGATTTTACTTTAACAATACGACGTACTTTTTTGTTTTGAATGAACTTGCAAGCTTTTGTGTCAAAAATTTTCTTCATAGTCGGAAATTTTGGGCTTACTTTATTACAGTATTTTGTGTGGTTTTTTAGTGCATGGTTGGTGCAAGCAAGTTTTTTAACTGTAATATCGTACTTTCGATATGGATCAGCTTTCAATACACTACTAATAGCACTGCTTTCTCCGTCACCAAAAAAGTTTTTGTAGACTATGTTATGTAGACTCTCGCTGTCCTCGAATGCTTCAACAATGCCTCTTGCTTCCATTAATGACGAAGCTTCATCTCTGCTAAAATTTTTGTAGCAGTCGTGATCCTTATCTTGCCCTCCTTTATCGCATGTTGCACATGACTTGCACTTAACTCTCAAATCTAAAGGTTTTTTGGTTTCACCTTCCATTACTGTAACAGCACCACCAAGAGAAGAATATAATCCTCCTGCAAAACTTCTTTGCAACCATGGGGCATCACAGTGAACTGTTTCCAAAGCAATAATAATGTCCTTTCCATTTGGTCCTTTTACAGTTTTAAAAAGGCCTTTTTTAATGAGAGCTTCTCTTTCGTCTATTCCATTTTGTTTCATGATTTCCTGAGAGGTCTGTATTACAAGGGGAATTACCTTTTTCTGATGTGTTAAATAGGCCGTTGAAGACATGGACGGGATACCGGCAGGAGCAAGTAATTCCTGCATATTTGAATAACCACTACCTGCTGTCATACTTCCAAATACCATTGCAGTAATGATATCCATTTTACGAGAATCATTTGGATGCGAATTTTGTATGACTTTAGCCTTACATGTTCTACAAAATAATGTCACATAAGTTTTGAAGCCTTTTTTACTTGATTTCATTATTTCCCAGGTTTTCTGAGTACACGATAATTTATGTCGATTGTCTTTGTCGTAGGCCAAATTGAAAAGACTGTTGATTAAATACTCCAAATCAACGATACGATTACCGTCAATACTGCTTTCCTCGACGCACTCTTCTTCAACATTTTCAACCATACTTTCTACATTTTTGTTCAGGTTTATATCCACATCATCGACGCCAATAGCTTCACAAATTTGTAAACTACCAGCAGCCATCGTAGGACACGTCGACATGCTGTCTACATCGACATTTGTAGTAAATGTGGAGACGACATTTAAGCCGTCATCCTGTTTATCTGAAAGAAATACTTTGTTATTCTTACTTATGTTTATAACTTCAACATTTTCAATACCATTATCACAATTTAGTTGTGCAGTGTCATCGTTTTTTACAGAAAATGACGTGTTTTTTATTACGATGACTTCTGGAAGGTTCTCAAGATTAGTATATCTCTCATCGTCGTTGACAACTAGCGAGTTAGTAGCAGTCATCGTAGAACACGTTGACATGCTGTCAATATTGAAATTTGCAGTAAGTGTAGATACACCATTTAAAGCGAGATCCTGCTTATCTGAAAGAATTATAATTTCTTTGTTACTTACGTTTGTAACTTCTACATTTTTAAAAACATTATTATAACTCGTTACGATGACTTCCGAAAGCTTCTCCTTGTTAGCATCCTCCACAGCGTCGTTGACAACTAGCAAAGTATTAGCAGTCATTGTAGTACATGTTGATATATTGTCTACATCCACATTGGCAGTAGTTGTAGAAGAAACCCATGACATCTTATCTTCATCATTATCACTGACGACATCTAGAGCGTCATCCTTTTTATCTGAAAAAAATAAAATTTTATTATTATTTTCTCCCATTTCTTCTATGATTTTTACATTGTTAGTTACAGAAAGTGACATATCTTTTTTTCGTCACCAGGGCCATATAAAGGAAAAGAATATATTCCACTTGAATAAAAGGCACCATCTTCATATACTGTAACATCATCAGTTGCACCTATTTGATCAGGATTAATTTTTTCGTTGATATCCTTCATCACATCAAAGTAACCGCCTTTTTTGTCATCATCTGCTATTTGTATTCTCACATTTGCAGATTTCTTGGCTTTTTCTCTAGCTCGCCTGTAAAAAATAAATACACTTTTTTGTTTAGAATGAAGATATTTATTAGATTTCTGTATTAAAAATATCCTATACTTGTAAGTTACAAAATAAATTAAACTTCCTATTTTCAAACAGTTAAAGGAACTGCTGGAAGTTGTTACTTTTAGGACTTATGTAGTTAAAAGAACCATTTCTTAATAGCTCACGGGAAAAAATGAATTAAACAATTAGGAATATAAAGAATAAAATTTTACTGAATTTAATCTCACTAATACACTTTATAATCTATTTACAACCTTTTAATGATTTACAAATATTTCTTGTATCCCCAATAGATTATAAACATTATAATCTAAAATCGAATTGACTTTGCACTATTTTTTCTTATGCCTCTGGGAGCAAAGTAAAGTGAAAAAAACCTTTTTTGACAGTAAACAAGAACATTGGTTAGCAAAAATCAAGTTTAATTGGAAAAATTGGAAAAATTTTGAAAAAAATTCTTTTTTTTCCCTAGACTAAAAACAAATGTTGCACTATTTTTTCTTATGCTCCTTGGGAGTAGAAGAAACTAAAAAATGTAAAATTTTACTATAGCTGAGAACATTGGTTAGCAAAAAATCAATATTATTTTATTGAAGAAAATTGGAAAAAATTTGAAAAAATTTCTTTTTTTTCTTGACTAAAATAAATAGTGAACTATTTTTTCTTATGCCCGTGGGAGTAGAGTGAAGTAGATAAAGCATATCTCATAAAAGACAAGAACATTGGCTAGCAAAAGATCAATTTTTTTGAAAAATTTTGAAGAAAATTTCTATTTTTTTCCTTGACTAAAAATAAGTGTTGCACTATTTTTTCTTATCCCTCTTCGGAGTAAAATAAACTAGAAATAGCAAATTTTACAAAAGATGAGAACATTAGTTAGCAAAAATTAAGTTTTATTGAAAAAAATTGGAAAAATTTTGAAGAAAATTACTATTTCTTTCCATGACTAAAAATAAGCGTTGCACTTTTCTTTCTTATGCCCTTTGGGAGTAAAATAAACTAGGAAAAACAATTTTCCTTGTATACAAGAACATTGGTTAGCAAAAATCAAGTTTCATTGAAAAAAATTGGAAAAATTTTGAAGAAAATTCTTTTTTTTCATTTGACTAAAAATATGTATTGCACTATTTTTTCTTATCCTCCTTCGGAGTAAAATAAACTAGAAAAAGCAAATTTTACAGTAGACGAGAACATTAGTTAGCAAAAATTAAGTTTTATTGAAAAAAATTGGAAAAATTTTGAAGAAAATTTCTATTTCTTTTCATGACTAAAATAAATAGTGTAATTTTTTTCTTATGCCCCTGGCAGTAAAGTAAAGCAGATAAAGCATATTTCATAAAACACAAGAAGATTGGTTAGCAAAAAATCAATCTTTATTGAAAAAAATTGGAAAAATTTTGAAAAAAATTTCTATTTCTTTCCATGACTAAAATAAATAGTGTAATATTTTTTCTTATGCCCTTGGTAGTAAAGTAAAGTAGATAAAGCATATTTTTTATAAAAGACGAGAACATTGGTTAGCAAAAATCAAGTTTAATTGGAAAAAATTGGAAAAATTTTGAAAAAAATTCTTTTTTTTTCCTAGACTAAAAACAAATGTTGCACTATTTTTTCTTATGCTCCTTGGGAGTAGAAGAAACTAAAAAATGCAAATTTTACTGTAGCTGAGAACATTAGTTAGCAAAAAATCAATATTTATTGAAGAAAATTGGAAAAAATTTTGAAAAAAATTTATTTTTTTTCTTGACTAAAATAAATAGTGAACTATTTTTTCTTATTCCTCTTGGAGTAGAGTGAAGTAGATAAAGCATATCTTATAAATGACAAGAACATTGGCTAGCAAAAAATTAATTTTTTTTTTTAAATATTGAAAAAAATTTCCATTTTTTCCTTGACTAAAAATATGTATTGCACTATTTTTTCTTATGCTCCTTGGGAGTAGAAGAAACTAAAAAATTCAAATTTTACTGTAGCTGAGAACATTGGTTAGCAAAAAATCAATATTTATTAAAGAAAATTGGAAAAAATTTTGAAAAAAATTGCTTTTTTTTCTTAACTGTTACGGCTGAACTCCGTAACTTTTTATATTGTTAATACCTTTTTTAATTATATTTAAACTAAAATTACATGCAACAATTACACGCAACATGAGATTTTGTTAAACATCACATCAACATTTACACAAATAACCCTTTGTAAACTCACAAAAGAAACATTCCTTTGTTTTGATATTATGAAACAAGTTGTCAAAAACAAACATCCAAACTAATAAAATAATATTCTATAATAATGCACAATTCAAGGATAGAAATCTATAATAAATTGTAAAATTCCTTTATTTATTCTTTTTCTATTCTGAAGAGTTTATTAACTTTGCTTTTGAGAAATAATTAAGAAATACTAAAATATGTCAATTGCCCAATATAAGGAGTGGTGCATCCAAGTCACTGAACTCGGATCACGCCATTGCCTAAATCTGCAAGCTTGCAGAATTGGCTTGACAACAGTCAAGTGCAATAAACTTAACAAACGATTTCCCCACTAAATCGTCTTTCAATAAAATTGATTGACACTGGGAAATCTGGGCAGTTTAAGCCAGGCCGTTGTAGCCGGCAGTTAGCCCGGGCAATTCAGGCCCGCAGTTTTAGTCCAGGCCATTGTAGCCTGAAGTTTAAGTCCGGCAATTTGGCCGAGTAGATCGTGTAGATCAGATAAAGTTCATATCCCTGAAGAAGGGAATTTTCTCAAAAAAGTAAAGGAATAAAAGTTTAGATAGAAAGTGAATAACACAGCCACACAAAAAAATAAAGTGTCTTGATCTGGGGTCGAGACATATATATTCCGATGTATTTCGATGCGCTGAATCCGAATCCGCCCTCAGAATTTGGCCAATGGGTCCTGGTTTCGCCCTATCCTCAAAAAATACCCTAAAATCGTTAAAATGGTCACTTTTGATTTATCAAAATTGAATCTAACCGCATGTTGATAATTTTCTAAGATCCCTTAATTTAAATAAACTATTCTATAAGCTTTTTAATTGAAAATTCCTATAAAACATTAAAACTATCGAACCTAACCTCAAAAACACATCTAAGATTATAAACAAACAAATTATACCATACACAGCACAATAAAAATTATGTAAGCTCATGAAAGTTACAACTTAGGTGTTTCTATGACTGCTGATTACGAATCCGGTGTTAGTTTATCAAAATTCAAAATGGCGGATCCAATATGGCGAACAATGTAATTAAAATTTGTTTTGATTGGCTTGAAAATCGTTACTCGGGGGTTTTCGGGGTCGCTGATGACGAATCCCATGTCGGTTTCTAAAAATTCAAAATAGCGGATCCAATATGGCGGTTTTTAATATTTTAAAGATTATTTTAAATTTATTACTCGCGGTTTTTCGGGACCTTTGATAACGAATCCTATATCAATTTTTATACACGCTAAAAAAAGTTCTACTAAAGTAGAGATAACAATCACTATAATAGCTATAAGTTTCACTGATTTGGCTCCATCGATAATCCATTTTCGTTGATTTAGCGAAAATGATATTTCTTGCGTTATCTTTTGAAAACAACGTAACCTCAAAATAACACTTGAATGAAAACATTTTTAAATTAATGTTCAAAGCGTTTATTCAAATTCTATTAATTATATTTTTTATATTATAACTAATAAAAAGTAAAATTAGTAAATTAATACGTATTTAGAGGTAAGAAATGTAAATTTGACATTTGTGATTTTAGAGAAATTTCTATGAGAATGGTAAACTGTCAAATATTTCCAATATGGCTGACCAGTGAAATTCATTTTCTGTATATCAGAGAAACAGTTTGACTACTGCATTGAAAATCATTCATTGAATTAGTTGAATAGATTCTTTATGTTATTTATTTTTGAAATTAGCTGTTCCCCACGGTAAAAATTTTTTTCCGTGTAATCTTAAAGTCTTACGAATTGTTTTCTAACAATTCGTAAGACTTTAAGATTATAAAAATTGATATAGGATTCGTTATCAAAGGTCCCGGAAAACCGCGAGTAATAAATTAAAATAATCTTTAAAATATTAAAAACCGCCATATTGGATCCGCCATTTTGAATTTTTAGAAACCGACATGGGATTCGTCATCAGCGACCCCGAAAACCCCCGAGTAACGATTTTCAAGCCAATCAAAACAAATTTTAATTATATTGTTCGCCATATTGGATCCTCCATTTTGAATTTTGATAAACTAACACCGGATTCGTAATCAGCAGTCATAGAAACACCTAAGTTGTAACTTTCATGAGCTTACCTATTTTTTATTGCGCTGTGTATGGTATAAGTTGTTTGCTTGGAATCTTAGATGTGTTTTTGAGGTTAGGTTCGATAGATTTAATGTTTTATAAGAATTTTCAATTTAAAAGCTTATAGAATAGTTTATTTAAATTAAGGGATCTTAGAAAATTATCAATATGCGGTTAGATTCAATTTTGATAAATCAAAAGTGACAATTTTAACGATTTTAGGGTATTTTTTCAGGTTAGGGCGAAACCAGGACCCATTGGCCAAATTCTGAGGGCGGATTCGGATTCAGCGCATCGAAATACATCGGAATACATATGTCTCGACCCCAGATCAAAACACTTTATTTTTTTGTGTGGCTGTGTAATCAAAGTAATCGCGCATATTAATTAAAGATTGAAGTTGAGTGAAAGAAATATATCATATTTAAATTGAAAACAAGTGGTTAAAATAATTATCTAAAAAGAAGCTAAAACAAAATCAAGTAAAAAAATAAAGTGAAAGAAATAATATCAGAAAATTAATCGAAGAGAAAAATAAGTATTTAGTTAAAAATCAAAGTCAGCAAAAAGAATAAATTCATAATAAAGGAATATTTAAATCTTGAAACAACTTTGTTCAATTAGTTTTCACGTCCTTAAATTGTGTAATTCAAAAGTTCGCGTCTAAAAAGCTCCTAGTGAAGTATCGATCTAGTGATCCTAGATCTGGTATTTCCGAATTTCCGGGAAAAGCTTACGTAAGAAATATTGAGAAAAACCAAGAAGATTAACATTGGAATGAAGTGACTAGTAAGCAGAATTGTCCAGTTGTGAGTATTGTATTTTGTTACACACCACACATATACTACTCTTATTACACACACTACACTTTCTTTCATTCAGAAGGACAGAAAGTAGACATTTCATGTATTAGGGATTTTTGGGATTTAATATACTTAACGTTTGTCTAAAATCTATTGTTTCTATTTAATTTAAAATACCTTATAAAACTATCATATCTTCTCCAAATTCAAGGAGTAGGGTTCTCAACCTCTTAGTTGAATTAATAACTAAGTAGAGGGGGAATCCACTACCTATACGATTTTCGTCCGAAGGACACGTTAGTTGAAGTTTTTAAAAATTAATATTTACAAATTAAATAAATTTCTAAAATCCTACTTTAACATTAACTAAAATAAATAGTCAACAATTTTTTCTTATTCCCCTGGGAGTAGAGTTAAGTAGATAAAGCATATCTCATAAACGACAAGAACATAAATAAACAAGGGCAAAAAATTTTCCCCGTATACGAGAACATTGGTTAGCAAAACTAAATTTTTAATGACAAAAATTGGAAAATTTTGAAAAAAATTTCTATTTTTCCCCTACACGGAGAGAAATTTGAACCGTAAAAGACAGTGTCTAATTCAGAAGGTTAAAAGAGGGGGAAAGTTCACGGTAAATCTGAGTGATTTCATCGAGTTTTTCCATTCACGAATCGCAAGTGGCAGTGACAGTAACCGTCAGAGAGCGCTACATCTTGTAGAAAATTATGATGAGTTTCCATTCATCGCCTAAGACTCTGATTACACCGTGATTTTACGATCAACCTTCTCTCCGTGTAGACTAGAAACAAATGTTGCACTATTTTTTCTTATGCTCCTTGGGAGTAGAATAAACTAAAAAATGCAAATTTTACTGTAGACGAGAACATTGGGTAGCAAAAATCAAGTTTTATTAAAAAAAATTTTGAAAAAAATTTCTATTTTTTTCCTTGACTAAAAATATGTGTTGCACTATTTTTTCTTATCCCCCTTCGGAGTAGAATAAACTAGAAAAAGCAAATTTTACTGTAGACGAGAACATTGGTTAGCAAAAATGAAGTTTTATTGAAAAAAATTGGAAAAATTTTAAAGAAAATTTCTATTTCTTTCCATGACTAAAAATATATGTTGCACTATTTTTTTTATCGTTCTTTAGAGTAGAATAAACAAGAAAAAACAAATTTCACAGTAGAAAAAAAATTGGTTAGCAAAAATTTAATTTTTATTGAGAAAAATTTTGAAAAAATGTCTATTTTTTCCTTGTTTAAAAATAAGTGTTGCACTATTCTTTTTTATGCCCCGGGAAAAGAATAATCTAGAGAAAGCAAATTTAACAGTAGAGCATTGGTTAGCAAAGAATTAATATTTGTTTCAACAAATTGGAAAGATTTTTAAATAAATTTCTATTTATTTCCTTGAATAAATAAAGTAAAAGCATATAAAAGCAGAAGATTAGAACATTAGTTATCAAAAATTCAATTTATATTGAAAAAAATTTGAAAATTTTTTAAAAAAATCTCTATTATAACATTGGTTAGCAAAAAATTAATTTTTATTGAAAAAAATTGGAAAAAGTTTGAAGAAAATTTCTATTTTTCTTCCTTGACTAAAAATAAATAGTGCACTATTTTTTCTTTTCCCGCTGGGAGTAGAATGAACTAGAAAAAGCAATTTTGACGGTAGACGAGAACATTGGTTAGCAAAAAATTAAGTTTTATTGTAAAAAATTGGAAAAATTATGAAGAAAATTTCTATTTTTCAGACTAAAAATACATATTGCACAAGTTTTTCTAATGCCGCTGAGAGTAAAATAAAGTAGATAAGCATAATTGACAGAGGACGAGAACATTGGATAGAAAAAATCTTTTTTTATTGCAAAAAATTGGAGAAATGTTGAAGAAAATTTATATTTATTTCTAGACTAAAAATAAGTAGTGTAATATATATATATTTTTTTTATTGTTTATCCTCCTGCCCTATTGGCCTTACGCACTTCGACAAGAGTCCCCGAGAAATACTTTTTTGGATTAAGCATAACCATTCTACTTAGAAATTTTCTATATATTAACCTAATTTGCGTCTACAGCCGACTTTATTAGGAGTACTCGCATTACGCCTGGACCACCCGTCAATGGGTTTTCTCGCCAGAGAAGAGGGAAACGGTAGAAAACCTCTCCTGAGTACAACCGGTTTATCGACAGTCGAGTTCTAATGGTGTGTACCGGACAATAATCGACGGTGCACATCATTATACCTCGACGTCAAATCTCCCGCTCAGATTATCTCACGTGCCGGAAAAATACCAAGACAAATGGGCGCGAACCAAGGGTACTTATACCCTTGGTCCTTAAACGACCACCAACGCCAGGCATCTATCCGACTGAGCCAATCTGTCGGTCTAGTGTACTATATTTTCTTATGTCCCTGGAAGTAGAGTAAAGTAGAAAAGGCATATTTGAAAATAGGACGAAACCATTAGTTAACCGAATATCAATTTATAGTGAAAAAAATTGAACCGAAATTTTTAAATAAATTTTGTTTTTTTTTCTTATGCTCCTGGGATTAGAATAAAGAGAAAAATCATATTTGCTAGAGACGAGCTCTCAATTTACCGCACTATAAATATACATGCATCGAAAATAATCAGACTTACTTTGCAATTGCACTTTTTTTTCTTCAAAGAGGCGTTTTGGACAATCGAGGACGTCCACTCTTCCTTGTGTCACTTTTTGATGTTAGTGTCATTCTTATTAACTGTTTGAAATTGCGAAATAATTAATTTCACTGTTTATAACTTTATTTTTCACAATAAAATTGTTTTGTTTATTGAATTCTTGTGTTTAGCGAATGAACAGTAAAAACACTGTAAACTGTAGTTATAAAAATTACCGTTGAAGGCTGTGTATAGCGCTCACATCAAATTGGAGAATTTCTTAGGCTGAAGTCCCATGGGACCGTTTCGCGTTGCGTTTTGTAACTAGGCCATGAGTGCAAATATAGCCAACATATATATCCATCTCACTTACACTCATGGCCTAGTTACAAAACACAACGCAAAACGGTGCCTGTGGCATCTGGCATCAATGCCTAGTAAATTTTATAGGAAATTTTAAATTCTATATAAATGAACTAGGAATTTTCAATTGTCATCTTGGAGGATTCAAATTTGAATATCTAAAGTAATATATGTATATATTACTATTGAATATTATTATTATTATGGAAAAGACCTTAAATTGACAATTGTTCTCTCTCTCTTTATCGTATAATCGTTGTATTATTATAGGTTATTATAAGATTATTATAAATAATTTTATGGACTGTAATTTAATATAGTATTAATTATATTAATATTAATTTAAGTTTATTATTATTAGTGTTTAATTAATTAAGGAATATGTATTAAATATTTGAAAAATAGAACAAAACTATGATTATAAAATACTGAATTTGTACTTCTTATTATTTATAAGGAAAACTGTAAAATTATATTGTAAGTCTACGTATGACGGTTATTTTATTGCGCAGTTAAAAACTGCGCAGTAGAATAACTGACAATAATGAGTCATTTGTGGGATGCGTAATAATTTAACCTTGGGATCTGTTAAATGCGTATTAATTTAACCTTGAATATATATAAACACGTGTCGTTATTTTGGTCATTTTGTAAATGCGCAATAACTTGACCTTGAATGTTCAACGCTTATTGGTCGAGTGCCACGTCATCAGCGCTATGATTGGTTAAGGGGTTACACCACTGTAAATGCCTCAAAAACAACGTTTTTTCAGGGATTTTTTTTTGAATGGAAGGGAATAACATATAGTTATAGTGTTTTCGGAAGTTATTGACTGTATATTCAAGTAAAAAATTACAAATTTTTATTAATAAATATTCCAAAATGGCGGCGCAGGAACCATTTTAGTAATGCATATTTTTTCCCAGGAGCTCTACGGCAAGCAGTATAAGTAATATAAATTTCAGTCTGGAAACAAATAAATTTTTTTTCTTAATCTACATGAGAATAGCTACAGAAATACGTAGGGGATTTTAAAAATATTGATTTTTGTGTAATTGGCAAGCATTTGAAGAAAAAACTCATTTTTCGACCAAAAAAACGGCACTTAATTGTTTATAACAATTGTGTAAATTAACTTATCAAAAAACCCCTACGTATTTCTGTTTAAAATTTAATTTTAGAAATGTAATAAAAAAACCCGATTGAAAATATTGAAAATTGTTTGAGTTATACTGCTTGCAGATTTCAAAAACTGTGTTTTGAGAAAAACGCGTAAAAAGAGCAACACTACTACAGCGGGCTGTAAGAAGCATTTGTTTAATAATTTTTTTTAGTGTAAGGAAAGGAAATACAGTAACAATATTTTAAATAGTTATTAACTTATATATTCAACTTAAAAATTACAAATTTTAATTAATTAATATTCCAAAATGTCCGCACCGGAGCCATTTTTGTAATGCATGTTTTATGTAAGTTAAAATTCTTCTCCGTTAAAAAAGCTTGAAATTTCAATGAAATCGATTTCAGACATGTATAAATCCTTTTTTTCCTTATTCTAGAAGGTTCAAAAAATTTTTTAAGCTAATAAAAAAATAAAAAATTTTTTTTAATGTCTACAGTGGTGTAACCCCTTAAACAAAAAGGGGAGGGTAAACCTCCCCCTTTTTCGTTGAGTATATAAAGAGAGCGCCTGAGACCCAAAGACTCAGACAATTTCCGAGACTTGAGAAGAAACCACTACTTGTTAGTGCATATCTTTTAAAGTATTACACATTGTTAAATCAACGAGTTTATTAAGTGTGAATAAACTAAGCTTAAATTAAGCATTCGACAAACGATTTAAATCGTTAAGTTAAATATTTAACGATTCAACAATTATTTGTAAAAATAAAGTTTGTGAAGTGTTTATTTAAAGAAACAATATTTGAACTTAAATAAAATTGGTTTTTTACCCGAAAGGGGTTTTTCCAATCAATTACAGTGTACATTTATTTATTTATCCCGCAACATCAGTTGAATAACAATTCAAATTTAAATTCAATTCCCGCTTTCAAGCGGTACTAAAAGCAAAAGAATCCAGCCTATTCGTTAGATTACGGATCTTACGGAAATAAATAGCGACATTAAATCTGTGACGCGACAGTGCCTTTGGACTTCACCTTCACCTTCTCAGGGTGCAGTCCCATGGCACCGTTTTGCGTTGCGTTGTAATGAGAGAGAATGCAGCAAACGTATATTTTCGTCTTTTTCTCTCCCATTACGACGCAATGCAAAACGCTGTCATGGGACTCCACCCTTACTTCATCTGTTTGAAAATTCGTAACCTTTCCTTATCTTACAAGAGATACAAATTTTTAAAATAACTAATTTTATTTATATATTATAATATTATAAATAATAATAAATAAAAGTGAAAGAAAAATAATAAATGGAAATAAAAAAAATAATAAATTCGCGCTTGCGCAGATATTATTAGTTTATATAATTTCCAAAAACTTTAACGGCGGTTTAAAACAAATAAAAAAATTTTGCTTCCATGCAAAAAAAGAACAGTTGTGTTGATATTAATATCGGTAGATTTTTATCTGATATCTGTAAACAGTGTTTTTAAACTGCATAAAAGCATGCAGTATATAAAAATTATTCGACTGCGGTTATAGACGGTTACAAGGTTTCTTCGGGGTTATTTCCTGAACTATTTTTAAATAACCAATGAGCACCGTTTAAAATGTCTTTAATCATTGATGCAAATATATTTAATTGTCCTAAAATATTTTGTGACAATTTCTATTTTGACACAAATAATGTTATTTTATATCATTTTGTAATTAACTAATTTAAAAAATTAAGTATTATAATATTTTTTAAAGTTATTTATTTAATTTATAAAAAATAAAAAAAAGTATTAAATTAGTTATTCCCATTTGGTTAGCATTGGGACGAATCGCATCAGGGTTGCGTTTTAACATTCTAGAGCTGTAATGTAATGGTGCACTCACACCTTTGGTAACTGCCTGCCTGTGTAGTAGAGATGGGAAGTGACGCGTCACTTTATGGAGCGTTTACACCTTCTGTAAAAATTGTCCAGAAAGGAAAATTTGCATTGTACTCTTGTACGTTACCATGACAACCTGCAGGCAGGCAGGCTGCCTGCAGAGGTGTAACCGCAGCCTTAGGCTTTCTACATAAAGTACCTTAAATGAGGTATTTTACGTAATAAACTGTAAAATATTGTAAATGACACGTTCATTATGGCGGACTTAATATTATTTTAAATTTGACGTACCGTCTTTATGTTTTTAATAAACACTATAATTATTTAGGTTTAAAAAAAGCTTTTTATTAAAGAAAAATTGTTAAGTGTTTTATTTCAAAATGCCTAAGCCAAGAAAAAACGATTTCTTAAAGTCTAAAACACAGTAAATTTAATTTTTATTTGCGTTAGACTGACAATTACGTTTTTCGTTCTGCAAAAATAAAGAAATTGAAATTATGAACAATTTGATACATTTTAGTACTTTTTTCATCTACAAATATATAGGAGTATTTAAAAAAATCTTTTTTATATCACGTTCAAGTGACACTTTTTAGGTGTGGAAAATTTTTATTTTACAAATTAATTAATCTATTTCAGTTGTGACATCAGAGTCGATTTCAGGTGTGACGCCAGATAGCTAGTGTAGCTAGTGAAAAACAGATGTTCCTAACCTTAAAAACATACATTTTGGCATATTTTAAAGTTCCGGTAAAGTGTAACTTTCATTAAAATTATCTTACAGAATGCGTTTCAATTACATGTATGTAGATAAAAAGTTCACTTTAAATCAGACAAACTGAAGGTAATGGATTTTTAAGTGATTGAAGAAACACCCTTACCTTACCTTTATATATAAACGTGGTTTCGATATTTTTAGGTAAATTTCCTTTTTACCGACATAGGTATAAATAAAATCTAGATGTGCTGTAACTCTACGAACTCTAACTAAATTTAAAAATCATACGAATCATTTTCACCTGTTTTATTTATCTTTTGCATCACTATAACCTAGAATGATAAGGAGAATATATGATTAGATAATATTGATAATAAGTTTTCATTCGTTATTCATTACATACTTTTACTTTTTACAAACATATAAGTGTAATAATAGTAAGAATCTGTGTGACATACTTATTATTATATATATATATATATATATATATATATATATATATATATATATATATATATATATATATATATATATATATATATATATATATATATAAATTAAATATATAAATTATATAAATAAAATTAATAATAATAATACATATTCTAAATTATATATACATATATATATATATTTTTAGATTCATGGTTAATTTCGGTCAATGGGAAGAGGCTCCCTTAAGGAAAACTCCGAACGAGTTCTGGTATTTTAGCGGGTTTCTGCGGAATACTGTGGGTGCCAGGCCATACTCACGAAGCTGCTGGCACCAAGAGTATTCTTGGAATGTCGGTTGGAGAAAATACAACGTGAGGGGATTCTGGGCCACTGTGAGTTGATACATCTATTCCTACCAATACGTATCCCGGTTCAATTGTTCTTATTTTATCTATAACATATGTCCCTTTTCTATTGTTTTCTAGAAAGATTTTAAACATCCTTTGCTGGTCAACCATCCATCATCGCAATTGATGATGCGGAACAGCGTGAATTCTACAAAAACGGAAACCTGGTTAGTTTTTTTTTAAATTAAATTAAACCCCTTTCTCCCCCCTCTTTTTTTTAATTATTATTAGTTATTTAACCTATTTGTTCTTAGTTTGTTCGGGTCTCTCCCCAAGTTTCCGCCGAGCGAAGGATTCTTTCCCGAGGACAATTCTCTCCGCCTGACATTTGTTCAGGTTTTTTTTAAAACTGCGGCGGGCGTATTCAGGCAGGCTGGCTCATGGCAACTAGTAAGTGTCGCCGCTTTAACCTTGCCTAAAACTCGAGC
Source organism: Leptopilina heterotoma (assembly GCF_015476425.1). Taxonomy (NCBI): domain Eukaryota; kingdom Metazoa; phylum Arthropoda; class Insecta; order Hymenoptera; family Figitidae; genus Leptopilina; species Leptopilina heterotoma. Next base: position 50,498 of record NW_025111017.1, read on the forward strand.
TTTTCTTGGAGTACTTCGAACCCCATTTTGCTTTCAGGTCTATAACGTAGAATTGTCCGGGTCATGGAAAATGATCGGTCCGGAGGGCTATTTGGCCGGAGATTGTATCAACAAGTCTCCTGAGGAAAACTGCGCGGATGCTGGTGCCGAGGAGAGTGAGGAGGACTGGTTCTAAGGAATGTACCAGCCCTTCTTTATTTATAAAATATACAGTACCGTCCGCAATTGTCAGTCCACCCATTTTTAAAGGAATGACAAAAATTTTTTAACATAAAATTCATGAAAAGTAAAATTTTTTTTGGTTTATATTTTGAAAGACGATAAAATTTTGAAAAGAATAAGACCTTACAGAAGTCATTTGGCCAAAATTTGTAGAAGATATTCCTAAAAATCGTCATTTTCAATGTTTTACAAAAATTTAAATAACTTCTAAAATAATGAACGCTTTTCAATAACCTTAGGCTTATTTTAAAGGTCTTTTCCTACGGAATAAGAATTACTTATAGGCATTAACCTGTCATTTTTAACTTGGAATAAGCATGACGTCAAAATTAGACAAAAAAATTGGAAAAATTTGAAATCAATTTTTTGTACTAAAAACTATTCTAGAACATATATAAAACATGATATGGTGTAGATTTTTCAAGAAAATTTAATAAAAATATATGTTTGAATTTCAAAAATTATTTTTCTTTTAATAATATTATTTCAAATTTTTTGAATTTTTTTGTCCAACTTTGACGTCATGCTTATTCCAAGTTAAAAATTACAGGTTAATGCCTATAAGTAATTCTTATTCTGTAGAAAATGATCTTTAAAATAAGCCTAAGATGTTAAAAAATTTTTGTCATTCCTTTGAAAATGGGTGGGCTGACAATTTCGGACGGTACTGTATATATATATATTTTTTTTTCCTTTAAACTTTAAAAAAAAAATTTTTTTAAGTTAAAATTATGTTAATTAATAAATTACGAAACTAATTGTTTTACATTAAAGGAAATTATATTATGCAATTTCGTAGTGTAGAATTTATTGTAACGAAAATCCCAGACACCAACCTCCCGAGCAGCTGATGGCTACAAGGCTCTAAATTGTACTGGTTATTATAAATAGTTTCAAGTTCTTTTAATTTCAGTATCAAGAAATAATTATTACGACACATAACTGAAAACTAATTAGAGTTAAATTTTCAATTTATGTTGCCTTAAATTTAAAACAATAAAAAAAACTTTTAACAGTTTTTAATACTAATCTCAAATTGATATTAGTTTTCTAAATTGAAGATAATTTAGCTCTCTTGTACGAAGAAAATTGAATCTCGCAAAAAAAAATTATTATTTGATATTTTCATTTTCAAATTAAAAATAATCCCCATTACGAAAATTTTAATTACTCTGAAGAATAGAGGAGGTAAAAGGAAATTATAATGCTCAACCTTTTGAACAAAGAATATAAATGATAATTTTCTTAGATAAACTTCATTACCTTAATTTGCTAATACTGGAAATAAGAGACTATTCTCAAAAATGATAAGCAAACTCTTTAAAATTAAATAAAAGAATACTCGAAATTCAATTACTTCCAACATCTAGTATTTTTCATGAGGTTGCGCAAATAATTTAATTAATTCAAAAGTAGTATTTTCGAAAACTTTCAACAAAATTCCACTATTTAATAAAATTTATACAAACTATTTATATATATATATTTTTTAATTAATTCTAAATATGAATTTCAATTATTTTCATACTTTTTCAGCAATCAATCTAAGAACTGCTTATAGAACTGTTATGCAGAATTCACTTTTATAGATTGATTCGAAACAACATATCTACCTCATAGAATTCAGAGTTGGTTCAGCGTAGTTGATTACACTGACAGAAAACTAGAGAGAGTTGGAGACTAAAGAAAAAAAAATATTTCTTCTAGTTGAGGTGTTTCGTTGCCGCCAGTCATTATAAGTGCGTTAGAATTTAGATAAACTTATAATGGTCGGAGTGTCGAATAAAGCCGTGGGTAATCTGATACTCCTTGTGCACGCTTAACTCGCAATTGTCAAGTGTTAAATGCAAGGCTGCCACACGACTTTTCTTTCAAGAAAACATATTTCTAGTTTTCATAAGGAAATAATTGGAAAATGGTTTCGTTCATTTATATATAAAAAGAAATTTCTTTTCTCCTTTTTTTACAATTGTTTTATATCTTTATTAAATTATCATAATGTATTATAGTTATTTGTAGCAAATAAAAAAAATTTTAAAAGAACTGCACTCACACGAAGAAGCAAAATTGAACAAAAATATTTATTTGAATATTCAGGAATGTTGATCAATAAATATATTATTATAATTATCATTATTTATATACTAATAAATTTCTGTACTCAAGTGAAATTACGATTTTCTGATTCCAAATTATTTGTCAGGGGTGAAGTCGTCATGTCAAAAGTCATGTCATGTCAAGGTCGTAAACGTGATTCGTGTTTTCGTAAAATTACAGAATTTTACAGAATTAATTTTGGTAATTAATTAGTTTAATTTTAGTAGAATCTTTAGATAGGAATTAATTTCTAAAAGAATTTCATTTAAAATTTCAGAAAATACTTAAAATTCAGAAAATTGCATAATTTTAATGTTTAGAATTAATTAGATTTCAAACTGTTTTTCTTTAACTCAAAGCTTTTTGAAATTTCAATTCCCCTGCAGGCAAGTAAATAATGATAATCATTCAAATTTAAAGTTAAAAAAAATAGGAAAATTTTCTTTTTTTTTCTATGTTTAAAAGTAATTTTTTAAATACAAAATTAGATTTATAAGGAATTCCAATAAAAGCTTTCAAAATACTTGAATATGAGAAACGTTATAATAAGAAATTTTTTTTGGAATAATTAAGTTTTAACTTTATTAAATATAAATAAAATGTAGTTGCAATTGCAGCTCTAGAAATAGAAATATATATATGTTTTTTTTAATATGGGAGATTAATTTTAGAAAGTCTGATTTTGAGAGAAACTCATTTTCCTATTGAAAAGTCACGTCGCCCTCCGCTCGTTAACTATACATTAAGCCTAATGGGTCCTTGGCTGTTCAAGGGGGGATTGACTGTTGCGGTGAGTACGCTGGCTATTGCCCTACACGTGTTCAGTCGTACAAACACTTCGTTGTGGCGAGATTAGAAATTCTTTTCCTTTCGTTAGACACAACAATTCGTTTTTTGGTTCTACGCTTGTCTTTCTTATAGTGCGCCTTGGTTCTCGGGAGTGAAGGATTTTAGTTGGACTAGATCTCATAATCGTAAGGTAAGCTTACAAAATTTATCTTTTAATAAAAGTCCAATTCTATGAAGCGCAACACGAACACCGAACCGAATTCACTCACTGTAGAGTCCTTAGTTGAGAAAAGTGGTTAGGTTTTCTTGCAAATTATAATTTTTTTTTTAATTAATTACCCCTTTCGAGGAGTTTGACCCAAATTGTATTTAAAATAATCGAAACTCCGCAATCAACTTCACCCTTCACGAAATTTCTATTAATTGGACAATTTTTAAATATTTATTTGTTTACATACAATATTTAAATCAGTGACTGATTTTTACTGTGAATTAATTATTTTTAACTAATTTAATTTTAGAGAACGGTTTTTGTTTATAAAAAAACGATTTTAAATACAAATTAAGATAATAAAACTTTTCTAATTCGGTGCAAGAATTCCCGGTTTGGAATAAAATTTCTGGTTTATTCATAAAATAATAAAACTTTTACAGAAATTCAATTATGGTCAAAAGTTTAGAAAAAGTTACAGTCAAAACTTCAATTATCATTATAATATTAACATTTTTCTCAAAAAATTCAATTATTTTCAAAAATTTTAATAATTCTTGGCAATATTTCAATAATTTAAAAAAAATTTAATAAAATTCTTGACAAAATTTCAAATATTTTCAGAAACTTTTTCAATTCAACGAAAATTTTTTTTTACAGAGATTCAATTATTTTCAATACATTTTTAATCTAATTTCTCGAAAAATGAAATTATTCTTAAAAATTTTATTGAAATTCGAATTTTTTTATAATAATTGATTGAAATATGAATTTCAGTTAAAACTTTAGATAATAATAAATTGAGCATTGAAAAGCAGGTCTCAAATTATAATCTTTGAATGTTTGAATTTTTCATACTTTTAACTCAAAATTGTGTAGATTTAATTTTTTTGTAAAAGTTGAACTGAATTTTTTTTTTGAAGTTATTTAAAGTTTTTATTTTCTAATATATATTTGATTGAAGAATTTCCGAATGCCTGAATAATCGATGAAATTTCGTAAAATTGAATTGTGAACAAAAGGATTTGAAAATGTTGAAAGAAATTTTTTAGAAATTATTAATAACAATTAAATTACGCTTTATAAAGAAGAATTTTAGTTAAAAATTGTGGAAAACAATAATTGAATTAAAATAATGAAAGCAATTTTGAATAAGTTACAGTAACAATATTCTGATAATAGGTATAAAATGATGATTTTATCAGTCCAACATTTTTAATTATTATAACATGAAGACATCGATTGCTCCGAGTCTTCGACTCGGAGTGATCGATACTCTCATGCTTTATAACAATTTTTTTATAAGATGTTTAATTTCAAAAAGGTTTGACTTAAAATTTTGGTAAAATATTATAACCTGTCAATAATTCTTTTAATAATTACAAAATGATTTTAATTGACTTTAAATCGAGCTAGGGACCACTCGACTACTGACAGGAAATAAAGGCGATCTTGGTAATTATATGTGAGCGCCTGGCTTTAGAAATTAATTATTTGCCATATTTATGTAATTTTATTTTACCCGGCCAAGTGGATTCGTAGGATGACTTTTAATAATAAATAAATAAACACGAAGTTAAATTTAATATCACACAATTCGATTTATTCTAATAAAGTAAAACATTAATTCAAATTAACAAAATGGAAAATATAAACAGAAAATATTAATGAGAGAATATTCAGGCATCCAAGAGTTTTTATTTTTAATTTAAATTTAACGAGATTCTTTTATGACACTTTGACTTACCGCCATTCCAATTTATTTCCGGCGAGTCTTTTCTAACTCAGTTAAGTCAATTTTAATAATTAATATTTTTATTATTCCTTTTAAACAATTATTACTTTCACTACCGCTGTATAATTAAGCGTCGGCCATGGCAGTCAAAACATGAAGACCGTACTATACATTTTTCTCGCCTAATTCGCCTATCTAAAACCCATGTGGTGGCGACCCTGCCGATAAGTATGAAAATTACCTTTTTCGTACTTATAGGATTAACAGGTCGCAGCCTCGCAGGCGCGTTGTACAAGTTAAATGAAGAACAATTAATCTTGGATATGTGTGCAACTCGGACCAAATGGAGCAGTGAAATAACAAAATAATAATTATAACAATTATTATTGGTGGTCCCGGTCTGCTTCATCCTCAAACTGTTTCTCCTGACTCTACTCGCTCCAACTGAGAGTCAATTGCAAATAGTACCTCCGCGCCAAATTAGCTGAGTTTGATAGGCTGAAAACATTATTGAAAGGCAGTGACAAGTAATATTTAAATTTGGATTGCTCTTGGATCCATGAAATGTATCTATTTATGAATTGCTTTAAATTGATCATTGCTTAAATTATTTTGTACAGTTTATTATAATTTTCTCCTTATTTAAATTACAAAATATAGAGTATTAAGGAGAGCTTCACATTTTTCCACCATGGTCGAGGACAAAATTAAAAGAGCAAAATTGCAACGTTACAATATAAATGTAGTTTTAAAAACCTGGAAAAATTCCGTTTTTTTTAACCTGGAAAACCCGGAAAAGTCAGGGAATTTGAAATGAGCAATAGCGTGGCAACCCTGTTAATAAAATTGTACGTAAACATTCAATCACTTTCATATAAATATAACATACAAACAAAATTTTTTTTTTTTTTTAATAAGTAAAACACTGTAATAAACATTTCTTCCATTATTGCGTCATTGGCAATCACGCTCTTTTATGAACAACAGTCAACCCTAAGATACAATATGCTCAATGGCATAATATTTTAAGTCTCCTTCTCATGTGGTATGCGATATAACACTACACTATTGCTGTAGACGTTAAAAGTGAGATAAGAAACTTCACGCGCTCGTTATTTGTGTCGGTTTATGAGAATAATTAAATTCCTCGTAAAAGATTATCCTTCATGAAAACAATTGAACTATTGCGAAGAAATTTATAAAATTCGTAATTAATAGAATTAAGTTTGTCAGGACTCCTAAAATGATTCCGAGAAGTCGGGAAAATTTGATTTGATGGCGTTGTGGTAACCCTGTATTAGCAAATTGTAATGAACCCCTCTCTTTCTTTTATCGTAAATGCGAAACAAAATGTTCAGAGAAATATGAATTTGTTTGGAAAGAAAGGAATACATTCAAAAAAAAGTAAAAGTATTTTATATAATATTTAATAAAATTGTAGAACATTAGTCAATGTTTCTTGGAAATATTAAGAAAGACGGAATTTACTTAAGATATCCTTTTTGTAAGATCAGTGTAGAATCATATAAACTTGAGAATATGCTCCTTTGCCAATTGTGTTTTATATAAAACTAATCTCTTCTCTCAATTATATTTTCTCTCCTTTTTTTAGGCGGACATTATTCACCATCTTCCACAGAGGGTGACTAATCAATTATATCCGTACGTGTGGAGATGTACAAGCTGTGCGTACAAGTTGCGGTTATCAAGCTCTCTGACACCTGGTCCGAGAAATGTCCATTTTGTGCGTGGGCAAAAAGTTTGCGATAACCCCTTGTGGGTCAAAGTCAAATAATTAGGTCAGAAAGCAAAACACGGGCCCTTTTCATTTCAGTGCTCTTACTAATTGTAAAAAAAATAAAATAAAATAAAACGCAATTAATGGTTATTATTTAGACTAACCTATCAAAATTTTCTCAATATATATCTTTTAAAGTGTTTAATTCATCTTAAGATAATTAAATTTGAATATTTAGATTACACAATGAATAAATCATTAAACTATTTTCTTTTATGTTGATAAGAATTTTCTTAGTAACTTAATAATTAGATTAAAACAGTCCCATTTAGTAGAATGAGGAAATCTTTTAATATTGAATTTATATTAGGCAAAAAAAAACTTTGAAATTGAGTTTGAATTTAAAAAAAAATTTCTTTGGATAATTATGTGTTAGAAGAAATAGATCCTGCGACATCAGGCTGTTTCAGGTGGCGATTTTGAACGTTTCTTAGGGTCATCGTGGACACTAACCTCTTAAGTCGAAGATCTTCATTGTTGTCTTGCAAGGTTATGTTTGGCGGAACTACTGGCGAGAAGGTGGTTGGCGATTTTTTCCCAATGAAGTCTCTTCTACCTGGATTCCACGCAGCTTGGAACCTAACCCTTCGGTTAGTCATCTGATCTTCACTGATGGTCTATCTTCGGACGTTGCAAACTTTATCTCCTTTCCTTGGGTAGTTGCTGGTTCAGTTGAGGTTGTTTTTTGTTGTACGGTCACCTCCTTGTTGACAGCGGTTCTACTTGTAGAAGGGATATCCTCGTATAATCCAGCAACATCCTTGGGTGTTAGAGTTTTAATCAACGGCTTCCTTCGTTGTGACGTTTGAATGTTCTCATCTCTCGACTTTGAGAAAATTGTTTGAGACAGCTTATATGTTCCAGTTTTAAGCTGTGACCGGCACAGGTATATAGTGAACAGTATGCATAGCAAAAGGATGCCGCCATAGGAGCCGTAGATCAATGTTGAATGTCTTTCCCTATGGTGCTGTTGTAAGGCAAGTTCTTGTAGCTGTTGTTCAAGTTCGTCTAATGTTTTAGAGTTCAATTCGAAGGTTGCTAGTTTTAAATCAAATTCAACGTCGGATTTTATAAAAATTCCCGCCTTTTTTATCAAATGGTTGTATTTCAGCAATGCTGGGGAAAGTTTAGATAAATTCAACTGTAGATCCGATTCGAATATAAACTCTGTTTGTCCAGCTTGTGTGGTGGTGGCTGGTATTATAGCATCGTTGGTTTTTATGGAGAATCCAGGACCCAATTTGAGGATTCCGACTCCACTCAGCATGAGTTTGATCGGTTTCATGGAGTGGCAAGCAATCGTCGCTGTTTCTGGTGCAGCGAAAAAAAACATCCAACCTCCAATAGTAGTCAAGAGTTTCCAATAAAAATCTGCTTCACTGGTAACTCGAATATCACAAAATTTAAACGCTTCTGCTTCGGGTTTAACTAGGAGCAGAGCTTCGCAAGATGTTCGTTCGCGGAGATCGTATATTGGAGCACCTTGGAGACAGGCGTGGAATGATGTCGTTGACTTGCACGAATTCCATTCTTGTTCTTTTAACAGCAGATATGTTCTCTGATCTTCGTCTATAATAAGGTAGTCGTATTTAGATTTTATATAGGCTCTTCCAGTACTATTCACAAATATTTCTTGAACAGTTGGAAGTAGATATCCTTTCCTGGCTTCATGAACTGCTTCTAACATAGTGGTATTGGCCTGCATGTTGTGATCGAGGCCCAATCTTAATGCCTTGGCGATGGCATATGTTAGATTTCTTTTCTCCATTTCGGCCTTCGACTTAGTACTCCCTACGGCAATCAGGACTTGGAGTTGTTCCTGTAGTTCCTTCAGCAAGGATCCATGTTGTTGTACCTGGGAGTGCAGCGAATCGAGTTGTGATCTCACTATGTAGGTTTATTTTCCCACCAGGTGTGACAAGTTGGCCTGGGCTTCGTTGAGATCTTGGATGGCAGCACTATATTTTTCTCCGTCATCATAGGTCAAAACGCCGACGATTGGTCCAGCAATCTTTCCCAGGAATTCCAATAGTGGGACTGAACGCCTTGCTCGTAGTTGGGTGGTCATCTCGGTTGGTAAGGTCTTTTTAGTATTTTCCAATTTTTCGATCTGGACTCGAAACTGTTTTTGAAGTTCTGAGGCCATTTCCCATTTATCTTCCCAGTCATAGTATTCGATTAATTCATTGTTAATTCTTGGGGTTCACTATCACAATCACGATCACTTTCACTGGATGTTCCGGAAGATGATGGAGGATCAAAATATGAATTCTTGAAGTTTAGGAACGAAGAGCTAAGAGGCGCGCACTTCTTTGCTGCATCATTGTTTGTATCCTGTATTCGTCTAGGTTTCATGCCCTGGTTCCTCGCAGTGATCTCCTGGTTAGAGTTGACACTTTCATCATTGAATCTCGTTAACGGGGTGGATTGTGCACGTGGGATAGTTGATGGCCCTGGAGTAGATAGTTCGGTTTCCATTCGGAGCGTTTGATCATCTATAGAATGTTCAAAGACTTCTGGGATATCCTTGAATCTTACCGTACTTTGTCTCCTTGGTTTGGTGGGTTTGCTAGTTAGAGGAGTTTCCTTTTGTGATCCTTCCACCGTGGTGGGCAATTCAGGTTGCTCACTTGAAAACTCTTCCGATTCATTTAGTTTTTTCGCTCTACTCCGGTTGAAGTCGTCCAAGAATTTCTTTACTCTTTTGGAAAGTTCGTCATCGGTTCCAACGGCAGGATCAAGAGTTTCTAAATAGTCCAGATGTTCTTGATCTTCTTCGCCGTCAGAAACATATTGTCTTCGTGGACTATGGTCTAGGCCTTCATAATCCCAAAGTAGAGTATTGTTTGTTGGATTGGAGAGATTTAATCCGGCGTTCGCAATCGATCGATCAAATCTATCGACAGATTCTGATACACTCTGGATCAGTTGTTTAGCGTTGGACGGTGATCGTTGTTCCGCTTTCTCATCATCTGATTCGCTGGTTTCGTCATCGCTGTTATCAATTTTGCGTCGACCTTCGATGATCATTTCTTCTAAAGGTAACTCCTCAGGTTCCGATTCCGATGATGGTGATGAATCCGGTTCTGGGTTTTTCAGAGCTCCTTCTCTAGCAAGACGATCCGCGTTCTCATTGCCGATAATGCCCTCATGTCCAGGGATATGCTGACAAACAACGTCAAGAGGTTCAATAGCCTTAATTAATCGTTCGTAAGGCTTCCTATTCTTCACCGGTTTGTTTTCTGTTGTCCTCCAATCGTTCTGTTTCCATTTCGGTATCCATTCCTCAACGCTCTGCACCAAGTACCGGGAATCTGTTTTGATCCTTAGTTTTCTGATACCCGCCTTTTTGCCTGTCGAGCTGCCATAGTGGCTGCTTCGATTTCGGAAGCGTTATTCGTTCGACGTCCGTTATAACGTCGAGAAATGTTTAAAGGATTGTCTGGACCAAACCATACGCCCATTCCTGCTTTTGGACTGGATCCTCCATTTTCGCAGCAGGCTCCATCAACGAAAACGTCCGTTTACGGATCAGGACCTTGACTCTGAGGGGCGTTAGTTTTGAGCTTAGGTGATTTGGGTGGAATAGTTTGGACAGGAAGATGAGGGAAAGCACTATAGTCTTCTCGGAACACCGGGGGATCCGAATCTTCATCTGTTCCTTCCTCAGATTCTTCTGTAGCACTTTCATCACTTGATGATGAATAGAACGGTTCCTTAGTTGTATCCTCTTTTGGGGCAGTGGTTCCTCGGGGTCGTAGTCTGTTGGCGATGCAACTTTCGTCCGCTTCATTAACGGGAATATCCTGCGGGGGTCGATAGGTTTCGTCACTATGAGCCATTGCAGATTTGGTGCTTCCAACAGGTCGCCCTCGACGAGGAGGTTCCTTGGCAGCCGTCTTAGTGGGATTCAAATGGAGTTTAGTAGGAGGACCCTTTGAACTGCTTGGTTGTCCCGAGCTGGTACTTGGTTCCGGATCCTTTGGGCGCTTTAGAATTGTCTTTCTTGGTTCCGTTATCCCTTTTGGAGCCGTGGTAACGGAGGGTCGACGAGGAGGTTCCTTTCCTGAATGTTTTGGGTTAAACAACTTTTGCGTAGTCCCAAGTTTGGACGAAGGTCCGGGTCGTGGTTTCCTCTGTTTTGGTTTGAGTTTTTCTTGTAAACTACCAAATCGTCGTCGGGTTGTTGACGCGCTGGCCTTTTCAGTTCCTTCGGACTTTCCTTCTTTATCCTTTGGGTTCACTCGCGCACTTTCCAGTGTACCGGCTCAAAATCACAGGCTAGAACGAACTCGCGACCATATAGATAGGGTTTAAAGTGTTCGGTCGCGTACAGTATGGCTAAGCACTCCTTTTCAGCCTTGGGGTAAGATTGTTCTGCACTGTTCAGCACTTTTGAGTAATATGCCACAGGCAAGTCCATGCCATCCTTTAATTGCGTTAGAATTGCGCCTACAGCGTGTTCTGAAGCGTCGCACGTTAATTTAAAGGTTTCGCTAAAGTTTGGATACTGCAAGATGGGTTCGCGGCACAAATATCGTCTTAAATAATAAAAACTTTTCTTTTGTGGGCTTTTCCATTTCCACTCAGTGTCCTTTTTTAAGAGTTCAGTCAAAGGTTTGGCCCACTTAGCGTAGTTTTCGATGAACCGTCTATAGTATCCAGAAAGACCAAGAAAACTTTTAATGTCCCTAGGGGTTTTTGGGAGAGGGAATTTTCGAATTGCTGTGATTTTATTTGGATTCGGTTTTATCCCTTCTTCACTAATTATATGTCCAAGATATGCGACTTCGGTTTTTAAGAACTCGCATTTATCTGGCTGAAGTTTCAAATTAGCATCCCTAAGTCGATTGAAAAGTCTACGTGCTCGTCTGTCGTTTTCTTCAAGAGTGTCAGAATAAATTATAATGTCATCTAAGTACACAAATGCTTCATTATCGAGCACAGTACTTAAAACTTTATTTAGCAGTCGTTGGAATGTAGGCGGGGCGTTCTTTATGCCCATGGGCATCCGCTTGTACTCATAGTGACCATTGCGAGATGAAAAGGCAGTTTTGTGCCTATCGGCTGGGTGAGTTTCCACCTGATGGAAACCACTGGCAAGGTCAAAAACGGTGAAGTAGCGTGCGGTGCCCAGCCTATCGAATATTGAGGTTATGTTGGGCAGTGGAAAAGCGTCTCCTATGATGTTTTCGTTTAGGACTCTGTAGTCTACTACAACACGCCACTTTTTCTCACCCGACGCGTCAAGTTTCTTTGGGACAATCAGCAGTGGCGAGTTGTATGGGGAATTAGAATGTCCTATAATTCCGCTGTTAAACTGCTTCGATAATTGAACGTCAATTTGTTCAAGGGCCTCGACAGGGGACCTATATTGTTTCTTGTGAATGACTTTTTCGTCGATGGTCGGAATTCTATGCTGGATAAGGTAAGTGCACGATAGTAGTTTACCACTTAAATGAAATATATCAGCATAGTCTTCCGCCCATCCTGATACGATTTTCCGCTCGTCTGGAGCCAAATGAGCCAAGTATAACGCATTCTTGACCTTGATGACTCTCTCGGAATAGGTTTGTTGCGAATCGAATTGAGTGCCTTCAGCCTCAGAATCTGTAAATTCTTCACCGGGGAATTTACACAAATCGAACGGGATTAACTCCTGAGGTTTAAGGGTTATGTCAATGTCATTTTCGGTAGTGCTGATTGCCATGGCGTGGCATACACCATCCTTATTTGTGACAATGGCCTCACCCAGGTAAAGTCCTTCTGGGGTTTCGATTCGGGGAAGATATCCTTCCTTTAACCCTGTGTTAATTATATCTATCGCGACTGGGGTTTTTGTGCGGGATTTGATGCGTAGGACTCGAGCAAACGGTTTGATTTCAGACCTTAAGGCTTTTTAGCCTCCAGTGATTCCTTATCAACAAAATTGATAGGGGTCACTGGGGAAGATATGGTCACAAGGGTGGTATGCCTAAAAGAAATTTGGGCTTGGACCTGTCGTAGATACGGTCTTCCAAGGATACCATGGGTCGAAATGGGAAAACAGTTTTTAACGACGTGAAATTCTACCGGAACATTATCGATAGTTAACTGAATGGTTCCCATTGTTCTAACAGCGTGATTAGTTATTCCTGTAATCTCAAGACACTTGTCTGGGACAAGTGTGAGCACGGGATTTAATGCACACATGTTCACGAGGTTAGTGTCCGACTCAGGATCTACGAGGAACCATATTTTATCATGTCTGAATTCAGGGGCGTTCAATTGGACTACTAGGAAGTCCTCGGCCTCTGATTTTGCTCTAAAGATCCTATTGAGTGTTCCGCAAAGTGCACGTTCTTCGGACGCTGCGGAAGGGGACTCGCTGGTGCGTCCGGACGGCGAGTCTGCTGGTAGTTTAAATTACTAGCAGGTTCATGACGGGCGCCTGCGATTAGGCCCTGCAAACGATCATAATAATCACTAGCAGTTTCCGGCTGTTTTTGCCTGAGGGTTATTATACTCTCAAAATACCATTGATATTTTTTATTCGGGGCAAATCGCTTCCTTAAATGATCAAGCAGCTCGTCTAATTGATCAAAATCTTTGTTTTTACAGCTGTCCCATGCTGCTCCATGCAATCTTCTTAAAACGGCCCTAAGAAATTCGGGTTCGGTGGTATCCGTGACGAAAATTCCCGCACGTTGTACGGCTTGTAGGAATTCTTTTAGCAAGGGGTTTCGACCGTCGAACAGAGGGATGTCACTTGCGCTTGTTCGTAAATTTAATCGATCTAAAGCGTTTGCCACACTAACGTCAAGGTTCGCCGCAGGTTGCTGACCGTTGGGATTTTGGTTTGCCATGTTTATGCGAGGATATTTCAGGTGCATAAAAGTGTTATAACTAGATATATATATACAATTTTTTTTTATACTTACGATTTTTATATTTATACGAAAGTGTGAGTGGTTATATGTATGTATTAAAAGTAACTGTGATTGCAACTTTTAAAAGAGCAAAGGATTCGCCACCGCAGAAAATTCCTGCAACTTGAGCCTTTTAGGAATTAGATTTTTTCTCATTAAGGATGCGGTTTCTAATCAAGAAATGTATTTTGCTGAATTCGGGATTAACTTTCGTGAAATCGACAATCAGTCTACCGTTTTCTTTTTTAACAACTTTAACTAAGGGTATAGAAAAAGGGGAACGGCCTGTAATTCTTGTATTTAGATCCATATTCTAAGGTTCCAAATTTAAATTTTGCGTTAGTTGTTCTAATTCGCTTAAGGATTTACAAAAGTCTAATTGCCTACGTCTTGCTTGTATGATTTGGGATTTCAGAAGTACGATCTTAGTTTTGAGTGACTCTATCTTAGTTCTCAATTCAGAGTTTGATCTTCTCAAATTTCTACTTTCACGAAAATGGAATGCTAAGAATCTGTTTATGCGTTGTACGTGTTCTTCGGAATTGTCAAAAAGTATATTCTTCCATTCAGGCGTCATTGCTAAAACCTACTCGATTTTTAGATCCTCAATTTTCTTAGTTAAGAGATCTATGATGGGTTTCATTTTTCTTGCCCTTTTTTCGAGACTAGAAACTAGTAAGGATTGTGCAAAAGTAGCCTGCGTAAGCGTAGCTAATGAACTATTAAGGAATGTTACCTGAGTTTCCAACTCAGACCATTGGTCCTGGGAGAACCCAGTAACAATTGCGCTCCTTCGAGGAAACATGAGTTATTCTAAAACGGGTTTATATTTACTTTAAAATTAATTAAATTGAATTTCGTTAGAATGAGGGAATCTATTAAATTGAATTTCGTTAATTCATTTAGCTTGTCAGAGTGTTGCTTTGTATTTAGCCAATAATCATGACGTCGCTGTCGTAATCGAGTGTGCTGTCGGAGTTTCCGTCAGGTTGATGGTCGTTTTGTCGGTGTACGGGGGCTAGTCTTACAAGATTTTCTTGCGCGCGGGCTATTTGGCGCTGTGCTAACGCCTCCTCGATATCGAGGTCGATTTCGATAATTTGAATTTGTGCTACTTGCACCGGAGGTGGTTGGACCGGCTCTGGTTGTCTAGGGGTAGGTGCAACCTTGCACGTAGGTCTGAACTTCGTTAAAGGTTTCGTGAGACTGTAATAGATTTCAGATTCTGGTGCCCTAGTCGTTCCTTGTTCGATCAAAATGCGTCGCTTACCGGCACGTTTTCCTCTTTTTGTTTTCTTTGGATCGGAAGACATTTAGGATGTCATTTTAGTTAATTTTATTTGGATTGGATTATAATAGTGCGATAAAATACAAGTTCAGCCAGAGATGCTCTTCTAGGCGGGACGATCAGTACTCACAACGGCGCTTCCTAGTGTAAGGGAAAGAAGAAAATAAATTTCCTGCTTTCCGAATTCCAATTGGAACTCACCAGGATTCGACCAGAAGTTTTTCCAATCCTGCGGCCTTGTACCCACAAAACGGCGAGGTTGTATTGCTAGTCGTTAAGATTAGTCGAAACTAGTCCCAACGATTACGCTTTTAAAACACTATTGATAATTAATTTTGATGGATACTTAGGAATTAGGGTGTAGTAGGTGGTGAACTTTTCTTTTTAGGGATTATTTTAGAGAAAACCTAAATCGACGCAACTAGTTCGCCCAAGGATAGCCGGGGCGATTATCCAGGTATCTGAATAGAATGAGTCCACGACAAAGAAACAAACTTCTTGATTTTCAATGTGAAAATATACCACGCCTAAAATGTCTACGTAGGTGTCGTTAACATAGTCTGCAGTCGGGTATCCTAATATGGGGCAGTCTAGTTTTAAAACAGTTTGACAAATGTAGTTATGTTTGTAGAAATTGTTTAGTGATACATTTACTACTTCGTTTTGTAAGAACTCGGAATTAATAACAATGACTCCGAAGTCATTAGAATTTTGTAGGATTGTCATACGGATGTAAAGTAAACTAACAATACACAAACAAAATTTAATTATTTAATTCGCGTGGTTCTGGGGCTAACTTAACTTTCTTCTCTTGTTCTCGCGGGGCTTGCCTCAACGTTACTTTTTCATTGTTGAAATTCTCAATACGTCTAACCCTCAGTTGTAAGGTGGGGTTATCCGTAAGAAGGTCAGCAGATTGTACTAACGTTAAGGAGAGCCTTTTCAAGTCATGATTATTCACAACTGAACCCTTATGAAACGGGAATATTGGATTAAATACTACAAAATAATGTAATTTCTTTGGAAATTCTCCTTCAGAACTCGGGTTGTTCTGGTGGGAAGTATTTTTTCGAGCAAGGAGACGTCCAGATAAAATTGTCTGAGAAATTTCAAGGTTTGAAAATTCCGCTGTTTTTTGGGAAGGAAAAAGTTCTCCCCTTCGTTCTTCGTTTCGAACCCTTTTAGGTCTATCCTTCCAACGATTTCGTTTTCCTCTCTGACGAAAATTAGCGGGCATAACTACTCATTGTTAGGTTTTGATTGAGACATAGGGTAACCAAGCAAATTTTCGCGAAGCATAAGATACACTTTTCGAATGTAGAACAAGGCTACACAGATTAATTAACTGTGAAATTTCGAAGACTTGTCGTCCAGTGGGTGAACCACGGAGACCTGTCGTCACGGACTAATCACAGAAAATCGAAACCAATATAATCATTTATTGATTTTCTTTTGTAACCTTGCCAATTGAAAATTGTGATTCTTTTAGAGAAATTATAGAGAGGAAAATTTGTTATCAGTCGAAAATAGTGCTTGTTATTAGTTAAGGAATTTCGGAGCCATGTCATCCAATAAGCGAATCACGGAGACTTGTCATAAACTTAAAACTAACTGGTTTAGAAAGGAAACGTTTTCCGGTAGATATAGAGATTTCAAATCATGCATGCATATTAAGGATAAAATTTCTATTGTCAATGGGCTTGTGGATAGGGCTGTAAAATTGTCGGAGATTGATTATATTGAGGATAATTTGAAGATTATTTTTGATATTCTGAGTACTAATAACTTTCCATCATGGTTTTTAAATAAATATATTAAAGCTAGATATAAAAAAATAACTGACTTGGTTTCTAATTCTTCGCACGGTCTCATGACTTCTAACTTTGACATCGAGAAAGTCATTTCTTTGCCTTATGTTGAAGAACTTTATATGTTTTTGGATAAGAACTATAGAAAATTCGGTATTAAGGTTGTTTTTCATTATTATAATGATCCTTTTAAATGTTTTTCAAAGAACAAGGATTTGACTTCCTTTGACCTGCGAAAAAATGTTGTTTATTGTATTCCGTGTAATTGTAATTGTGTATATATTGGCCAGACTTCTAGACATTTGAAGGATAGATTGAATGAACATAAGCGAGATTGTAAAAATGACAAGCGGGCATCAAGTCTTGTAACACATTCTCACGATCATGACCATTTATTCAATTTTAAGGAAACTAAGATTTTGTGTGTGGAAGATAATTTAAAACAGAGACTTTTTAAGGAAATGTTTTACATTTTAAAATTTGATAATTCTGTTAATGTCAGATCAGATATAAGTGGTCTGAGTGATTTTTATTATAATTTAATTTCTTCTATTAAACTATAATTAATTTTATATATTTTAATTATTTTAAAATTATAAATGAGTTTTAAAAATTTTTTATTTATACTACTATTAAAAGTTTTTTAAATTTTCAAATGAATGAGCATGACTCGATGAGTGTGAATTCGTGAGTATCAATGATGTGTAATGAACGAGGCTGTAGGATGTATGATTGTGAGCGGGTTTTGAATGTGCTAGATCGGGTTAGGTTAGAAATAATTTTATATATTTTGTTTTGACACGAGAAAATTCTGGCACTTGTTTTTATGGAGAGACATTTGTATGTTTCTTTTTATATGTTCATGATGTATTTGTAATTTTCGTATGTTGTTTTATTATTTTGTATTATTTTTTGTTTTAATGTTTTCATATATGTATTACTCCAAATTTTAGAAGAATACTAAGAATGTCAACACGTGTTATTAACAGGTTAGGATTCATGTTTTTATGCGTCTTTTCTTTTTGGTACAATTTTATTTTAAATATTTATATCTATAATTTTCAGTGTAATTTATTCTTGAAAAGGCCCTACTTCGTAGAGGCGAAAGCTCGATTTGAAAATAATGATTATATTGATCAGTTCTTTGACAATTAATAAACATCTTTGACAATAATTTGACTCTGATCAATAATAAATTCTTACATCTTCTATGTTATAATTTAATGTTTGTTAATTTTTTATTACTTACTAATGACATATTTAAGTGTCATAAATAAATAAAAGTGAATAGTTCTTGACGCGCAAGTAAAATTGTGTATTTTCAAATAAATAAAATATCTGATTAAATATTACATTTTGTCTGGAAACTCTAATATCTGTTAAATAATTTAGTATAACACGTGCGTGTGTAGTGTAGTGGTCAGCATTCCGGTTTTCAATGTGCGTATGCGTTAGTGTTAGGTGTCCGCGTCCCCCCCGTGTAAAATATTTATTTCATAAGTTTGTGTTAATTCTAAGCCGTATACATATAAGGTGAATTATGAATGTGTTCTAAACAATATTATTTATTTTCTTTTATTTAATCTTTCTTTTTTGTTTGTTATCGGATAATAGAAATTCAATTAAGAAACCTAGTCAATTTGACTTTTTTTCTTATCCACATTAACTAATTTTTTAGTCACTTTGACTATGCTAATCTTTTAACTAGGTTGTCCTAGTGGATGCCTCTCGTAACCAAGCAAACTATTCAATTCCTGGTATACGGGTGCCAGAAATTTTTGTCAGTGTAGTTTCTATTCCCGTTTAATATATTATGGACATTTAATTAAACTAGCCCAGTTCGAATGTCGAATATTTGACATTCGAACTAGCCCAGTTCGGATGTCGAATATTCGACATTCGAGTTACTACAAAATTCGAACCGAACCGAGTTGTGTTCGGTTTTGGAACGCTAAAATGTCGAATTCTAAAATTCGACATTTCAGTCGCTTAGTTCGAATGTCGAAAAACCGACATTCGAGTTAGCCTAGTTCGAATGTCGAATATTTGACATTCAAACTAGGCCAGTTCGGATGTCGAATATTCGCCATTTCGGCGCCCCAAAACCGAACAAAACTCGGTTCGGTTCGAATTTTGCACAGCTCTAATAATTATGTAAACTTGAATAGGTATATTTATTAATTATTTTTACTTTTATTTTTGAATTATTATTAAAAATTACAATACTCCTTATATTATACAAAATTATTTAAATGTGAAAATTTTATCTTACAGGCGAGACAATGTAGGAAATAAATCATAGTGGACATGACGCTTTTTCGGAGAATAATGAGGAATTTGAAGTTATTGAAATTTTGGATGAAGTTGAAAATAATACTAATAAAAATTATAAAGTAATATATACAAATCAAATTCCAAGAGTTGATATAGTCAAACTGAGAAAAGCATTAAAAAAAAGAACATTTCGAACAACTACAACAAAATGAATATGAACAACATAATTTAGAAGAAGAAGGTAATCAACAACATCCTCCAGAAGAAGAAAACCTACAAGAAAAAATAATTGAACAAGTCCAGCCTTTAAATTTGATTGTAAAGAATGACAATAACATTGCAGCTAATCCTAGAAATTTACAAGAAGAACTAGAAAATCAACAGCAAGAAGTTCAAGACCAGCCTTTTTGATTTTACCCAATAATAATAACAATAATATTTTACAGAATATTCAACATAATCAACGTTTAAAAATTAATGTCAATCGTCAAGACATAATTAATTACGAAGAAATAGAGAATAACTGCAAAAGCAATGATTACGATTACTTTTTCACTAAAAATCATTTATCATTTGTTGATTATTCTATTAACAGAATTAATCCAATGAATAACGATGCTGCTTATGTTGAAAATTTCAATATAAGCAACGAATGTAAATTAAATAATTGTTTTAACCCATGTCGTTCTTTAACTTTACAGCTTAATAATAAATGTCGAAATTATTACGATTATACTGATGCTCAAATTAATTATATTAAAAATCACGTTCCGCCAGAAAATAAAAATTTTGATTTATTCATTGAAAAACAAACAGAGAAATTTCAGCGTTATTTCAATTTCTGTAAAGATGACAATACAGATGGAAATTTTTCTGAAATAATGTTCGATGTACACAAAGTTATTGGTGACAATGAAATTACCATTAAAATGGTGAATAATTTTGTTTTGCCTTTATCGATGCAACAATTGTTTACATTTGCTATGAATATTAATGTAAATGAGTATTTTGTTGTCTCGACAAATATTTTGATTAAATTAAATGTTTTAAATAGAAATGTATTATCAATTAAAAGTGATCATTCAACCAAACTAATGAAAATTCATTGACTAGGAAAATCGTGGGACAATTTAGTTTTAAAGAAGAGAAACGCTTTTGCAATGAGCAATCTTTCCTTGGACATACTTGGCGCATGTTCAGACGCGAAAAATTTCTTAAAATTTCAAAGTTCAATGTTTGACGATAAATACTTGAAGACTTTTAATTTCATTAAATCTACCAACTACTACCAGCAATAAGTTCAAAACAATGCTGATGAAAGTGTTCAGCATACAATTAACACAGCAGATTGCTTTAAAATTTGTAAGATTTTGAAATTGGATTACCGAAATATCTTCAACCACAGAAGCATAACATACTCAAAGGATTTGACCAAAACTGGAGTAAGAAAACACTTTAATGATTGTATTTTTTAATAATAATAATAATAATAATAATAATAATAATAATAATAATAATAATAATAATAATAATAATAATAATAATAATAATAATAATAATAATAATAATAATAATAATAATAATTATAATAATAATAATAATAATAATAATAATAATAATAATAATAATAATAATAATAATAATAAACATTACTATTTCTTTTTAATAATAATTCTTATTGTCATTTTTATTTACAGTTGTTTCAAAAAAATGAATCACGTTTACATCATTTCATTGTTCATAATTTGCCAAATATTATATCTAACAATTTTACATACAGCAGATCATTATTTGGAGCAACATTTTACAGTGATTACCCATTTATGAGAAAAATTGCTTTTCAATATTCTGTTCAAGACATGCAGAAGCAGTATACTGCATCTGTTAGAAAAGAAAAAAGGAATTATATGGAAAAGCAAGAATTAATTACTGCTCAAGAAAAGGCAAGGGAACTTATTGCAAATGTTCAAAATGATAATGTAGATCAAACCAATTATTACGAGATGACAATTAAAAATGGAAGAAAAAAATACTTATGCCTGAATTTTTAAGGATATTGACGACAATTGAATGTTAAGTAACGAAATAATTTATTAATCGTTTGGAAAATTAAAATTATTTTCTCTAAAGTAGAAATGCAACATTACGGTTCTAAATTAATATTTTCTATATTTTTATAATATAAATAAAAATTAAAAAACTTTTCGTTTTCTTTCAAGAATAAAATAGGGGAAACTAGGGTAAACCCGCTCACTTTTTTCAGATCGGTTAAAATCTAGGAAATTATTTTCTAAATCCAAGTTAATTTGTATCATTTAAAAGCTTATGATTTCTACTAAAAAAAAAGAGTTTTTGATTTATCTTTTTTAGTTTTACTTAGAGAAACTTTGTAACACACATATACCAAATTTCAAAATAACAATTTTCCAGGGTAAATCCGCTCACTTTATCTTTTCAAGACGAAACAGTTTTATTTTTCAAATATTAAAATTCGTCTTATTCCCGTCTTAAGTATGATTTATTATTAATGAACTATGAGTTCTATAAACAATTCTATAACAGTTCTATAAACAACGAATTGGTTTAATAAATAATGAACATAGATTTCATGAATTACAACTATGGATTAAAATAATGTTATATTTTATTAGGAGAAAGTGAAATGTAGTCACAATTTTGATTTTAATAAGTCATAAATTTTGTTATTGTTAAAATATAATACGTAAAATTACACAGCCACACAAAAAAAAGTGTCCTGATCTGGGGTCGAGACATATGTATTCCGATGTATTTCGATGCGCTGAATCCGAATCCGCCATCAGAATTTGGCCAATAGGTCCTGGTTTCGCCATAACCTGAAAACATACCCTAAAATCGTTAAAATACTCACTTTTAAATTATCAAAATTGAATCTAACCGCATATTGATAATTTTCTAAGATCCCTTAATTTAAATAAACTAATCTATAAGCATTTCAATTAAAAATTCATATAAAACATTAAATCTATCGAACCTAACCTCAACAACACATCTAAGATTCCAAACAAACAAATTATACCATACACACCGCAATAAAAAATAGGTAAGCTCATGAAAGTTACAACTTCCGTGTTTCTAAGACTAAAAAAGCCGGTGTTAATTTATCAAAATTTGTTTGGATTGGCTTAAAAATAGTTACTCAGGGGTTTTCGGGGTCGCTGATAACGAATCCGATGTCGGTTTCTAAGAATTCAAAATGGCGGATCCAATATAGCGGTCTTTGTTATTTTAACGATTTTTTAAAAATTTATTGCTCTCGGTTTTTTGGGACCTTTGATAACAAATCGTATATCAATTTTTATAATCTTAAAGTCTTACGAATTGTTAGAAAAAATTGTTTGAAAACAATTCGTAAGACTTTAAGATTAAAAAAATTGATATAGGATTCGTTATCAAAGGTCCCGAAAAACCGCGAGTAATACATTTAAAAAAATCGTTTAAATAATAAAGACCGCTATATTAGATCCGCAAATTTTGAATTTTTAGAAACCGTCATGGGATTCGTCATCAGCGACCCCGAAAACCCACGAGTAACGATTTCCAAGCCAATCCAAACAAATTTTATTTATATTGTTTGCCAAATTTGATCCGACATTTTGGATTTTGATAAACTAACACCCGCTTTGTAATCAGCAGTCATAGAAACACGGAAGTTGTAACTTTCATGAGCTTACCTATTTTTTATTGCGCTGTGTATGGTATAATTTGTTTGTTTGGTATCTTAGATGTGTTTTTGAGGTTAGGTTCGATAGATTTATTGTTTTATATGAATTTTCAATTGAAAAGCATATAGAATAGTTTATTTAAATTAAGGTATCTTAGAAAATTATCAATATGCGGTTAGATTCGATTTTGATAATTCAAAAGTGAACATTTTAACCATTTTAGGGTATTTTTTGAGGTTAGGGCGAAACCAGGACCCATTGGCCAAATTCTGATGGCGGATTCGGATTCAGCGCATCGAAATACATCGGAATACATATGTCTCGACCCCAGATCAAGACACTTTATTTTTTTTGTGTGGCTGTGTTATTTTATTCTTATTACTCCGAAACGAATTAAGATAATTTCAATTTTTTTTGGAAATTAAAGCTAGAAGTCTGTAGTTTAAAGTGCAACTGAAAAAATTGCTGTATAATAAAAATTTCTAATTGTTATTAACAATTATTTTAAACAATTGCGATTTAAAGTATGTTCTCAATGTCGGAAAAAAATCAAAATATACTCATGTGATGCGCAAAACTCTAACGAGTAAATTAAAAAAAAGTGAGTAACCTCTAAAATTACAGAAGTTATGCATATTTTTCTGACGACGCGCGGGAATTAACTGATTCGCAAACTCTCGAGCGCGCGGGAATACGCCCGCGCCCACGCCCGCGCACTGCTCACACTTGTGTTTTCAAACAATTTATGTTTACAGAGAAGGAAAAGTAATTTAAATATTATTTTCTTACTAAATAATTTATTAATATTTTTACTTTTGGAGTAATTATATACATAAAAACCATTTTGTATGTACTCATAAACTGCTTTGCAGTTTTTATGCTTTGATAAAAAAATTTTTTCGTGGGTCTGATATTCTTAAATCGTACAAAAATCGAAATCGATATTGTTTGTGTAGAATTTCATCAAAAATTTTTTTAAGTAATTGGATTTCTAAATAAAATAATTGAATCATTTTTCACCCCTCCAAAATTCAATTTTTATTAGTGTTTTAACTGAAATTTCTTCTATAAATCTGCTATTTTTTATAATTTATTATTTCTTAATAATAAATAATAATTAAATTTTTGCCTGGAATTGTAGGTATTAAAATTATTTTTTAATATAGTTGAATTCTCTTAGAAAATTTTATTAAAATAGTAGATTTTGAAAATCATTGAATTTAGGAAAACTTCTGAAAATAACTTATATTCGGAGAAGAATTTTATTATTTATAAAGTTTATTGAAATGTTGACGATAATTTAAAAAAAAATTTTATCATAATTGAATTTTTGCAATCATTTGTAAGTTCATCTATTTATGAAAATTGTAAACGCACTCTCTAAATCTGAATTAGTAGAAAGTTACTAATGAAATGTCGAAAAGTCGTCCACCAAATGATTTAGTAATATATTACTAACAAATAGTAAATTTTACTAATTGATTAGTAGATTTCTACTAACAATTAGTAGAACTGTTTTATTAATAGTCGATAAAACGGTTTTACTAATTCATTTAGTGAAATGAGTGACTTTTAATTAGTGAATTTCTACTAAAACATTACACTTCAAAAAGAAGTGTCTTGATTGGAGACATTTTTGGTGTCTTAGACACCAAAAGTGTCTTGGTTTGAGACGTTTTTCGTGTCTAAGACACCAAAAACGTCTCCACCCAAGACACCTCTTTTTGCAGTGTAGTAAAATTTTACTAAGAATTAGTAATATTCTACTAATTGAAAAGGGGAAAAGTCGTCCATGAAAACTACTGCAAATTAGTCAAATTTTACTATTCCTTAGTAGAATTCTACTAATTCAGATTTAGAGAGCAACTCTTTTCAAAATTCAAATAATTTTGAAATATTTATAAACTAACTTTTACTACTTTTATAGTAAAATATTTCTGATAATTTTTACTACTTTCGGAGTAAATTTATTCCGAAAGTAGTAAAAGTTATCAGAAATGTTTTACTATAAAAGTAGTAAAAGTTACTTTATATTTTTCTCCGTGTACAATTATAATCGAATTCCTCGAAAAATGTAATTATTCTTAAACATTTTATTAAAACTCGTTCAAAGAATTCAATTATTTAAAAATTTGTTAATAAAATTCTTTATGGGAATACAATTTTAAGAAATAATAAATTATTAAAAATAGCGGATTTATAGAAGAAATTTCAGTTAAAACACTAATAAAAATTGAATTTTTGATAAGTGACAAATGATTCAATTATTTTATTTAGAAATCCAATTATTTAAAAAATTTTTTGATGAAATTCTACACAAACAATATCGATTTCGATTTTTGTACCATCTAAGAATATCAGACTCACGAAAAAAGTTTTTTATCAAAGCATAAAAACTGCAAAGCAGTTTATGAGTACATACAAAATGGTTTTTATGTATATAATTACTCCAAAAGTAAAAATATTAATAAATTATTCAGTAAGAAAGTAATATTTTAATTACTTTTCCTTCTCTGTAAACATAAATTGTTTGAAAACACAAGTGTGAGCAGTGCGGCGGGAGCGGGCGCGGGCGTATTCCCGCGCGCTCGAGAGTTTGCGAATCAGTTAATTCCCGCGCGTCGTCAGAAAAATATGCATAACTTCTGTAATTTTAGAGGTTACTCACTTTTTTTTTTAATTTACTCGTTAGAGTTTTGCGCATCACATGAGTATAGTATGATTTTTTTCCGACATTGAGAACATACTTTAAATCGCAATTGTTTAAAATAATTGTTAATAACAATTAGAAATTTTTATTATACAGCAATTTTTTCAGTTGCACTTTAAACTAGACTTCTAGCTTTAATTTCCAAAAAAAATTGAAATTATCTTAATTTGTTTCGGAGTAATAATGAAAAGAATAAAAAGTAACCTAAAAGTTTAATACCTGATAACTTTCAAAATAAATGAAATTTTTGAAAAATATTTTAGCGGGTAAAAGTTTACTCATATATCTATCAAAAACCATAGATAACTTTAAATTCGGGGACAAAAATTTTTCAAGTGGCCGGTTTCACTTATTTTGACCCTAAATTATATTTGTCAATTAGAAAATTTAATTGAAAATAAAGGAAAACAATTTATTGAAAAAAATGTTCTGTTAAATTCATTTACAAATATCTTTAATTGTAAAATTATTCGTATACAATAATTTCTTTTTTAAGTATTTAATTATTATTATTTTCCTATAGGAGTTAATACTTTCAAAAATTTTTAATTCAAACCTTTTAAAATTATTCAACTAAAATACTTCTATAAATCCATTATTTTTAATAATTAATTAAATATATATATTGACGAATTTAACTAATTTAAAAGATTTTGAATTATTAAAATTTTTCAAAAATCTAAGTTCATTAAAATTTCCAATTAAATTCATTCAACATTGAAATTTTATAAAATTTTAAAATAAAAGCGATTGAAGTTAATTTATTTATGAAAATTATAAACGCAAATCTTTTAAAATTGAATTAACTTTGAAGAAAAGTCGAAAAAATCTCAATTTTTGAAAATAAGTCGGAAAAAGTCACATTTTTTAAAAATAGTTGAAAAAATTCATAATATCCGAGGCCTGTAAATTACACTTACTGCGCATGGTAATGCGATTCTGCTCATGGTTTACTACTAAAATGCACTACTGCGCATATGCAAGTATCATACTACATAACTGCGCATATAAAACTATTAAAATGAACTACTGCGCATGTTAAAGTATTTGCAATAAAAAACGAGAAATTTGGGTTCCGGGTCGCGGACGGGCGAATCGCGAATTTTCTCTGTCCCAAAACACTTGCCAGGTTAGACCCAGGAGAGGTGTCTTCGAGAAGAAGCGAGATGTCGTACTGCAATGATTAATTTTTAGCGACAAGCCTCCAACCCTTACCTTTAGTGCAAAAAGTGGGGAAAGATTTTAGAAGTAGGAGTAAGTTATGGGACCATTGGTCTATGCATTTTTGCTAACGTTTTGGATCTCACGTCCGTGAGAACGGAAACGGTCTATCAACATGATACTTTTAAGACATTATTTTTGAAATAACTTAGAATTTAAATAATAATTATATTGTTTAATTAATAAAATTATTATTTATCTTAATTATAATAGTGCATATAGTTTATTTATTGTAATTATATTGTTTCTACTTTTATAGGTTGCTTGTATATACATTTTACATATTGAGTAATGCATATACATATATACATACAACCAAATGTCCTCCAGCATTTTGTTGCAACAACAATGTTTACAACAAAATGTTTAACTATTGTTAAGTTGTTTGTATTTGCATCTAACTTGATGCATAAGTTTAAGTAGTATTGCTGCCGTAGCATGGAGGCCGTGAAAGTATTAGTGCTGTAGCCGGGGAAGTCAGCGAGTGTGTTGGTGCCTATAGACGGCAGTTGCTCAATTGTGTGTGTTGCCGTCGTCCCTCCACACACACGTACAATCTCTCAATGTAATTCTTAGTTGATGTTTTAATATTTTTGAATTACGTTCACACTTTCGGTTGTTAACATAAAATTTTAAATTTAATTATTCAGATTTATGTACGTATTTTGGCTGCAACTTTGCGCCTTCTTTATGTTTTACAGACTTGAAATTTGGATACGAATTTTATATTTATTAATTGCCGCACAATATTGTCGTAAGGTTCGATGTAGGCAGCATTGACTGCGCCGGTACAATTAACTATTTATTATATTTGTTATTATATTATATAAGTTTTATTGTTTCAGTTTTTACAAAAACATACAATGAGTTTCAAGATTAATTTACAGTATGATGTATATAAATGTAATACTAAAATTTTATAAGGTTACCAAAATACCCTTTAATTATACGTTTCGAACAATCAAAAACTAAAATCTATTCTGTGTTGATTATAATTTATTGCGCAACATAATGAGATCGCAGTTCAAGGACTTCCATAATGAAGTGTACCACTTTGCGTATAGTTTTTATCCTTCCTGAGGCAAGCAGATCCAACCACACCTCCCCAAGCTTTTCGTTATCAAACTTTTTTTTCAAAATATTTTTTCCTTAAATCTGCGTATATCGGACAAACCGTTAATACATGAAATATGTCTTCTGGACTTTGCGTGTAACACACTTCGCACCATTGTTTTGTCTTAAAATTATGTTTAGCTTTAGTTAAAAATTATTCTAGGTGCGTGGACATTAAAAAATCTAATTTGTGCGAAAGTTCTCATAGCTCCCCATGGGATTCTCAAATTCAAATACCGTTGTCTCCCGGTGCCAGTGATATGTGTGGGTAGATCTGCAAACATCTAGAATTGGATAAGTCCTCTCTGTCTTTCTTTTTTAACATTTCCTCATATAAGGAAAGAGTTTTTTTCTTATTTAATACAATATTTTCGAAGTTCAAATTTTCCCAATAACATTCCGCATCGCATTCCAAAAAAATTGTTTTATTTGAGTTTTATTTGTTATATTTAAATAATATATTTATTATTTAGTAGAAGGAGAAAAGAAATAATAATTTCTTTTGTTCTTCCAACTATTTTTATAAGCATTTCTTAGTTAAAGGCATTCAATATCCTCAAGCATAGCGTCGCTGCGTTGCGATGCTTTTATATGCTTGGGTTGATTTGAAATTAAATTTATTCTACATGGTTGTCAAATAACTTATTTTTAAAATACTAGTAAGTAGTAGAGCTAGGCCGGTCCTGGGCCACTTACCGACCGTCGGTAAGGTAGATTTTTAATTGGCCAACTTTAAGTGGCTTGGTCGGGGTGTTCTACCTTACCGACCGAGTTTTTAGTACCGGCTGCCACCGCTAGATAGCGCCATTTTATTTGCTTAATTTAAACCCGCTTGGTGGGGTATTTAAATATATATTTTTAAACTTTCAAGTGGCTTGGTTGGGGAGTTCTGTTTTACCGACTGAGTTTTAGTACCACCTACCCTGATAGGTGGCGTCACCGGCGAATTCACCCCCCCCCTGGTGGGATATTTAAATTTTTTTCTTATTTTCTAACTTCAAGTCCCTTGGTATGGGGGTATTTTTAAATTTTCCAACAAAAATTATCGACCGACTTTAATACCACCTACCTCCGATAGATGGAGGTCACTTTCAATGTCACTTTCAATGTGAGAAGGTACATTCTTGTTCTCTCATAAAAGTATACACTAAATTGGATAAAATGGTAAGAAAATTTAAACTTATTATTATTAATATTATTATTATTATTATAATTATTATTATAAAATAATAACAAAATATATATATTTTTTTATTTTTTTTTAAGAGTGCTAAAAGAAATGAGCTGCCAAATATATGCACCTGTTGTTTTCGCCAATTTTTTGACAAAATTTGCAAGGAGATGGATATTTCAACAGACATATTTCAATTAACTTCCTGGGATGATCGCTTTCGAAAGGTAAAATATAAAAAACAATTTTTAACTTTAATTTTTTCTTTTTCTTATTGATAAGATATCAAATATTAAGCACATGTGAGTAAGTTAAGGTTCGGTCAGTTTAGAATGAATTAATTATTTGCAAATTAAAAATTTTTATCAAGTATTCTTTGTTCATTTTTATTATTTTTTTTCAAATTTGAAAAACTTTTTTTTTCTGCTCTTAAATTGATAAAATTGAAAAATTAAGTACATGTGATTAATTTAAGGTGAGGTCATTTTAGAGGAAATAAACAAACAAAATTTCCATAAACGTAAATTTGAATCAAGTATTGTTTGTTTATTTTTATATTTTTCCAATTTTTGAAAAATAATTTTTATTAAATTCATTCTAAACTAACTTTACTTCAATTTAGTCAAATGTATTTAATATTTCAATTTTATTAATTAAGAGCAGAGGAAAGAAATTTAGAATCTAATAAACATTTTTGATCAGGTATCTTTTTTTTTATTTTAATATTTTAAAATTTTATTTAAAATTTTTAATGTGTACTTTGAACGATCGTTTAACGCTATACTTATAAAACATAATTTTAGTATTATATAGTTTTATTTTGTGAATTTTAATTAACTTTATTCATTTATTATTATTTATTTATATATTTATTATTATTTATTTATATATAAATTTTAATTTATAGATTGGTGAAATTCATCAACAAAGGATCCATTGCTACCATAATTTGATCCAATTGGTTAATATGGTCAACGATGGTTTGAAGTCAACACCATCCAGATTTCCAACAGGTGTGGAGTCAACACCATCTAGATTTCCAAATGGTGTGACACAATCGTCTACTGCACATCCAACAATTATAAAACAACAACCATTTCGGGGGCAATCACAGTCACATCTTCGAGGAAGTTCTAATGTTCTGTTACAACCAGCACTTTCTCCAAAGTTTGTCAGATGTCCAACTGCTTCCTCTCAACCTCTCAATCCTGTGATTTCTTTAAAATCAGGTCCTAGGCAACGAATCAGTCGATGGGACGTTTTAAAAAAATCCACTGCAACAAATTCACATTCCTCAACACCACCACCAGCTCCAACTAATGCTCATTCCTCAGCACCAACACCAACTACTTCTCATTCCTCAACACCAACTCCAACTACTTCTCATTCCTCAACACCAACTCCAACTACTTCTGATTCTTCAACACCAACTTCGACTACTTTTCATTCCTTAGCACCACCACCACCACCTATAGAACCATATATACCAGAATACACAGAATCATATACACCAACTCCCAAGGAAGCAAAACCATCTTCTGGGTCAAATGAATCCTCTACTTCAGGGGATTCATCCAGCTCTTCAACATCTTCAAGTATTTCGACATCTTCAAGTATTTCGACTGAGCCGACACCAGGACCTTCTTCTGGATGTCAAACAAATTTAAATAAAGTCAATCCAAATATCACAAGTCAAGCCTTAAAAAAATCTTTAGAAGATATTGAAATTTCAAAAAAAACCTTTGGAAGCTATTCAAAGCTTAAGAAAAAGAAAATTTGATCCAAGAGTAGAGGCTCAAAAAGTTGAAAATTCACAATCAATAAAAAAACAAGATGAAGATCCTTCAGATCCTTGTGTAAGAAGAACAACTAGACCTGATATAAAAAATTTAGTGATTAAAAAAAAGCAAGGTTAATCTAGTAGTTAAATAGAAAAAAGTGACGTTTCAAAGTTATGCTTACATTATTTAAAAATACTTTCTTAATTCAAGTGACTAAATAATCTTTTTTTACTAAATTAATCGTTCTTATTAAAAAAAATTAACATTAAATGTTACTTTTTTTAAAAAAAATTATTATTTCTCTTAATTGATCTCAATGTTAGTATTTATTTTTATTAGTTCAGTGTGAATATTTATTTATACTGCTGCGTGTGAATATTTTTTGTATCATTTCAAAGTGATTTTTGTGATAAACACATAATTAAAATTTTTAGTTTATCACTTTGAAATTGTTGTGTTGTGCTTCATTAAGCGCATTTTTTTTTATTTTCATTTGTATTTGTTAAATGTGATTACTCTATTTTTTAATCGCATTACTTAACATGTTTTTTTTCTCAATATAGAGAAAGTTATTGCGTTTGAATTACGTTTTATTAAATTTAACGTGATAAAAGCTTTTCTTATATTGTAAACATTTAGTTTTCAAAAATCTTATTAAGTTATCTATTTCATCATGATGCTTTTGTATAAGTAGAATAGATGTAAACAAAAAGAAAGTTAAAAGCTTGACTTGTAATTTATGTTAAAATATTATATATATATATTTTAAAATTAAAACTGTTTAACAAATTGATTGATAGTCTTTTATTTTATGAAAAATTTCACAAACCTATTTTTTAGAATTTTCTAATTTTTATTAATTCAAATATAGTAATTATTACAATTTTTATATAAATCTTTGATATAATCTTTATTTCTATAATTTAAAGTATAAACAATAAATTTGTTTTACATCCATCAGAATTTTATTTACCATAAATTGTGTAATACTTTTTAAAACAAATTTATCCTTTTTTTGATATGTTAAAATTTTCAATTATTCGCATGTTAAATTTAACAAAATTAATTATTTTAATAAATAACTAATTTTTCCATAAATCATTTTTAATAAATTAAAATTGATTTCACTATTTACAATTTTAAAAAAACATGGTTTTATTATAATATAAATTACAAACTATAAAATGAAAAAAAAATTCTAATTATTTTAACAACATTCGAATAAATTTAATCATGTATAATATTTCGAGGAAATTATTGTTAAATTTCCTTTAATAGAAAAATTATGATTTTTGATTATTGAAAAAAATACAATAATTAATTTGATTTCATAGTGACTAAGATTTAAATTTAATTTATATACATGATTAAAGATGTAATAATTTGTTAAATTGAAAATATTTTAATAAATTATATGTATTAAATAATAAGTTGATTAAATCTTTCATCTAGACAAGGAAGTGAATATAAAAGATCATACAAAAGATCCAAGGCGCTAAAAATGTTACCGTGAACGTATATAGTTAGATGTGAGTGAGGTGTAGTGGGGATGAGGTGTAGTAGGGGTAAGGTATAGTGGGGGTCAGCTATAGTGGGGGGCTGTTGGTTACGAGCTATAGCTTGCGAGCTGGTTGAATCATTCTTTTTCAGCCTTTCATGCATTACAGGTATCGGAGATCCACATTTTTAGAGTGCACATAGCTCTTAAACTTTATTTAGATTTATAATTTTTGTTACATAAAGTATTAATTTCTTTTCCAATATTTTTAGTCGAATACAAATTTCCTAATTTGTATCTTAAACATAAAGGTAATTTCACGTAAATTCTTATCCTATTTTTTACATTATATTTATTTTAAGTTATTTATATTCAAGAATTTTTAACTTTTTCTAAATACTGTTTTATTGGAAATTTCAAAATCTTATTTACCTCATAATGTAATTTTTTAATTTAAGATTCAAAATGGACAGGTCTAAAGCTACCCGAACCTTACCATCTACAAATGTAGATAGTGATGATGAGTCCATGATTGTTAATTATGACTATCTCAATGATGACGCTTTTATCGTCATTGATGGTGTCCATAGCTCCCAAGGAGATTCTATCAATATCAGTGACTGTGAGTAAAATAATATTGATGATGACGCTTTTATCGTCATAGACGATGTCTATAACCCCCAAGGAGATTCTATCAATATCAGTGATTGTGAGTCTAATAATATTGATGATGATGCTGATGATGATGCTGAAGATGATCATGATGATGATAACAACTTTCAATATGAAAATTATGATAATTATGATTATGAAAATGACATTTTAGTTATTGATATTGACATTGATGAGGTAAGTCTTTTTGTTTTAAATTGAATCTTAAATGTTGATTTAAATGCTTAAAATTCACTTTTGGTTTCAGATGTATGAAGAATTGTGGGAATAACCGGTTTGATGTTTGTTTATAAATAAAAATGTTCTTTTTATAAGAAAAAAATAAAATACAATTATATCTGAAAATTAAATTGATTTCTTTTTTTTTCTTTAGTTTAATAATCATACAATTTGCACATAGGAGAAAAGGGTAAAGTGGGGGTAATATCATGTTCATATTAGGGTGTGTTTAAAATTGCGCGCGCATCATAATGGTGGGGGTGGAGAAAAGAGAGGGGGAATGGTGTTATAAAAGCGACTCCGAAGCCGCTAGAGTCATTATTTCAGGTCCGAGTGTTCTGAGGAGCAGTAAGTATAAGCTTCTCTCCTTTTATCAACACTGTTCTTAACTTCTAGGTTTCTTTTCAGTTTTCCTTCCTAAGTGTTTTTTGTTTACAGCTTTATTTTTTTTCTAATGTTCCTGTTTTAGCTTTCAGATTTTTTTTTATTCAGCTTTTCTCTATTCTAGGATTATTTATATTTAGAAGTAATTATTTTTTTTTCTGTTTTAGTTGTGACGAACCGACTTCGTCACAATTTATCCCTTCGTGATAACAAAATATAAATATAATGTTTATAAGAAAATATTAACACAAATACAAATATCCATGTTAAACACAATAACGAAACATACTTAGTTCATCTTTTCGTTATAATCTCGTTTAAAAAGACTTTAAATAATAATAAAATATAATATCTCTCAATTATTGCAGTTAATTATATTTCACATTTTTATAAATTTACATTGAAAAAGATTAAGAATTTAACTTTAATTAAAAGGATGAGGCTTCGGATACCAATGTATTGTGAAACTTAAGGAGTAGTGTGTCTAGGTTAATGAACCATGATCACACCACTGCCTAAAACTGCAAGCTTGCAGAAAAGCGCCTGGCAACGAGCAGGTGCAATAAACTAAAGTATGATTTCACCACTGTAATGTCGATTAATAAAATCGATTGACACAGGGAAATCTGGGCATTTGCCCGTGTGTCTCGGCGTGACGAAGACGGAGAGTTAGGGCTATAGTGCCAGATAAAGTTATTTTACGAAGCCCTTGTTTGTTTAATTAAATTGAAGGTCTGAATAATAGACCACAAGATAAAGATGAAGTAATAAAATAAGTGAATAAATAAATGGTTATAAAATAAAGTGACAAAAGTATGAAATGAAAAGTGAAATATTAATTAAAGTGCAAGCGCGTTAAAAAAACAAAGGATATTAACTAAAGGAAATAAAACTAAAAGAAAATATATAAATATATATGACAAAGATGAGCTAAGTTGTTTTACACACTAAAACACAATACATGCACATAAACACATTACCCATCAGAAAATAGATATTGTGTAGAATCACATACTTAAAAGAAGATAAAGATTGTAATCTTTAAGATAAAATAAATAAGGGAAATTTAGATAATTGTATTAGTGTTTAGAAGTTATAATATATTCTCATTATTTTGTAAATTTGTTTAACTTTATTAGCATCTACACAACAATTCCAAAACCCTAAAATCCACTATTTCCAAACAGTAGAGATTCTCACCTCACTACTTGAACAATAAGTAGGAAGGAGGGGATCCACTACCAAACTTTAAAGGTTACAAGTTTTCTTGTGTAATATTTTACCTTTAATTTTATTGTTAATTAATTAAATTATTATTTATAATTTTAATACATTACATTAGTATTTTCTCCAATTACAAAGAAAAGAAATGGATCTAGAAAAAACCAATGCCGTTGGACGTTTTGAAGGATTCCTGCCCACTAAACCTCTATCGGAAATGACTAAGAATGGCCTGTATTATATCACCAAAATGAAGAAAGTTCAAACCAAATATGGCCCGAGAATTATTGTAGAAGTAAATGCTGATTTTGTCACATACTTACCTTCTAGATTTGCCAAACATTTCGAAGATGAACCAAATTCGTTGGAAATGATGCAGGAAGCTGCAGTCGCAAAGCAGCTTCAAATGAAATATCTTGGAGGAACTTACAATATGGTTGAATTTCAATTTGTAAAATAAGATATTGTTCAAAGATTGTACATATTTTAAATTAGTTGCTTAGAAAATAAACACACAAAGTTTTACCTATAAATTGATTTTAAATTTATTTTCCTTCTCCTCTTAATATAAGTTATTTTTCAGAATTAGAATAAGTTTTATTTTCAGAAATTATAAAAATATATATAATATTTAAATTAAATGAAATAGTAAAGGATAGGTTGTTTATTTTAAATTAAGAAACATTGTTTTGAATTTAAAATTAATAATATTTATTTATTTTTTTTTACATGTATTCACAAAAAAGATTCACCATTTTCATAGAAAGATTTTAAAGTAGTATTGAGCTTAGAATCAACTTCATTAGTGTCTTTAACAACTATACTTATATATTGGTTTGGAGGCTCCAAAAACCATGCTTGAAGAAGTTTAACATTTTTTGCAGCGCAATTTTCTTTATAAATAGTATGATGTTTACAAGTAGATAATAATTTAGTCTCAAGTTTTCAGCGATGGACACTTATAATCTTCTAAATTATATACATTTAATAAATATTTCTCTAGCCAAGTCATTTTTTCAAAACCTTTAACGTAGATGGCTTTAGCATCTCGTAGTATTCCTTGTAGAATAGATTGAAGTTCATCGTAAGGGACATCTCCAGCTGTCCAATCAATTCCATGATAATTATGAGTTAGCCATAGATTTTCACTTTTGTAGCGTCCTGGTAGTGAATTCCAAGGACAAAGAGATTCAAACAGAAGAACAAGTGGTTGAGCATCTGATTGTAGAGGAAGTATTGCCAATTCTTTAAAGATAAACTCGTTGCAAGGTTTTTTGAAACCTTGGACGTCTACTATGAACTCCATCCTGAAACAAAATGAATTTCTGTCCAAGAGTGGCTGTTTTATATCAACCATCCCCACCACTTTACCCCCACTCCTCTACAGTAGCTTCTTTACAACGCCGCTGATTGGCTTATATTGTATGACGCGGTCATGGATGATTAGGCAATAGGCGGTGGTCTCGGCTAGCATGTTGATTCCTGCTTCAAATTCTAACCTCACATCAACTGATGCTTGTTTTAAAAACTCGTTTTGCTTAGAAAAATCAATAACAATTAGAGGAAATAGACTTTTAAAAATATCCTTTGTTAAAATAGGTTTTCAATCTTTACCATAATAGGATGATTGAAAATTAGCGTACATTTCATAAAGTAGAGAGTACTGATTTTGATCAAAGTTAAGATTTAAATTTCCATAAGGATAATATTGTGAATTTAAAAAGAGTTTAACATTGGTAATATTGCAATGATCAAAATGACAGGCATATTTTTTTCGTTTATCTTTTCTTGCTGTTTGAAATCCAACAATAACATAGCGTGGTTTCTCTAATTGCCTTGATGTTTTAATTTGCCACAAAACTTTTGACCTTGTAGGAATTAAAGGATACTCATACATTTCCCACGACCTAAAACTTATTAAAATTAATGGATCCTTTTCAATAAATTTTAACAATTTAACTTTGTTATTGTCAGAAGGTAAAACGTATGGAACCATCCATTCAAGTTTATTGATGAAAATTTTGAATTCCTCATCCCCTCCTTGTCCTATTTGAATTACGGCATTCACGTCAGAACGTGCTCTTGTTAAAATAAGTTCATGTTTAGCGTTCATAATGATTTTTTTATAATCTTCAGCAAAACCAAAAATCATGCTGAGTAGTATTGTGACATCAAAATAGCCATTTTCCAATACAAGTCTTGCATCAGCTACAATTTTTGAATACCCAGCATTTTCAATAAAATTTAACTGAGTTGGTGTTTGTGAGGTATAATTTTTCATGATTGTAGTATGTCTCACGTATTTGCAGCGATCTATTTCAATGCCATTTAGTTCATAGCGAATTTCATCAAACAGGAAACATACAGCATTATTACTTAAATGCACGTTTTGTGTAAGACTAATTCCATCATTTTTAGTTAATCTACCAAAAATGTGTAATGAACTTTTACTAGGTAAAATGCACAAGTCTTGATGTTGTACTGCAATTCGAATTTCATCACTATTGTTAAACGATGAAGATGCATATGGTTGATGAGCATGAATTTCATAATGAGCTATGGACTCATTGAAATTCACTGCTGCTGGAATATTGAGAAGTTCATCCATTTTTATTGCAACAGCAACCAAAAAATATGTAGATTAATTGTCTTGTTGTCTTATTTTCTTTCCTTGAATTTTTAGACCTAGTTCTTGCAGAAAGAGGCGATTCTGAGGTGTTAACACTTTGTGAGATGAATTTAGACTGATTTGACTCTTGCATGTTGGCTGACTTTTATAGTTTCCACCAACAACAGCTCTTTGATTATAAACGATTCCCATTACAAAGACTTTATATGCAATCGAATTGTTATAGTTTCTCCTCTAAAATTTATCAAATCACCGTCCTGATCAACAATTCGCAGTTGTATATTGTGTATTGTCTTGGTGGCAATTGGAAGGTAAATGACGTGTGCAGGCACTTCCACAATCTTATATCCTGGTGGAACGCTGGGGAAGAATTCATGGATAGTGTGAACTTTTTGGTTATTTATATACGCTCCAGATGTGATATTACACTCAATTCTAACTGAATTAACCTTTGAAATGGCTACAGGTAAATCAGAAATATGTGCTCTATGAGATGGTAGTTTCTGTGATGCAAATCCCAACAACTTACCAATCGAATCTTTAGGTTTAAAATCAATTGGTAAATTAGATTCAACGATACTGCGTAATGTATTATTATTAGGTTTTATACTAATAACAGTTCCAGTTTTTACAGAATTTTGTAAATATGATTTAATATCTTTGATTTCATAACTTCCAGTTGGAATATCAATTACTTGATTTCCAACGTTAAATTTGTTATTTCCTTTATCAATATTGGGAATTGAATTAAAAGTCAATAGTTGAACAAGACCAAGTACATAACTTTTATTTGAATTTAGTTCTATTGGAGGGAAATATTCAGCTCCCAGAACTAAAGAATTTCCTGTCAACGTTAAAGTAAACGAACCACTCATGTTGCTGTCAGATTTTATACTGAAACCTTACAGGTGTTACATAGTCTTATAAAGGTTAAAGCAACTCTTAATATTTAGTTGATTACACAAAAATTTGAGACACAAGTGTCCACATACAAATGTATCATAGGTTTGATATATTTTATGATTATATTTTATTAAGCTACCATCACCTAAGTAAATGACATGATCTGTTGGTGGAGCAAGGTTGACAAAACTATCAAAATACATTGTTTTATTATTATTAAATTTTGTATATGCTACCCAATGTGTTCCAGCACCTTCTTTATTATCAAGATTAATTATTCCTGATTCAAACTTGTGAGGACCACTTACAGGTAGTTCATTTCGCATAAAAATACCACGAAAATGAGGTATATTGGCAGCTTTGGCATACTTTAACAGATCAAAATCAGTTAGTGGACGGTGAGGTAGCTTCAAAACAAGTTTTTTTTGCTCCTTGTTGTTCTCTTTTTTCTTGATGCTCGTTTCTTCTTCTTCTTTCTTGATGCTCGTTTTTTAATTCCTTTTCCTTGAATGTAGGGTTTCAAGTGGAGACCAAGTCCTTGTCGATAAGGTTTAAGGTGTAATCCTTTTCCAAGCGATATGGCTTCCATGGATCTATTGTAATGTTGAGCTTCTTTAAGCTGTTCACTAGCTGTTTTAGCCTTATTAACAGCCCTTGCTATTCCTGAAGCACCTCCAGCAAGAGCTCCTAAAGCACTAAGTCCAGCAAAAATTGGAACTAGCGGTAAAATTCCACCTACTTTAGTAGGTACAGGAAGAATTCTAGGTGATAAAATTTTGGATTTTCCACCAACATTTTTTATTGCTTTTCGTGCACCAACTATAGCTGCTCGAATTGATTCTTCAGCATTATTACTGGGAATCATACTTTTTCGAGCAGCATCAACAATTTTTCTTAGCGCTATTTTCTTCTTCTTACACATTTTTTTACTCTTTTTTTTCTTTATAGCTGATTTTCTTTCCATTCCCATGCCTAATTTTGATTTGGCTTTCATGGTTCCGGATATAGCTAAAGCAGCTGCTCTTTCACTCACACCAGAATCTTGAGCTGTAACACGTTCCCACGCTTTCTTAGCTGATACTTTATCTGCTTCGTTTCCTGCATTAATATTTTCACGATTTAGCGAATATGCAATGTCGTGTTGTTTACATGCAGCATCCAGTGGATTAATTCCTTGGTCACCTCGAGACAAACGCTTTGCCAACTTTGTACCAGGTCCACAGAATTGGTATCCTGGTAAATGTAACTCAAAAGGTAAACTATTGATGATACGATTGATTAAACCTTTTCCTTGATGGCGTCCTTTTTTCGCCTCCTGATGCAGAATCATGCTTCACTCTACAATGGTTGACGTGAAACTGACAAAATTGACTATAAAAACTAGGTATTTATAGATTTTCGAGCAGTTACTGTCAAGATGCAGTTCACGAAACAACCTGTCGCACTACCAATCTCTAGTATAGATGTTGAAACTAATGAAAAAAAGATTAAACGTCACGGTAGTCTGTTTCCAGACAGCATTCGAGCAGTTTTCTGTGGCCCTTCAAATTGTGGTAAAACGAATGCTCTTCTTTCACTAATAATACATCCAAATGGTCTAAGTTTTGAGAATATTTACCTCTACTCTAAATCTCTACAGCAGCCGAAATATAGATTTTTAGAAAATGTAATCAGTCAGGTAGATGGTGTTAAGTATTTTCCATTCAGTGAACATGAAGAAGTAGTATCTCCAAAAGATGCTAAAGCAAATTCAATATTCGTTTTCGATGACATTGCTTGTGAAAAGCAAGATAATGTTAGAGCTTTCTTTTGTATAGGCAGACATGTAAATGTTGACAGTTTCTATTTATGTCAAACGTATGCTCGTATTCCTAAACATCTAGTTCGAGATAATGTTAATTTATTGGTTCTATTTAGACAAGATGAGAAGAATCTGAAACACGTATACGAAGATCATGTTAATACAGATATGAGTTGTACTCAATTTCGCGATTTATATAGAAGAGGATTTGATTGCTTCATTTCACTATCAATACAAGAACTTTATTGAATTTTTCATTAGTATAATTTATCTTGTCTCGAAGAAAACATGTATCGAAAAGAGCAAGAAACGCTAAATAGCAAAAGCAAGTGATGCTATTAGGCGAAAACATCGTTTACTCAAAATGGGTAAAGAGGCTGCAGAAACAGTATTGAAAGAAACTTTTCAACCAATAGTAACACCTCTGGAAAAGTTGGTTAAAGTAACTGACATACCTTTCAAAAATATTAAGAAAGAAAAGGTTAAAAAGGAGGAAAATGATTTTTCTTTCTCAACTGCTGTTGATGAGGAAGAGGAATTGGATAAAACACTACTTAATGACACTCTACTTGATAAGAGCAACAAGTTTGAAGAAGAAGGAGAAGAACTTAATTATGAAAATTTGACAAATAAATTTATTCAATTATTGAATAAAAACAGGAAAGGTTTTTTAGACATGGTTTATGGAGTACGTAAGCTTCCTAATGGTTCTTTTATTATTGGTGATACACCAGTTGATTTAGAAGGGTACGCCAAAAAAGGTTAGTGGTGTTTTGAAGAAGAAGAAGCTTGGAAAGAAATTACCTCAATTTATGATTTCAAAAAAAAAAAATTTAACCCAGACTACATCTATTGGGATGATCCCAATGAACTAGTTGACCGTTTACGTCTGCTAGTAGCATCACAGCAAGCTGGAAATCCGAGCCATAATAATGAAATTATGTCAATCATCCAAGAACTACGTGAAGCTCGCATTATATATTAGGAGAGTACAATCAAAGAGAGCTTAGTATTAAAATGAGCATTGACGTGTTTGGACATCCCTTGTCACGGCCTCTTGCAAGTCGTGGACTTCTTGAACCTTCTGGAATTGGTTTTAAAATTACTCCAAGTGAACAATACGACATTGATAACAAAAGACTTTGCAACGTTCAAGACGCTGAAGAGCAACAAGACGCTGTAAATTTAAGACTTGCACAGAATATTATTAAAAACGAGATAAAAACAGTTTTTGAAATTACATCTTCTTTGAGATCAGCTATTGATGATTTGAATCTTTATATCCGAATTATCGAGGATAGAGTAAACGAAAAACTTAAAGAAATTGAATCACAGCAAAATTATATCATCAAAGAGGCTAAATTTATTCAACAGTGATGGCTGATCAAAAATTGACAGTTGTATCTGAACTGCATAAACAAGCTAGAAAAAATTATCCTCGTCGAAAAGTTCAAATGCGTGGTATAGATGAAACCTGGCAAGCAGATTTAGTTGAAATGATACCTTATTCTTATTCTAATAAAGGTTTCAAATACATGCTCACAGTTATAGACATATTTTCCAACTATGCCTGGGCTGTAGCTGTAAAGAGTAAGAATGGAAAGGATATTTCTTTAGCCATGAAATTAATATTAAAACAAGGTCAAATTCCAAAAAATTTGCATACTGATAGAGGCAAAGAATTTTACAATTCTGAATTTAAGAGTTTAATGCAAGAATTTAACATTAATCTCTATTCTACCTATAGTAATTTGAAAGCCTTAATTGTTGAAATATTTAACGGCACTCTAAAAATATGATGTGGCCTGAATTCAGCTTGCAAGGCAATTATAAATGGATTAATCTTTTACCAACTCTCATGTCAAAGTACAATAATAAAAAGCATCGTACTATTGGTATGAAACCCAAAGATGTCACCGTAGAAGATACAGGAGAACTGCTGAGACGTATCCGTAAACTACGTAGAATTCCGCTGAAAAACTCAAAATTCAAAGTTGGAGACAGAGTTCGAGTTAGAAAGTACAAAAATATCTTTAAAAAAGGATATACTCCTAACTGGACAACGGAAATATTCACCGTGGATAAAGTTAAATCAACAAAACCAATCACATACAAGCTGAAAGATTATCAAAATCAACCCATCGAAGGTGGATTCTATGAGGAAGAATTGCTGAAAGTCTAATATCCAGATGTTTACCTTGTAGAAAAAGTTCTCAAGACTCATGGTAATGATGTATACGTGAAATGGCTTGGATTCGATAGCTCACACAATAGTTGGATAAAAAATCTGATATGTAGTATAGTTAAAGTAACGTTAAAGTATAGTTAAAGTAACGTTAATCTAATGTTAAAATAAGTTAAAGTAAAGTTAAAATATAGTTAAAATAAGCTAAAATATAGTTAAAATAAGTTAAAATATAGTTAAAAAAAGGTAATAGTAGATTGTGCATCAAGGGAGGGAAATGGATGATTTCCGACGAGTGTAGTTTGCAGTTCGAGGCGTAGCGAGCAAACGAGCCGAAGGCGAGTGCTTGCGAGCGAAGCCAAGAACTGTAAAACACGAGTGGAAATCAATTTTCCTCCCGAGTTGCACATACTATTTTTTCGAACACACGTATACCGAAAGTACAAACGCGGCAGTTTGATTGTTACTTTTGAATGTATAGTTGTAGCTGGGGGCGGTATAGTTACAACTGTGGTAACTGAAAGTTTGTGAAAAGCTTAAAATAACTAAACTAACCCAAAGAGCGTAGGTTTACGCAAGTAGCGTAAGTAACGTAAGTAACGTAAGTTACGTAACTTACGTAAATCATTTATTATTTGTAACTCGAAAGACTAACAT
Organism: Leptopilina heterotoma; assembly: GCF_015476425.1. NCBI lineage: Eukaryota > Metazoa > Arthropoda > Insecta > Hymenoptera > Figitidae > Leptopilina > Leptopilina heterotoma. The sequence continues at coordinate 93,497 of NW_025111017.1, forward strand.
AACTACACCATTTACGTAAGTTACGTAACTACACCATTTGCGTAACTCGCGTAAGTTACGTAAGTCACTTAGCTGACGTAACTCACGTAACTGATTCATCAATGGTCATACTTTGATAATATTACCGAGAAAGCAAGTTACTTTTCCTCCCTCACAGGGAGGGAATGTTACATTCCCTCCCGGTGACGTCACTAGCCGGGAGGGAATGTACATTCCCTCCCGCTCGCAGGGAATCATACACTTTTCTCCCGCTAAACACGTAGGAAATGGTGTACTTTCGGTGCGTGTGGTAGAAAAAATAAGTTAAAATATAGTTAATGTAAATAGATTAAGGTTTCTTTAAATAAAGTAGACATAAAATAAAATTGAACATCTTGTTTATTAAATCTATTTCCTCATACTGCTTCACCTTTTTTTTCATAACAAATAATTTTCTATTTACATTGGTTCAACATCATCATCGTCGATTTCTAGAATTTTATAGTGTCCCCATGCAAGGGTGTCGGTGCTGTTGTCTAAAAGATACCTCTTATCGTCATAAGGACTTAGTGCGACTTTTGTTTGTTTTAATGTTTGTACATTGTGTAGTTTCGACCTAATAGAATACTGGGTTCTTGATTGAATTGTAACATTTCGCAGACAGTACACATAATCTTCAAAACTAATATCTTTTTTTACAACTACAGCTTTTACAGCCTTAGCCTTTTTTATTAAATCTTTCTCTTCAACTCGCACACTATACATTTTGCTCCGCAAGCCAACAAATTCAGTCTCAATTTTCCTACTACATTCATCCTTCATCAGACCTAAAACTTTTTTGTTGGCTTGCGGAATACCGTAAATATTATTTGCTGGATAATCGGAAGTGTCGAATTTATTAATATCTTGTTTCATATCAATGTAAACGTCAGAGCACTTTATTTCATAAATCAGGCTATCTATCTTGTTTTAACTAAAACTAAACCGTTGTCAATAGCTTGTTTTAAGGCACGATAATGGAGAACGTGCTTTCGTTTCGGTAGGAGGGTAGTTAGGAGCTTCTCCTCTTTAGACCCTGGTGGCTTCGAGCGTTCAGGGCAAAACGGCAAGTCGCTATGTTTATCGTGAAGATGATCTGGATAATCAAGATCAACTTCCAAGATGTACCCAATTAGCCCATTATCTGAAACATTAAAATCAAAATCATTGCCTACATTTTCTACCCACTCGAAGCCACCGTAGGGAAGCGACTGGACCATAGCCCAGCCATAAAGATTGTTTGCGTCATAGTACACGATATAAGACGTCTCCTCGTTTTCATTGAAATTCTCCATGTAAGGATTGTTAGCTTTCGCATACCGATTTGTACACTGACTCACTCCACCTCTTATTCCGCGTTCGACAAACATCACCATGTCGATGTCCGTGAAAAGTTCTAATCTTATATTCGTGTAATTTAACATTGCATCCCAGGTAAGGCCAGGCGTAGTATAATAGTGTGCTGGATCAAGATTGTATGCTAATAAACATTGATTCCTGAAATTTTCAAAAATGTCCGCGAGTAACAAAATATCCGTTTTCATATACAAGTACACATAATCAGCAATATTCTGACAACTAAACTCACTCCACACTTTCTGCGCATGCGCGTAGTCTTTATCTGAAACATTTGAATCGTTCAACGTGCTGTAAAATTTTTCTTTCGGTGGTAATTCTGTTTCGTCAAGCTTTTCCCTAGAGTCAAGATACTCGTAGGAAAAAACTCCTTTGCGCGTTAACAATTGGATTTTATCATCACTATAATTGGAAAAAGCTGAATTTACAATTTTATATTCATCGAGATAGAAAGCTAACTTGTCCAATGATGATGCCATAAACTTGAAAGAGTCAATGAAACGAAATTTTATCAAACTACCTTTAACATTTTTAGTGAAGTTGATGTACTTCTCTTTGTTAATTGGAAGTAGATCAACTTTACCATTAAATTCAGTAGCGATTGCTTCAATTATAAAATGTGCATCGTAGCCACTGAGATTATGGAAAACAACAGGTATGGTAGGTGATTCGTGATAATTAATATTACAATCTTGATGCGCGGCTCCCCTATACTTCCCTGTTAAATGACAATGGTCTCTTACTTTGACATCTCCATGCATGATTCTCTTTTGACAGATATGACAGATATTGTCATTTCTGAAATTTACCAGCTGCTGTGGACTAAGTGCTTGCATAGGTTGAAAGTTCTTAAAAATGGGCTCTACATTGTCTACTAAATTTCTTAACTCTTTCGAAAACCATTTTGATGGATTCTCTTCATCTTTTGGTGAAGCTTTATATAAAGACAAAAAATCGTCGAAGCCAAACTTTAAGTAAAACCAATACTGAGCAACTTGTGATTTTGAAAGACCTCAGTATTGCTTTCTTCTTGTGATGCTTCTGGTGGGATTAACAAACTCTCACAATCTGCGTAAATAATAAAAGGTACGCGCTCCTTGTTCTGGAAATTCTTAAATTCAACAGTATTTTTACCTTTTTGGGGGAATCTAATTTTAACATTATTCAAATACGGCAATTCTCCTCATGTTCAACTAGCTTTTGTTGTTGTTAAAAGACATGAGAGGTAACTGCTCTTCTTCTTCTTCCTCTGCATTGAAGCTGTCATCAATATAGTGATCTTCAACACGTAAAAGATTTACATGATGTATTCTCTTCTGTTTTGTTAGATACAATGAACAAACGCTATACTGATCATTACTTTTAACAAGGCCATAAATATTAATTGATATTTCAACGTTTAATTTTTCAAACTTTAAAATATCATCAAGTGCAATGGGAAACTCAATTCCTGTGAAATTAAGTTCTTTTTCAAAAGGTTTGTAATTGCCAACCCGATATGCATGATCTTTAACAGGGTGTAGAGCAGACAAAATTGACCATTTAAAACACTGGTTGTCATTATTTTGAACATTTATGCAAGCATGCTTACGTTTAACAGCAGGTGGTAAATCAATAAAAGAACCAGCACACAATGGGTTGTACTTGTTAACGTTAACTTCCAACATTTGAATTGAATCCAGTTTCCAATTAGAATCTTTTTGTTGGAATTCTTCAATTCTCTTCAAGGTTATCTGTTTAACATTATCATTATACCACTCATCTAACTGGGTTGTAACAAGAATTTCACTCGTTTTTGCGATAAACGTTTTTAAGTCTGATGATTGTTCTTTTCCATCGATTGAATCTTTTACATATTTCGCGCTCAATACTGTGTACATTTTCAGCGGACCAAACCTGTTTAAAATTTTCTCAATGTTTAATTTAAATAAGGAAAAGGCATCATCAAGGAACTCATTGATATCCTTGTAGTCCATATTCATAATAGCACTAGTTTGTAACCGGTCATCGAATGCATACTCAATATCCACCCACTTCATTCTCTCATTAGACACTTGCAACCCAGCACCGCGTATCATTAATGCATCAAAATGGCAGCACAAGTATTCAAGTTTTTGACTTATATTCATACATCTAGATCGTTGAAAAGAAAGTAAATCAGACTTGTGCAAAAAGGTTTTAAAAATATTTTTTATACCGCTGACACTTGCTATGCCATTCAAATGCCGTAATGATTTTGTCATCGCCAGTCATTGACATGGTAGAAATAAGCTGGCGTTCCACAACTTTAATAAAGTTGTCAGACTCCTGACATACTTCATTGAATTCATCCGCGTTGATTCGTTGTCGAGACTTTTTCTTTGATCTGCACTTTGGCATTGTAAATGCTGAATCTAAAAAAACCTGTAAATAAACTGAAAAAAAACACACTTAAAACTATAAAAAAACTAAAACTAAGAAAACCATGAAATAGAAAAAACCACCATCTTAAACCTAATACAAAAATAAAAATAACAATTCCACCTAAAATAAAAATAATAACTCCGAACACTCTGAACACCCTGGATACTCTGAAAACTCTAGATACTCTGAAAATTCTGGATACTCTGAAAACTCTGGATACTCTGGGAACTCTGAAACAGACTGCTGCACCTATCAAGATGCAACTGATGCTTGTGGCTTGCGCTCCGCAACTTATACACTGCTCCCACCATACTCACCTCCCCTCTACGCTGCGCCCCACTACTCGAGCGTAGCGCGCATCACCCCACTGCTGCAGAGTCGCGCAGGTTAGAATAAGTAATTACTTTCGGCAGGTTAGATAAGTAAGGTAGAAAACCGAGGGTAATTTACTATGACAAAATGGCGCCATCTATAGGAGACAGCTGGAACACAACTCGATAGGAAATTTAGGCGCGATATTCAAAAATACACTCATAAAAAAGGATTAAAAATTAATTAATTAATAAATATTTAAATATTTCACGAAAAGGGGGGGGGGTAGAAATCCATGGTGTCGCCATCTAACGGAGGTAGGTGGTATTAAAGTCGGTCGATAATTTTTGTTGGAAAATTTAAAAATACCCCCATACCAAGGGACTTGAAGTTAGAAAATAAGAAAAAAATTTAAATATCCCACCAGGGGGGGTTGAATTCGCCGGTGACGCCACCTATCAGGGTAGGTGGTACTAAAACTCAGTCGGTAAAACAGAACACCCCAACCAAGCCACTTGAAAGTTAAAAAATATATATTTAAATACCCCACCAAGGGGGTTTAAATTGAGCAAATAAAATGGCGCCATCTAGCGGTGGCATCCGGTACTAAAAACTCGGTCGGTAAGGTAGAACACCCCGACTAAGCCACTTAAACCATTAACCACTTAAACCATTAAAATGTACTTTTGCGCAACTATTACTACTAAAATGCACAACTGCGCATGTGCAAGTATTTTCATTAAATAATAGCGCTGGTGAAATTAATAAATTGCACTTCTGCGCACGTAAAATTATTAAATTGCACTATTGCACATCTCTTATTATCAAAAAATATTATTGCTATTAATATAGCATATGACGGGTTTCACGTCAAGTGACCCAGGTCCAAATTTAAAATGTTTGTGATCAGGTAAAAAGTTTGCACAAACAGTAGTCCTATTAGAAACAATAAAAAATATCAAATATTATTAATTTATTTAAACAAGTATAAAAACTAGAGGGGGTCAAAGTTTAAATTTTTGGTCTTACATGGAATATTTGAAAAATTTATAGTTTCTTTAAAACAAAACGAAAATACGTTTTCTATTTTGGATTTTTCTGCTGTTTTTCAACACTTTCTAATGGTGTAAACAAATGTAGACAAAAAAAATTTTTTGACCTTGAAAAATTAAATTAAAAAATAAAATTTCATTTTTTTTATCAAATGGACAGTTTTTATTTTTTAAAAAAAATTTTATCATAAAGGTGAGGTTTTTTCCTAAAAAAATGTATAGGTCAAAACGTGGGACAAAAACTTTTAACTGGTCAAAATAAACATTTACTTCTGCAATCCACCGCCCCTGCGCGTTGTTGGGCTGTATATTGATTATAACAATTGAAATAAATTATTTTATGCTTTAGTAATTATCTGGTGGTCATATTGGATAAATTTGAATTGATTTATATCATGTGCAGCAACAGAATAAGAAAATAAAAGTTTTTTTTAAAAAAAGTGTATTACTTTGTTAACTTTGATTAAAAAAAATATAAATAATTAAAATCCCCAAAATTGTCTTCGAAGGATGTCTTAAGAATTTATTCCCCTTTAATTTAAGACAAAGAACACTCAAATCGGTTAGAAATTGTAAGGTGTAGACATTTTTTAATAGTAAATTGTAAAAAAAATTCCACTGCGGGTCGGTGCACTGCAGAAGTAAATGTTTATTTTGACCAGTTAAAAGTTCTTGTCCCACGTTTTGACCTATACATTTTTTTAGGAAAAAACCTCACCTTTATGATAAAATTTTTTTTAAAAAATAAAAACTGTCCATTTGATAAAAAAATGAAATTTTATTTTTTAATTTAATTTTTCAAGGTCAAAAAATTTTTTTTCTATACATTTGTTTACACCATTAGAAAGTGTTGAAAAACAGCAAAAAACCCAAAATAGAAAACGTATTTTCGTTTTGTTTTAAAGAAACTACAAATTTTTTAAATATTCCATGTAAATTTTTGACCTGGGGCACTTGACGTGGAACCCGTCATATATTTAATTTTGCATTTTTTAATATTAAGTTTAAAACAAAAGGAATTTATTATAAAAATGTCCGCCATATTCTATTTATTATGTTTTTCTTAAAATGCTTGTTTAGTTATTGTTTAAGCCTTCACTGAGGTGCTGTATGCTATAACTGGATAGGCGCCATTTGCAAAACATTGGGCGTATCTTTTAATATTATTCAACCTCTCTCTAGTAATTTCGTTTCCGGGCCCAGACACAAAATATAATCGTATTTACTATCGTTTCTGGGCTCTCAACGGAAACGAAAATGACTTTGTTTTGATTACGTTCAAGGGCACAGAAACGAAACAAAATTATTTTTCACGTTGATTCTGTTTCCAGACACATCCCTGTTTTAAACAAGACCATTTATTTATCAATGCTCCACATTATAACTATTAAATAGTGTAAAGTAAACAACTTATCTTTTCAAAAGAAAATGAATTTTTTCTTTTATACGATTTTAAAACATTAAATATTTTCTAATACGATTTTAATAATGTTTTAAAATGCACGAGCAATATAGATACATTAAATAGTTTATGCATTTTTTATTTTAAATCGGAAAAAAATAGAAAATAAAAATTCAAATGACGAAGTTTTATTCAAAAATAAATTAACAAAATGGGACGTAAAAAACTTGCTTTAATTTGGTGGACAATGGAGTCTCGTGTTGACTGTTGACATAGATAGACGTGTTTTAAATCGCTCTCGCTTAATTAAATAAGTATACTCTTTTAATGGAAATTTTCGTCAAAATCAAGTGACTGTAACAAGTGCTGTGTAATTTACAAAGTGATCCTCAGTTAAAAGTGCAACTTGAAAAATGATTGAACCAATAATAATGGAGATTAGAAATGATATCAAGGACGTGAAAAAAACCAATGAGAAAATTCAACATGACCTCGAAGGTATCAATACTTCACTCCTTCAACAGGGGAAAAAAATTTCTAATATGGATAAAAAGATTGTTGAACTTGATAATAAACAAAAAATTCAAGATAAATCACTGAAATCTTGCAATTTAGTCCTGTATAAAGTTAAAAATATTGAAGAACGAGAGAGAGACACTTTATCGAAAGTCTTAGAAATTGTCAACAAGTTTGAAATTACAATACCTGATGTTTGTTTTGCTTCATGCTACAGAATAGGAAAATTTAAGCAAGGTAATAACAGACCGATTATCATCAGACTTATCGCTCCAAGATGGAAAAAAATTCTTTTTTGACAAGTTAATCGAAATTAAAAATCTGGGATATTCAATTGCAAATGATACCGCAAAAGAGGAGAGAGATGCTATGAAACCACTACTTCAAGCCAGATACATCCTAAGAACCCAAGGAAAGAGCGCCTTCACCAAGGACACAAAACTTTTTATAAACAACAAACCAGCATCATCCAAGGAGATTAAGGACATCTTGAACGAGAATTCATCTGACAATCAAACCACAGAAAATTTTATAAAAGCCTCAGATACGATCAAGGATAAAAAAATCATACAATCAGACGTCAAAGAATAACAAGGGCAGGCTCTAGTATCTCTACCGGTTCGATTGACAAGTACGTGACATCCACACCAAAATCTTCTAAATCAAAACAACTAGAATGACTCACACAGGATCGGTCAGTTCCTCGCAGGACAGAAATAACCAACACTCTACACTCAACGATATTGGAAAAGGAGTTTGAAAGTAACTCTTGGTTAATGAATTATAATCTAGTATTTTCTCATGCAAAGAAAGATAAAAATAAAGGACGTGCGAAAGGAGGTTTATTTATAGCCTACAATAAAAAATATTATAAGCACAAATTAATCGAATGTAATAAAGAAACTTTAATTGTACAAATTTTTGGAAAAAAATTTCAATTAATAATCGCTGCCTTGTATTTGAATCCAACTTTGCATATCGATACTTTTTTGGAAGAATTTAATATTATATTAGAACAACTGGGAGAAAGAATTTTATTACCAAGAAAATCTCTAGATAAAAACGTTAACCCGCGAGGCAAAAAAATTATGGATGATATGAATTATAATTATTTTGCGCTGCTAAATGGTAAATTTTCAGGAGACTATCCTGGACAATTTACGTATCACGGTATATTTAGATCTAGAGGCTTAGAGGAGCGTTAAGGTGTGTCTTAGACGATGCAAAACTTCAGGATTTGACAGTAAAGACGTCACAGAATACAATACAAGTAAAACAAATTTTAGAAAAATCTTGAATGAAAAAGAAAAATTATTTTTTAAAAATCTTTCGGAATCTATAGATAATTGCCGAGACTCTCAAACATTCTGGAATTTAATTAATAAATACAGACCGAGACTGAACTCTGCTAACAACATACATCTTAATCGGTGGTTCGAGTACTTCAGCCTCCTCTATCCCCCTCGTACCAGTTACTCTATATCGGGATTTGAGGGTGTTGGTCACCCTTTATTGGATGGTCAGATCACACATGACGAGCTGATGTGGGCATTAAAAAATTCTAAATCAAATAAATCTCCAGGCCCAGATGGTTTAAATAATGAATTCTTCAAAAATCTTCCAATAAATTGGATATATTATATAGAAAATTTATTTTCTGTATCCCTTTGCCGAAAGTACTGTCTTCCCGGTCTGATTTGGCTCCGGGAATAGCGACTTTTGTGGCCGTCTCGACAGACCCAACGAGCGCTCTGATTGGTTACAAGAATTTCAACACACGTACATGTTAGCATAGCAACCACACAGACACGTTACTTACAGAGCTCACGTTTTGAAAACAACTGACAGTCATCAAAATAATGCATGAAATTTCTTATTTTCTTTTATTATTTTTTAATTATTAAATATTTATTTGTAAAAGAAAATTTCTTGTTTACTATTTTTTAAATTTTACTTACAATTATTTTTTACTTATAATTTTTTTCATGCCCGCCCCGACCAGCTAAGTCTCGACTTCGCCTCGACTTTGCAAAAGTCGGGCGGGCAACTTATTGAGCTATTTTATTATTCAAACAATAATTATTTAACGTACTTTCGGCTGGGGATACAGAAAAATTGTATACGACACACGGCCAGAAATTTGGATACCCTAGCGAGCGTGATATATTCGCCTCGGCCTTATATATCACGCCGGCCAGGAAATCCAACTTTCTGGCCTAGTATCGTAATATACTATTAATAAAGTATTGTCTGACGAGGAGGTTCCTCTTGCGTGGTCTGAAATGCATGCCAGTATGTTACACAAAAAGGGTGATAAAAATGAACCTGCCAACTATCGATGTATTTCGCTAACAAATTGTATTGCAAAACTACTCAGGTTCTCAATGAAAGATTGACAAAATGGATTAATGAATGTGACGCACTCCTTGAATTCCAATCAGATTTCTGAAAGGGAAGGGGATGCATTGACAACATTTTTATTCTCAATTCTTTAGCTCAAATATATTTAAATAAGGAAAAGGGCAAACTTTATGTTCTGTTTGTTAATTTTGTCAATGCATTCCCTTCAATTAAACATAAGCTTTTATGGCAAAAATTGTTAAACATCGGAGTGAGTTATAAATTCATTAAAATTTGTAAAACCTCTACGATAATGCCATTATATCAGTTAGATCACAGAAGGGTTTAATGACACCGGTTGAAGTCACAGAAGGCGTTCTTCAGGGAAAGACTTTAAGTCCGTTACTTTTTTCATTATTTTTAAATGATTTTGAGATATTTTTAGAGAAAAGGGCCTGGAGGGTGTCTCTGTTGACCGCAAACACGACATATTATGTACAGCATATGCCGATGATCCTGCTATTTTTTCAACTAATCCTAGCGACCTAATCCTAGCGACTCAGTTGGAAATAGTCAAACAATCGGTTGAAATTGCATTAAATGCATTTTTAAAATTATTATATAGCACTCCAATTAATAATTGGGATGTTAAAGAAAAAATTACTAACCTCTCTAGTTACTAGTGTGTACGGGATAGAAGTATGAGGAGTGCGTCTTTTAGCAGAAATTGATTCAATACAGACCACAACCAGTTAACAAACTTATCTAACACAAATACTGCTAGCAATAGATATAACTGGTTTTCTCAAACGGCTAATATTATCAAAGTAATTGACCCAAACCTCTAATTCTCACCACCTGATATAAGTAATCAAAAAACCGAAATAATAAAAAAATATATAGAAAAACGGGTGGTTGAGGATAAAGGGAGAGTTGTACAATCTCGCAGCCTCCAGGTTTACTCTGCAATTTCGTTGGAACCGAGAAGACAACCCTATCTCAACTTCAAAATGCCGACGTATAAAATAAAAGCAATGGCACAGTGTAGACTTGCGAGTAATATCTCGGAAAAAATTATAACAAATAATAAGAAATTCATCTATAAAACAAACGAAAATTGCAATCTTTGTTTTCGTCCACATGTGGCAAATTTGAATCATTTCCTGATGGAATGTTCAGTTTTTAATGATGTCAGGGAGAAACTGCTAATAAATACTAAAGATAGTGTATTGGAAATGCTTAATGCAAAGACTAAAAAAAATGTCAACAAAATGTACGAATTTACTCTAGAAATTGTTAAACATAGTTAATATGATAACTGTTAACACGAAATCTATTTGTAAAGCTTAATCGCTTAAAGCAAATAAAGTATATAATTTGTTGGACAAATATTGCTTATAGGGACATTGTTGATTTATTTACGTTTCCAGTAAAGTCCGATGACTCTCCAATGGTTGACACCAGGCAAAAGTGGAATCAATGTTGATCGCCGCCGATGAGCGGAAATGGTGGCGCTGGCTGTACTTTCGGGTCGACTTTTAAATAAGTTTAATGAAAATAATACACTATTTTCCAATATTCATTCTTTTTTACTTAAAATTTAGTTTTAATTGATTTACTTAACGCGAAAAAAATTGTTAATAAAATAATAGGAATAAAATATTTTACATAGAATACTTTATAAATGAAGAAAATTGTTTCACACTCTGGTACAAAGTAAATATAAAATCATAAATCAAATTAATAAACTATTTATTCAATAGAAGCTGATCACATTTTCTTTATAAACAAAGTTCTTTATAAACAAACTTTTTTATAAATAAATCTTTATAATTTTATAACATTCTTAGAAATAATTTTAAAAATAAATAAATTGTTCAAATAAAATTTGAAAGTTATATACAAACTTCTTTTGTACTAACTTTTATATTAAGTAAAACTTCACATTTATTATATAATCAGTGATTTTTTTCTTTTTTAAAAAACATTTTTAAAAATAATTTAAAACTAAAAAATTATGCACATAAAATTTGAAACTTGCGCAAATTTTTTTTTATGTTGAGTAAAATTTTGTAATTTTTCTCAAATCAGTGCATTTTTTCTTATGATCAGCCACCTGAATTTTAGCATATTGCTGCATTCGATATTGTACATAATAGTGAATTATGTGTGCTAAAACTTCTCGAGCATGATCAGCGCATGGAAAATATAATGTTTTTTGGAGAATTTCATTAACTACGATGTCATAAACATTCCTATTTTTGCAATTTTGAACAAAACTAAATTCAACTATTTCCAGAAATTTATTTAGCTTTGTATTAGGATGTTCTATTTTAATACTATTTTCATCTTCTGTTTCTCTTGTGACGAGTTGAGAAATTTCACATTTTACAAATTTTACAAAATTTTTAGAAACACTTCCAGTTAAAGTACATAAGGCACTCTGTTACATAGGGGAGGTCATAATCGTGATCTAAAGTGTTCGTAAAATCTAAAAAGTCGTTATCGTTCGTCTCTATAATAATGTTTAATTTCATTTTAATATCTTCAATAAAAGATTGTTTTTTCTCGGATTTAAAAATTTCTCCCAATTTAGACATTGTAATCAAAGGTTGACCAACATTTTTTGGCATGGAACAATTTCCGGTTTTAAGTGGCTTCAGGATGTTATAAAACAATAATATTTTATAATTTTGTAGGAAGGTTGGAGCATTTGGGTGATCATTACAAGCTCCTGATAGTCGCACCGTTCCAAAAAACCTCTGTACAAAATAAATACATATTTTATTAAAAATTGTAAGTACAAATTTGGTAATCATAATTCGCGCGCGCTCTATTAGAGTTAAAATGAGTATAATTTGTATAATTAATTTTTAAACAATTTACAACTACAACTACTTTCTGATTTTCTTTATTGATCACTAACTTTTTATGAGTTACTGTGAAATTTGTAAAATTAGTTAATTTTTCACTTTTGATTTAAAGAGTTTCGCGCCAAAGTACCTCCAAAGAATCCTGATTAATTCTGCCAGTAAAAACTACGTCTAATTTTTCCTCCTCCAGCAGATATTTGATTAAATCCAAAGTGGATCTTAGGGTCATTCGCAATCCTATCTCAGCGTCATTGGTGAGAAATTCTGCAGGTTAAATCAAACCCTGTTGAACTCTTCCCTTTCAAGAATTCAACCAAAGGAGAGATTCTTCTAATACCTACAAGAATTAGAAATCGTAGAAATATCGCAAAGGACGAAAAATGAATACATTAATATAAGTTTTTTTAATAAAAATATTGTGAAAAAAATGAATACTCTATAAGTTTGTTAATATAAAGGCACATACACGTATGTCATTACTATCAGGTCGTATTGCTGTTTCTAAAGTCGTGCGATTTAGCGCATCAAACATTCGGTCTATAATTACACAAAACTGTGCAGTGGATTCACTGTCTTTCAATATGTCTCCTATTGTTTTATAATAACGTAAACCGCGAGAAACAGATTTACTGAACACCTGTATGAACAAAATAACTTATATATAATAAATATAATAAGAATAAATTATAATAAACTATAAAATACTTAAATAAGATTATTCTTAATTATAATTTCCTCACTGATATACAGAGAAAAAACCTTACTTTTCTCGAGAATAGCAAAAGTATTGAACAACTAAAAATATTGTTAATAATTGGTGAAACTTGTAGCTATTTCAGTTGAGAATTTTTTTCTTGTAACTCAAAACTGATAATAATTATCTTCTTTAGACCAACATACCTGCACTGCAAGAGATACTCTCATTTTGGAATATTTATCGTTCGTAATATTTACGTGTGCGTCTGTCAGCTTCGGGCAAAGTCTTTCTCCAGCCGGTAAAAGTTTATTCACTTCATGCAGAGTTTTATTGTGACCACATAACTGGACTTTGGTCTGGGTGAACCTAAAATTAAAAATTAATTAATATTTTAACATTTTATTAAATCAACAATTCTTTCGGCGAATTTAAAAAAAAATTTAAGAATAAATGCAATTTTCTATCAGTTTATTTAAAATTGTACAAAAAATAATTAAAATTCTGCGATGAGTTTTGTTATTTATAAAAATCATTGAATTCTTGCAATCAATTTCATTAAATTTTTTTTTAAAGAATTGAATTCCTGTAAAAAATTTTATTTGTGAAAATAATTGAATTCCGAAGAAAAATATTATTATTTATTTATTTTATTTATTTGAAACATAACGGGACATGCCCTTTCGTACATAACGTACTCCTAATTCTAATAGTTACATTTGTAACATATAAAAACAAATACAATATGAGGGTTGGCGCTTTAACAGTTTAAGTTCGGTATAAATGTAAACACCATTTTAGTGAATCTTGTAGTGTAATAATGAAAATGAAGTAATATAATAAGATATTTTTGTTTCTCCACTGAGTTAGAAAATTAGTTATTGTAGTGAATATTACAGTTTAATAGAAAAGTATCAATATAATGTTATTAAACGATAAATTATAGGGGAGAGTCTCCAGTTATGAGACAGTAAATTTTTTTTAACATGCAATATTAAAAAGCCGATTGGTTTATATAAAAACATTTCTTTTTATATGAGCTAACTTTTTCGTGTACGCCGAAGCGGATATATATATACTGTTTTTGTTAAATACCAACACTGTGTGTGATAATCGACTAAAAAGCGTTTTTTCAATAAATGCAAAGTACTTTTTTTCCAAGTTAATTAATTGGAAAAGGTAAATGTAATGCATTTTCTTTTAGTGTTTTCCTTATATTTTGTGATGCAAGATTGCATTGTTCCAATCTACGGTTGAAAATAATTTAATTTTCCTTTTTCAAAATAGCGCCAATTTCTGGGTGTGAGACACAGCATATCACCAGTTGTAAAACGGTGTCAACACTCATCTGGGCAGCATAAAAAATACGAATTTGCAGGCATACTATTTAAATGTTGTTTTGATTTTTTTTCTAGTATTTTTGGGCATGTCAAGTGGAAAAAAGTCAATTGATTCAGAAGAAATCAATTTTAATGCTCTTGTTCAAGCTATTAAATTGTGTTTATTTGATAGTCATATTTTGGCGAATAAATATTATTATTTAGTATATAATAATATATATTATTAATATATTTAACTATTTCTACTAAACATAACGTTTTATGTCAAACTTATTAAATTTTAGCAATTTTTAATGAGTGTCTCACAACTGGAGACATTTTTTTTTTTTTGAAAAAAGCGATGTGCTCGGAAAATGTATCGTAAAATTTTTTGAGTTCATCGAAACACTATACTTTCTTTTAATTAAAGTTGCGTATTTCTGTTACCTTTCGAAAGGTGCATTTTATTTACAATTTCGTTTACCCGTTTACAATTTACGGGTCAAAAATGAAACCCGTCTCACAACTGGAGACTCTCCCCTAAATTTGTTTCTCTGTCCAAATTAATTTTAAACAATTAGTAAAATTACATGAAAAATAAAATTAAAAATTCTGAATGAAATAAGATGTTTTAAACGTTATAGAAACTGTAAAAATATTTAAAAAATTAATTGAGTAACATAAAGACTGAAGAGAAGACAGAAGAATTAAGCCAAAACTAGGTATTACAGTTGGATTGGCTAACTGTTTACCCGCCAATCTGAAGTGTGAGAGTAGAAGTAAGTTTGCGGGGAGGGATTTTAATAATTGTGGGGACTCCACGACGAAAAACCAAAGAAATGTTTGCTTCTCCCTCTCGTCGACGCACAGCTAACTGCTCCTTCACACTCTTGATCTCCTCCCTCTGCATCGTCGTTTTATCATTCGACATCCATAAATTCTCCAAGTCCGCTGATTTTACAGAGTCCCTTTTAGCAGCCACGAACGATCGCAAAATCGCATGTGCCCTCTCCTCCGTCGCACATACGATTTTGACAGGGCGTGGCTTTCGAGAGACCTGCGCACTAGCACCAATTCTGAATGTTCGAATTCCATCAAGATCAGTTGAATTAATAAACTTTTTGAATTTGTTGCTGACAACAGTTTTTAAAGTGTTAGAGTCTATATTAGGTGTTTTATCTTCAGGAAGATTAAATAGAACTAAATTACACTTTCTTTCTGACCGATCAACTATTTCATTAATACAAGCATTAGTCTCGATTGTTGGATTGTCCAACCGCGAACATCCCGCTTCAATAGCACGTGCAATATCTTTACCACACTTTGTACACTTCTCCATATTTAGTGCTGATGACATTATTAATTTACGAGAAAGTACAAAGGCCGTAGCAGTATAAGCATGTAAAAAGTTCCCCCTCTTGGATTAGGTCCATATTTAGGGAATAACTTTGACCTATTATGAGACTTATTTTCACCAAGTTTCAACTCGAAAAAAAATTTTGCTTTTGAGTTATACAATTTTTTTGAAAAATTCAAAAAAATTCAAAAATTTTTTTTCCCTCCAAAATGGCTGAACCGATTTTCATGAAACAATTTTTTTGTACAATACAATATAAACAGTTGATAAAAAAAAATTGTCGACCAAATTCAATCAAAAAAAGTCAGTATAAAGTCAGTAAAAAAAAATTTTTTTTTAAATTTTTTTAAAAAAACATTTTTTTTATTGAAATTTTTTTTTCACCACTGCCATTTTTTTTACATAAGATAATAGTCATTTCAAAAGTAACATATATTTTTTGCAAGATGTTTGTAAGGGTACTTCATACTTTAAAAAATAAAAAACCAATTTTTGGCCCCTAAATAGTACATATAAACAAGGGGCCAACATTTTTTAAAATTAAATTAAAAATTAATTAATACTTAAATTAAATTTCTAAAAAAGTTAATGATATATGCCTGTTTATTGTATATATTGATTTTTTAGTATGTACAAGATTTATTAAAAAAGTAATGTAAGTAATGTACCGTTGGGAATTACCGGTACGGCTGCACGCGCACGGCCCAAAAACATGTCAATCTTGAAACACAATTTTTTTGTAAATACACTGAGAAAACGATTTATTTGATTCAAAAAATTTTTGTTTAAATCAAACTTAAAATATCTTTGCTATACAGTCAAACAAATTTAAGTTTAATTCAAACATATTTTTTGGTTCATTTATAGAAATAATATATTCAATTCAAACATAATTTATGGTTGATTTTAAATTATTTCTAATCAACATTTAACTTTAGATCAAACATAACATTTTTAAACATATTTTTTTTTAACCAAAACAGAAAATATATTTGAATTAAACACAATTATCCAAACAAATATTATTTTTGAATCAAAGCAGTAGATATTTTCTATATATATGTATATTGGGATCTCACGAACCGAATAAGATTTTTAAATTCTTTTGGTCTTAAGTTAAAGATAAAACTTAAATCTAAGTAAATTTCAAATTTTTTCTACAATTTTTAAAAAATATGCCAATGTTGAAAAAACTTCAAAAAAAAAATTTTTTGTTTTGTAAATTTTTTTGAAAAGTTAACTAAAATATCTATATTTACAATAAACAGGCATATATTATCAACTATTTAGAAATTTAATTAAAGTATTAATTAATTTTTAATTTAATTTTAAAAAATGTTGGCCCCTCATTTATATGTACTATTTAGGGGCCAAAAATTGTTTTTTTATTTTTTAAAGTATGAAGTACCCTTTCAATCATCTTGCAAAAATTATATGTTACTTTTGAAATGACTATTATCTTATGTAAAAAAATGGCGGTGGTGCAAAAAAAATTTCAATAAAAAAAAATGTTTTTTTAAAAAAATTAAAAAAATTTTTTTTTATTACTGACTTTATACTGACTTTTTTTGTTTGAATTTGGTCGACAATTTTTTTTTATCAACTGTTTATATTGTATTGTACAAAAAAAATTGTTTCATGAAAATCGGTTCAGCCATTTTGGAGGGAAAAAAAATTTTTGAATTTTTTTGAATTTTTAAAAAAAATTGTATAACTCAAAAGCAAAATTTTTTTTCGAGTTGAAACTTGGTGAAAATAAGTCTCATAATAGGTCAAAATTATTCTCTAAATATGAACCCAATCCAAGAGGGGGCACTTTTTACATGCTTATACTGCTACGGCATTTGTAAAAATGAAATGTTCACAAAAAGAATTTCAAGTTGCAAACTCACTTTAATGAAAAAGAAAACCTTGTTAATGAACCAATGTCCAAAATGAGGTTAGGAAATGTAAACTGAAGTTTACAATAAACAAATGCAAAATTCAAGTGAAAAATTACAAATAATAAATTCAGGGAAGCACCGCAATTTGAAGACACTCCACCGAAAAATTAAACCGAACTTAAAAACCGGTTAAACTATATAAAAAAGGCCGAGACACGCACAAACAACTTCTCAAAAGCCGCCACCTATCGGCAATTTATGAAAATAATTAATTTCTTGGGAAGAATTTTATTTAACTTTTTTTTAATAATTGAATTTTCCAGAAAAATTTTATTATTTATGAAAATAATTGATTTTTTGTGAAGAATTTTATTCAAATTTTGTTAAATAATTTAATTCCCATAAAAAATGTATTATTTGTGAAGATAATTGAATTCTTGAAAAGAATCATCATTTCTTTAGTTTTCATATGCGCTCTATCGATTGGCTTTAAAAAAAAGTCAAAAATTTATAAACAAAAAAGTTATTCATTTTTTTTTATCAAAAATGTCCGATTTTTTTCCAGTTTTTGTATAATTTTCAATTTTTTCTACTATGAAATACCCAAAAAATAATTCCAAATGTTACAAACAACGTGACATAGATATATAACCTAGAAAATAGGACTATAGAGAAAATTAAAAATTAAAATGGCGGCTCAAAAGTGGAGTTTGAAGTTCAAATTTTTTTCAAAATTTAATTCGAAAGTACGACATTGTTAAAAGTGTTTATATCAGCTTGAAATTTGTTACTCGGGGGTTTTAGGGGTTGCTGATCACGAATCTGAAGTGCAATTTTAAAAATTAAAAATGACGGATCCAATATGGCGGAAATTTTTTTTTTAAAAACTCATTAACTTTGCTTGAAACTTGTTACTCGGGGGTTTTTGGGGTCGCTGATTATGAATCTGAAATCCAATTTCAAAGTTCAAAATAGCGAATCCAATATGGCCTACAAATTTTTCAAAAACTCATTAGATTAGCTTAAAATTTGTTACTCGGGGGTTTTAGGGGTCGCTGATTATGTATCTGAAATCAAATTTTCCAAATTCAAAATGGCGGATCCAATATGGCCGAAAAATTTCTAAAAACTCATTAGATTAGCTTGAAACTTGTTACTCGGGGGTTTTTGGGGTCGCTGATTATGAATCTGAAATCCAATTTTCAAAATTCAAAATGGCGGATCCAATATGGCCTACAAATTTTTCAAAAACTCATTAGATTAGCTTAAAATTTGTTACTCGGGGGTTTTAGGGGTCGCTGATTATGAATCTGAAATCAAATTTTCAAAATTCGAAATGGCGGATCCAATATGGCTGAAAATTTTTCTAAAAAATCATTAGATTTGGTTGAAACTTATTACTCGGGGGTTTTTGGCGTCGCTGATTACGAATATAATGTCCAATTTTTTAAATTAAACATGGCCGCTTCAATATGACAGACGAATTTTCAGTTGAATTTCGATAATCACGTTCTTTAGCCATTAAAATACTTAAAATATTTTTACTATTTTCCAACATTCACCACGTGGAGGTAAACTTGAACTGTAAATTAAATAAAAACTTTAAATAATTAAAAAAAAATAAATTATATATATATCTACCTATATTACAAAAAGATATCGCCGCCGCCGCTGTTTCAAGATTCTGTAAGGGCGCCCTATCCCAAAGGGGCCGTCAAAACTTATGTCAAAATTGACCTATTTTTTGACCTATAGTTCAAAAAGAGGATAAATAACGGCCTCACATTACGTCAAAATCTATGTCTAATTTGACATATTTTTTTACCTGTAAGTCAAAAAGAGGATAAATAAAGGCCTCACATTACGTTAATATAGGTCAATTTTGAGGGCAGTTTTGACCTAGGCGTCAAAATTTGACAAAGAATTTCCGCTACCCTCAAAATTTAGGTCAATTCTGAGGGCAGTTTTGACCTAGACGTCAAAATTTGACAAACAATTTCCGCTACCCTCAAAATTTAGGTCAATTTTAAGGGCAATTTTGACCTACCCATCAAAAATTGACAAACAATTTCCACTACCCTCAAAATTTAGGTCAATTTTGAGGGCAGTTTTGACCCAGACGTCAAAATTTGACAAAGAATTCCCGCTACCCTTAAAATTAAGGTCAATTTTGAGGGCAGCTTTGACCTAGACGTTAAAGTTTGACAAACAATTTCCGCTACCCTAGAAACTTGGGTCAATTTTGCGCGCAATTCTCACAGGCCAACTCACAGAAATCCTCAAGTTGCTAGAATGCAACGATTTTCTAGGTTAAAATAAAGTAATTTTTGTGGACCAGTGCAAAAACTATTAAATTTTCAATACCAAGTATTTTAAATTGAATAAGTGGTAAAAATAAAAATAATTATTTAAATTTTCGTGTAAGTCTTACAGGCCATCTCACAAAAATCCTTAAGTTACTAGAATTTAACGATCTTTCAGGTTAGGATAAAGTAATCTTTGTAGAACAGTGCAAAAACTATTGAATTTTCAATAACAAGTATTTTAAATTGAGACTTAAATTCAACGATTTTTCAGGTTAGGATAAAGTAATCTTTGTGGAACAGTGGAGAAACTATTAAATTTTAAATACCAAGTATTTTTAATCGAGTAAGTGGTAAAAATAAAAATAATTTTTTAAATTTTCGTGTAAGTCTCACAGGCCAGCTCACAAAAATCCTTAAGTTACTAGAATTCAACGCATTTTCATGTTAGGATAAAGTAATCTTTGTAGAACAGTGCAAAAACTATTGAATTTTCAATACCAAGTATTTTAAATTGAGACTTGAATTCAACGATTTTTCAGGTTAGGATAAAGTTAATTTTTTGTAACAGTGCAGAAACTATTGAATTTAAAATACCAAGTATTTTAAATCGAGTAAGTGGTAAAAATAAAAATAATTTTTTAAATATTCGTGTAAGTCTCACAGGCCATCTCACAAAAATCCTTAAGTTACTACAATTTAACGATCTTTCAGGTTAGGATAAAGTAATATTTGTGGAACAGTGCAAAAAAATATTGAATTTTCACTACCAATTATTTTAAATTGAGAAAATTCTGCAAATAAATTATTTTTTTTAAATCGCGCGTAAGTCAAACAGTAGGCCAACTCAAAAAAATCCTTAAGTTACTTAAATTTAATGATTTTTCAGGTTAGGATAAAGTAATCTTTGTGGAAGAGTGCAAAAACTATTAAATTTTCAATACCAAGCATTTTAAATGGAGAATATTCTGCAAATAAATTTTTTTTTAAATTTGAGGGTAAGTCTCAAAGGCCCCCTGCCAGATTTGGATTAACTATATGTCCACTTTTAAAGTGGACAAATACTTTACTTTTCTTTAGTTTAGTTTACCTAAGTTTACTTTAGTTTAGTTACTAACTAAATTAATGTAACTAATGAAAATAATTTTTTAAACAAAACATTAGTTTAGTTTACTTTAGTTTAGTTAGTCTACTTTAGTTTCGTTAGTTTACTTTAAATTCGTTTAGTTTAGTTAGTTTACTTTAGTTAAGTTTACTTAAGTTTAGTTTATTTTAGTTTAGTTTACTGAAGTTTACTTAACTTTACTTTACTTCAGTTTAGTTTACTGTAGTTTAGTTTACTTAAGTTTACTTTAGTGTCGTTAAGTTTACGGTGCCGTGAAGCTAGCGACCTGCCATCCTCCAGATAAATCCATAGGCGTCGCAACTGAATAATAATAAAATGATCAATTCTGCATTCTTTCTTTTTCGTGATAATTTCTTTCACTATACAGTTAAATACAAATATTTTACAAACATAATTTAACATAAAAATCAATGGTTTATTAACAAACAAATTTGTTAACAGCTTTTAGCTTCGCAAAACTCGAAAATTCGATTGTCTGCTAATTGGCGGATGGAGTATTTTGACTAGGAATTTTGCCAAAATGATTTTAGAAAAGTAAATTCCTGTATCTAAACATCTTATGAACAATACGCAACTTAAAAATTAATTGTTTATTAATAATTGAATTTTTTGAAACTATTAAATTCGTAAAATTCGAAAATTCGATTGTCTGCTAATTGGCGGATGGAGTATTTTGACAACGAATTTACTTTTCTAAAATCATTTTGGCAAAATTTCTAGTCAAAATACTCCATCCGCCAATTAGTTGTCTTTGAGTTATTAAATAAACAAAACGTCCAATGAGACGCAGCGCGCTGGTAAGAGCCGGCCTGTGGGCGTGGCTTTGGGAGACAGCACTCAACGACAGACCTAGTTCGTTGTAGTCAGTTACGTAGTTTCAACTATTGTTGAGTAATAATAAAATTAACAACATAATTTACAAAAAGTTATAAATAATAAAAATTGTTAAACAATAATTGTTTAAACAATTGTTTAAAGTGAAAAAATTTTTTAACAACTGTCAATAATAACTTATTGTTTTACAATTAAAGAAACTCTAAACAATTACTAAATAATTTAACTTTGTTGCTAATTACTTAACTAACTTACTAACTTAGTTACTTACTAATTAAAGAATAAAAATAGTCACTAACTAAGTTACAAATTAAATTAGTTACCAGCTAATTAATTAACTAATTTAATAAAATACTTAGTTACTGACTAAACTAACGCAACTAATGAAAATAACGTAACTAAACTAACGTAAGTAACGTAATAAATGTAACTAATTAAACAAACGCGAATAACGTAACTA
Source organism: Leptopilina heterotoma (assembly GCF_015476425.1). Taxonomy (NCBI): domain Eukaryota; kingdom Metazoa; phylum Arthropoda; class Insecta; order Hymenoptera; family Figitidae; genus Leptopilina; species Leptopilina heterotoma. The sequence goes on from NW_025111017.1 coordinate 115,745, forward strand.
ACGTAGGTTACGCAACAAACGTAATTAACTAAACTAACGTAAGTAACGTAACTATCGTAAGTAACTAAAGTCACAGAAATGACGTAAGTAACGTAAATAACTAAACTAACATGAGTAACGTATCTAGCGTAAGCAATGTAACTCGGGTAAGTAACATAACTAACGCAACTAAAATTGCGTAAATAACGTAACTCACGTAACTAACTCGAGTAACGTAGCAGAAGTAATTAATTAAATTTAGGCAACTAACGTTAGTAAACGTCACGGAAATGATGTAACTAACGTAAGTAACTAAACTAACGTGAGTAACGTATCTAGCGTAAGTAGTGTAATCAGCGTAAGTAACATAACTAATGCAAGTGACGTAACAAACGTAACTAATTTAACTGACGCGAATAACGTAAGTTACGCAACAAACGTAATTAAACTTACGTAAGTAAATACAAACTAAGTAAGCCTGAATATGTGTTGTGTTTACTTCATCGCAATGTATTAACGCAAAATGTAAACATACCAATTCGGCGAATTAAAACACCAATGCATGAATGTATTGGTAAGAAAATGAGAAAAACATAATGTGATAATCAGTCTAACTGTAACCGCCAGTTGGTGACAATCTAGTGTCAGTTTTAGAAGTGGCGAATTTTTTTCTATTTTGTGAAATAGAATGGAGTACACGAAAGAAATGCGCGTTTGGCAGCTCATCGATATGCTAAAGTCTACGGAGCAGAAGGGCGATGGTTGCCATCTTTTAACACTTTTTTAAGGTAGGTGGTTACTTTTTCTCAAAAATATTTTTTCGCAATTCAGATGGAAATTATTTTCAATTTTTAAAATCTTAACGCAATTATTTGAAAGAATTTAATTATCTTAATAAATATTAAATCTCTTTCCAGAAATTTAATTATTTTCAAAAATGTTTTAAAAATTATCGTCAACATTTTAATTATCTTTATAAATAGTCAAATTCATTGTAAAATTCGATTATTGTCATAAATAACAATATTCATCACAAAAATTCAATTATTTTCAAAATTAATAAAATTCTCCGCAGAAATTCAATTATTTTCAACAATTTTAATTAAACTCTTAGAAAGAATTCAATTATTTTCAAAAGTGTAGTCAAATTCTTTGTTAAATTCAATTATTTTAAAAAGTAGGAAAATTCTTTGCAGAAATTTAATTATTTTCGAAGGTAATAAAATTCTTCGCAGAAATTCAATTATTTTCAGAAATTTTAATTAAATTCTTCGAAAGTATTCAATTATTTTCCAAAATAGAAAAAATTCGTTGTTAAATTCAATTATTTTCAAAAGGAAAAAAATTCGTAGCAAAAATCCAATTATGTTCAAAAGTTTTTACAAAATTCTAGTCAAACTTTCAATTATCCTACTAAATAATAAAATTATTCTCAGAAATTCAATTATTTTCAAAAAGTCCAAAAAAATTGTCAACATTTAAATTACTTTTCGTTATAAATTTATAGCAAAATTCTTCGACAAAATTAAATTATTTTCAGGATTTTTGATAATATTCATTGCAAAATTCAATTACTTTTATAAATAATAGTATTCGTCACAAGAATTTAATTATTTTTAAAAGTAATAAAATTCAATTATTCTCAAAAATTTTAATAAAATTTATGTCAAAATATCAATTATTTACAAAAATGTTATTAATTCAATGATTTTTCAATATTTTACTATTTTAATAGTGTTTTCCAATAGAATTCAATAATTAAACAAAATTTTGACAATATTTAACTCGAATAAAATGAAATCATAATAAAATAAAAATAAATAAATAAAAAATAAATAAATAATAAAAAAATAATAAAAATTTCATAGGTATTTAAATACTAAAAATAGAATTTGCATAAATTTTTTTGAAAAAAACTAATTGTTTGAAACTTTTTTTAATAAAATTCTTTGCAATAATTTAATTATTTTCATAAATTATAATAAAATTCATTGCAGAATTTATTTTAAAAATTTTTAATAAAATTTCAATCGAATAAGAAAAAATAAAATACACCCATACCATTATACGAAGGTTCAATTTAGTGAGCGTGTGGATTACCGGAAGCGTAGACGGTTTTGTAGGTGGATCCTCCGCCATCAAGAAATAATCCCTTTTATCTTATGGACGGATGAGAGTTTATTTACGCGAGAGGGTATTTTTAATCAACATAATACACATTATTATGATGATGAAAATCCCTTCGTGTATCACGATGGAAAGATGCAAAAACGTTTTAAAATAAATGTTTGGGCTGGAATTGTTGGAGACACTGTAATTGGGCCATACTTCTTGCCCGAAAGGATGACGGTAAAAAATAACTTTAACTGTTGAAAACTGGACTATAAGAAAAAGACAAAAAAAATAAAGTAGTAATTAAAATACATTTAATTAAATAATTAATTAAGTGTCAGTTTCACCAATTTCAATTGAAAGTTAATTTATTATTAAGGGGTCGTTCATAAATTACGTCACACTCCTAGGAGTGGGGAGGGTGTCAAGCTGTGTGTGACGAAGTGTGGAAAACAAAATTTTTTGTATGTAAAAAATGTGACGAAGTGGAGGGGAAGTGGGTAAAAACTAGTCCGAAAAAGCGTGACGTAGTTTGTGAACGACCCCAAAGTAAATTTAATCGATCATGATTACTCGGTTAAGGATTCAATCATTGATTAACTTTTAATCCGTGTTTATGAAACTGGCTCTAAATTGATAATTTTTAAATAAGAAATTAATGATGAAATTAGATACTTAATTACTATTAATCATTTTAATCGATTAATATAATATTATTAATAATTAGTAGTCATTAATAAATAAATTAAAGTTTTATAGGAAAGAGTGGGACAAACCGGACCTACTAACTGTTTGTTGACTCTTGTGACTAAACGAATTAACCGATTTCATTTTTCGAGGTCTTGTTTGAAAGATCATTTAATTGCGCAACTTTTTCTTAGAGACACCTATACTTTATCTTTTATTGTTTAGTTGCTGTATTAACTTTAAAAAATTTTGCAAACAGTTCGGTTTGCCCCACCCCCTGGGGTAAACCGAACCGTTTGGTTTTTTATTCATAATATTGCATTTACATAATCTACAAAAATAATAAACATAAAAAATCATGTAAAAAATGGTTGTAGTAATGAAAATAATAATACGGGATTGAATTCTAATTAAATAAATATTTTTTTTAATAAAAAAATAAAAATGTTTGTCATTATCAGAGAAACAATATTAAAGGGTCCAATTCTCATTAGAAGACAATTATTTTTCATTGTAAGTAAATATTTTAATGAAAGAAACATTTTATTTAAAATAATTTTTATGAAACTTTAATTCAATGAAAATATCCTATGGCTGGTTTGCCCCACAGGCCCATTTTGACAATAAATGTTTGTCAAAAAAAAAACGCTTTGCAAATTCATCAAAGTTTTTGGTGGTAAATATTCCTGAGGTGTGTACCTTCAAAAACTAAGACCTAATATTAGGAAACATTACACGATTTGCTTAAAATTTCCTTAAGAAAAAATTCGTAAAAGTGTAGAAAAAAACTAAAAAAAAACTTTTGCTCCCTCCGTCGCACAAACGTAAGCTAAAACTGTGAGATTGAAAAAATAAGGTATACTAAACATGGTTGTTTTAAATTTCTAAACAACACTTTTGACAATTTCGCCATTTCGGAAATATTGAGAGGAGTCCGGTTTACCCACCGGTCCGGTTTGCCCCACTCTCCCCTATATATTTATATAATTATGTATTTTTTTAATATTTTAAAAATTAATAATTACGGGTCAAATTTTCTGAACTGCACAGGTCAAAAAATGAATTTTCTCAAAACTTCGTTTACTTGTTACTATTATTAGTAGAAATGTAAATATGAAATATTATTAAAATTGATAAAATATTATTTGAGATACAAAATTTCAAAATCTTGTCTTTTTTAAAAATATCTTTTTATCGATTTAATATATTGATAAGTAAAATTAATCGAATTAAAACTGTGAATAATGATTTTTGAAAGGTTTTACAAGAGCTACAAGGTAGAGATAAAAAAAATTGTTTTTCAATTTGACCTTGAAATAAGTAATGATTAAAATAAAACATACATTTTCATTTTTTGACATTTATATTCAAAAATTATGATAACAAATAAAAAGAAGAATAGTATATTAAGTAACAAGGGTATAAATGCAGACATTCGTTTACGCTGATTTTTGTGACACGAATGCACAAAAGTGTCGATTTCAGATAACAGACGACAGGGAATAAAAGTCAGTCACTTATTCGACTTATATGAAAATGGCGGCCGTTTTCTCCCTTGGGCAAAAATAACGTATGGGATCAGCGGTTATGTTTGCACATGGGAGAAAATGGACGCCATTTTCATATGGTCGAACAAATGAGTGACTTTACTCCCTGTCGTCAGCTATCTAAAAGCGCCATTTTTGTGCATGTGGGATAAAAAAATACATAAAAAATAAAAAAAGAAAAAAAAATATAAAATTTAAAAATAAAAAAAATATATTCCAGTTAACGTTTACCTCCAGGTGGTGAAAGTCGGGAAACATTAAAAATATTGTAAGTATTTTAATGGCTAAAGAACGTGATTATCGAATTTCAACTAAAAATTCGTCTGTCATATTGGAGCGGCCACGTTTAATTTTCAAAATTGGACATTATATTCGTAATCAGCAACCCCAAAAACCCCCGAGTAATAAGTTTCAAGCAAATCTAATGATTTTTTAGAAAAATTTTCAGCCATATTGGATCCGCCATTTCGAATTTTGAAAATTGGACTCCAGATTCGTGATCAGCGACCCTAAAAACCCCCGAGTAACAAGTTTCAAGCAAATTTAATGAGTTTTTAAAAAAATTGTCCGCCATATTGGATCCGCCATATTGAATTGTTAAAATTGAACTTCCGATTCGTGATCAGCGACCCCTAAAACCCCCGAGTAACAAATTTCAAGCTGATCTAAGCACTTTTAACAATTTCGTACTTTCGAATCAAATTTTGAAAAAAAATTTGAACTTCAAACTCTATTTTTGAACCGCCATTTAAATTTTTAATTTTCTTTATAGTCCTATCTTCTAGGTAATATATCTATGTCACATTATTTGTAACATTTAGAATTATTTTTTCGCTATTTCATAGTAGAAAAAATTGAAAATTAAACAAAAATTGAAAAAAATCGGACTTTTTTTATAAAAAACATTAATAACTTTTTTGTTTATAAATTTTTGACTTTTTTTAACGCCATTAGATAGAGCGCATATGAAAACATAAGAAATGATAATTCGTGAATTTTTCTATTAATTTTTAAGTACCGAAATAAGTCCTCAAACTTCATGCCCAAATTTTGTCCATTTGGGCGTTAAAGGGTTAACTAAATATTGCAAAGAAATTTTGTTAACATGTTTTAAATAATAGAATTTTTAAAAGAAGTTTATTTAAATTTTTCGGAATAATTGAAATTCTTGGAACTATTTTTTTTGAAAATTCTTACTCGCAATTGTCCAGAGTTAAGTAGACGATTTCTTATTGTCTTTATTAGGTGAGCTGCATCTGAAAATAAATCGAGGGGCTTTTTACTTATGATTCCGTTAGATTCATTTAAACATTGCTTGACAGATTTTTACGAAATCATGCGAAGTTGAGCGTTTTACCTATTGCACACACGTTCAGTTACAGACTTTGACGGAATCTAACATAATTGTAGTTTTGTTGATACAGAGTATGACAAGATATGAACTAGAATTTTACGTTATTTTATGAGTGAATAGCCCCTCGAAATAAATATAATTTACGTTCCTCCACTGTGCCTGTGGGATGACAAAACCAATTTTTAAATTCTGCATCCATTTTCCCACTACAGCCCACTTCCGACAACATCTTTCTATTTGGTTTACCCCTATCGGAAACAATTCCATGGATTTTGGATCCTGCATTTTCTAAAAATATTGTCGCTTCAATCAACAATTTTGCCAATACATATCTCCACATTTTGGTCCTTTTGAAGCGAAAACTGCCACAGGTTGGGAGTAGTTATCGTATAAAGGCTGGAACATAATCACCAAACCGTGATCAGACATTTCAGGTTCAGTGACCTTCAAAGTATTCGAAAGATCCTCAAAATCTTCAACACCTGTAAATGTCATGGTTTTTTTATCTAACAGCAAACTTTCTCTAGTGGACATTTCATCTACAAGAATTAAACCATGCAACTGTTCAGGTATTTTTTTTATCGAAATGACTCTTCATAATTTTAAAAAATCTAGGATTGAAACCGCATGGACAGTCTATTTTAAAAAGATACCTGCAAATGTTAATAACATAATAGTAATGACACAATAGTGATTATAGAGTTAATTTAAATTGTCCCAAAATTATTTTCATATTCTACTTTAAGTTATTTATTATTTATTAATTTATTTAATCAAAATACCTCCGAATTATCCTGACGCAGGGTACAGATAAAATTTTATTATCATATATCATGCGATAAGTTACAGGTGATCGCATGTGAAGCAGGAGGCAGAGAAGCATCCATTTATTCGAATATCTTCGACCTTTTGCACTCTTAGCTTTTGAGGATTTGATAATTTGTTTAAGGGGAGACCCCACCTTAATTTTGACCCCTTTGAAATAAAATTATTAAACGAGGTAATATTTTTTTTCCTGCATCATTTTTAACCTGAAAACATATAAGATGGTCAAAAATATTTAATTTTAATTTTTGAAGAGGTTAGAATTTTTTTCTTTTGACCTATTGCATATTATTGCAAATCCATGCGAGAAGTTGTTAAGAATGGTAAAATATACATGGAAAAAAATTTTCGTTTAAAAATATTAAAAACTGTAAGAGAAGATCAATTTTTAATATTCAAATCTTTAAATTTTGCCGAAATTTCGAAAGCCTTAAATCTTTAATTTTTTTCAAATTGTGTATATTTACGGAGCAATTCCACAGGAAGTGATCTGAAGAATTTTCGATGATTTTAGCAATATTAATAATACTTACCGAATTTGTTCTCTTGTATACATGGAATAAAAATGTATAAAAGTTTTTTCAAAATTTTCAAAATTTTTTGAGTTACCGCTTACTCAAAATTTTGGTCGGTTTTTCAAAAAAGGCACATAACTTTTTTCTTTGTTAACCGATTAAGATAATTTTTTTGGAAAATACTCATAATAAGAAGCACTTTAAAGAAAAAAATAAAAAAAAAAAAAATTTTTTTTTTGCCCGACAAAATTTTTAAAAAATTTTTTGAATCAAAATTTTGAAAAAAATACCTCTTCGATTTGAAAATTTTTTTTTTTTAGTTATTGTCTATAAAGTCAAGAATACTTCCTATAAATTTAATTATGGGACAACAGTAACTTTACGAGAAAAAAAATAAAATGTCCAGCGCGGCATGCCGGGACTCGTGCATGTATTCGCTTATGGCGGCGCAAGTTTCGTTCCAAATCACTCTACAAGTCACAATTTTTTGCCAAAACGATTTTTCTTTTTTTCTAAATCTTTGTAATTAAGTTTTTTATCGATCTCTCGAGCCCGGTTTTAAAATTTTGTTTTTTAACATTTTTTTAATAACAATAAATTTTTAAAAACAAAATTTTAAAACCGGGCTCGAGAGATCGATAAAAAACTTAATTACAAAGATTTAGAAAAAAAGAAAAATCGTTTTGGCAAAAAATTGTGACTTGTAGAGTGATTTGGAACGAAACTTGCGCCGCCATAAGCGAATACATGCACGAGTCCCGGCATGCCGCGCTGGACATTTTATTTTTTTTCTCGTAAAGTTACTGTTGTCCCATAATTAAATTTATAGGAAGTATTCTTGACTTTATAGACAATAACTAAAAAAAAAAAATTTTCAAATCGAAGAGGTATTTTTTTCAAAATTTTGATTCAAAAAATTTTTTAAAAATTTTGTCGGGCAAAAAAAAAATTTTTTTTTTTTTTATTTTTTTCTTTAAAGTGCTTCTTATTATGAGTATTTTCCAAAAAAATTATCTTAATCGGTTAACAAAGAAAAAAGTTATGTGCCTTTTTTGAAAAACCGACCAAAATTTTGAGTAAGCGGTAACTCAAAAAATTTTGAAAATTTTGAAAAAACTTTTATACATTTTTATTCCATGTATACAAGAGAACAAATTCGGTAAGTATTATTAATATTGCTAAAATCATCGAAAATTCTTCAGATCACTTCCTGTGGAATTGCTCCGTAAATATACACAATTTGAAAAAAATTAAAGATTTAAGGCTTTCGAAATTTCGGCAAAATTTAAAGATTTGAATATTAAAAATTGATCTTCTCTTACAGTTTTTAATATTTTTAAACGAAAATTTTTTTCCATGTATATTTTACCATTCTTAACAACTTCTCGCATGGATTTGCAATAATATGCAATAGGTCAAAAGAAAAAAATTCTAACCTCTTCAAAAATTAAAATTAAATATTTTTGACCATCTTATATGTTTTCAGGTTAAAAATGATGCAGGAAAAAAAATATTACCTCGTTTAATAATTTTATTTCAAAGGGGTCAAAATTAAGGTGGGGTCTCCCCTTAAACAAATTATCAAATCCTCAAAAGCTAAGAGTGCAAAAGGTCGAAGATATTCGAATAAATGGATGCTTCTCTGCCTCCTGCTTCACATGCGATCACCTGTAACTTATCGCATGATATATGATAATAAAATTTTATCTGTACCCTGCGTCAGGATAATTCGGAGGTATTTTGATTAAATAAATTAATAAATAATAAATAACTTAAAGTAGAATATGAAAATAATTTTGGGACAATTTAAATTAACTCTATAATCACTATTGTGTCATTACTATTATGTTATTAACATTTGCAGGTATCTTTTTAAAATAGACTGTCCATGCGGTTTCAATCCTAGATTTTTTAAAATTATGAAGAGTCATTTCGATAAAAAAAATACCTGAACAGTTGCATGGTTTAATTCTTGTAGATGAAATGTCCACTAGAGAAAGTTTGCTGTTAGATAAAAAAACCATGACATTTACAGGTGTTGAAGATTTTGAGGATCTTTCGAATACTTTGAAGGTCACTGAACCTGAAATGTCTGATCACGGTTTGGTGATTATGTTCCAGCCTTTATACGATAACTACTCCCAACCTGTGGCAGTTTTCGCTTCAAAAGGACCAAAATGTGGAGATATGTATTGGCAAAATTGTTGATTGAAGCGACAATATTTTTAGAAAATGCAGGATCCAAAATCCATGGAATTGTTTCCGATAGGGGTAAACCAAATAGAAAGATGTTGTCGGAAGTGGGCTGTAGTGGGAAAATGGATGCAGAATTTAAAAATTGGTTTTGTCATCCCACAGGCACAGTGGAGGAACGTAAATTATATTTCGGGAAAAAAAATTTTTTTTTTCTTTTTATTTTTTTCTTTAAAGTGCTTTTTATTATGAGTATTTTCCAAAAAAAAATATCTTAATCAGTTAACAAAGAAAAAAGTTATGTGCCTTTTTTGAAAAACCGACCAAAATTTTGAGTAAGCGGTAACTCAAAAAATTTTGAAAATTTTGAAAAAACTTTTATACATTTTTATTCCATGTATATAAGGGAACAAATTCGGTAAGTATTATTAATATTGCTAAAATCATCGAAAATTCTTCAGATCACTTCCCGTGGAATTGCTCTACGTTATTTTATGCTATCATTCAAAAAACATTGTTAAAATTGACATTTAGCTCATTTTCGTGGTAAAAATCATAAAAATCATAGTTCGAAGCTTTTATGGTATACTTTATATATACCGAAATAAATGCAAAAAGCCATGATTTTTATAGTTTTTACCAGGACAATGAGGTAATCGTCAATTTTAACCATGTTTTTTCGACTCAGAGCATCAAATTGGAAAAAAATAAAGGTTCAGGACTTCCGAAATTTCGGCACAATTCAAAGATTTGAATGTTAAAAATCGATCTTCTCTTACAGTTTTTAATATTTTTTAACGAAAATTTTTTTCCATGCATATTTTACCATTCTAAACAACTTCTCGCATGGATTTCCAATAATGTGCAATAGGTCAAAAGAAAAAAATTTTAACCTCTTCAAAAATTAAAATTAAATATTTTTGACCATTTCATATGTTTTCAGGTTAAAAATGATGCAAGAAAAAAAATATTACCTCGTTTAATAATTTTATTTTAAAGGGGTCAAAATTAAGGTGAGGTCTTCTCTTAATAGCTAACTGCTCATTTGAACTAATTGTTGCATTTTCAGATAAGATTTTTTCCACAGAATTTTCAGAAAGGTTATTCAATTTCTTTTGGGATATTATTAACGTTTTTCTTAACATTAGAACAGTTTCTTGAGCTCTTTCTTTCACTCGACCTGTATTTTTTATAATTCTTTTTAATCTATCAAGTTGTGCTCGTTTCTTTGGACTCAAGTATTTTGAAAATAAATATTTTGAATTTCGGCTTTTCTGACGGCGTATAATTTTTGTATTTAATATGTGTCTTACATTTTTACAATAATTACACTGATTTTTACGACCTTGTAGGTTTGCTCCTTCAGGTAATATAAAAGGACAGCATTTATTCCTTAAAATGTTAATACCATCAGTAAAGGTAAACGGATGCAAAAGACTCGCATTACTCTCATTATTTTCTATATTTAAGCTTCCTTGACAAATTTGCCGTCTTTCCACTGCTTCTAGGACCTGTGAAACGTGTTCTACACTTTCAATCTTATTGCCTTGTAAACCAAAATTAACATTTTCTATATGTCTGCCGTTTATATAAATAAAACTATTCATATTTTCGTCGACTGTTACAGTCTTGTGGCACCTGGAATGAATTTGTCCATTTTTGTCCTTGATTTCAATTAGTTTTACAAAACTAACTCCCTGTTCATGGTAATAATTAATATTTGATCGAAGCCATCCAACAGGCATGACAACACTTTTTTTGTCTTTGGTAATTTGCTGGAACAGAGTCTTATTATTCTCAGGCAACATTTCGTCTTGATCGACAACATTATTTGTTGCATCGCTTGGATCAATATTGCTTTCTTCCAAATTATTTTTAGTAACGTTGTCTTTAGAAATATTGATTACTTTATTGGGTATTGGTCCGTCAACAATATCGTCGTTTAGCATTCGTTTTAAAAATAATGACCTAGGTTTAGGTGCAGGTTTTTCTTTTCGTCCTAGATTTAAACTTGGTAAAGCATCTTTTTTTAATTCTCCTTTTTTCAGGAAAGTCTGAAAGAAATTATTAAATTATTATAAGATAATTTCTTACACATCACATTTTCAAAAATATGAATTAACGTTTATATTGTATTTTAACAATGTCAACAAATAAACTCCTAGGACAAAATAGTAAAAATTTAATTACATCGTAAAAATAGCGTTAAATATGTTAAACAATATTAAACTATAAAATAATTCGGCAATAAGATAATGTAAACAATACATAGCAAACACAAGTCGGGACGAAAGGTAATCAGCGCTCCTGCTTGGAACTAAAATTTCTGTTTAGCGTTTTACCTACATTCATATAGGGAGAGTCATCGGGATGGTTTGGATTAATCATCAAGCGAGTGAAAAAATTAAATCCAAGGCAAAAATGCTTGCTATTAGCTGTAAATATCCGTTTGTATTACAATTTTTAATTACTATTTCACAACTGAACTCAAAAAATTTAGAGGTTATGTTTATTGATTTTTCTCATAACCTCTATATATTTTAGAATTTTTATTGTAATTAGAATTTTTATTTTATTATATTTATTGTCATTAATAAAGATATACAAAAAATCGTATACTTAAATAAAATAAAGTGATATTATATTATAGAAAAAATCAGAACAATATTTTCTTTGAATTTTGGAAAAGCTAAAAGTTAAAACATTAAAGCTAAAACATTTTTATGACAAAAAGTGATAATTACTTTTTTTCCTTAATTATCTCAGTTAATTATATGCAAAATATTGTACATTTTTTAATTTAAAAGAGTATTAATTTCAGATAAAAGAGAGGAATTGGAAGCAATGTATGTTTCCGATAAAGGAGAAATATTGGATAAATCCGAAAAAATGTTTACCAAAGATACAATTGAACGAAAAAAGAATCTTGATCAAAATAAGAAAATTGAAAAATAAAATAAAAAATCCAATAAACAAGAATTTAACGATTTAGTAACAAAAGAAAAATCAATTTTTCCTATATCACAAAATTCTGGAAATGAATTAGAAATTTAACACCTCCTGCGTCGACATCATTTAATAATAATTTAGAGAAACAATTAAATGAGGAAAATGTTTAATTAGAAGAAAATAAGGATCAGGATCAAATAGTCTCCGAATCGTCTTCGCCTGAAAATGAAAGTAACTCTGATATTGAACAAATAATAGAACCAGTTGAAGATTTTGCAAGAATCATTCGTGGAAAAGGTATTATTATATTATATTATTCTTGTTTTTTAATACATTTATATTAATCATATCGGATAAAAAGTTTAGATTTAAAAATGTTTTCATATTAAATGTTACAGTATCTAAACGAGATATCGCGTTTCAAGAAATATTATTGAAAGCATTAAAATCATCGTATCAAGCCGCACACAAACTTGAAGAATCTTCTAAAGCTTTTGAGGTAAAATACATAGCATTGTTTTGGAACCGTTAGGAAACATTATCAAAAGTATTAAAATAAATTTTTTTTAAATTGTTAAGAAAATTGTGGTTTTTGAAAATATTAAAATTAGAGAGAGTTGCAGCTAATATGATTAAAAATAACTGAATTTCAAAAGTTTTTTAAATTAAAATTTTTATTTTAATTGAATTCCTATGTGAAAATAATGATTGAATATTTATTTTTTCAAAGAATATTAGTGAAGCAAATAATTTTACAGTATTATTATTTTATTTTTATTACTTTAAAGTATTTACAGATATTTTTGGGTTTAGGCAAATTTTTGTGACAGCTCTGTTTATTAAAAAAAACCTTTTACATTCTATTTATAAATAACAATTTTGTATTTTTCTAGTTACCTCAGCATTATATGAAGCCTGCTCCCAATATGGTAAGCTATTGCTAGTTCAATAACTTAATTTTGAAAAATTTATAATATAGAGTGTAATTAATTAATTTTATGAATTCACATTATAAAAAAAATAAAAAAATAAAATAAAATATAATTCTAATGTATCTGTTCCTTGAAGGGCTTCGTAGCCCTAGGAACTTTGTTATTCTTAAATAAATAAATAATAAATAAATTATATTTAATTTTAAAAAATTTAGAATTTAATAATAACTTTATTTAAACTAAATGTATTACAGAAGGATATATCGCTTAATTGTGGATTTTATCTCCCAGAAAACGTAATTTCATACATCGAATTAAAATCAGAAAAAGAAGTGAATGTCGAGACGGGAGAAAAAAAAAATAATCGAAAATTAACTACAAGTAATAGTCAAATTGTCACTTTAAGGCAGTAAGTAATTCTTAAAATAAAGATTTAAAAAACATCCCTTCTTAAATATCAATTTTTTTGTTTATATTAGGTTTTATATTAAAAATTAAAGTTCAAATTAAATTCAGATATAAAATTACTATCATTGACTGACTTTTTGTTATATTCTAGTCAACCTAAAATTTACAAAAAACGTTTATATTTGAAATGGCATGTTTTCCAAGTCTTAATTCAAATGGCATATTTCTGCCGTTAAACAATGACATACAAATTAAAACGCTGGCTTTATTTTTAGAACAAAAAAATTCATCCCAGCGCACAGTGGGCCAGAAACGCCAAATTTTGGCCAAAAAGCAACATATCTATAAATGACAGTTAATCATTTCTTTGCTATTTATATACATTAAAGAATGTAAAAATGAAAGAATTATTTTATTCGGACTTTTTAATTTCTTCTGGAACATGATTAAACAACAAATATAGGGGAGAGTCTCCAGTTGTAAGACAGTCAATTTTTTTAACATGCAATATTAAAAAGACGATTGGTTTATATAAAAACATTTCTTTTTATATGAGCCAACTTTTTCGTGTACGCCGAAGCGGATATATAAACTGTTTTTGTTAAATACCAACACTGTGTGTGATAATCGACTAAAAAGCGTTTTTTCAATAAATGCAAAGTACTTTTTTCCAATTTAATTAATTGGAAAAGGTAAATGTAATAAATTTTCTTTTAGTGTTTTCCTTATATTTTGTGATGGAATTTTGCATTGTTCCAATCTACTGTCGTGTCGTTTTCACTTTTAAACTTTTATTTTATTAATTTATTTAAAAACTGGGTTTTTACGCTGACTTTAAGGGACTAGCAAGGAATGAATTAATTAATAAGGATATAACATAGAATAATTCTTTATTCTTATATAGTTGGAAGAGCAGCAGTGCTTCCAATCGTTACATCGAGTACTTAAAGACAAGATTAAGACTAACTTTTTAGTATAGACCCTTCGGTTTATATACCGTCACCGAAATCAAAAATAATGTCGACGAGATGTGCTTTCTATTTTTATGTATTACAAAAAGATGTTTGTACTTTCTATTTCTATTTCTTACAAAATATATGTTTACAAATCCATATTTAGAAAGTGGGTTTGGAAAAGAGGTATTATATTTAAATATTCTAATTTAGTAAGTAGTGGGTCACTTGACACCTCCCCCCTTAGAATAGTTTACGGAATTCTACAGATGGTTCGGAAACTGGTACATTTGAGTATCTATCCCTAAGAAATATTGTGGGTTGCAGGTTAATTTGAGGTTGCAAAATGGTAGGTTGTGTAGGTTGTTCATTATATCTGAATTTAATACAACATGAAAATGACATCCATTGCAATATTTTCCAAAAAGCCGAAAAGCAGCCACATTTAAATAATCCAAGTGTTGTGATGATTATTATACTGATTAATCCGATATACTGAAGTGTCGTATAACCTGTTTGAATCCAAGCATGCTTTGATTGTGAAGAGATAAGTGTATCTAAATCAGATGTCATTTCATCTAATGTTTTTGATGATTCTTTAAGGTCATCGAAATAGATATGTCTGCTTGAAAATGTGGGTAATGTTAGTAATTTATTTTGAAAAAGTGTAGTTTCAAGATGTGTAAATGTTATGTTAATTTTATACTCTGTTATACCTGTTAAATTTGTGTGACTTCGTGGTAGATATATATTTGTTTGGGAAGATCCTCGGCAATGTGGTGATAACTCAAAAATAGAAGGGCTAGTTATGACAGCAGTTCTATCAGGAGAATTTGGACAGAATATCGAGATAGTTTCCGTATTCCGAGGTAAGATATACCAACTGTAACCATTCGCAAGGGATAGTATAAATGTATCTAATAAGGAAAAGTATTTCTTTTTACATTCTGTGTCCGTTTTATCCCTTATTAAGTATGAATAGCAGCTACTTTCTATAGCTAATCGATAAATTGGATTCGTTATTTCGCAAATCCTAAGTGCATTAATGATAGTACATTTTTCTAAGTCTATTAGAGTATAATCGGTTTGCTCAATATTGATCGCAATTGGTTTTGTGGCAACATTTTCGTAAATATAATATTTCGTCCAACTAGCTATAGGTACAGGTATGAATTTAAAGGCGTGATATAAAGGTTCGGTTGGTATTGGCGTGCGTATAACATATGTTAATCTATTATCAGTTATCATTATTTGAACTGTACTTAGTTGTACATACATCGTATAATACTGAGGTACCAGAGGAAATGGAATTGCTTTTATTTTTAATGTATTACTTATAACTTGTAAGCTACTTAGAAAATTTTGAGGTGACACCAACTGAGGTGAAACAATTCCTGTTTTCCCTAAATTAATGACTTCAAGGATTACAGTTGTAATTTCTACTAGATCATCTAAAGCAATTTCAGTTCCTGCTATGCTGTCCATTAGATTAGAATTGAAAATGTTAACATTTGTTGCCGAAGTACCATTTTTTACCAAATTTACTAAGTTTGTTATTTCTTTGAGTTGAGTTACACTTAATTTTTCAAATATTCTAATATCAGTTTTCATAATCGAAGTTTGATTTTTTAATAATTTGGCTATACCTGCGGTGTTATTATAGACATTGGTAATTTCGTTATTTATTACGTTAGCATCATCTTCCGTTAGTGTCCCAAAAATATATCTTAATATAGATCCCCCGAGATTTAATATCCCTCTCTTGCGTTTATGACTATTTAAACTAATTAAAGTGTCCATTCTATCTTTGATTTTATTATTTCTTGAGTAAAGTTTGTCTATAGAAACCTTATGATTGCATCCTTCAAATGTTGTACATACGTATGACAAATTATCAATGTGTTTCTCTATTTGTTTTATATCTTTAATTATATCGCGGAGATCAGCAAAGTGTACCGTGGTCCATACTTCATGGTAGAGTCGTACGTCGAATAATTCTTCCTTGAATATAGGCGTATTGATCGGAGTGACCTTATAGTTTAATCCAAGACAGACTGGAAATAGTAATATTACAAGAACAGGCAACATCTGTAACAAAAAGATTACTTATCGAATGGTTTTGTCTTATTAACATGTCTCCTATATTCTTTATTTTTAACTTTATAGGTTATGGTATGCGTTTCTGGGTTGATATTCGTAATTATATACGGTCCACTGTAAATTCTTGCTAAAGGTGTACTTCTTAAATTTTTTACAAGTATTTTATCTCCCACTTGATAAAGAGGTGTAGGTCCTTTTCTTCTTGATGATACCTCCTTTTCATATTGTAGTTTACTTTTAAAAAGATTCTGCCTGATTTCTTTTAATTTGTCAATGTGATTTGCTTTTAGTTCTTCCAGGTATCTTGCTGCATCTTGTGATTTGAGTTGTAAGGTAGGTAAAGTAGTTTCTAAATGCGGTTTCATCAAAAAAGTGGCTTCCAATGGTGAAAATCCTGTTCCTCTATTAGTCATGCTGTTGAATATAAATTGAACTTTCCTTAGATGTTCGTCCCAATTCTCGGGCTTGTCTTCAACTAGAATTTTTAATTGATCTTTTATTGTTGCATGTGCTCTTTCTAAAGATCCATTGGATTGTGGATGTCCTGCTGCGATAATAATGGGTTTAACTTTTAGTGATTTAAGTAAAATATTAACAATTTCAGATTGGAAACCCTTTGCATTATCCATTACACAGCCCACAAAAAAAAGTGTAGTGCGCGGCAGACCAGACTAGTCATTTCCTATGTATTTTGACGCGCTGAACACGAATCCGAAGTCCGTTTTGCTCCATCACGTCAGGATTTTTTTCTAACCTTAAAAAATCTGTCGGATTTTGAGAGGTAGGCTATTTTTTCTTAAATTAATGGATTTACTTCAAACTTGGTAACTAGGGTTTTTTTGGGTCGCTGATGACAAATTTGAAGTTAGATTTTCAAAATTCAAAATGGCGGCTCCAATATGGCGGACGAATTTTTTAAAAGTTAATGGATTTACTTCAAACATGGTAACTAGGGGTTTTTTGGCTCGCTGATTACGAATCTGAAGTTAGATTTTCAAAACTCGAAATGGAAATTCTTATATACATAAGTAAGGTATTCACGTCCTTTTATGGTAGCGCACTCTTTTGTCCTCAAAGGATCTGTGTAATGGTTTTCGTTTCAAATTGGTGCCTCCAGGTACAATATCCCTTTTCAGCATCCAACAGTAGTCGGACATCATATTTACATCCCATCTTCCTTGATAACGACGCTCAAATTCTTTAAGATCTTGATGGAATCGTTCTCCTTGTTCTTCACTGTAATCTCCCAAATTTTCAGGAAATCGATCCCGATGCGAGTCTAAGTAATGCATATTTATGCTCATTAAGCATCCTAACTTACCAAAAGTTTTAATCATATCACTAACTATTTGCTCCCAGTTTTCACTCTTGTGATTACCCAAAAAATTTTCGACAACTGCTTTGAAACTGAGCCATGCGGCTTTCTCCTTTTTATTCATCTTGGTAATAAATTGCTCATCTTTTAACAATTTGCGAATTTGTGGTCCGTCAAAAACCCCTTCTTTTAGTTTCGCATCAGATTTTTCTGGAAACTTTTGTTCCAGGTATTTAAAACAGTTTCCTTCTTTATCTAAGGCTTTGACAAATTGTTTCATTCCTCCTAGTTTCGTGTGTAAGGATGGAATTATCACCTTTGAAGGGTCGATTAGGGGATTTTCTATTTTATTTTTTGAACCTGGTTCGAAAGAATTTCTTTTTGGCCATTGTTTTTTAATGTAGTGATTTGCTCGATCTCTACTGTCCCACAAACACAGGAAACATGGTGTTTTTGTAAAACCTGATTGTTGTCCAAGTAGTATGCTTAAAATCTTAAAATCTCCACAAATTTGCCAGTTGTGTTCTCGGTATCTAATTTTATCCAAAACTAGTTTCATATATTCAAAGTTTTCTTTCATTTCCGTTGAATGCGCTATTGGAATTGGAGCATAAATATTAGTATTATGTAGTAGTACTACTTTTAAACTTCTTTTCGAAGAGTCAATAAATAGTCTCCAATTTTCATCTTTGTATATATTTGTTATTAATTTATTCATGAGTCCGACAACATCTGAGCAATATACCAACGACGGATTTTCATCTTTTGTAAAATATTGTCGGAATTCTTTTTCTCTGTCTCGATAAAAGCTAGCTGTTGTGCCTTTTGATAACAAGTTTTTCTTCTTCAACACTGATGCTAGGTGATCTGCACAATCCTTCGGCAATTTTAAATCTCTAATGAGATTGCTAAGTTCTTCTTGGTTAAACGTTTGTCGAATCTTTATCTCCTGTTCATCATACGGAAGGTAATAGTCGTCCTCATCATCGGTTCTCATGTCTTTATTTTCAAAATCTAGAACATCTTCAGTTGAACTGTCAATTTCCAAGGTTTTGGGAGAAGAAGGTGGATTGCATGAAATTTCTGGTTTTTTTACAGTGGGGACATTAGCATACAATATGTTCTTTTTATTTTTGTTATTATATCCTTGCACATTGGTGTTTCAAAAATAACAATCTTTTTGATTTAATGGTTTTTCCCACAAAGTTGGTTTATAAACTTCAGTTTATCCTCTTTTTTATGATTCCAACGAGTTAACATTGTGTAACAGGAACTGCAAATTTTGTGTGGAACAAAATTTTTATCCTGATTGGTTTTCTGAAGATCAAAATAATCTTTGTAGATCTGTTTGATATTTTCATTTATTGATTTACGATTTTTGGGGACATCGAATTGTCCACATATGTAACAAAATGCATCTGCATTGCTGTCGCATAAGTGTTCCGACGTTGTTACTGCAAAATTAAGTTTTGAAGCCTTTGTAGTTTTATTATTGTTTTGATTTTGAGAAGCCATGATTTATGTGAAAACCTGCACGTTAGGGATCCTGGCCCGATCGCAGGTGAGTCCGCCGTCCTAGGGGTGATAACCCTCATACCTTCCCAGGCCTAAGTATGAGAGCTTTCCGACTTTGACGAGGACAAAGTCAACTCGTCGTCGGACACACTACGGCATCATCCTCACACCCTAACGTCCCCCTGCAGGGCAGCGCGCCTACGCTGGCTTCGTTACTTCGATAAACAGGAAGCGAATCATTCTACATATCCCATTTCGGGCAGTTGTCATCGCCTACTACATTTATCGAAGCAGCAGGATTAGTATTGTGCTGAAACACAATAAAAGTGCAAACCGTACAAGGTAAACAATGTATTTTTAAGGAATAAGATAGTGAAGAATAGAGGATATTAAAGTTACTTTTTATCTCGTTGCTTAAAAATTTATTATTTAACTTTTACATCTTATTGTCACATTATTACCTCAATGAAAAAAGTTTTGTGCATTTGCCGAATTGATCTCTATGATGCAATGAGACCCAACTGTCAGTTCTTGAGAGTAGTTCATTACAAAACAAAAAATTACAGTTCCCGCTACACAACACTCTACCAAAAAATCTTTCGGAGCAGCCACACGGAAAAAATTTCTGTGCACTGTTTATCTCTATATGTGCACCAATGGTCCTTAATTACAGTACAAATCTTACACTTTGAAAAGGGATCATATACGGCCCTTTTTAGAGACAGCAAACGCATTTCCATCGGACAACCTCTGCATCAACTGCACTGGAAGTGAGACAAGCGGTGCACGGACATTTTTTCCGTGCAGGGGGTTCAAAATGTGAAAGTCTGACTATAGATTCATAATCAGTGACCCAAAAAACCCCTAGATACCAACTTCGAAGTAAATCTATCAATAGTTAAAAAATTCGTCCCCCATATTGGAGCAAACATTTTAAATTTTGAAAATCTAACTTCAAATTCGTAATCAGCGACCCAAAAAACCCCTAGATACCAAGTTTGAAGCAAATCTATCTATTTTTAAAAAATTCGTCCGCCATATTGGATCCGCCATTTTGAATCTTGAAAATCTAACTTCAAATTCGTCATCAGCGACCCAAAAAACCCCTAGTTACCAAGTTTGAAGTAAATCCATTAACTTTTAAAAAATTCATCCGCCATATTGGAGCCGCCATTTTAAATTTTGAAAATCGAACTTCAAATTTGTCATCAGCGACCCAAAAAACCCCTAGTTACTAAGTTTGAAGTAAATCCATTAATTTAAGAAAAAATAGCCTACCTCTCAAAATCCGACAGATTTTTTGAGGTTAGAAAAAAATCCTGACGTGATGGAGCAAAACGGACTTCGGATTCGTGTTCAGCGCGTCAAAATACATAGGAAATGACTAGTCTGGTCTGCCGCGCACGACACTTTTTTTGTGGGCTGTGTAAGGGTACATTCACTAGCGAAAGCTTCGACACTGTAACATGTGTTTTTCACAATTAGATGTTGGAAAAAATATCGTCGGTTATCAAACAATCATATTGATATCACTGAGACACTCACGTACATCAATATATACTTATTTACCGTGCACTTGAAAAATAATCGTTAAATTGTGTACTACAAAGATTATAATACACTGGAGTTGTAGAACTGTTTGATTGATGGTAGAGAAATAGTTAATAAGGACCACAAATCTATCAAATCGCTTGTAAGCGGGTTAACCTTAGTCTCCCGGCTATTACGGGAAAGCACCTCTCGCTCAGCTACGCAGTACGCGCAATTGAGGTACAGAATAGTGTGATAACATAGATTTAGTCACTTTCTAGTTTGTGTTTAACCCATTAAGGACCAGACGGGCGAAAAATTTCAACTGATTTTGAGGACCTCGTTTTTTATTAAACGAGAACGACCGCGCGATCCAGCGCGCGCGTTTTTTCTCTTGTGCATTCTTTTTTTAATATTTTAATATTTTTAAACAAAAGTACTTTCAATGAGAATAATGGCGCAAATATAATAAATGTTTTAAAGAAAAATTGAAAAAGAAATGTTTATGAGAATGATAATCAAGATCACCATCAGCAGTTGTAGTACAAATTGCTGCAACCTTATTCACACTTTGCAAATTATAACGTCTACTATCCATCCCAGGCTTTAATGAAAATAATAATTGCATCTCAGACTCAATTTCTGCATTATTTTCAGTCATTGTTTTTTTAATTTCTTCATGCATCATACGGTAGGACTGTGCAAATAGGTTACAATCCAGAAGGGCTGTATCTATTCCATCAACAATATTTCGGTTTAATTGAACATTATTCTTACAACGAATTTCGGAAGCTTTCGAAGGAGTATCGTTTCTTTGAGACGCATGCTTATTCCCGAAATCTTTTTTAACCAAATAGTTATTTGATATAAAACTACTTAACTTAAAATTCACATAATATGCACATTATTTGACATAAATTTCATTGCAAACAAAAACCATTTAACATAAATATCATTTGTCATATAATTCATTAAACAGAAATATTATGTTACATAAAACTCATTTAACGTAAATTTTATTTGTTATAAAATTCATTTGGCATAAATGTCATTTAACGTTATTCTCATTTGACATAAATACCTAGTAAAAGAAAACTAATTCAAACGGATTGAAATGAATTAAGATTTTAGTAGAAAGCGGGATTCATTCAAGCTCTTTATATATTCAATTAAATTCGATTCAATTTGCCTGAAGTTGTGCAAACGAATTCGCATTCGTAAGAAATGACCAAGGCATGCATTGAATTCGTGCTGACGAATTGAAAAAATTAAAGGCCCCAAAACTTGTCCATTGAATTAGTATGAATAGAAGGTTTGGAAGTTCAATACAGTTTGACGAATTCAGGAAAATTGCAGCATAGCTCCAATTCGTATTTGTCACAAAGCGGGATTCACTGAAACTCTTTGTAAATTCTTTTTAATTTATTTCAGTTGGTTTTTGTTTACTGGGTATCATTAGACATAAAATTAGCTTGACATAAATTTCATTTGACGTGAATATCATTTAACATAATTATTATATAACGTAAAATTAAATTTATATAAATTTCATTTAGCATAAATTCCATTTAACATAATTCTCATTTGACATAAAATATACTTGACATAAATTTTATTTGGTATAAATCTCATTTAACATAATTTTCATTTGACATAAAGTTCACGTGATATCAATTTTATTTGACGGTTAAGTCATTACACATAATCCTCATTTGACATAAATTCAGATGTTATAGATTTTATTTTACATAAAGATTATTTGACCTAGAAATATAGGCGCGAATTTCAAAATTGGCAAATCACAATGTTGTTGATAATATCTAATTTGTTACTTTTAAAATTGGCGCCGATATTTTATGTAAAATGTAATTTGTGTGAAATGATTTTTATGTCAAATGAGAATTTTGTTAAATGACTTTTATGACAAATGAGAATTGTGTTAAATGTCTTTTATATCAAATGAACTTTATGTCAAATGAAAATTATGTTAAATGGGATTTACACCAAATGAAATTTATGTCAAGTAAATTTTATGTCAAATGAAAATTATGTTAAATGCCAAATGAAATTGATGTCAAATGAATTTTATAACAAATAAAATTTACGTTAAATGAGTTTTATGTTAAAAGAAATTTATGTTAAATGATTTTTATGTCAATAGAAATTTATGTTACATAATTTTTATGTCAAATGGGAATTAAGTTATCTGAGTTTTATGTAACATAATATTTCTGTTTAATGAATTCTATGACAAATGATATTTATGTTAAATGGTTTTTGTGTGCAATGAAATTTATGTCAAATAATGTGCATATTATGTGAATTTTAAGTTAAGTAGTTTTATATCAAATAACTATTTGGTCAAAAAAGATTTCGGGAATAAGCATGCGTCTCGTTTCTTTCTGCAGACAAAGATGTATTCATTTGATAATAAACCTGACCATGTATTTTGAAACAATATGGTCCTGGTCGTCTATTGTTACAATTAACTAAGTTAGCGTTGAAAGAAGCAAAACCAAATGAATTATTGTAAGGTCGTATATTATGAAGAAAATGCCCAGATAATTTGTGGGTGCCATCAAATAAATTTTGTAATATGAGTGGAGGAGCAGGTAGATCTTCAAAAATGACTTCGCCATGTTTACAACAATCATGAAATGAATTTTTTTATTAGATACTCTTTCTGCTTGGAAATGTTTAGCATTACAATGCTCACATGAAATGTTCATCGCACCAGCAAAATGTTCTTCTATATGCGGGACTGAAATACTGTCAGAGAAATTTTGATTCTCTGCAGAATTCCGTTTTTTTGGCGATGAGTTCTTTGATAAGCTGCATTTTTTTGACGACCAGATATATTAGTATTTAATAAATTTGCTGTAACAGTTACATTATTTTTTGCTAAAGATGTATTAACAGTTGTAGAGGATTTTGCTGAATTTATATTTGGTTTAGCGACTGTAATAATACTATCCTTTGTTTGGATTGATTGAGGATTAAGAATTCTATTATTTTTTTGTTTTTTTTTGTCGAAACTTTCTTTAAGAAGCAGCTTTCTTTTGACGTTACATGACTTGATGTTGTTCTTCTTCTTTCTCTAAAGAACGTATTATTATTCTTTTTTTACTTGATTTTCATTTTTAAAATTAGTATATTTTGTAACATTTCTTGAATCAATACAATTATCTAATGATCTCGAAGTCATGCATTGTAATTGTCTACTATTAAAAGTTTCCTGTGAACTGTTGATTTTTAAATTAATTGTTGCATTTTCAATAATTACATTATCTTTGTCTTTATAATTTCCTTTGTGTATTACTTCTCCTGATGTACTATTATTATTCTGCGCTGATGTTGAAGGCATACTTTGCAAACTTCTGTTTATAATAATTTCTCCCTCATTTCTATTAGTTTTTGATTTTATAAATAATTCACTGTTAACTTTATGTTTACAAAGTTTTACATAAGAATGATCACGTGTAATGTTCATTTCATTACAATAACCTGTCTCTATATGTGACTTTTAAATAATATAAGACTGATTTTGTTTTTGAACAGAAGTATGTTTATTTTGTCGAGAGGTGCACTTGTAAGCAACATTTCTGTCACGAATTGACGTTTTAACTTTAGAAGTAGAAATATTTTCTTCTGCTGATGATAAAGCTGTGGATATGCTTTGGGGCCTCGTATTTAAAGTTTGCTCTGCACTAATGAATTCATTAGAATCCAATGATTCAGAGCGAACAATTTTATTATTTTCTCGCTTTTTTTGTCGATGTTTTTTTTGATAAGCAGCTTTTTTTTGACGTTTTATGATTTTATATTTTTCTTCTTCTTCAGAAAAATGAACCATAGCTCTTTTTTCTCATTGCTTCTCAGTTATTATTAATCTTGTATCTTTCATTCCATTGCTTGAATCAATAGAAATATTTTTAACATAATTTGCTGTAATTAAAGGCAAATTTTCTAAACAACTATCAACAAAATTTTTTTACAAACATTGCTGGTTAAATTCAACGATGATAAATTATTGTCAACAATTTTATTTTCTTCATTTTGGAAACTTTTTTCTCTAGCTCGATTCCTAAGAAGATACTCCCAATTATATTCAACAGTCATAGTTCTAACATTAGTCGACCTTACTGACGGAAATTTACTTAAACGATTGTTTTTGAACATTAACATTAAAATAATGATTTCTCATGTTATAATAATAGTAATTGACAGAGTGGGGCATAATATTAAAAAATATCGATGTTGCGAATGCTATTGCATATATTCCACAAGCAAGACTATTGTTTGGTTGTTGATCAACAGTTGTAAAAACTACTGGAGGTTTAAAAGGATATAATCTACTTAAATATTTCCTTTGATCTTCATTTAAACATCCTTCATTAAGACTATCATAAATATAAAGTCTCATTCCATCATAATAAGTGCAAATCCAATGACCTTTCTTAAAAGGTCCTCTAAAAAGTATTTGAATATGCTTTTTACCTTTTTCAATGGGACTAATAAATTCAAGCGTATATAAATACAAAGTGCTTTGCATGCTAAAAGCAGAATTTAAATCTCTTCTCAATAATTTTTCGAATTCATCAATATGAGTATCATTTAACACTCCTCCTTCAGTAAGTATAATATTAAAATCTGTAACACTTAAATTAACAGTTTCTTCTTTGTTCGACATGATTTCTTTCAATTTATTGAAAAGATATCGCTTCTAAAAAATAGTTTTTCATAAAATTAATTAATTCAGAACACATGTAAATAATGTTACTATCGTCACATTTAACAATAACTGGAATTTTTATTTTTTCCTTTCTTATTGAAGATTATTAAGAATGTAAAGAATGTATCTTCATCTATTAATCTAATTTTGTCTTATCTCAAGAATGTAAAGAAGGTATCTATTTATCTTTTCATCTAAATTTGTTATGTATTTATTTATACTTTCTCAACAATAAATATAATTATATTTTTGGTAAGTTTTTCTGTTTTGTATCTGTTTACATTTTTTATTTTTTTATCTTTTATTCTAGTATCTGTTAATCTAGTAGCTCTTGGTTAAATTATATATTTTATCAAGAATAAATATATGCGTATTTTTTGTAAGCTTTTCTGTTTTGTATCTGTTTTGTATCTGTTTAGTATTTCCTTAATCTAGTATCTGTTAATCTAGTACCTCTTGACTAAATCTCTGTTTATTAAGTATCTGGTATCTCGTAATCACATGTTATTTTTAGTACTTATCTTTAATATTTATAAAGTTTTTAACAAATAATAATAACTACCAAAATGTTGAAAAATCAATAATTAAGATTAAGAAAACAAATATAAATCAATATTAAATCACAATTATTACCACTATAATATAATTATGTAATGTACAAACATCAGAATTTAAAAAAATCAATCAATATTCTACATTCAGCAATCAAAATAACAGGCAAATGTCCTTTATTCCTTTAAACTTTAATTAAATTAATGTCTTTAACTTTAATTAAATTATTTAAATCTTTAAATTAATAAATCAAATAATTCACATTATATTTACAAACTCCTCCTAATTAATATACAAATAATATTAACAAAAAATTTAATTTGTATTTACATGTATTTTAATACTTACGTACTTAACGTATGTAATGTACTTTAACTTTTTTTCAATGTACAAAAAACAAAACCACAAAATTCACAATCAACACTTTTAGAAGAGAAATCACTCGGCAAAAAACAGTCAATACTTCTTATCGAAACGATACACGTGTCACACTTTACAAATTCGCTGTCAGTTGCTAACACTTGTAACATTTTGTAATTTTTCGTCCCAAAAACTTTGCGCTTGTGAGGTTACATGGCTGTAGCAAACAAACAATTTTTGTTTGGAAAAAAGATGCGCGCGCAACAATTTTAAAGCGTCTAAAATGAATCATAAAATTAAATATATTTTAATATTAAACTTTTAATTTATTACAAACCAAACCATAAATAAAAATTATTATATTAAACTACTTTTAGTTAACTTTTAGTTAATAATTTTAAATAATTATTTTTTTAATTTTAAAGAAGAAAAACGAAAATATAAAAGTGTGATGTCACCATCATTATAAAATTCAGCCAATGAGGAACACTCATTATAAAATCAGCTAATGAGGAAAAAGTTCTACACTTGAAGTTAGCTGCTTTGACATCAGTAAGTAATGTCACGATTATATCCAATCAAAGTAAAGGATTTTGAAAAGAGCTAATCAAGAAAAAGTTCTACACTTGAAGTTAGTCGATCTTACGCACCTCGTTTTTACGAAAGGAGAATGCATATAGAAAAATTGGAATTGGAATTTTCAACTTACTGAAATCGCCTGAAACTCGTTACTCGGGGGTTCTTGGGGTCGCTGATTACGAATATAATGTCAGTTTTCAAAAATTCAAAATGGCGGATCCAATGTGGCGGACGAGTTTTGTAAAAATTAATTGGATTCACCTGAAACTCTTTACTCGGGTGTTCTGGGGGTCGCTGATTACGAATATGGTATCAGTTTTATAAAATTAAAAATGGCGGATCCAATACGGCGGATAAGTTTTGTAAAAATTAATTGGATTGACCGGAAACTCTACTCGGTGGTTTTTTCGGATTGCTGATTACGAATATAATGTCAGTTTCCAAATCAGCGACCTTAAAAACTCTGAACTAGAATTTTAAAAAAGTGACATAAGATTTGTAATCAGTGACCTTGAAAACCCAGAAGTAAACAGTTTTAGGTCAATCAGGATAATTTTTTAAAAATTCAGCCATATTGGAACTGTCATTTTAAATCTTGAAGAACTAATACCGAATTTATAATCAGTGATCCCAAAAACCCCCGAGTGACGAGTTTTGATCAAATTCGACATTTTAACACTTAAAGCGCACACATACACGGAGAGAAAAAAAAGGCTTTTCCCCATGAAAAAATATACAGTACATGGATGCGATATTTTGAGCTTTTGAGAGTATCCACCTACTTTTTTCAGGTGAAAATACGTCTGAAATGAAATTTTTTTTTTGAAAAATCGTGTTTTTTGGGAAAAATTGTTTATAACTTTTTAACAATTTGGTATAAACAAATTTTAACAGCAGAATCTGAAAGAGGAGTAAATTTTACATTAAAAATGGTATGTTTCAATTTTTCTATATGCATTTTAATGAAAAACGAGGTCCTTAAAGTCAATTGAAATTTTTTGTCCGTCTGGTCCTTAATGGGTTAACAATCTTCAATTGAAATGCAAGTGTAAACTTTGCTCCAAAATCGCAGTAGTGTTAGTGCACCCAAAGTACACCTTGGAGAATGCTCACGCCGTTTGTATCCCTGATAGCAAAACAACACTCCTGCCAAAATCTAACAGGATGTCAAGTAAAAAAGTAAAAGCCATCTTAATTAAGGGACTCAGGGACATCGCAGCTACATCGTACCAAAACAATAAAATTGGAGCTATACTATGATCCTTAACAAATGACAAGACAAATAAAGTGTCAATACCAGCAACGAAAAGGAAAGCACCATCGGAAAAGGCAATCTCGCGTAACTCACGCACCTCGCAAAAACCAAAATTAAGAACAAGCACAAACTCACTTGTGGAATCAAACCATATTTTTAAAACTGACGAAGTATGCTTAAATAAACAACGAAAAAAAAGTGACCCCTCATTACCACAAAATGTGAAAACAACACACTCGCTAATTCAGAATTGAAAACAATTGTATACTATTAAAAATTATTTGTGTACAAATTTTCGTAATTAAAAATTTAATAAATAATAAAATAGCATTATATGTACACACATATGATGAATTTAAATTAGTATTTGAGCATAAAAAAATAAAATAGAATTTCATTCTAAAGTACCAAACCAAGTTAAAGTTAAAAATAAAAATAAATTAGAATTTCATTCTAAAGTACCAAACCAAGTTAAAGTGCACTCCTGGTTATTGAAAGAAATTGCGGGTGATTTTGACGAGGGAGACATCCTCAACGAATTAAAAAAATTAAATCGAAGAAATGTCATATTAAAAGAAGTAAAAAAAATAAATCTGAAAGAGTTTTTTAAGTCAAAAAGAGGAGGGGATGCCTTCCTCGTCAAAGTAACAACAAATAACGATTACAAAGAATTATCAAAAATTAAACAATTAGCTAATCAAATGATATGGTGGGATAAAATCCGTCACAAAAAACCCTTGCAATGCTTCAATTGTCAGTGTATCGGGCACACGGCCGCATTTTGTAACAGAGGCTACCGGTGTGTCAAATGCGCGGACAATCATGGACCAGGAAAGTGCAAAGTAGTACATAATGAGAACACAAATGAAAATGTATATTGTATACAATGTAAAAATTATGGGCACCCGCCATCATACAAGGAATGCCCGACTCTGATGGAGTATGAAAATAAAATTAATTTGAAAAAAAATATATTAGAAATTAAAGGAAAAAAAGAGCATTAAATGAAAATTTTATAAAGCCGGGCATCTCCTATTGAGAGATAACGAATAAAATTAATCGAGTAAATTACAATTCAAATTATATAAATGACGAGAGAAATGATAATAACTTAGAAAACAAACAAAAACCAAAAATAAATGTAGAAGATAATAATAGATATATTATATTCGAAAACTCTCATGCCAACCATAATAAGGAAAATAATACATTAAACAAATATCAAAATCTTGAAACCGACTCAAGTAAAATTTCAAAGTCACTACCGATAGAAAATACAATAACTAGTAATGGCCTTGATAATATACTAACAAATTTTATGAATCAAATTAAAAATCGTATATCGACTCAATTAAAAGAAATTATAGGGACAGTGCAACAGAACTCTTAAGAAATCGAATTTTTATATACACAAATAATAAATATAAATGAATCCTAAAAAACATAAATCGTTTTAGAGGGGGGATATTAAAGTTAGAAGAGATGAACCTCTTAGCAATAAACTTAAACAATCTGGTAGCCAATACAAGAAGCTATAATCTCCTGCATACGCGGGAGAAGCTCCGAATAGATATCGCCTTAATAGGAGAATCAAAACTTAAAAGTAAACATTATATCCATTTTCAAAATTATACTATAATTAGAAATGATAGAACACTATGCATAGGTGGAGGAACTGCCATTATAATAGATGGATTAATAAATTTCGAAACAATAAACTTAGCATGTTAAAGTAAAATAAAAACACTTGAATTTACAATAATAAAAATTAAATTACATGATAAAAAAAATCTATTTGTTATAAGTGCCTATTGCCCCAGGAAATACAAGAGTGAACTTTTCCGACGATTTGCAGAAGATGTTTCTAGAATTAAATTTGGAGTCAACAAATAATTATTATATCATTGCCGAAGATCTCAATGTTAAACACACACTTTGGAACGATAAACAAACACAAGAGGGACAGCTCTCATAAAATGGCTTCATGACAATCAAATTAAATTTAGAATCACTTTATCAGGTCCAGAAATCCCTACATATCCTTCAGGTAAATCGTTTCTAGATTCATCTATATATGACACACGAATAAACATAACGAATTCCACTAACACTAAAATGAAAGTTCACCCATATGATAGTGATCATAAGGCTCTATTATTAACAGTTAGAATAAAAAATATGGATGAGTTCCTTTTCACACCCCCGGAAATAAATAATTATAATTTTAATAAAACAAATTGGAAAAAATTCCAAAATATTTTAGCAAAAATAAAAATAAATATACCTAATGATAGAAATCTAATCAATCGAGAAATTGATGAGTATATAGAAGTATTGTATTTAAACATACCGTAAGTGAGGCTAAATTCGCTCAATTTTTCAATTCTTTTTTAAATAACTTCGGGAAACGATGAAAATAAACATTGGCACTGAAAATATATAATCTTTAATCCTTTATGTTTCCTATTACTGCATAAAGAAATTAAAATATGTTGCAGAAAAATATTTATAAGCCGTTTTTTGTGAGCGACTTTACCTTTAAATGATGGGTAAATTCGCTCACCATTATTATTCTGGCAAAATATATTATAATCTGCAAAAATGAAACTAAATATTCTTTAGAATCAATAAAGAAAAAAATTAAGAACAATATACAAAGTTATTGGAATAAATATTTAATATTGTTTTATCAATAAGTAATTAGATTCAATCATTCAATCAAACGTACTCATAACCATAAAAAACAAGGTAAAGTTTGACAGTTTAGTGCTTAAACCGTTTTAAATCGTTTAATTTTCAGTTATAAGAGTACTATTATTTAAAAAAATCGAATTATAAATTAAAGTAATTAACATACTTAAAATATCCAGGCCCAAACATCTTTTTTGTAGACTTATTTCCTGAGCGAATTTACACAACAAATTTGAATTTTTTTTTTAAATTGATTTTTTGCAGAATCTGTTTATTGCTTAAATTTTTGTGCTTTATGAAAATCATGTTGGAGATACAGGAAATGTAATGTTCAGAAGTATTCAACTTAAAAATTTTGAAGTAAAGCTTTATTCCCTACTTTTTCATACTACTTGTTCAATATGAAAATTATTCACTTGTGTTTTAAATATAATTTCTACTGAAAGTTACCAATGAATTTGCTGCAAATAAATTTTAAATTAAAGTTTAGCATTTATATTAACCAAAACAATTGTAAATCTTAAATATTTCTGTCTAAAAAGTATGTTAATCGAATTTTAAAAAATAGACATCGGTTGAGCGAATTTACCCTACATGAGCGAATTTAGCCTCACTTACGGTACTGAACGAACTACACAAAACAACACCAAAGTATAAACAAAACGATTCCATAACTAGATATATTAATACAGAAATAAAAAAACTGCAATTAATTAAATCCAAATTGCTCACAGAAATACATAAATTAAATAGAAAATTTATATACATATAAGGGAATAATATTGGAAGCCTTGAAAAACGCGTTAAGCCAAACTCTTGAAAAATTCAGAAGAACTTTTAACAAAAATGTTAACGATTATTGGTTTTCTCGCATTTCTAAAATAAAAAGTCAAGATTCAAACGATAAGTTCCCACAAATTAAAGCCCTTTTTAAAAATAACGTAAATTTAGAAATACCTAACGTAATAATAAAAGCAGATAACACTAACTTAGTCAATGATGAAATTAGTAATAAATATCAAACTCAAAATAACATATCGTAATAACTGATTCTAAAGATAAAGCAAATATACTAGCGAAACATCTCGCGGATATTAACAATAAAAATCGTATCACAAGTAGCCCACGGCTAGAACAAATAATAAATAATTCAATAATCTTAAAGTAAAAAATAAAATTGAAGATGATTTATTAAATCTTACAATTAATTTCACAAATTCAAATACAGCTTTAAGGCGTACTTGCGTTTGCGAAGGCAAAAAATGGGCCCCACATAAATATTTTTTTTTCAGTCATTTTATTTAAAATATTAAAAACGATTTTTGCACCTTAAAGTACATTATAAAAACTAAAAAAAGGAAAAATTGTTTCGTTTTTAACCGTTATTTACGATTCGTAGAGTGCCCCAAAAATTGTCGATCTCAAATTTGTAAGAGTTTGCGGTGCCCCGCATAGAGCCTCTCCTGACTGTCTAAAATCAAAAAAACAAAATTTATTCTTTAGTATACATTAATACCTAGTGGACTAACCTGATGAAATTAAAAAAAAGTAAAAAAAACGAAAATGCGGTACTTTTAAAGTCAAAAATTCAAAAGATCAAAATCATCATTTCTTAAAAATTGACTTTAAAAGTACCGCATTTTCGTTTTTTTTACTTTTTTTTAATTACATCAGGTTAGTCCACTAGGTATTAATGTATACTAAAGAATAAATTTTGTTTTTTTGATTTTAGACAGTCAGGAGAGGCTCTATGCGGGGCACCGCAAACTCTTACAAATTTGAGATCGCAATGTTTGGGGCCCTCTACAAATCGTAAATAACGGTTAAAAATCGAAAAAAAATTTCTTTTTTTTTGTTTTTATAATGTACTTTAAGGTGCAAAAATCGTTTTTAAAATTTTAAATAAAATAACTGTGAAAAAAAATATTAAAGTGGGGCCTATTTTTTGCCTTCGCAAACGCAAGTACGCCTTAACCCTTTAACGCCCAAATGTACAAAATTTTGGCATGAAGTTTGAGGACTTATTTCGGTACTTAGAAATCAATAGAAAAATTCATTAATCATCATTTCTTATGTTTTCATATGCGCTCTATCGAATGGCGTTATAAAAAATCAAAAATTTATAAACAAAAAAGTTATTAATGTTTTTTTTATAAAAAAAGTCGAATTTTTTTCAAATTTTTGTTTAATTTTCAATTTTTTCTACTACGAAATAGCAGAAAAATAATTCTAAATGTTACAAATAACGTGACATTACACTTTCAAATGAACGAACCCTTGAAATGGCAACATAAAATTGACCGTGATTAAATACATCTTTTCTAAGATCAAGAGAAATTTTTGTAAATGTTTATCCTTGTGCTTTGTTAATGGTCATTGCAAATGCTAATTTGACTGGAAATTGTTTTCTTTTGAATGTGAATGGATAAATGTTTTCACAGTATATTGTAATACGATTTAAAAAGATAATTTTACCTTTTTTATCACCCGTTAAAATTTCACATTGAAGAAGATTGTTGGATAAACCCCTAATCAGTAGCCTTGTACCATTACACAAACCCTCATTTATACTTAGATTTCTAATAAGTATCACAACAGAATTAATTCTTAATCTTAATTCATAAGGCGGAATAAAAGGAGGTGATAAAGTATGTAAATATTCTGGTAAAATGGCATCATTAATACTTTCATTTTCACAGTTATCAGTACTATCAACACTTGTGTATATTTTCTCTCCATCACAATCTAATAATTTTACAACTCTTTTATTTATATCATCAACGTCTGCGTTTCTGGCGGATAATATTGCAAATTTGGAAAGTTCATCGAAACGTTTATTTTTTATAATGTCTCTATATGTATCTTGAACAATGTCTGCATTTTTGTCAGCAATAATTTTGTCCGGTAAACTTATTACATCATTTTCATCATTATTAGAACCGTTTCCAACGTTTAATAAAAATTCAATAAATTCCTTCTCTTCTGGCAAAGCTCTCATATTTTTAGTTAATGAATAGACAAAAAAATGTTTCCAAAGTACACTGAATTTAATTGATAAATTAACCATTTCTGATTTGGTACCACGCTCTTTGATTGGAAGAATTTGTCGAAAATCCCCACCTAAAATAACAATTTTTCCTCCAAATGGAATGTTTGATTTCATGATATCTCTTAAAGTTCTATCCATTATATCTAAAGCGTACTTAGGTGCCATTGGAGCTTCATTCCAAATGAATACATCATTACTTTTTAAAAATTCCCCCTCTTTTGAATTTACTTTTATTCTTGAGGAAGAATCACTGTAAAGAGGTACAGGTAGACCAAAAACTTTATGCACGGTTTTTCCATTTGGAAGTAAAGTAGCAGCTATTCCAGTGAAGGCCATGTTACAAACACGTTTGTTAATGCTTCTTATTAAATAATAAAGTGTTTCATATAAGAAGGTTTTTCCACAACCTCCAGGTCCATCAATATATATACATCTTTTATTATCTTCATTAGAATTTTGCAGTATATTTAATACAAAATCAACTATTTCCTTTTGCTTGTTATTCAATTGTTTATATTTTTGAGCACCAATAATATTTTCATTTTGACTTTGTATTATTATATTATTTTGTACTTCAAAATGTACGAAATCTTTTTCAATGTTATGTAGTCCGGGAAAGTCTTTTAAAGTGTAGCCTTCTTCATTAAGTAAAGCTTTTATGTTATAATATGCCATACTTTGAGCTTCAATGATTCCAAAATTTCTTGAGTAGTCTTCAGAAAATTTATCTTTAAACTCATTCCATAAATCTTGAGGATTCATTGGTTGACAGTGAATTAATATTCTAACAAAGAGTCGTCGTAGACTTTGAGGCATTTGCCATAATGCACCATCACTTAAAGCTCGTTTCCATTCAGAATCATCGTCGATGAGTCCTAATGCTAAGCAAGTCGAACTAAATGTATCATACGTTACTCCATCTACTGTACGTAAATCTGTAAAAGATTTTTTTCCTTTAGTTGACAATAACAATAAACGCAAATGAAAGAGTTCGACCTGACATGGATTAACGGAATACATTCTACCAATAATATTATCATAAGATTTTCGTTTAACCCATTCACAATTTTTATCTTTCCAAGTATAATGTTCTGGAATTTCAGTGTAATAAAAATTACATGCTTCAGAATCACGTTCGTTTAAATCGAAATAATCCAAAAGTTTACTCTTCTTATTTACATAAAAACAAATATTATTTACATTATTTCTTTCAGAAATTATAATATTTTGTTCAATAGGTAAATGTACAGGTAAGCGAGTGATGCTGTGACTTTTTTTAAATAAATTTTTACATGCAATACGCCAATATGCTTCAACAGGCCCGACATACCGATTTTCTTCATATTGTTTAATTTCATCGTATCCAAGAGTAATATGACCATTACTGTCAGTTATTAATATTGCTGCTAGATCGTGTCCTTTATAAATGTACTTATATAAATATTTTACAGAATCTATACTGGAAACAACTTCAACATTAATATAACAATTAAACATTAAAGTTAGTTGAGGGCAGTAGGGAACAACATATTGATTATCAAATGTGTCTGAATTTGGTCTCGCATATGTTTTACTAGTACATCTCCTACGATAATTTGCAAAGCTTTTATTGGAAAATGTTGTTTCTGGGGTAAACTCTTTTGGGAAGCGTTTGGAACATTTATTTTCAACTAAACACCAATCTCCGCATGGTCCATGAATATTGTTTTTCATAACAATATTATGTAGAAGTGGATGTAAATTTTCATCAGGTATTTCAGCAGAAATATAACGATCTACACTTTCTGCAGTTAATAATTTGGAATTCTGTTCTGATATAATCAACAAATGAATATGTGGTAATCCTCTTTTTTGAAATTCTATTACAGATACATTTGATAACACATTACCAAACAATTTTTTTTTAAAATGACATCTAATAAACGATCTACTTTTAATGAAAATACTCTTCCAACAATATCTGGTCTATCTGAAGCTGTTTAATTTGGTAAAAGATTTTCTTTAATCTCTCTCCACTTCGGGTTACAGGTCATAGTGACAAATAAGTCAGGTTTTCCATGTTTACCTACAATTTCCATTGAATCCTGATAAAGTTGTGTCATGTTTCTTGGAGAACCAATAAATGTTGAAGGCAAAACAACTAACTTACCAACATGTGTATCAATTTCATCAGCTCGATGTTGTAAATGGTCAATTAATCCTTTATAAGATTCTGCTCTTATTTTTATTTAGTTATTCCGAAAATAATGTAACCTATCTGTTTCAATTTTTACATAATT
Organism: Leptopilina heterotoma; assembly: GCF_015476425.1. Taxonomy (NCBI): domain Eukaryota; kingdom Metazoa; phylum Arthropoda; class Insecta; order Hymenoptera; family Figitidae; genus Leptopilina; species Leptopilina heterotoma. Next base: position 152,156 of record NW_025111017.1, read on the forward strand.
ATCTACTAACCACTGTTGAAACAACCTTCCACCTAATAGAAAAGGATTAAATTCATCTCTTATAGCAATACGAAACTTTAAGTAATCAGCTCTACTAATTTTATGTTTCTTTAATCGATTACCTTTATCTTTTCTAAGCATGTTTAGATTATAACCTTGATTACCAAATGGATGAAATATTGGATACGTCCAAGGTTCAACATTAGGATCCAAACTACTTACTATCTGTAATGATTTTGAACTATTATTATAAACTGTAACATAAGATTCAGGAATTTCACCTTCCGAATTAGTATTGAAAATGGCTGCTACTTCATTTGTAGTCTGAAAATTGAAACGCCTACGATCCATTCCCTTTTTTAATGTAAAAAGAAGTTGCAATTCAGGTAACTGTTCATTATTTTGCAGAGCTAATTCTTTTTTAATTTTAGCAATGTCTGACATCATTTTATACGATTTTGAAAAAGCATTAAAATTTCTCATACATGTTTCTATAATCGTAACAATTTCAATATCAAGTAAACTATTTTGATGTAATCTGTGTTCTATAGATTCATTAGCATCGTAAATAAAAAGTTGTCCAAAAGATGGATTGTCTCCTTCTTCTGGATATAATGCACTATTAATTTGATAATAAATCTGACCCTGAATTTTAAAACAATAAGGTCCAGGACGTCTTCCATTTAAATTTATAACATTAGCATTAAATGAAGCAAAAGAAAATGAATTATTATAAACCCTTATATTTTTTTAAAAAACGTTACTTTTTCCGTGTGATCCTTCTAATAAGGATTTTAAATCTGTAGGAAATTCTGGCATGCTTTCAAGAAGAACACCACCATGACCACAGCAATCATTAAATGAATATAATCCTTTATAATTTCCTTTTTCCCCTGAAAAATGTTTCGCATTACAATGAATGCATCTATCATTCATTTCACCTAAATAATTTTCTATCGCATATTCCTCTAAATTAGGAAAAAGATTATCTTCGAAAATATTATTTTCAAGTAGTGATGGTTCATTATCTTCAACATTTTCATGAACATTTACAGCAACTTGAATTGATTGATTATTGTTAACTAAATTTTTCCGTAATCGATAACGACGTTGCCGTTCAAGATTTTTTTCGCGCATGTTTATTTGATTAATGTTTTTGGATTTAATATTTAAACGATATCGACGTTGTCTTTCAGCATTATTCTCTCGTCGAAGTCTTTCAAATTCTTCTTCTTCTTGTTTAGAACGTATTATTTTACGCGGCATTTTTTATAATTTCAACAAAAAATATTTTCTAAATAAATTCAAAATAAAAATAGCATAAACGCACAATGCCAAAAGAGCAATAATAAACACGAAACTAATTATTGTCATAAATACTCATAGAAAATCACAAAACTCATATTGTTATAAATATAAATAATAATAAAAAAATTTTCAATTCATAGTGCCATAACTCATTAAATACTCATAACTCATATTATAAAAATTATAAAATCATGAAACTCATTAACTCATTAAATACTCATAACTCATATTATTATAAAAATTATAAAATCATGAAACTCATATTGTCATATAAAAAATTCTATAACTCATTAAATACTCATAAAATTTCATAACAAAAAATCATAATACTCATGATAAAAACATGAAACTCATGTACTCATAATTCATATTATAAAAATTATAAAATCATGAAACTCATATTAAAAAAATTCTTTAACTTATTAAATAAATTTTGATAAAAACATGAAACTCATGTACTCATATACTCATAATTCATATTATAAAAATTATAAAATCATGAAACGCATATTAAAAAATTCTTTAACTCATTAAATAAAATTTCACAACAAAAAATCATAAAACTCTTATTATTATAACTAACAAAATAATTTTTAAATTTAAAAATCAAACTTTAAAGAATCTAAATAGCATGCATTACCAAATTGAAAATAATTTAAATGGATTTTATTAACTGTATTTACCTTTCTCGTGAAAAAACACACACTAAAATAATTAATATAATCACTTTTATTAATATTATTATTCACTGTTTTAAATCTGTATTCGCTGTAAAATCACTATATCACATTTTAACACTAATTTTAATGTTTTAAAGTCACTATATCACATTTTAACACTAATTTAAATGTAAATACACTTATACTACAAAAGAAAAATAATTTTAATGTATGAGAAGTGGTTTAGATTTCAGTAGACTGACGAATATAGAATACATTTTGAATTTGTATGTGCCTACAACATAATACTGTCAAAAGAATTCAAAATCTACATTAGACTATAGCGCCCCTTTTTCATTTTCATGTGTCGGTAAGTTCATTTCTAAAATAGAACTTATCTTCTGAGCCTGCTTCTATGATAAATACATAGTGAAATAAAAGAGAAAGTTAAATCGTATCTGCGTCTGCGTTTAACGTGCACGCATGAGGGAGATGACAAATCATCATACTCTGACCAATGGGATACGCGTTACGTTACAGAGCTTCGAGAGATTATCGAATAGAGATTTCTTATTAAGGATTTCTCGCCGAACACCAACTTCCTCACCGACGACTGTGTTGATTTCGTGTTGTGATCCCTCAGCAGAGTACATCACGAGTAAGTTTAATGAATAAATTCTTATATTACGATAATTGTTCATCTGTTCTTTCTCTCCTTTCCCACCTTTTCCCCTTATAATTGGAAATTCGGGCCACCAATTATAACGTGAACTGGAGAGTCTTTTTAAATTTTTTTTTACTTTTTCTTATTTATAATATATAGATTTAAATAAAAAAAACGAAATTTAAATGCTTTTTTAACCTTTAATTATTTTTGTCTCCAAAAAACTGTTTGCAAAAATAGGCATTGCACATTTTACAATATTAATGTGTTCGAATCAAGAAGACTAGAGACAGGAGGTAAAACTTCGGTAGTGGGGGTATGGCAATGCTGAGTCGCTCAGCTGATGTATGGTCAGGCGTTTACTTTCAAAAAAAGTTTTCGCCGCAGTAGACCAGACGGACTTCTACGCAATCTAACACACGTAAACACGGGAAAATATATTCTATACAAATACAATATGAAATATAAGTGTTTATATTTTCAAATATCTTACAGTTATTAAAAAAAAGTTTTAAAAACAAAAAAATATGTAAACTGTAGCATGAAGTGTATTAAAAGTTAACAAAAAGTAATAGTCATAGTGTTGTGTAGGTTTATCGTTCTTCTTGTTACAACTTTTCACACAGCACGTTTTCGGAATTTTTAACTATTTGAATAACACTTAATTTAATAATCACTCACATTATTTCTATATATCCGTTATGGCACACATTGTCAATTATGTCTCGATTGCACTGATTGCACTTTAAAGTTAACCTCAAATTAAAATCATCATTGCTTTTCAGAAATTTATGAAATCAGAACACATTTATTTTGTAAAATGTGCAACTCCTTTTTCTGCAAACACTTTTGCTAACAAACATAACTAATGATTAATACAAAGCATTTAAATTTAGATTTTTCGAGCTTTAAAATTAAATATAGATATAAAAAGAAAAAATACAGAAAAAAAAGTGTTTTAGAAAAATTGTATGCCCTATTGGATCCGCCATTATCAATTTTTAAAATTAGACTTCAGATTCGTGACCGGTGACCCCAAAAACCCCAGAGTAACAAGTTTCAAGTGAATCTAATGAGTTTTTATAAAAATTGTCCGCCATATTGGATCCGCCATTTTGAATTTTTAAAATTGGACTTTAGATTCGTGATCAGCGACCCTTAATACCTCCGAGTAACTAGTTTAAAGCTAATCTAAACACTTTTAACAATTTCGTCTATTTGGGTAAATTTTGCAAAAAAATTTGTTTTTCACACTCCATTTTTGAGACGCCATTTTAATTTTTAGTTTTTTCTATAGTCCTATCTTATAGCATATATATTTATGTCACGTTATTTGTAACATTTAGAATTATTTTTCTGCTATTTTTTTTTATTTATTTATTTTTTTATACTCCTGTCCTATTGGCCTTACGCACTTCGACAAGAGTCCCCGAGAAATACTTTTTTGGATTAAGCATAACCATTCTACATCTGAAAATTCTATATATTAACCTAATTTGCGTCTACAGCCGACTTTTATTAGGAGTACTCGCATTCCGCCTGGACCACCCGTCAATGGGTTTTCTCGCCAGAGAAGAGGGAAACTGTAGAAAACCTCTCCTGAGTACAACCGGTTTATCGACAGTCGAGTTCTAATGGTGTGTACCGGACAATAATCGACGGTGCACATCATTATACCTCGACGTCAAACCTCCCGCTCAGATTATCTCACGTGCCGGAAAAATACCAAGACAAATGGGCGCGAACCAAGGGTACTTATACCCTTGGTCCTTAAACGACCGCCAAGCGAGGCACCTATCCGACTGAGCTAATCTGTCGGTTTTTCTGCTATTTCGTAGTAGAAAAAATAGAAAATTAAACAAAAATTTGAAAAAAATTGGACTTTTTTTATAAAAAAAACATTAATAACTTTTTTGTTTATAAATTTTTTGATTTTTTTATAACGCCATTCGATAGAGCGCATATGAAAACATAAAAAATGATGATTGATGAATTTTTCTATTGATTTTTAAGTACCGAAATAAGTCCTCAAACTTCATGCCATAATTTTGTACATTTTGGCTTTAAAGGGTTAAGCTTGCGACAATTTCATTCAAGCTTATATAAACTTGTTCCAAGATTGCTAAAAAATTAGTACAATTTAGGTATATAAAATTTAAAACAAAATTTAATCTTTTATTAAAGAAAGGGGGCGTGCGTAGCGCGCAATTATTAGTGACTAGTAATGATAAATTTATATTGTTTGAAATAACGTTTTAAAACAAAAATATATATATATTGGAAAACTTTACTTTTTTTTATTAAAAAATTTTAATAATTTAATTACCCACAGTGGGGTAAAAAGACAAATTTATTTTTAAAAGCTGACATCAAATTCGTAATCAGCGACCTCGATAACCCCTAAGTAACAATATTGAGCTTTGATAATAAATACTGCCACAGTATTGCATTCATATTGTGTGCAAAGATTGTGCATTTTGGAATAATAATTCTAAATCTTTATAAATAAGATCAGACTTTTGTCTGTACATTGCATAGAAATTGAAAATTCCTATTTAGTTTTTCTATTCAAGTAGTAAGAATTCCAAAAATGCCAATAAAAAAATTATGTATGTATGTATGTCTGTCCGCGATATTTTGTCCGGGATAAACACAAAGACTACTTGACCGATTAAAGCGAAACTTTATGGTCCCTTAGGTATTAGTCTAACTTAAATTTATAGCCATATCCGATTGAAAAATATTAAGCTGAACGAAAGTTATAGCTTTTTTCACAAAATTCAAAAAATCAAAAAAATGCAAATTTTAAAATTTTTTTTTAAATTGATGTGACACTTTCTGTAGTTACTTTTTAATATAAATACAACTTATTTTCACTGTAAAAATGGAAAATAAATAATATGTTCGAGTTTTTAAGACAAAATCATATTTTTGATTTTCGACAAAATTTTTAATTAATTTTTTTTTAATATTGTTTAATTTTTTATTAAGTTGGTAGTGATATCGGTTAATGTTTTTAAATTTTTAATTACATTCGTTACATTTATTTTATTAAAAAGTTTAGAGTCATGAATTTGATGTCGATTACAAATTTTCTAAAATCAATGAACGTGAGTTTGCAAAAAATTTCGATATTGATATTTTCAGATTTTAAGTTTGAAAATTTTATAGCACGTATTTTCATATTTCATTTAACGTAGAAAATAAAATATATGTATATGTTCAATATAAAGGGTACAGTAAGAGCATCAATAAAACTGAAATTTAACTTCGGCGGGTACGGTAACATATAAAGTCCTTAAAACTCCATTAGGGCAAATTGGGATTTATGAGTCAAAATTTTGTTATTTTTGAATTCTAGAAATGTTTTAAAAATGACTATAAAAATAAATAACAAATTCCTATTCATGAATTAAAATTTTGTTTCTTCAATTTTAGAAATGTTTGGGGTATGTTGTTGCTTTCCAAAATTCTATCTGGGCACTAAGCAAAAACGGGTAAAATGTAAAATCCCATGTGGAAATTTTCAATAGGGATATGGAAAAATTATACCTACTTGAAAAATAAAAATAGATTTTACATGGGATTTTTTCTTAAATAAATATAGGCTTTTTGGGTTTATTTAAATATAGTTATCACTCAAAATCGTGTCGCAATTTACCATACGGTTTTACATGGGAATTCAAATGGTTTCCTTTATGAAAGTAAATCCCATGTAGGAATCGAAAACTTTATAGTTTCTACCAATACATTTAACAGAGTGTCTATCAACCGCGAAAGAAAACCGAAAAATAGCCGGAATTTTAATTCGACCAGGAAAAATCGGAAATTTTTTGCCAAATCGGGAATTTTCTTATCTAATTAAAAAATGTTTTATTATATTAATTCGTTTTTGAAAAATTGCTTTTTGCTTTAATTTTTATTAATGTAATATTTTAATTTGTCAAAATTTAAGCCCTACATTCAGACTACAATATAGGTCTTATTTTCGATTTTAGCAGTCGTAACGTAAGGTCTACTTGCGATACAATTAGTTCGAATTAGACTCTACATAACTCCAAAAGCTGGTGGAAAATTAGGATTAATTTTTAATACATGAATTGAAATACTACAAACGCATAATGTACTACAAACTGACAAATACTGGTCTGTAAATCTGAATTAGTTGAAAATAGTATTTCATAGGAAAAGTCATTTACTGATTCAAACAGTAATATTGTTCTAATGAAGTAGTTAATGTAACTAATTATTAGTTTTTACCAATCAAATTAAATTCCCGATTGGTAGACACCTCTTCAAATATATTAGTAGAAACTAAAACCCGTCGAAGACGGGTACGACAGCTAGTTATGAGAATATATTCTTATTTACCAAATGCCAAGTTTTAATACCTTGTAAAATCTACTTTTATTGTTATTGCGTCATGTGCATGTTTTTTGGTTGCTTAAATATTTGCTTTGTTCTCTTTTACCTGACATTATTACTTTAACGAGTTTAAAATTTTAAGCTTCGATTCAATGCGGCATAATTATATAGAGGTCCTAAGTTTGTCCAGTTTACCCACAGGGCAAACTTAGGATCACTTTATCCTACTGTTTACGCAATATTAGAAATAGTTATACTAAAATAATTATAAGGGAGTGTAAGGTATGGTGACGGACACTTTGTTATTTGCGCCTCTCTCTCTCTCTCTCCGAGTCCGAATATTTTTGATAAATTTAACAATAAAATTTTACTTAAAAATTGACTCCGTTTTGATTTGAAGTAATAGAAAGTGATAATAAAATAATTAGTAGTATTTATTTAATACTGCTAAAGCAGCGGGCGGAAAAGTCGTTTTTCCGCCCGCTGTTGGTAGTCGGGCGGCAAAAGCTTACTTTCCGCCCGCTATGCATGCACGGAAAGTCAAGTTTATCGCGCATGTAGGACAAAAAAAAATTTTTTTTAATTACTTGATATTATTATATTTTATGTTTTCGGGGTCGCTGAATCCGAATATTTGATAAAAAATTCAAAAATTCAAAATGGCGGCTTAAAAATTTAAAAGTTTTCGTATTTGACTAAAAATACTCACTTGGGGGTTTTTCGGTCGCTGATTTCGAATATTTGGTTAAAAATTTAAATTTCAAAATGGCGGCTTAAAAATGTCGGCTTTAAAAATTTAAAAGTTTCCTGATTTGACTAAAAATGCTCACTTGGGGGGTTTTTGAGGTCGCTGATTACGAATATGTAGTTAGAATTTTAAAATTCAAAATGGCGGCTTCAAAATGGCAACCGAAAAATTTTAAAGTTTCCGGATTTGGATAAAAATGCGCATTTGGGGGTTTTTGGAGTCACTGAATTAGAATATTATTATTTATTATTATTTATTTTTTTTTATTATTATTATTTATTATTATTATTTTATTTTTTATTATTATTATTATTTTTTATTTTATTTTTTTTTATTTATTTATTTTTTTTTAATTTTTTAATTTTTTGTCACGAACTATTTAATTTAATTTTTTTTTTTATTGTTTATACTCCTGCCCTATTGGCCTTACGCACTTCGACAAGAGTCCCCGAGAAATACTTTTTTTGGATTAAGCATAACCATTCTACTTTAGAAATTTTTCTATATTATTAACCTAATTTTGCGTCTACAGCCGACTTTATTAGGAGTACTCGCAGTACGCCTGGACCACCCGTCAATGTGTTTTCTCGCCAGAGAAGAGGGAAACTGTAGAAAACCTCTCTGAGTACAACCGGTTTATCGACAGTCGAGTTCTAATGGTGTGTACCGGACAATAATCGACGGTGCACATCATTATACCTCGACGTCAAACCTCCCGCTCAGATTGTCTCACGTGCCGGAAAAATACCAAGCCCCGAATGAGCATTTTTAGCCAAAATCGTAAACTTAAAAAAAATTTTGATCGCCATTTTGAAATTAAAAATTTTAACCAAATATTCGAATTCAGCTACCCCAAAAACCCCCAAGTAAACATTTTTAGTCAAATCCGTAAACTTTTATATTTTTTGGTCGCCATTTTAGAGCCGCAATTTTGAATTTTTGATTAAATATTTGTATTTAGAGACCTCAAAAACCCCCGAATGAGCATTTTCAGCTAAATTCGTAAGCTTAAAAAATTTTTTGGTCGCCATTTTGAAGCCGCCATTTTGAATTTAAAATTTTCAATAACGGATTTGTATTCAGCGACCCCGAAAACCCCCGAGTAGGCATTTTTAGCAAGATTCGTTAACTTTTATATATCTTTTTTTTCGATGCCGCTATAGTGGTCATACACACTAGGGGCACGAATTATTTTTGCCTCTATAGACGTCAAACACTGTGAAGGGGTTAAACAAATTAATAAAAATTAAAAATTTTTTTAAAACTGTTAACGCCAATCGATTCTACGTGAAGAAATAAGAATGATTTGTATGGGTCATTTTTTACTCCAAGCCGTATTTTGTGTATAAAATTGTTATAAACCAGTTTAGCTGTGTAAAGGGTGTCTCATACCAAGCATAAACAAATGGATTTTAAGTAAAACCAACAATTGGATTCATAGCCAAATGGAAAAAAAAGTTTGTAATTTTTATTAATTTGTTTAAACAATTGTTGTTAAAAAATTGGGCATTAAATACATTTCATATGCATATCTTTTTTTTAATTTTACAATGAATCCAATTGTTAATTTTACTTGAAATTCATTTGTTGATGCTTGTGATGTAGCAACCTTCATCCAGCATAATTTGTTTATAACAATTTAATAAACAAAATACGACTTGTAGAAAAAAATGACCTTTACAAAACATTCTTATTTTTCCACGTAGAATCGATTGGCGTTAACAGTTTTTAAAAAAAATTTATTTTTATTACTTTGTTTAAACAATTGTTGTTGAACAATTAGAAATTAAAAGCAAAAAAACAGGTATATCTTTTTTTCCATTTGCCTATGAATCCACTTGTTAGTTTTACATAAAATCCATTTGTTTATGCTTGGTATGAAACACCCTTTACACAGCTTAATTTGTTTATAACAATTTTATAAACAAAATATGACTTGGAGTAAAAAATGACCCATACAAATCATTTTTATTTCTCCACGTAGAATCGATTAGCGTTAACAATTAACAAATATTTTTAAATTTTTTTAAATTTGTGTTGAACAATTGGAAATTAAAAACAAAAAGATAGGTATATCTTTTTTTCCATTTTCCTATGAATCCAATTGTTACTTTTACTTAAAATCCATTTTTTATGCTTGGGATGAAACACCCTTTACACAGCTTAATTTGTTTATAACAATTTTATAAACAAAATACGACTTGGAGAAAAAATGACCTATACAATACATTCTTATTTTTCCACGTAGAATCGATTGGCGTTAACAGTTTTAAAAAAAAATTGGACAAGTGCGAGTTGTACTCGCACTGCAATGGCGGGTTCCGTACACAAATATTAAAACAATACTTGCAACATTTATCGGTAATTGATAGAATTAAAATAAACAATTAAAAAAATATATTAAAATCATTTGATAAAAAAATAACTAAAAAAATTAAAGTATTGTATATATCTAATATTGTAAACAATAATAAGCAGAGGAACTATAATTTTGAAAATTTTGTTCCTCTGCTTATTATTGTTTATAATATTAGATATACAATACTTTAATTTTTTTAGTTATTTTTTTTATCAAATGATTTTAATATATTTTTTTATTTGTTTATTTTAATTCTATCAATTACCGATAAATGTTGCAAGTATTGTTTTAATATTTGTGTACGGAACCCGCCATTGCAGTGCGAGTGCAACTCGCACTTGTCCAATTTTTTTTTTTTAGTTAAGAAATTAAAGTCAGAAAACAATCTCTCATTTATTCTCTTGAAATTTCACTCTCTTCCTTAAAATATTTAATGCCACGTGTTTAAATTAAAAAAAATTTTTTTTTTTTGAAAAAAAAATTTTTTTTTTAATTTTTTTTGATTTTTTTTTCAAAAAGATTCTTAAATAAGTTTTTTGTCGTCTGACTGTAATAATACACTGGGATACAAATTTTCAGTTGATTAGGTCAAATAATGTAAAAGTTAGAGAAAAAAATTTTTTTTTTAAAATTTTTTTTAGTTTTTCCTTGACAACGCTATGGCCATCATTACATATCAAGTTCTCTATATTTTTCCTGTAATATTCAAGTAAAAATACACCAGCATGCAAAATTTCAGCTCTCCATGTCGAATAGTTTAGAAGTTAAGGGGGGGGAATGGTCACTTTTTATGCATTTTTGGCCAAAAATCTTGTTATTTCCTTGACAACGCTATGACCATCACGTCCAATCACATTCGCTATATTTTTCCTGTAATCTACGAGTGAAAATACATATCTGGACCAAATTTGAGCTCTTTAGGTCAAATAGTTTAGCCGCTAGGGGGGGGACACGATTTGGCTACGGACAACAGAGTCTCACCAATAGGGTTCCGCCGTTACACCGTAGGTGTACGGAACCCTAAAAATTTTAAATTTTTATTAATTTGTTTAAACAATTGTTGTTAAACAATTGGAAATTAAAAACAAAAAAACAAGTATATCTTTTTTTCCATTTCCTCGCTACCCCAAAAACGTGACATCATTTGTGAACGCTGTGCTCCCTTGACATAAATTTCATTTATCGTAATTCTCATTTGACACAAAATCCATTTGACATAAATATCATTAGACATCAAATTCGATTAACATAAATTTCATTTGACGTAAATATCATTTAACATAATTATTATTTAACATAAAATTAAATTGATAAAAATTTCATTTGGCATAAATGCCATTTAACATAATTCTCATTTGACATAAAATTTACTTGCCATAAATTGCATTTGGTATAAATCCCATTTAACGTAATTCTGATTTGACATAAAGTTTACTTGATATAAATTTCATTTGACGGATAAGTCATTACATATAATTCTCATTTGATATAAAATTCAGTTGTCATAGATTTCATTTTACATAAAGATCATTCGACATGAAAATGTAGACGCGAATGTCAAAATTGTCGAATTACAATGTTGTTGATAATATCTAATTGGTTACTTTTAAAATTCGCGCCGATATTTTTAAGTAAAATGTAATTTGTGTAAAATGATTTTTATGTCAAATGAGAATTTTGTTGAATGACTTTTATGTCAAATCTAATTTATGTCAAATGACTTTTATGACAAATGATTATTATGTTAAATGTCTTTCATGTCAAATGAACTTTATGTAAAATAAAATTTATGTTAAATGAGAATTATATTAAATGACATTAATATCAAATGAAATTCATGTTAATTTAAATTTATGTCAAATGAAATTTATGACAAATGAATTTTAGGACAGAATAAAATTTATTAAATGAATATTATGTCAGATAACGTATATGTTAAATAAAAAAAATAAAACTTATGTCAATTGAAATATAAGTCAAGTAATTTTCATGTGAAATAAAATTCAAGTTAATTGTATTTTTGCGTTAAATGGAAATTATGCTAAATGATTTTTATATCATAGAAAATATGTGTTGAATTAATTCTATGTTAAGTGACATATATGTTATATAAATTTTATGTTTTAATGGAATATATATCAAATGGATATCATATTAAATGCCATTTATGCAATATAAATTGTATGTTTAATGAAATGTGTGTCAAATAAGTTTCAAATTAAATGTTTTTTATACCATATAGATTTTTTGTCAAATGAAATTTTTCATTTTTAGAACGTTTCATGTCTGCTAAATAATGTCCCAAAAACGTTATATGGTTCTAAAACGTTTTAAAAGCAATAGAACGTTTTTGGAACATTATTTTGCAGACATGAAACGTTCTAAAAACGTTTTTGGAACGTTTTTAAAACAATGATGGTTTTTTGCCCACTGGGTATCTTGTGCGGATAATTGATTATACTCTTATTCTCATGCTTACTATTCTTCCTTCATGTAATACTTATACACATTTCTATTCTTAAATTATTGAAGATAGCTTAATATTTACTTTTATAGTTACATAAATAATAATAGAAAATTATATTTGGGGATGTAACACACCTTAAAGTATTATTTTTTAATTTTCAACGATTTTTGTTGAAAAAATGTAGTTACAACACATTTAGAAAATATGTTTAAGATAAAAAATTCGTATTTTTCTTAAAACAAAGTAATCTCTTTTTCTTTTTTGTATTTTTATATAACTTCCATTGACATTCTTTTAGTAATAGATATACGTTAATGTAAAAAGAAAGTTTTCTAAATCAAAAATATTTGTAAGCTATTCTCTTTACTGGTTTTTACATAATTCGTTGAAGTTTTCATTCGCGTGCTAATTTTCGATTGACAGATCCCCTTAGTTCCGCTAGATACAACACTTTAATTCATGTCAATTTCTTCCTTACCATTAGATTATACAGTTTAAAAAAATGTTGCGCCTTTTTGAGCGTTTTTCTATTTAACTTAACCCGGCGAGTATAAGGATGGGTGGAATCCACTTAGTAATATTCTTCTATTTAATTAATAAAAAAGACTTTGAATCAGTAAAGTTTTCTTCATAATTGCTATATATGCATTTGGGTGTATCGTTACAAAATATTATATTAAAAACTTTTTTATATTTCTTTATAAAACATAAATCCCTGTACTGGGGGTAATTGAGAAAATAAATTTGTTAATAGGGAAATTTCAAGTAATTTAATACCGGTCACGGTGTGGATGACACGGTCAAAGGGTGCGAAACGAGGAAAATCTGATTCGACTTGGGTAGAAAGAAAATAGTTACGTAAAAAAAGGTAGTAACCGGGTAACAACGCAGAAGAGGGACTCTTCTGTATATTACCGGCGATCGGGCACGTCTCGAGGGCCGGTCATACGTTGTTGCGTAAGCAACAATAGAAGACTGATTTTGTTAAAGCTTCGACAAGAAGACTATAGAGACAGGAGCACGGGGGTGACACTCTTGAGTTGGAACTAACCTGAGAGTTGACCGTCGTCACCGGTAGCGCTGGCTGGACATTGGACCAAGATTGAGTAAAATGCATGGGATTGCAAAAAAAATTTAATTTTCAATCATTAATATTAATTTGATGGTATTTATTTGTACATAATATTGATTCAGTAACATTTTAGCATATTTTATAATATCAAAAACTTAGAAAAAGTGTTTAATATTTTACTTATAATGAAAATTATGCAACAATTGATGGCGCGAAATTCAAATAAAATACTAAATAATATTATAATAAATAAGTTATCTAAAATATTTCTATTCATACTGGAAAAATATTTATTTATTTATTTATTTAACAAATATACGGGACAAGCCCTTTCGTACATAGTACTCTTACAATCTAAAAGTTGCAACCGCAACTTATATTGTACAATATTATCTGTATGTAATCAACACTAGGTAGTTTTAATTTAAAAGTCGAAAATAAACCTACGCAATGAAGAGGTAAATCTTAAGAAGTTACTATCAAAAAAGTCAACAATATTTGACATCGAATTAGCCTCTCTACTTAATCTTGTTACAAAAGAGTGATATCCGTAGTTTGTTCGATGAAAGGATTCCAAAAACAGTGTATAATTTCTAGTTGCCCTTATAGGGACAGACATATTAAATAATGATAATAAATTTAAACAATTAATTACACCATTTATAATCTTATAAAATAAAGTCAAATCATTAAAAAGAAATCTGGATGCAATTAGTGGAGTATTAAATGATAATCTTAATGTACTGTAGTCATGGGAGTATCTATCAAATTGAACATGAAGTTGTCTCGCTACAAAGCGAAGAAATCTATTTTGAATTCTTTCAATTCTAATTATGTTAAAATCGTAAAAAGGCACCCATATTACAGAAGCATACTCCAGCAGTGATCTTACCAAAGAGAAGTAAAGAATTCTTAGTGTATTAATATTATGAAACATTGATGCGTTTCTAATTATGAAACCAAGAGCTCTTAAGGCTTTTGAAATTACTTCAGATGTATGTCTATTAAATGAAAGGTCACTGCAAAAAAGCAATCCCAAGTCCCGAATACAAGTAACCCTTGTCAATTCTTCTTGACCAACAGTGTAACAATAAATCAGAGTACTTTTCTTTGAAAATGAAATGACATAACTTTTTTTTACATTTATAGACATTTGATTACTGACACACCATTGAATCACTCGGTCAAAATCAGCTTGAATATTTTGTGGACTTGAACCAACAACATTATAAAGTTTAAGATCGTCAGCGTAAAGTAAAAAATGAGAATTTTTAAAAATAATTTTAATGTCATTGATATAAAGAACAAACAAGAGCGGTCCAAGATTCGAGCCCTGAGGAACACCAGAAACTGCTAAAAATGCTTCTGAATACTCATTTTTAAACTTAACCATTTGAAATCTTCCTGATAAATAACTTTCCAAAAATAAAATTATATTTGAAGACAATCCCATTCTACGCAATTTCTCAATAAGTATAATATGATTAACTTTATCGAAGGCCTTTGTAAAATCAGCGTATATTGCATCTACCTGATGCCCATTTTCTAAATTAATTTCCAAAAAATTTGTGAAAATACTGAGGTTAGTGATTGTAGATCGACCACGAACAAACCCATGTTGCTCGTCAATTATTATATTAGAAACCGCAAGATACAATGACTCACAAATAAGACCTTCAAATATTTTTGATATTGAATTAAGTAAAGTTATTGGCCTGTAGTTTTCAATATTATTTTTATTACCATCCTTAAATACCGGAGATATAAATCCCTTTTTCCATTCATTAGGAAATTTATTTGACTCTAATGATTTGTTAAACAATATAAAAAGTGGTTCAACAAACGCGAAACCACATGAGCGAATTATTGATGGTGGGATTTTATCTGGGCCGGCTCCTTTACTTACATCCAAATCTCTTATTTTAACAAAAATGTCATTTCTCGATATCTGAATAGAATTAAGATTCACCTCACTATGTTCTTCAAATGTAACATTATTAGTTTGCAATGTAGTAGTATTATAAACTGATTGGAAATATTTTGCAAAAAGATTAGCAATTTCGACAGAAGATTCACTATTTTCATCTTTTAAATACATAATGTCTGGCAAAGTATGACATTGTTTATTCAACTTTATGAATTTCCAAAAATATTTCGGGTTATCAACTATTGAGTTTTCAGTGTATGAGATAAAATTATTATAACATGACCTTGATAATGCTTTACAATCTGATCTTATCTTAGAAAATGCTAAATAGTTACAATTATTTCTTTCTCTTTTATAAATATTATGTAGTTTCTTTTTTTGTAGAACCAAGTCTTTTAATTCTTGTGTAAACCATGGTGGCAATATTTTCGAACTTATGAATTTTAAAGGTACAAAATTATCAAACGCCTCATATATTATATTATAAAATATGTCAACAGCATCATCCATATCGTCAACATTAAGTACACTATTCCAGACAATGTTATTAAGAAAGGAAGTTATTCCTGAAATATTAGCATTATTAAAGTCATATTTAACATTATTAATATTACTATGTGGAATGTAATTGTTAAAGGAAATATGTATATTTATAACAAAAGGTGGATGATAGCTGTCAACAACTAAAAGTGAGTCACTTAATGTAGTTACAGAAAAATTATCAGGATTACAAAAAACCAAATCTAAAAGAGAGCCATGTAAATTAAAATTATAATTAATTTGGAATAATCCCAATAAATCAATTACATCAATAATTTCAGTTGCGATTAATAATTGCTGATTTGTCAAACCATGACTTATTGCACAAGACAAATTATTATTATTATTATAATCAGAGTTCCATACTATAAAAGGTAAATTAAAATCACCAATAATACATATCTTAGCTTCGCAAAATCTGTTATTAATAAATTCAAGAATTTTACTAACTTCTGTATAAGAACTAATCATTGAGTTTGGAGGAATATAAAAACATCCGAAAACAAAAACATTATTACCCTGTTTAAACTTGACAAGAACATGTTCTATTGACTCAAATGTTGTAATGATACGAGAACTCTTTAATTCACGTTTAAAAGCCATTAAAACACCTCCCCCCCGAGCATTAGCACTAGTCAAAACATTTCTATCAAACCTGTAAACGTCATAAGAATAGAAACCTAGCTCCTCAGATACAATACCGGAATGTAGCCAAGTTTCTGTAAACGCAAAGATACTATACATGTGTAAAGAAATACCTTGACGGAGATCATGGATCTTAGTGCGCAAGCCTCTCACATTCTGATAATATACCTGAATGGGAGAAGTCTGAGTAGCGGGGAGACCGACACTCACATCGACGGTAGAGAATAAGTCTACACTATTAACTTCACCCCGTTCTCGCTGAGCTGTATGTTGAGTGTACTCGTACGTTGTCGCATAGGAGGTTTTTTGATTATGGTGGGAGTCCCTCTCCTGAATACCATGACCAAGTTCTCCTCTCCTCTCTCTCGCCGCAAAGCCAGCTGTTCTTTCATCGATTTTATTTCCTGTTGTTGCATTCTTGTTTTGTCGTTTGTCATCCAAAGATCTTTTAATTCCTAAGAATAATAAAATTCTATTCTATTATTCCTAAGAATAATAGCTAATAGCAATAATTGAAATAACCGAAAATAATTATAATATTATGAATTTGAATTTCGCGCTATTAATTGTTACACAATTTTCATTATAAATAAAATATTGAACACTTTTTCTAAGTTTTTGATATTATAAAATATGCTAAAAAGTTACTGAATCAATATTATGTACAAATAAATACCATCAAATTAATATTAACCCCTTCGTTGGCAGAGGCAATTCTACCAAAAGTTGCCAAAATGTACAGAAATTTTTTTTTTTAATTTCTACCTAGGGGTTATTGGGGTCGCTGATTACGAATCTGAGGTCAAAATTGAAAAATTGAAAATAGCGGATCCAATATGGCGGACATAAAAAAATCAAAAATCGACCAAATCAGCTAAAATTTGTTACTCGGGGGTTTTTGGGAACGCTGATTACGAATCTGATGTTTGTTTTAAAAAATTCAATATAGCGGATCCAATATGGCGGACGTAAAAATTAAAAATCAACCAAATCGGTTCAAATTCGTTACTCGGGGATTCTCGGGGTCGCTGATTACGAATCTGATGTTTGTTTTCGAAAATTCTTAATGGCGGATCCAATATGGCGGACATAAAAAATTGAAAATCGACCTGATCGGTTAAAATTCGTTACTTGGGGGTTTTTGAGGTCGCTGATTACGAATCTGGGGTCTGTTTTTCAAAATTCAAGATGACGGATAATATGGCAGACGTAAAAATTAATAATCGATCAAATTGATTGAAACTCGCTACTCAGGAATTTTTAGGGTCGATGATTACGAATCTGACTAGCTAATGCAGGGGGCCCCCAAAAGTAAAAATGAAGTAATTTTGTATATCTCCGTTAGTCTTATCATGCAACATTTTGTATTTTTTCAAGTCAACTCCAAACTGAATAACAAATTTCAATTGAATTATAATAAGCATCCTGAATGAGTACGAAGACTAAATCAAATGAAAACCTTTTTTGCATGTTTTTCCACCTTTCGGAATTCATCATTTTTAATTTTCTAAATTTCAATTTTTTTAAATTAGTCCTATTCGTAATTTTTAACCGAAAATTCCGTCATATGCCAAATTTCACAAAAATCTAAATGATTTTTCAAATTTTCGTTCACCATATTGGGTCCGCCATTCTGAATTTTTCAAATTTGACTTTGGATTTGACATCAGTGACCTGGAAAACTTCCAAGTATCAATTTTAATGAGAATACACCAGTTTTCAAGAAAATCTCTAGAAAACAATCAATTTTCAAAAAATTCAATCGCCATATTGGATCCGACATTTTCAATTTTTAAAAACAGACATCAGATTTGCGATCAGCGACACCAAAAACCCCCGAGTAACGATTTCCGAATGATTTAATTGCAATTTGAAGCTAATTAATCATGATATAAATGGTTGACGCATAAATGCGCCAGGGCCACGCTGGGCACGGAAAAATTTGACGTATAAATGCGTCAATGCCAACGAAGGGGTTAATGATTGTAAATTAAATTTTTCTTTGCATTCTTATGCATTTCACTCAATATCGGTCCAATGTCCAGCCAGCGCCACCAGTGGCAACGGTCAACTCTCAGGTTAATTTATTCTTATGGGAACTGCAGCAGTGTCAGCCCTGTGGACAGGAGGAACAATTCGAGCGCCAAAGATGGAAGAGAGTGTGACTGTGGGTGTTTCCGACATTCGCTCTTGGAGTGCACTCAGAGCGCGAAGGGGTTCTCAACCATTTTAAAAAGTTACTTTAGTAACACTTGCTTTTCATTGGCCGAGCACGCTATGCATGTTATCTAAACTTTAGATTATAATAAAATTCTACAAATGGGTTACGTTCAATTTTGGTTTTTTGTAAAATTAATAGAAAAGAGTGCGTTGAAAACTTTTCTGTACTCTAATTTCGTGCTCCGTGAATTTATTCAGAGTGAGAGTTTGGAGTGTTATATAATAGCGCGAAGACAAAATTTAATAATGGCAGAAGATTTAAATAATTTAAATATAAATCCTATTTTATTAGATGCTGCAGTCATGATGACTGCAGCTGATCTTTTGTTTCCAAATAAGGATTTAGAAGAATTTCTGCCATTTTGCTTCCTCATGAGGAAGCTTTGCATTGGTGACGATTTTCGATTTTTCAAAAGAAGGTTATATGGACTCATTTTCATCTAAAACATATGTATATTCAATTATGAGCAAATGTCCAGATGTATATATGTGTGTGTATGTCACAAAAATTGTGTACAAATTATCTCAGACAAATTTTGATGGATTGTCCTGAAATTTTGCAGGTTTATTGCAGTCATTAATACCTAAAATTTGACACAAGGATTTTCGAAAATATCTACAAAAATTTTTTTTATACAATTTTTTTAAAATTCAGAAAAAATTTTTTTTTGTATTTTTTGAAATAATTTTTTTATTTGTTAATATTTTCATTAATTTTTCTCAAAATTACATTCCTGACAAGAAAACGAATCGATTGATGTATACAAAGTATATATTTTATCAAAATTTATCAAATTAATAAATATTTTTCTTTTTAAAAAAAAATTCAAATTTTGTATTTTTTTCATAATTTATTTAATATTAATATTAATATTTTAAAATGATTATTCTATCATAAAAAAGAAGCAATTGGCAAATGAAAGTGTAAACTTCACCAAATATTTATATAACAACTTATAAATTATAAATGATTTATATAATTTTATTTTTAACAAATCTTCTGGACGAACCCTTTTGTACATAGTTTTTCAAAAGTTTGCAAAACCGCAATTTTTATACATTGAGGAAGCTAAATGGTCATGAAATGAACAACTTGTTTAAATTTTGTCTTTGCGCTATTATATAACACTCCAAACTCTCACTCCGAATAAATTCACGGAGCACGAAATTAGAGTACAGAAAAGTTTTCAACGCACTCTTTTCTATTAATTTTACAAAAAACCAAAATTGAACGTAACCCACTTGTAGAATTTTACTATAATCTAAAGTTTAGATAACATGCATAGCGTGCTCGGCCAATGAAAAGCAAGTGTTACTAAAGTAACTTTTCAAAATGGTTGAGAACCCCTTCGCGCTCTGAGTGCACTCCAAGAGCGAATATCGGAAACACCCTGTATGATGAGGCATATTAACCTGAGGCCAGGGTTGGGAACGTAAACTACCTAAGGTAATCTACGTAGTTGTTTACATGTAGATTACTTGGTAATTTACGTCAAGAGTTTTCTACGTAATTTACATTAATGTATTTTGTCACGTGATATAACCTGAAAAGCAAACTTTTCAAGAGATTAT
Organism: Leptopilina heterotoma; assembly: GCF_015476425.1. Classification (NCBI taxonomy): domain Eukaryota; kingdom Metazoa; phylum Arthropoda; class Insecta; order Hymenoptera; family Figitidae; genus Leptopilina; species Leptopilina heterotoma. The sequence continues at coordinate 172,702 of NW_025111017.1, forward strand.
TTGTTTTTTTAGTCTTTTAATGGCCGCCATCTTGAAAAAGTAAATTACATGAGTTTTCTACATTGTCTAAATCAAAAAAACCAAAAAGATTATTAAACTAGATGATATTTGCCGTACAATGACCCTCGGATGTCAAAAAATATTGAATTGCAACAAAATGGCGGAGTTTTGAAAAAAGCTTTTAAATTTCGCCAAAAAAATCCGATGGTTTTTCGCATCCCAAAATTTTATTTTTCATCCAATCAAAAAACTGGAGCCTCATTGTACGGCAAATATCTTCTAGTTTAATAATCTTTTTGGTTTTTTTTATTTCAGTCACTTAGAAGGCCGCAATAACTCCAGCAGTGGGAAAACTGTTTTTTTGGATATAGCGAATAACTCTTTAAAAAAAAGATATTTTTCTTTGCAAAAATTACAAAATGTTCACTATTTATACAAATATACATGTACAAAACTTTAAAAAAATTAGATGCAATAATTTCCCTGAAAAAAATTCCTAAAAATCGACGTTTTTTTCAATCACTTACACTAGGTGTGCCCCTTAAGTCCACTGCTCTCTATGAACAAGCAGGTGAGTTGGTCCTTCTGTCTTCTTGTGCTTCTATAACATAGGCTGTTTCTGGAACTTACTGGCAGTACATATACTCGCAGCTTGCAGAGGTGTAACCGCAGCTTAAAAGCTGAAGAACAGCTGAAGAAAGGCGTTTAAGGTGTTGTGGTTAGACAGCGTATTTGAGTTAGGATGGTTGCTATATATTATATTAGATAATTTACTGTTTCAGTTATCTCGAAAACGTCTTCCCCTTTAGTGTCTGGAGAATTTTGTTCATTTGTTTCTTGCGAAATTGATGCCCCAGGTTCAATTATAACAACGGATGAATTGTTGATGTTCAATAAGGATGAGTCATCCAAGGATCCAGAGTCTAAGGGCATACTATTCTTCTCCTCTATACATTTAAAATGCTTAGTGGGCAAGCAACCACAGTAATTGCAAGATGCAATAGGAGATTCTTTTTGCCATTCGAACTCGGGACACTCATCACAAGAAAGACAAACTCCTCTTTTTACACCTTTTGAATCGATATTGTAAAAGTCCATGATTTTCTAAAATAATGTATAATAAATAAATGTTGTCATTGTCGCAAAGCAAAGCAGAATCTTGTGAGAGTGAAAAGGATAGTGATATCTGACTATCTCTCTTGCACTCACTCATGGGACTGCACCTTTATACCCTTTAATTATACCCTAAAAGCCTTTTTTCAATAGGTTCCTAAAGGTCTTTCTCCAATACAATCCCAAAACTCTGCGTCGCGTCGGTTGCTATGGCAACATATGCTAAAATCAACGCAACGCAGTCATTCGCAGACTGTAGCAGAGTTTTGTGAACCTATTGTAGAAAGGCCTTTAGAAAGCGTCAAACAGAAAGCCGAATTCTATGTGATTTTACGCTTTCTGCTTACATCGAACTGTAGGCTTATAATCGGAAACAACAATGGAAAAAATGAGTGAGTTTTATTATTGCTTCCTCATAAAGGAAGCCTTATAGTGATGTCGATTTCCGAATTTTTTAGAACCAATTATTTTTACAAATTTTCAAGTGTAGTATATATAATTCGTCGAGAGGAACAAATGTCCGGATGTATGTGTGTATGTATGTGTGTGTGTGTGTGTGTGTGTATGTCACCGATTCTTGTGGACAAATTTTCTCTTACACGTCTTGACGGATTTTGATAAAATTTTGTAGGTGTATTACGGTCACGAATACCAAAAATCAGACAAAAGGATTTTCAAAAATATCTAAAAAAAAAAATTTTTCAACAATTTTTTAATTTTTGAAAAAATTAATTTTTGGATTTTTTGAAATAACTTTTTTCTATATTAAAATTTTTATTAATTCTTGTCAAAATTTTATTCCTGACATAAAAACGAATCGATTCATGTATATAAAGTTTATATTTTATCAAAATTTATAGAATTAATAAATATTTTAAATTTTCACAAAAAATTTAAATTTTGTATTTTTTGACAATTTATCTTAACACTTTAAAATAATTATTCTAAAATAAAAAATTAAACAATTGGTATATATTATATTGAGGAAGCTTAATGATCATGAAATGAACAACTTGTTTTTATTAGCTATACTCACAGAGAATATCCAAAAATTTGAAGTTTTCTATGGGAATAACCAATAAAAGTAAGTAAAAAAACTCTGCGAGGTTATGTATTTAAAGGAAATATTTATCTGTCCCTCTTTAATAGTTTTTAAGATTACAATTACAATTGATTTTCCGTTCATGGGTGTATGCCCTGGCGGAAATAAATATATAATAATATATAAATAAATATATATATATATAATAAATAAATATAATATATGGCGTTTTAAATACAAAAATATAATAAAGTAAGTATTGGGTTTTGTAGAAAAAGTGTTTATAAATAGTTTATGACCTTATTTGTTACAAATTAATGTAAAATAAGTGAAATAAAAGATAAAATATGTGAAAATGTCAAGTGAATGTGTATTGATAAATTGGTGTGTGTTTTAGGGGAAAGTGTTGTTGACATGACTTTTTAATGTAAGATAAATAGTGAAAAATTGTAATTTTGTTGTTATAAAGTGTAATAATTAATGAAAGTTGATGTTTTAATAGTATAAATAATGTATATAGCAGCTGAAAATAGCGAAGGACGGTTCCCTACACGCTTTTGATATGTCGCCGCGCATTTTGCACGACAGATGAAGGGAGTGACATTTGTCCATACGTATTTTATCACATGAAAATTGAACAAAAAATACTATATTTATAGTGCAAGATACTTATTACCTTTCTTTAAATCATTTAAATTCAAAAAAATAATGATAAATTTAAAGTAAAATGATAAATAATATACCTACTTAATTTATCAATAATTACTATTAAAGGACACAGCACGAAATACATGGTAAAAAACTCTCTGTCAACTTTCTTGCTTTTAGTAAACAGAAAGAGTTTTAATCTTATATTTATTGACAAAAAAACTGCTTTCTGTTTTATCACATTCAAAACAAGAAATAGGAAAACCAACTTTTCAAGATAATTTTTATTTAAATTAATTCTAGAAGTTGTATAATTGTATACTGACATAAGCGAATTTCTCTTTTTTCGGTTAGGGGAATTCTCGTCAACTTTTTGTCTCACAAAATAATGTGAAACGTTTAAGAGGGCAGTTTGAATTTTTATACTAGAGGATGGAAAATTTTTAACCCTTATTGGGACTCGTAACCCTCTAGTAAAGTGGAGAAGTCGGTGTGGTCGAACTCCGGACTATAGCAAGTGGAGAACGCCGGAGAACTTCGTGGGGAACCAATGCAACCCTCTGAATTGCATTGTGCAGTCACTGCTGCAGCGAACGCCTTAGCTTGTCGAACCTTATCATGGTCGGCGAGCGAGATAGGGGGAAGGTGCGTGCGGGCAGAGAGGCGGACAGTGGGGGCCTTCGTACTGCAGGCGGCGGGGGGGAGTTGATTCGGTAAGTGGCACCGTGCCGGTCAAGAGCGATGAGCTGGCACCGCAGGTAGGAGAGATTTGGCAGGCAGGCGGTGGGGGACCCAGGGCGGCTGGAGAATGGCTTCCTTCCTTCCCTCCTTTCTTCCTTCTCCTTCTGGCTGATAGTTGAGGCTCGTAGCATGGAAATGTAGGAAATAGGTATAAGGACAAAAATCAGCAGACTTGTGTTAATTTCAAGTTAGCTTTTATTTTCTCAGTCAAACTACAGTACCGTCCGAAATTGTCAGTCCACCCATTTTCAAAGGAATGACAAAAATTTTTTAACATAAAATTCATAAAAAGTAAAATTTTTTTTGGTTTATATTTTGAAAGACAATAAAATTTTGAAAAGAATAAGACCTTACAGAAGTCATTTGGCCAAAATTTGTAGAAGATATTCTTAAAAATCGTCATTTTCAATGTTTTACAAAAATTTGAATAACTTCTAAAATAATGAACGCTTTTTAATAATCTTAGGCTTATTTTAAAGACCATTTTCTACAGAATAAGAATTACTTATAGGCATTAACCTGTAATTTTTAACTTGGAATAAGCATGACGTCAAAGTTGGACAAAAAAATTAAAAAAATTTGAAATAATATTATTAAAAGAAAAATAATTTTTGAAACTCAAACATATATTTTTATTGAATTTTCTTGAAAAATCTACACCATATCATGTTTTATATATGTTCTAGAATAGTTTTTAGTACAAAAAATTGATTTCAAATTTTTCCAACTTTTTTGTCTAATTTTGACGTCATGCTTATTCCAAGTTAAAAATGACAGGTTAATGCCTATAAGTAATTCTTATTCCGTAGAAAAAGACCTTTAAAATAAGCCTAAGATTATTAAAAAGCGTTCATTATTTTAGAAGTTATTTAAATTTTTGTAAAACATGGAAAATGACGATTTTTAGGAATATCTTCTACAAATTTTGGCCAAATGACTTCTGTAAGGTCTTATTCTTTTCAAAATTTTATCGTCTTTTAAAATATAAACCAAAAAAAATTTTAGTTTTCATGAATTTTATGATAAAAAATTTTTGTCATTCCTTTAAAAATGGGTGGACTGACAATTGCGGACGGTACTGTACTTTCGACCTCTCCGTGCAATGAGAGGTCTTACAATAGTTCTCGCTGTACATCGTTCGGTGATCCGCTTATATGTCGACGGTGAGCGAAGTCACATTCGCACGAACCGTACACGCGCACCGCACAGCACTTTATGTAATTCATTACTCAAATTGCGTAGCTTTACCGGTAAGTGGCCGAGAACAGGCGCCACCTACGGTGAAAATACCGTAAGGTCGCTCATTTTCCAGGATAGATCAAAAGATAATAATGAGAGGAAAATTCCCTCATGTCAAACCACAGGGTTGATCAATTCTGGAATTTGAGCGGTACAACCGAAGACTTAAAAACTAATGTTATTTACAATGTTGACGTGTCGATGAGCTGGGACCATTCACCTCGGTCGCCTCTACTCAACCTGGAGCGGTGAGGAGGACTTCCCTCGATGAACTGGGACCATGATTCACTGGATCGATTACCGCATTTTTCCTTGGGCGTCCTCGTCGACGGATCGGGGGTGAAAATAAACCGTCCGCTTGATTGACGCTAGGGTTTGGAGGGGGCGATGCTGACGTACTGTTGACCGTACGGTACAACGGGGTTTTTCGTGGTCTCCCTCTTCGGCGAATTGGAGGGATACCATCTATGGTAGTGTTGACCGTCTAGTTCAACAGGGTTTTTCGTGGTCTACCTCTTCGGCGAATCGGAGGGACACGAACAGGATCCTCTGGAGTGATCACGATCTTTTTCCTCGGTCGTACTCGTCGGCGGATCGGAGGCGCTGCAGGGTAGATGTGGGTCACTATGGGACCTGATGGGGGCCTACTCTTAGGCCGCTCTCGACAACTAGTATCGGTTGGAGAGTTTGGGGAATTGTTGCTGATCTCCTGATCAGTAAGAGCGATGGTCCGGGGTCTCGCTGGCCATAATTGTGACGCGTGAGCTTTTGTTGTTCGGCTGAACAGGTTTACTTCATACACTTGCCCTTGTAGATGACGTATAATAGGGTAAGGTCCTCATCCTAATGAAGCTAATGAGACGTTGAACTGCTTTGAAGCGTCTGACAATTGGTAGTTTCTTAAATAAACGAGATCGCCCGGTTTGTAAGGTGGTAAGGAGGGGTGGTCCAGCAAGATACGTCCCATTTGTCACACATTTTTACCCATTCGGCACTGGTGAACTGCGTACCGTTATCAGTGAGTAAATAACGCGGAAATCCAAAACGAAAGCACGGTGGGTCGGAACCAACTTCAACCCAAAGGTTGGCGCACTTTTAATTTTTTTGTGGATTTCTTTTCTACTATGTCTCCTGAGTAATTTAAGACCAAAAAGAAAAAAATCGTTATACTCAGTTTTGAGAAAATCGATTTTTTTTATTTTTAATCAATAAAACACAGCTACTTAAATACAAGTTCAACTAAAACTTCCGGGCATTTCAAATTTTTTTGTAAATTTTATTTCTACATTATATACTGAGTAACTGTAAACAAAAGAATTCTTTGGTGATGCTCATTTATTTATGTTTTCCTGCTACTGTCATTAATTATGAAAAAGTCGTGTTTTTAAGTTGTACGGTTAACAAAATGGATAATAAACACGCTTTAAATCGTTTCAAAATATGTTTGCTTTGTTATGGTAAAACTAAAAAGATGTTTCCAATCAAATATAAGTTGAAAGCAGAAGTTGAGAAAGTATTTAATTATGATTCTGAAGATGATCGGCTTCCTTGTGCTCTCTGCAGCTATTGTAAAAGAATTTTGTATCGTCTAAAAAAGGGCGAGCAAATAAGCTTAAATATTACAAATTATTGTGAAATGGGTTTAAAAAAAGTGACAAGATTAAATTCAAAGCTGCCTTGTGATTGTCGACTTTGTCAACTTGCTAAATTGCCAAAATGCGGAAATTATGCCAAAGGAAAGTTATTGCCGACGAAAAAAAGTATTTTAAAAAATGTTTCAAATACTGAAAAAGGAGGTAAATCATAAGAATATAATTGAATTTACTTGAAAATTTAAAAAAATTTAATTCACTTTTAATCAATTGATTTTATTATTTAGGGGAGAGTGGGGCAAAGGCGCTAGGTTTACATTTATCGATGTATATTTTTTAAATTAAGCAATTAATTTATGCGGCCTTTGTTTTTCATTATTCTAAGATTAATCAACAAGAAATTTTAATAGTTGTTATTTAGTATATTAAAATTATGAATACATTATTTAATGAAATTTAAAAACAATGCAAAAAATGCCTTTGCCCCACACGCTGGGACAGCGACGTTTTCGCTTATATTTCTAAAAGAAAACATTTATAAGCCTTAAAAAATGAACAAGTGATATTTATTAGTATAATATTTACGAAACATAAGGTTAACAACATATTATTAAAAGAATTAAACTGTTTAAATAAAAAATAAAAACTTTTAGTGATTTTAACATTTAACCTCATATTGTGAATTAATACATAGAAAATTCAAATATTCCATTGTTTTTAACCAAATTATGTTCAATATTGCCTTTGCCCCACATAAGAAACTTTTTTTTACTTTAAATTAAGAATATTTAGATACAAAATTAAACTAAAACACCACGCCAGTTGTGTAGAGAAATATTTAATTTATTTGCATGTTATGTTTTAAAAAATTAAATACTTAAACTTATGTTTTAAAAAATAAAAGTTTGTTCAGTAAAATTAACATTTTATTTTTGCAAAACAATTTTTTTGTTATATTTCTTAAAATATTTGATATTTTTATGTGTTTTTTTAATCAATTGGTCTGATTGCATTGCAACTTAATTTTTAATACCAATTGGAATAGACAGAAAATAAAGGAGATATTTTAAAAAACGTCTTTATCCCGCTTAGCGCCTTTGCCCCACTCTCTCCTAATTTTTTTTAATTGATTTCAATTTTATTAAAATTTCTGTTTATCATTCTGTTTATCATTTTATTTCGATTTAATTTACTTACTAATTTTATTATTTAGTAATTCATAATTAATTATTTAATTTTCAATTTCTATTAATTTTAAAAATAGCGTATTTTCGTTTAATTTTCAGATGAGTCGAAAAATTCAAGTAAGGGCAGATACTGTAGCAATTGCTTTACACTTCTTGCACGCGGAAAATCTCACAAATGTAATTTGACTTCACGATTTGAAAATTTAACAGGTATTATTAAAAATTCGCAACCAAAGTTAAAAGAACAGATAGCTTCAACACTAATTAAAGAAACCTGTTCTGAAAAAGGTGAGAAAAATCGTGTGACGCTTTGTCAATCATCTGGTGGTCAGCCGCTTACGGTTAATATTGGCTGTGATACGACAATTTCACCGAATATTTCTAATAAATCAATCTTGACCGCTGAAAACATGATTCAAATACAGACGAGTTACAATCTCAGTCAAAATACTACCTGTGGTATTGCTGCAATGATTCGTTCGTGTACTAACAAAAGGGAAATTTATTGAACCTAATTTAAAACAGAAAATGTCAAATCATATTCACTTAGTCGACGATTATTTTACATCACGGGTTTTTGACTTTGTTAATATTAAAGCAGATAAAACTACAAACTCTCAAGAAGCTGTTATATATTGCCATAATCTGGAAGGTTTTATTAATCATGTCAAGGAAAAACGTGAGGTTGACGATGTGAAATTGAAATTCGGCATAGATGGTGGTGGCAAATTTTTAAAATTGTGCCTTTCCATTCAGGGCGTCGTCAGTGATGTGGAAAACAGTAAGATTTGTAAAAAAAAGTTTAAAGATTCAGGAGTGAAGAAGTTGTTTATATTAGCAATAGCACAATGTACGCAAGAAAATCATGAAAATGTAAGTCAGTTATGGTCGGCAGTCAGGATCAACGATTTTGGTGGAACAATAGCTACGGATTTGAAACTTGCGAATATTATGGCCGGTCTAATGTCGCATAGCAGCTCGTTTCCGTGTACCTGGTGCGATATCGATAAAAAAAATCTTTGCAAACGAGGAAATTTGAGAACAATTGAAAATATATCAAAAAACTACGAAGATTGGAAAAATGCTGGAGCTAATAAAAAACAAGCAAGGAATTACAAATGTTGCATTAATTCACCAATTTTTTCTAGTCTTTCTGATGGACTGATTCTCGACATCATACCACCGCCAGAATTGCACTTAATGTTGGGTGTCGTGAACTGCATTTTTAATCGCCTCCTTTCTGAATTTGAAATCGAAGCTTTGGAGTGGGCAAAAAGTTGCAATGTTCAGCGAGAAATTACGCACGGCAGTCCAGCTTTTAAAGGAAATTCTTGCAAGATAATGCTTGATAAACTAGATATTCTACGTGGAAAGTGTTCTTTGTCTTGCTTGAAATTCGTTCAAGTGTTTGAAGATTTTAAAGCAGTTGTTACGTCGTGCTTTGGAAACCAACTATGTCCAGATTACAAGCAGAAAATCGCAAGCATCAAGGAAAGTTACATTGCTTTAAACGTATCAGTTACTCCAAAAGTGCATGCTGTTTTTTTCCACATTCAAGATTTTTGCGACCGAACACAAATGGGGCTAGGAGTTTTCAGTGAACAAGCAATGGAGTCGGTCCACTTTGATTTTAATAGTGTTTGGCAAAAATATAAATTATCACGAGATCATCCAGAATATTCTTCAAAATTACTCCGTGCTATATGTGAATACAACAGCCTTCATGTCTGAAAAAGCAATGATTTTATTCAATATATACATTAATTATTGCTTTAAATTTTCCAATAGTTTCTCTTATTTACCAAAAATTAAATAAAAAAATTAAATAACGATCATATACCAATTTATTTAAAAAAATGTATTTTCAGCAAAAAAAATAATATAAAAATCGATTATCCTTTAAATTTATTAAACTAATCGTTTCTTTTTGCTTTCTCATCTAAAATTACGGATTAGATTGCAATAGAACGGTATATTTTTTAAAGGACCAGACTATAGCGAGACAAGTTCGTTCGTTTATGTCGTACCGAATTTCTACAGCGGAAAATTTTGCACTAGCGAAGCTGATGACCTTCCGACCTCCGGTAGCTGGTTCTTGATAAAGAGCAGCTCCCATTCCTACGTCACTGGCATGAACTTGAAGAATCAAGGGCAACTCTGGATCAGGCCTATCCAAGTTTAAAGGGTTTCTGAATAGGTTTTTGACTTCCCGGAACGCTTGATCTGCTTGAGGAGGCCACTTCCATTTTCCAACAGCTTTTCCAAGGAGCGATGTAAGAGGGACAGTGATGAGAGAATAATTGGGGATATATTCTCGTAACCAGCCGCATACACCCAGAAATGGTTGAAGTTCTTTCTTGGATGATGGAACTTCTGCTTCCAGAATTTTCTTGACGTGATCGGTCTGTGGTTGATTAACTCTATCGGTGACCACATAACCGAGATAGTCAACAGAGGTGACACCGTATCTACTCTTCTCTATTGAACATTGGAGCTTGTGAGTAGAGAGTCGTTCCAACACTAATCCAAGGTGGTTCACATGATCTTCCCAGCAGTCGGAATAGATGATGATGTCATCCAAATATACCATGCAGAAGACGTGAAGATAGCCAGTGAGAACAATTTGGGTCATTAAAGTTTGGAAGGTGTTGGGAGCGTTCTTCAACCCAAAAGGCATCACCCGGTATTGATAAGTTCCTCCATCCGGTAAGGTGAAAGCCGTGTATTTTTTAGAAGCTTCATCCAACGGTACTTGCCAGTATCCTTTTTTCAAGTCGATCACAGAGAAGACTGTAGCTCTTCCCACGTCCTTGAGAATGTCATGGATCCGAGGGATTTCCGGAGTTGCATCCTTGGTGAACGAATTTAATTTTCTGTAATCGGTACAGAATCTTAATTTTCCGGCTCGATTGGAGGCAATGACGACCGAAGAACTGTAGTCGGCATCTGAAGGTTCGATGATTTTTTGCTTCAGCATTTCATCCTTTTGTTCCATCATAAAGTCTCTTTTTTCCTGACTGCAGCGGTAAGGACGAATTCGAAATGGCTTATGAGGTAAAAGCTCGATTTTGTGGACCATGCAATTGGTTTGAGTCAATGGACCCACAGGGTTAACGGTTTCCCGAAATCGAGACAAAACATTTAAAATTAATGTTCGGTAATCTGTCGGAATGTCAGATACCGCCTTAATTAAACAAGGATCAGGATCCTCTACCAAGTAAGAAGGAGTGTGGTTTTCAAAATAAATTGTATCTCGGTTTTGTTTTCCCACATGGATACATCGGCGGGATCGGTCATAGACTACTTGGTATTCCTCTATCCATGGGTCCCCTAAGATCATGGGATTGGAAATTTGATCCGAAACTAGGAACCTTGCTTCCATAGTCCGGTTGGTGGTTTGGATATTTAATTTAATTTCTCCGAGAATATTAAGGGTTACTCCTTTTTTTGCTACCTCTACTCTCTCGGTAAAAGGGGTTAACTTATTTAACTGTAGGGGAGAGAGGTAAGAGGGTTGAATAAAATTGTCGGTAGAGGCCGAATCAAACAAAACTCTAACTATTTTATCATTAAATTGAACAGAAAAAATTGGAACGAATGTTCTTTGAGTACATATACTCGAAAGGTGAGCTATTGGGGGGCAGCAGGGCCTCGAGTTGCCCCCTTTCGCCAGTTTCCCTGTTGGTCGGACGAAGTCTGCTATTCCGGAAAAACTCGTTTGGGGCAATCACGAACGAAGTGACGATCTTCACAAAACCAGCACTGGAGAAGTTGATTCTTCTTGCCTTCAATGGGTTGAGAGGTTGTAGCACTGGTAGGATTCGAAGAGGGTTGTGCTCGAGGTTTGTCTGAACGTTTATTAGTACGATCAACATCTGCTTCGTCGAACTCAGCTTCAACTGCGCGTGTCATCAACGTTCCAAGGTCTTGAGGTTGGGAAGCTCTGATCCCCTGCCGAACTTGCGGACGTAGAAGCTCGAGTAGCGTAGCCACTTTGACCGCTTCCGGTGTGTCCGGTTGTAACCGCTGGAAAAATAGGATCTTCTTTTGTAAAAATACTCCCACCGGCTCTTTCTCGGCTTGACGTTGAGAGTACAGCTGGGATAACAGCCGACCCGTGACAACTGGTCCATCGTATTTGTGCAGGAACAGTTCACTGAACCTAGCCCACTCGAAGGGAATTCCTTTGTAAGTGTCCCACCACTTCTCTGCTGCGCCATGAAGTCCTTCAGCAGCAAGGTCCACCTTCTGTTGGTCTTCAGTGACCATATTTACAAAATATTCCTCCATCCTTCGTAGGAAGTCTCGAGGATCTTCATGTTCCTTGCCGTGAAATTCCGGCTTTACCACGGTGGGATTAGTGGTGATGATCTGTAGAAGGTTTCTCAGCTCATCCCAATTTACAAGGGGTGACTGCCTTGGTTGATTGGCATTCGGATTTACTGGACGTGGATTCCCGACCATAGGGGGTTGATTTCCAAGACTCGGATTCACCGGACGTGGAGTCCCGCCAATAGGGGGTTGATTTCCAAGACTGCATTAAGTAATTCGTCTTGAGAATCCAGGGATGAGATCACTGTAGGCTGGCGGTGAAGTTCTCTCAGCTGCAGGTGTACGGTATCCAGGAGGTTGCGTTCCGGACGGGCCTGGTGTCGGTTCTTCCGTTCGCCGAGACATCATAGAATGGGGAGGGGGGTATTTGCAAATCCCGCAAAATCGGATTGATCAAGAAGAGAATTTGAAATAGAGGTATTAGTTGGAGGTGTTCGTTCTACAGGCATTATTTTTCACCTTTGAAACGAAAAACGAAAATTTATTTTAAAGGAGGGCGCCACCAGATTTAATTGGTCTGGACCATTGGAGGTTTAAAAGAAGAAAGACTCCACAGGGTGGAGAAAAAAAAATTTTTTTTAACAATGTGCACCGCAGGGGGTGATTGGAATTTTATTTTGAGCTAAGTCCCACAGGAGAGGGTGACTTAGAAATTTATCCACAGGGGGAAGAATTTTTTTTTTAAATATTTAGAAGCCACAGGGGGCGGTTTTGAAAAAGAAAAATTAATTTCTTCACGAGAGAACATTTGAGAAAAGAAAAATTAATTTCTTTTAAAGGAGAGCAATAGAGACAAGCAGGGTGGGTAAAAGTAACTTTTTTAACTCGGGCCCCACGTTGGGCGCCATTTTGACATGGGCGAATTTCCCTTTTTTACGGGTAGGGAAATTCTCGTCAAATTTGTTCACAGAAGAGTGCTGCGAAACTTTTAAAAGGGTAGATTGAATTTTTTAGTATTTTAAGAGTGGCCGGTTGACCCGCGAGAATTTAGGGGAAATAAAAATTAACCCTTATGGGGAACTGCATGGGGAACCAATGCAACCCTCGGTGCTGCGATGTAGGTTAAATTTTGGTATCGTCGTTGAGCGGGGGGGGGGTACGTGGCAGTGAGGCGGACGATCTGACATCGTGGTTAGGAGAGAATTGGCAGGCAGGCGGTGGGGGACCTAAGGCGGCTGGAGAATAGCTTCCTTCCTTCTCTCCTTCCTTCCTTCTCCTTCTGGCTGATAGTTGAGGCTCGTAGCATGGAAATGTAGGAAATAGGTATAAGGACAAAAATCAGCAGACTTGCGTTAATTTCAAGTTAGCTTTTATTTTCTCAGTCAAACTACTTTCGACCTCTCCGTGCAATGAGAGGTCTTACAATAGTTCTCGCTGTACATCGTTCGGTGATCCGCTTATATGTCGACGGTGAGCGAAGTCACATTCGCACGAACCGTACACGCGCACCACACAGCACTTTATGTAATTCATTACTCAAATTGCGTAGCTTTACCGGTAAGTGGCCGAGAACAGGCGCCACCTACGGTGAAAATACCGTAAGGTCGCTCATTTTCCAGGATAGATCAAAAGATAATAATGAGAGGAAAATTCCCTCATGTCAATACTGGACTTAACCTTTTTTTAATTTAATCAATTACAAAGACAATTATTAGTATTCAATAAAATATAAAAAATAAAAAAGCAGAAAATATAAATAATTATACTAAAACAGATAAATTAGGCAATTTTTTCCCGTTTTTTTAAACTTATTAGAAAATTTACTGTTTAGACCAATTAAAATGAGATTCTAACTCCTCCTACTTTAAAAAAGCAACTTTTTTATTCGTTGGTTCAACAGTACAAAAAGAAAGTGAATATTTAATTTTTAAAAGTTACATTTAGACTTAACCCATTAAGAAAAAAAAGACTTCTGGCCAATAAAAATAAACTCCTCCTTTTTTCAAAATGCAATTTTATATTTGTTGGTTGAGTTAAACAAAATAGAAAAAATAATTAATATTTGAAAAATAAAACATTATTCCAACCCCCAAAAGGAAAAATGGATGTTTTAGACCAATTAAAATAAAATTTAAACTCCTCCACCTTAAAGAAAGTTATTTTCTATTCGTGGGTACAATAGAACAAAATGGAGAAAATATTATTAAGTAGATAAATATATAAAATTTAGTATCAACCCCTCACGAAAAAAAAGACTGCTATTAGCCAAAAAAAAGATTCAAACTCCTCCTATTTTCAAAATCAATTTTTCTATTTGTTGGTTAAAAATGGAGAAAAAATTAATAATTAAAAAATAAATCATATTAATTCCAACCCCCAAAAGGAAAAATGAATGATTTAGACCAATTAAAATAAAATCTAAACTCCTCCCTCTTAAAGAAAGATATTTATTTTATTTGTTGGTTCAGGGGTGCGATCACGTAACTTTCACTTTTACTCAAAAAATTTTCACTTTCACAACAAAAATTTTTACTTTTAATTTCACCCAAAAAAATTACTCGATTTAACTAAAAATGTATTTACTTTAAATTTCACCAAAAAAAATTTCACTTTAACTTAAAGAACTTTTACTTTGGGTGTAATTGAAACTGAAAATTTTTTAATAGACAGTAAAAGTGAAAAAATTTTTTTTTTAAAGTGAAAATATTTTGGGTGAAATTGAAAATGTTTTGATTGAAAGTAAGAATTTTTTGAGTGGAGGTGACAATTTTGTGAGTTAAAGTGAAAATTTTTTGTGTCAAAGTAAAAATTTTCTGAGTAAAAGTGAAAATTTTTGCGTGATAGTAAAAATTTCTTTGATGAAATTGAAAGTGACAATTTTTTGAGTGAAAGTGAAAGTTACGTGAACGCACCCCAGGTATGAAAAAAATTGAAGAATATTTATAATTTTAAAAAATGTAAAATTTAGTCCCAACCCTCAAAAGATATAATGAATGTTTAAGACCAATTACAATAAAATCTAAAATCCTCCTTCTTAAAGAAAGCTGTTTTTCTATTTGTTGGTTTAGTTGAAAAAAATGGAAGAATATTTATAATTTTAAAAACATAAAATTTAACCACAACCCTTTCCGAAAAAATAGGAGGAGTTTTAATTTAATTTTTTGTTGTCTAGTAGACTCTATTTTTTCTTTTGGAGGATAGGATTATCTGTTTTATTATTTAAATATTAATAATTATTTTTTCCATTTTGTTTAACTTAACCAACGAATAAAAAAATTTCTTTCTTCAAATAGGAGGAGTTTGAATCTTTTTTTTATTGGCTAATAGCAGTCTATTTTTTCGTGAAGGGTTGTTACTAAATTTTATATATTTTAAAGTTTAATATTTTCTCCATTTTCTTCAATTGAACCCATGAATAATAAATAGATTTCATTAAGGGGTTACATGGGTGAAAACGACCTGAAAACATATGTTTTTTTAATAATTTTTTTTTCATAAAATAAATAAATTTTTTTATTTGAACACTTTGGAAACTGAAAGTAAACTATTAAATGAGAAAGATATTAAATTTTTGATAAAAAATATTAATCATCAGGCCCTTAGCAAAAGTTCATCGGGCCCCTTTCAAAAAAAATTGTTTTTGCGGTGGTCAAGATATCTTTTGACTGCTTCATCTAAAATCTAAATACAACAAATTTTCTGTTAGTGGGTAAATATATCTCGTGATTGAACGAAGGGTTTTCAAAGAAATTGAAATTTGGATGTTTGACAGTGTCTTTTATCAAAAGTTAACATTTTTACAACCATTAAGACCATGTAAAATCGGTTCTAATCAACAAAAAAATATTCCTTCGTTCAATCACGAGCTATACTGATCCACTAACAGAAAATATTTGGTTTTTTGATTTTCAAAGAACCGCCCAGTAATAAGGGGTGAATTAAAGTGGATTGGCACTTTTATGCCCTTAAATTCCAAACCAATTCCGTTTTTGTCTGCAATCTTAATGAATTCCTTTTCTATTGTTAAATTGATAATTTCTATCCAATTCAATTCTCTGTAACCACGTGACTAGAGTCTGAATTTACTTTAATGCCGTTTAAAGGAATCATTTGTTGTGGAGTTAATGCCTTTTAATTAACATTAAATTCTTTAAAGGGCATTAAAGAGGATTCAAATTCTGGTCACGTGGTTACAGAGAATTGAATTGGATAGAAATTATCAATTTAACAATAGAAAAGCAATTCATTAAGATTGCGGACAAAAACGGAATTGGTTTGGAATTTAAGAGCATAAAAGTGCCAATCCACTTTAATTCACCCCTTCCCAGTAGGCACACTTGTTCAAAAGACGTCCTAAGGATGTCTTTTTGCGGATGTCTTTTGGACTTGTACAAAAAGACGTCTTTAAAACGTCTTAAAGACGTCCTATTCATGTTCTATGTCTTGGCCATTAGATATCTTTAAGGTGTCTAAAATACGTCTTTTTCATTCAACATTTGTTGAACTATAAGAAATTTATGAATGTGAAATTCATTGGAATTTTTCTAAGTTAAATTCATTTCATTGACAAGTGAGATCGTTAACTTTGTAGAGGTTCATATCTGTCTTGAACGGCTGAGGTGCTTAAGGCGCAGTATTTCAAGCCTAAGGTATCCGAATTCGATCCCAGCTTCATAGGAATTTTTTCATTATTTCTCCACATTTTAGAAAAAATAAAATTAAACTTAAAACAAATTTAATACAATATTACTGAATTTCAACTTAGAAAATGTTATAAAAGAATTGTTTATTTATGATCTGAAGGAATGTAAAAAGGACGTCCAAAAGACGTCTAAAAGACGTCTTAAAGACGTCTTTTAGAAGTCCCTTTTATGTCTTTTAGACGTCCAAAAGACGTACTTTAGACGTCCTTTCTTATGTCTTTTGGACGTCTTTTGGACCAGACATAGAACGTCTTTTAGACGACTTTTAGTTGTCTTTTGATGACTCAGAGACATTGCCATCATTGTCCCCGAATCGACCGCGGACGTCTTTAAGACGTCTTTTAGACGTCCCTGTGCCCACTGGGTAATCATAAGTATAAATTTAAAATTGTCACTGGAACCAACGCCGTTTGTTCATATATGATTTTACATAGATATAACAGCTAATTTTCTTCTATCCAATAACAATTGGATGTATTATCCAACCTTTTTTTTACGTGTACAAAGGTTTTTCTAAAATGAAGCATTTGGGAAATTGTGGGTCACGTGTTTTGGGGAAGTATTTGTTGATTGTTTTTTGGCGATTTAATTGCAAAAATGCAGGTACATATTATTAAAGCACTTATAGCTATAGTTATTTAACAAAAACAAGTCTATTCATTGCGATTCATGCGATAGAGCTATTCACTTAAAATGTGTAATTAATGAAGCCTATTTTACTTATCCAAATTTTGATTCCGATTAATTTCATTTTCTTACTTTTACTTTTCTAATTTTAAACTAACAATTAAACATTTATAACATTTTTAATATTTCTAAGCATTTAATAAATATATTTCATTGTTATTTTTTATTTTTTGAACTTAATTTAGGCAGTGGTCCACAATTCCCCAACATTTTTAAATTTCATAAAAGTGCACTCTTTGGTAAAACTGGAATTTCTTTTAAGTAAGTGATAATTTTAGGAAACTAATTATGATATATGTTAGTTTATACCTCTTCCTGACATGATAAATTTTCAAATTAGCAAAAAAAAAAATTTGTGTAAGATATTGAGCTCAGAAAAAGTGTGTCCCACAATACCCCAATCTCCCTTACTCTTTGATCAACTAGTTTAGACAATTTTTTCTTCGATTTTGCATATTTCACTTTTATTCAATGCACAAGCACTTTTTCTACATTATGAAAAAATTTTTTTTAAACATTTTAGTACTCAGTCACCTTACACTTTTATGATGCTCAAGACGTAACGTATTACAGTGCGTGGAGAAACGGTCATAAAAATTGCTGTAATTTTTTTGTATACTTTTTCAAAATTGTTTTAGAGCGATCACAAAAATTGCTGTAACTTTTTTGTATACTTTTTCAAAATTGTTTTAGAGCGATTATAAAAATTGCTGTTACTTTTTTTTGCATAGTTTTTCAAAATTGTTTTAGGACATTAATTGTATAATAATAAGAACCATTTTAAAGCAAAAAAATCGCATTTTTTTAAATCTTTAACCAGAAAGTCATCTTATCATCCTAAATTAGCGCATTCTCTATCCTGTGTTAATATATGACTATTATTTCACCAGAGCAATATGTTTAAGAGACAAGAAGTAAATAGACTTAAACATTTGTAGTATACAGTCAATGTTATTCACTCCGCAGTAATTGGAATTAATATTGTAACCACTAATTTTCATTTTTTATTGTGTTCTTTATTTATTATTTGATTATGTACATTTTTATTAATATTTACAGCTATGAACGTGGGTGCAATTCACGGTGAGCCACTGCCACATAATATTTCAGATGATAATGGTGATGAAGATAATGCAAGTGACTATTCCGATGATGAAAACGTGGATGATAACGGTGATGACATACCTGATGATCCTGAAAAAGAAATGATTGGAGAATATCTTTTGTCTTTAAGGAGTTCTACCCGTGCAACAAATGATGATGTTGTGAACATTTTAGTCAAAATGCAAAACATAGTTCAATGGTATGTTGATCGCAGTCTAAATGATGTTGAAACAAAACTTCAAGAAAATTATGGATTTCGTTTAAGAAATTTTATTGATATTGATGAAATCAGGCGTAGTGTTAATTGCATTGCAGGACTTGGTACCATTCACAAACAAGACGCGTATTTTAAGAGAAAATTCAATGTTTTAAAACCTAAAAGAATTGAGTTGGGTGAACGGTTTGTTCCTTATGGCACAGCAACAGTAGATGGAAACCAACCAATTAGAATTAAAAGAGATGAATTTCTTCATATCCCAATTACAGAAGTTCTTTCCAGATGGTTGCAAAACGGGTCATATGGTAATGTTACACGCATACCAAGAAGACGTGAGAATGGAATAATAGAAAGCTACATGGATGGAACACACATGCAAGAACATCCTTATAGAAACCAGTGACTAGAATGTAAATTAATAAAGTTATATTATGATGAAGTTGAGATGTGTGATCCCGTTGGCAGCAAATCATCTTCCATAAATAAACTGGGACTTTTATACTGGGTTGACGAGGATATAATTCCTGAACATAAATCACAGTTAAAGTTCATGAATTTGACTGGTATTGTGTCAAATCCTCATTTAAAAAGATACGGGTTGAACACAATTTTGAGTCACATTGTGAACGATGTTCAGAAAATGGAAAATGGAATTCAACTTCCAAATGGTCAGATAATTTATGGAACAGTCTCTGCTATATTTGGTGACAATCTTGCTGTGTATCAAATGTTCGGTTGTAGAGAATCATTTGTTGCACGTCACCCTTGTCGAACATGTAAGGCAACATTGAATCAAGTAAGAGATATGTGTGAAGAAGATCAGGCACTACTTCGTACACCAGAAGAACATGATCGTCAAGTCGATGAAATTGAAAACGCGATTGGACGTAGACAAGAAGAATTAAGAACAGAATATGGCATTAACAGGAGAACCGTTTTGAATGAAATGCAAGGATTTCATTCTTTGTTATCAACTCCGCCAGATTTAGTTCATCACGATTGGTTGGGAATTTGCGTCAAAACAACAAAACTATTCCTAAGAGAAATTTACTTCACTTTACAATTGATCACTCTGGATGATCTAAATGGAAGAATAGCAGACTATGATTATGGATACAAAGAGAAATCTGCAAAACCAACACTCATAAGTCAAAAACGTGTGATAGATATGAATGAAGGATTCAAGCAGACAGCAGCACAAATGGCACAATTGGTTATAATGTTGCCATTAATCGTATCAGATAAAGTGCCTGAAGGACTGCTAGCGTTAGAAAATTATTTAAAAATGATTGAAATTATTCTTATATCACATGCAGATAAAATAGACCATTCAATTTTAGGTTATCTGGATAGTTGCATAATCGAATATTTGGAAACGTTTAAAGCAGCATACAATGAACCGTTAATTCCTAAACAGCACTTTCTGCTACATCGAATAGCTGCCATTCTGAGATATGGACCTTTGAATAATTATAAAACGATGAGGGCCGAAGCTTTTCATCAAGTTTCAAAACGAATTGCTCAGTGTTTGCGTACCTACAAAAATTTACCACTGACGTTAGCGAACAAACATCAGTTGCGTCTTGCTTACATATTAAAAGGAGATTTAGGTAGAGAAATGATACACGGTATTTTAAAGTGGGTTCCTATTGATGCAATTGTCTTTCAAGATTTGTTTCCTAATGTGAGACGTTTACAATTTGCAAATTGGGTGGTAATAAATGGAATAAAGTATATCCCATTAAAGTGCTTTTTAACTACGGGATACAGTAAAGATAACTTACCTCAGTTTGTCGCCTTGCATGCTATTGTTTGGAGAAATGAAAATCCAATTTTCGTTTGTCGCACTGTTAAAACAGTTCAACACAACACAATAATTATGGCTTATGAAGCAAATATAAATGAAGAATACGTGTCCTTAACGGTTAATGATTTGTTGACATTCTATGTATTTCATGGACACCGTTGGAGTAACAAATTATATATTATTATAAAAAAATCTTTAGGAAATTTACATTAATTTCTTTCAAGTATTAAAAAGAAAATTTTTTATTTGCTTCAAATGTAAGTAAGTGAATGTTATTTTATTTAATTTTTATTTAAATTTACAGATGTCGCATCATTAAAGAGTAAATTTCCACCATAGTTTTTATCAACTGAAAAATTCTTAAAATATCAAAGTAAAATTAAACTTCAGTTTAAAAAAGACCCGAAAACAGAACAAAATTTTGATTTAGCTTTAACTAGCCGAATCAATTATAATATGGGCTTTACATATTGTATCATTTAATGTTTGATATACTTTTATCAATTAAACATTAATCTTGCTTTCGTTAGCTAAATAAAGATGTTCTTTAGTTTAAGAAAAAATGCCCGAAAAAGAAAAAAATTTGATTTTGTTTTAACTAGCCGAATCAATTATAATATGGGCTTTACATATTGTATAAATTAATCTATGATATACTTTTATAAGTAAAAAATTAATCTTGCTTTCGTTAGCTGAATAAAGATGTTCTTTAGTTTAAGAAAAAATGCCCGAAAACGGAAAAAATTTGATTTTGTTTTAAATAACCGAATCAATTATAATATGGGTTTTACATGTTGTATCATTTAATTTATGATATACTTTTATCAATTAGAAATTAATCTTGCTTTCGTTAGCTGGATAAATTAAGATGTTCTTCAGTTTTAAAAAAATGCCCGATAAAGAACAAAATTTGATTTAGCTTTAACTAGCCGAATCAATTATAATATGGGTTTTATATTTTGTATAATTTAATCTATGATATACTTTTCTAAATAAGAAACTAATCTTGCTTTCGTTAGCTGAATTAAGATGTTCTTTAGTTTAAGAAAAAATTCCGGAAAAAGAATTGTGAGTACTTATAGAACGGTAATAGCATTTATAGTGGTTTGGTACCTGATTGTTAGGGGCAAACCACTTTAATGCCTGTGAGTACTCATCATGTGTCACTGGGCCATGTTAAATTTACTCTTAACTGTTAAGCTATGAAATATGGACATCGACAGAATTGCAAAAATGAAAAGATTAAATATTTTTCAATACGAGTATTGAATGAATAATTCGATTGTATCTTAATCTGTAAACATTATAAGTTATTCTTCTATCAGTCTTGTACATGTCTTAATTTAATTTTACTCTGTAAATAATAATAAATTTTGGTTTTTTCTCTTTCAGGTTTTTTTCTAAATTGTTTGTCTTTATTATTAACTTCCATTAAACTATTTGTTAGTAATAAATTATCTTTTAGGTTAAGTACTTTGAATTCATTTTATAAAAAGATTACTTATCAAAAAATTTTAACCTAACAAGGTGATTTGGTAATTCAGTTATAACTCACTGCAACACATTAAGAACAGAATTTCCTCATTTTTTAAATCTACAATTTATTTTTCTCTCTGTAGAAATTTATGTACTAAAACCGAGGGTTCCGTACACGTACTGAATTATATTTTTCCTGAAGTCTAAATAGAAAAATATAAGTGAATGTAAAACTGGAGTCCATTAGGTCAAAAATTGTAACCGCCAAGAAGAAGAACACATTTTTTTGACTAAATTTTCAAAAATATCCATTATTTTGCTGAGAACAATATAACTGTCAACTCCAATCATTTTCGCTATATTTTTCCTTAAATCTGCGCGTGACAATACATAAGTTATGTAATAAAAATTTTGTTTTAAAAAAGAGCAGATTAAACTAATGTATTTTAAAGATTTTATTCTTTAAAACCTCGCATGCACAATGGTTTCCAAAAATAAAATAAAATTTTGATTAATTTCTGCTGCACTGAAAATAACGAAAAAATTTAAAATTAGTCTTAATATTAAAGTAGTAATTTAAATTTGTTATTTATTAATAAAAAGATACTTGAGAAATATTTAAGCAGTGTAAAAATCACTCAAAACAATTAATTTAAAAAATTAAAACAACAATACAAAATAAGTCTAAAAACTTATCTGAAAATTCTTTTCAGTTTTTTTTCAGTTGACTACGTCTGAAGTTATTAAATGAGAAAAATATAATCCTGTTTATGCAATTTTGGTTATAAATTTATACGATTTATACCAGCTTTTGAAAAACATCACCTACAAATCAAATGAATTTTAAAAAGAAATTGTGTAAAATATAACTGTTCTGAAAATTAATCCTAATATTCTTTTAAAGTATAAATATTACAAAACAATACTTAGTAGACCCTACTAAAAATAAAATCAGGAATAGTCAGACAAATGGTCAGGCCGCCTGACCACTTTAATCCAGTTTTCTTACGATTCTGGATGGATCTCGTCAGAAATCTATCACAACTGATCAGGAGGAAGTTTAAAGTGGTCACAAGTTTGCTACTATCCCCTCCTCTTTGTTGACCCCGCCCATAATTGGTGACTATTTGAGACCATTTGTATCTCATTTTTGACCATATTTTTAAGCCACTTCTGTTTTATTTACTTAAACAATATGCAAAAAGTTGCAACAAATTAATTTTAAAAAATATATTTTATTATTTAATATCAGTTTGTTTACATACGGAACAACTTGAAACTAATTCCTGGAATTAAATTAAATTTTGGGCCCTACGGGGATCGAACCCCGACGCATGACCTAACCTAGTGCCTAAACTAACTGCCCTAACGACTGCGACTACCGAACCGACTTACATATTTCTGGATTCAACTGTCTATATAAAGAGCAACTGTAAAATAGTAAAATTCAATTACCAATATTATCAATAAATCAGAATAAACTGTTAAATAATTTTTATTAATTAATTATATTTCAATTTAGTCATAATAGGTTATGTGAATTAATAAAAATTAACATTATTAATTGAATCAGTAATAAATTAAGTCTTAACTTTACAATTTGGAATGTTTCATAAACTATAATACGAATACAGATTAATAATTCATTATTATTATATCTGCATTTAAAATGAATTTGGTATAATTTATAATAATAATGAATTATTAATGAAATATTGAAATTTTTATAAATTTTAAATTTAAATTATTAATAATCATTATAGTAAGAAATTATTCTATTAATGATTAATAATAATTTAAATATAACTGTATTTCAATTATAATGCAAATACTTCTCATAATAAGTACTGACTGGTATAGTAAATTACTAATATTATGAAACAAAATTTATTATTAATTAAGTATATTAAATAATTACAAGTAAATATACATATATTAAATTAATATATTATAAATATACATTAAATAAATATATTAAATAATGTTAAAAGAATGGACCGAATGTTTTGATTTATTTACCTACTTTTGCTGTATAATTAATTCAATAATTATATGAATTTGAAAAATGAGAACTTTGTTAAGTTAGAAGAACAATTTTTATAATAGAATAATGTATTCTGAAATGTAAAAAATAAATTTGAAAGATTTTATATGTATATGTTAGGCTCAAAGACCGAAAACGCTCATTGAGCGAAAATATAGTCCACAACGCGTTGTGGCTACTTCAAATTGTCCACAACGCGAAATTCGTGTTGTGGCATGGCAAAAAGTGCTCAAAACGCGTTGTGGTAATTTAAAAAGGGCCACAACGCGAAATTCGCTTTGTGGCTGCTACAATATTCGGCCACAACGCATTGCGGTAATTAAGAAATGCCACAATGCGTTCTGGATTCTTTTATATTTGCCATTACACGTTTTGGTAATTTAGAAAAATCATAACACATTTTGTTGCTTGCAAAGAAGGTGTATACTAATTACCTGTCTTATCATTTGATACTTAATTAATTAATTTTCTATTATAAGTATGTCATTAGCCTCTACGATTATAATGCCTTTGAAATTTTCTTTATTCAATGAATAGTTACAGTAGTAAAATTTCCACATCGGTGATTGCTAAAGTAGATTTAACTTAAAATTTTTGTCGTCTTTGTGTAATATTTATACTGTGACATTTATATAATTTAAAAAGCTGTGCAGGATTTTAACAATAATATTAATAACTCATAATGGATAATAAAGAGGCAATATTTTTTGGGAAATTAAGTGAATTGATGAAGAATAGCACGGTACGATATTTATTATTTTTATATAAATTAAGTAAGTAAAAATAAAACAATGAAAAAATATAGATCAAAGTACAAAATAATAAAGTACAAATGTTTATGTTTAAAGTTAATTTCGGGTATTTATAGTTTAAATTATTTGTAAATAAAATTATATGTTATTTGCTAAAAAAATACTACAGTTATTTATTTCTTATCATTTCTAAATTACCAAAACGCGTAATGGCAAATATAAAAAAATCCAGAACGCATTGTGGCATTTCTTAATTACCGCAATGCGTTGTGGCCGAGTATTGTAGCAGCCACAAAGCGAATTTCGCGTTGTGGCTCTTTTCAAATTACCACAACGCGTTTTGTGCACTTTTTGCCATGCCACAACACGAATTTCGCGTTGTGGACAATTTGAAGGAGCCACAACGCGTTGTGGACTATATTTTCGCTCAATGAGCGTTTTCGGTCTTTGAGCCTAACATATATATAAATTTTCATGAGACTTTACCAAAATTAGAAAGATGAACCAAAATTTTTATATGTTATGTGTTCACACATTTTAGAAATAGTCAAGAATTTTAGAAATGGTCAGGAATTTTAGAAATGGTCACAGCTTCGAAAAAGGGGGGAGTAAAGTGGGAGGAGCTTGGAAAGTTTTTGGTTAGGAATGGTGAGAAACGTTCGAAAACGTCAGAAGTGGTGAGACTGTTCAGGAATGTTCAGAAATTCTGACCATTCATGACGATTCCTGATTTTATTTTTAGTAGGGAGAGCAAAATATAAAAAACAATTATAAAAATATAATCTAAAAAAATATATTTTTAGACATACTTTATTTTCTTTAATATCTATAAATTTATACTCACTTGTGAAAATAAACGCGTTAATTTCTTCTTATTTTTGAAATGTAGAAAGAAATATTAACACAATATTAAAAATCTTTTAATTCTATTTATTTATACATATACATTTGATGGCTTTTAAGTATATGTAAAATGTATATGTATACAATTCGCATTTGAAAAGAAATGATGTGATCACACCATTTCATACTGTATTTCATATATTACTGCTTGCCTGCAGTAAAACATGAAAGTAAGAGAGTCAGAATATTCAAATTATGTTTTCTCTCCGTTTCTCTAGTTGCAGTCTCACTGAAGGTGTGAGTGCACCATAACTCTTAATTTATTTTACTTGCCCATCTCTGCATTTCGTCTATAGTTTTTCTCCCATTGCTTCCGAACTCTTGTTTGTTTACAAGTTTGTAACCAAACAAAAGTGACAATTTTCCAAAACTCAAATAGTAGTTACTTATGAAATTACTAATTATTTCAATAAAATTTGTTAGTAGAAATTGTAGATTTTTATATGTTGTGGTTTTTGACATTATCGTAACTTGTTTTGAGTGAAGTAAGTGAATACACACTCGTAAGTTTTTTACACCTAATAATTTTTACCCTCTACCCTCTATCATTTTTACCCTTTACCCAAGCAATTTTTACCCTCTACCCAAGTCATTTTTACCCTGTACTCTTTAAAATATTACCACTCCTTTCTTCTGTGATATTTAGGACGAGAGGAAAAACCTATTAAAGAGACAAGAAAATTGCCAGAAAAACGAAAATTACTTGAGTCATCATTAAATAACATAGCAAATAAAAAAATTAAATTAAATCTAGAAGAAAATATAATTACTGAAGATATACATGAGAATCAAGAGGGCTTTTCTGATTCATCAAATTCGACAAATTTATTTCATCAAATTTTTGAGGAAAATAATCCAATTCAAATGCCTCCTTCTTGGATTAAGTGGTGTTGCTTTTTCGAAACGAATAGCAAGATTAGTAAATGGACAAATAGATTCTTTCTGCCAAAAAGAAATAACAATTGGTGAAAATATGAAAATTATTATGAAAATTAATGGACAATTTATTGATTACAAAGATTTTGGTGTAGAAAGTGACGAAGTTCATTCGATTCAAGAGGTTGAAAAAATAATTGCAACAATTGACAAGCGACAAATTTGTGAAGGGTGTCCAAATGAGAAAAATATGAAAAACAATTATCTTTGGAATTCTTTTGCTAAAGCTGATAAACTTGATGTATTACGTCATAATAAATGCTCTTTATTGTTACCTGAAAATTTTGTATTAAATGAAAAATCGAAAAAAATAAGCAATGTAAATTTTGTAGAAATGTTAAGACATTAATTAATAATTAATAATCGGACGAAAAATCGAGCTCAACAAGATGTTAGTTTATTAAAAGAGTCCATAAAAGTTTGTCATTAAAATGGCAAAAATTAAAGAACAAACTGTAGACGAACTGATAGCTGCGAACGACAAAATAAGTTCAAGTGAAAAGTTAGCTATTCACGAAATATTTAAAGCGTCTAGAGTAAAAAATCCAAACAATCAGAAATATTCAGATGAATGGATTGTTTTATGTATTTTAATACATATGAGGTCTCCTGTAACGTATCGAATGTTAAGAGACAATGAAATTTTACCTTTACCTGCTGTTCGAAGTATCCGAAGGTAATTACCCAGGTTAAATTCCCGTACAGGATCCTTAAAGGATCCTCTCGGGATCCTGTGCAGGTCCTGTGCAGGATCCCGACCGGATCCCGTACGGGAAAATTGAAAATTCCTGCGAAGGAACACACATAGGTTCCCATCTCAAGTACATTCGCAAGATCTCTCGTAAGTTCCTGAACAGTTTCCCATGTGGGATCCTTGCCACTTAAGATCATGTAAAGAACTTGTGTACGATCTATCATGGTTTCCTTTGTAATGAAAGTGATAACATCATAGGGTCTTATGATGTTTTCTATGTCAGATCTTGTACAGGTTCTCACATAAACAACCCTGGCAAAAATCTTTTGCATGATCATGACTATGATCCTGTGTGTGTTCCTTAGAGGGATTCTACAATGTACAGAGTTGTTTTGGTAGGAAACTAAAGATGTTCCTGCATGGGAACTTTTGTTTTATATATACCTTGACCTTATAAATAGTGTGTGTGTTCCTACGTGGTAACCTTCGAACGTTTCTTGACAAGTTCATAAATACCTTTACACTCGTAAGTAGTATGCGTTCCTACGTACACTACCGTCCAAAAGTATTAGGACGATTACATTCGACTCTATGAAAAAACATGCCATCACTTTTTCAATCATATCTCGGAAATAAAAGGAGGTACAAAAAAAACTTAAATATGGTTAGAAAGCTGATTAAATTCTGCGTAAAATAAGCCGTCTTTGAAGTCATTTCGTTAATTATTTTTTGAGTTGTAGAGTGAGAAAGAAATAAAAAAATTATCAAATTTTCTCATTTTTGTCTCTTGACTTCAACTTTTTCAAAAATCTAGAAAAATTTAGATAAAATTTTTCTAAAAACAAAGAAATCTTCGTTAGAATTTCAGCTTAAAAGTAAGCCTTCGAAAATTAAAAAAGGTTCATCCGTCTTCGATATATCATTAAAAATGTGAAGCAGTGTTTCGACCGATTGCTGCATTGAAATTCAACTATGACGACTCGATTCTGGCTTCGCGCGGCAGCGAAAGAGAGAAAACAGAGACGAATTTTTGCTAGAGAATAATAAATAATGATGTTTCACGAGTAATATAAAGAAACTCAAAAGTTCCTCGTTCAACCGCATGCATTCGTTCCTGTTTTCTCTCTCATTCGTTACCGCGCGAAGCCACAATCGAGTCGTCACAGTTGAATTTCAATGCACCAATCGGTCGAAACACGGCTTCACATTTTTAATGATATATCAAAGACGGATTAACCTTCTTTAATTTTCGAAGACTTACTTTAAAGCTAAAGTTCTAACGAAGATTTCTGTGTTTTTAAAAAAATTGTATCTAAATTTTTCTAGATTTTTGAAAAAGTTGAAGTCTAGAGACAAAAATGAGAAAATTTGATAATTTTTTTATTTCTTTCTCACTCTACAACTCAAAAAATAGTTAACGAAATCACTTCAAAAATGGCTTATTTTACGCAGAATTTAATCAGCTTTCTAACCGTATTTAAGTTTTTTTGTATCTCCTTTTATTTCCGAGATATGATTGAAAAAGTGATGGCATGTTTTTTTATAGAGTCAAATGTAATCGTCCTGATACTTTTGGACGGTAGTGTAGTAACCTTCGAACGTTCCTTTACAAGTTCATATATACTTTTACAGTGGTAAGTAGTATGCGTTCCTACGTTGTAACCTTCGAACGTTCCTTTACAAGTTCATATATACCTTTACACTGGTAAGTATTATACGTTCCTACGTAGTATCCTTCGAACGTGCCTTCACAAGTTCATGTATGTTTTTTCACTGGTGAGTAGTGTGTGTTCCAGCTTGGTTACCTACGAAAGTTCTTGCACAAGTTCATACCTACCTTGACATTGGTGAGTACTATGTATATTATACGTGTATAACCTTTGAATTTTGCTTCATAAGTTCGCACATACCTTATATTCTGTTAAGTAGTATGTGTTCCTAGATGAGAAGTTCAATATAAACTATTATATTTATTAAGGGGACATTCCAGTTCAAAATGTTAAAAAATCAATTTTTTTATTTTCGGATTTCTTATATTGTCAAGAATACTCTCCTAAAATTTTATTGTAAAATTCGAAGTAAAACAAAAGTTATACATACTAACTTATTCTTCGCCATGTCAAAGATCTAGGGTTGCTAATTACGAATATGATATCAGATTTTTGAAATTCATAATGGCGGATCCAATATGGCATTTAATTAATTTTCATCCTGTCTATAAGTAGAACCTCAAAAACTGGAAAATTTCCAACTCCTTCTTTATTTATAAAAGAAATTCTGAATAAAAACATGTGTTTTTTCATGTTTTGGGGAAAAAGTACTTTTAAAAAAGGAGGGGAAGAAAATTTCACTTTTTTGAAGTTCCACACCTAAAGAAATATCTAACGAAGAGAATGGCACTTCCTTTTTGGTTTTATCTGTTTTAGAAAGTTTGGAATCGATCTTACCATAAGAAATGGACATTTTTGCAAATGGTGTATATCGTCGCCATTCTTAACGGTGTTGCGCAAATTCAAACAGTGGTCGTCTTTTAAAAATGGTTGCTTGAACATAATAATAATAAGGAAAAACACCAGTTATCCTAAAATTTTATTCTTTCATTGGTGCAGAAGAAATAGAAAATCCAATATGCCCATTAGGTGCTGCCCTCTGGTGGTAATTTTATGTATCGCGCATTTGTTTAACTCTTTTTTATTTTACTTCCTGTCGTTGTAAATCTAAATAAATCTTTTACTTCTTGCGTGCAAATGAAAGATAAAATATTCATGATATCTTGTATTTTTTCCGATTTTGCAATAACTGCACGAATTGGGAGAAAAATCATTTTCAAATCAGGTATACATTTGAGCAACCATTTTTAAAAGGCGATCACTGCAGAACACCATTAAGTAAAAATTAAAAGAAACTTTTTTTGCATATTCTTAAAAAAAATATTTGTTACATGTAATATAAATTTTTCAAATAAATTTCAGTTATTTTAATAGTATATACTAAAAAAGCCTTATTTTTTCCTGTTTTGAACTGGAATGTCCCCTTAATTTATCATTATTTGTAATGATATATAATTAATGAATTACAGAGTGCAACATATTTGAGGTCATCGGATGTGTACGAACTTTTGACTTTAGTTTCTGAAAGTACTTATCGAAACTAGCAAAAACATACTTCAGATTTGCTAGATTAGCTCGGATTTTAATTTTATCGAAATATGAATTTTTTTTTAATTTTCACTTTTTTTCAGTTTTTAGATACCGGTGGGTGGGAACGCTGGCTATTAAAAGTTTATAAAAATATTCACAATGGTCTTAATTTGAACATCAATAATTTCTTGAACACCACATGAACACAAAAATTATAAAATTGTACAACTTGGCAGCGGTTCTCACATTTCTCGGTTTTTTGATAAGGCGAGTGGAAACGCTGGCTATTAAAAGTTTATTAAAAAAATTGTCAATTGTCACCATTTGAAGAGCAATAATTCCTCCTTAATTTTTGACATTGAACAAAAAATTTGGTCAAAAATTGTTCGAGTTATGGGTTTTTTTTAACTTTTTAAAATTTTTCGGTTTTTCTAATAAGAGTGTGTGAACGCTGGCTATTAAAAGTTTATTACAAAAAATTCGCAATAGTCCCTCTTAAATTTCTGATAAAGAAAAAAAATTTGGCCAAAAATTGTTCCAGTTATGAATTTTTTTTTCACATTTTTCGGTTTTTGATAAGCCCTGGATTAGTCCGAAAATTGTACGAAAAGGGTCCGAAAATGATCTACGTTAGTCTGATATTAATCCGAACGAAAACCTGAATTCGAAAACACTCCGGAGTAATTCTGAATGTCTACGAATTCAGTCCGTAATTAGTCCGCAACAATCCGAATTTATAACCAGTGAAGAATTCTTCTAAAATAAGTACGGAATTATCAGAAATCAATATTTAAAGAATACGGAATTAGTCCGCAACAATCAAAATTTAATATAGCTAAATAAAACTGAATCCCTAAAATGTCCGAAGCAATCCGAACTCTGTAAGCAAGAAATCCGATAGCAGTCCGCAACAATTTGAAATTAAGTGTTGCAAAATCCTATTCCGAAACAAGTATGAAACAATCCGAAAACTGTATGCAACGAATCCAGAAATCGTCTGCAACGATTGGGATTTAATCCAATTGAAAGACATAATCAGAAACAATCCGAAATATGTATGCCGTAATAATTCCGAGCGACAAAAACCTGACCATAAGCAGACTGTTTCGGATTAGCTGCGGATTCACTGATTAACAAATCCGATTACTTCTGCATTTACTAGTTACATCTGATTTGACGAACTTCGGACTAAATCAGACTAATTACGAATTCAATAGTTGTAAAAAACGGTATTGATTTTAAACTTAATTCAGGGTGAAAAACTCTGCATTAAACCGTACTGTTGCAGACAAAAGGCACTTTTGAACGTTCGTCTAAAACTGTTTTGAAATGTCATATATGTAACACTGACGTAGAAGTAAATAGCTTATCGTACAACGATTTTTTTGTTAATTTTGATGTTTCTTATCAATTGTCTGAATTAATTGCGTCAAATAGTGAGTATTTTAAATTTGTTATGTCGGAAAGAATTTATGAAAAAGATGTTTTCAAGGATATTTATGATGGGAAAAAGTATCGACAGTTTCTTGAAAACTTAAATTCGTCTGACAGAGAACAATATATTACTGTTAATTTCAATACTGATGGTGCGCCATTATTTTAAAGTTCTTCATATTCTATTTGGCCAATTTTCTTGCAAGTAAATGAATTACCATTTCACGTAAGAAGTTCAGAATTAATTGTAGGAGGATTATGGTTCGGTAAGAGTAAACCAGATATGAGTATTTTCTTAAAGCCCTTTGTTGAAAGCATTAATAAACTCTTCACTGATGGTTTCAAATGTAATATAGATAATCAGGAAGTAACCCTTAAAGTCTATCCTATAGTATGTTGCGTTGATTCGGTGGCTCGTGCGTCTCTGCATTGCTGTATGCTATTTAATGGCAAGTATGGATGCCCTTGGTGTCTCCATCCGGGTAAATGGGTTTGTAATCCTGTAAAACCTAATTCTGGAAGTCATAAGTACCCTTTAATAGTTGAAGAAGTAAATCTTCGAAACGTAGAAAATACTATAGAGCACATGTTTGAAGGAACTGCTTTAAACCCCTGTTTCAGTTTCAAGGGTCCATCTCCGCTAATCAATCTTAAAGATTTTGACATCATTGAAGGTTTTGTACCCGATCCTTTACATGTATTTGCCGGAATTGGAAAACAGTTTGCAAATGTTTGGTTCGGCTCGAAAAATAAGAGTTCTGGTTTAGTTTCAAAACATGATGTTGAAAAAATTAACAAAGTTATGAAAAATTTAAAAGCACCTTCTCAAATAGGTCGTTTATGCTGTACATTAGATGATAAAGCATTTTGGAAGGGAAAAGAATGGGAAAACTGGATCCTATATTATAGCATTCCCATAATTCAATCGTTTTTAAAAAAAAAACTTGGTAAAACATTTGCTTCTCCTTGTTGAAGCAATTTACATTCTTTCACAAGAAAAAATCACTTTACTGCAAATTGAAAAAGCTGATATCTTATTGCACCAATTCGTTTGCGATATAGAATTATTATATTCAAGTATGAAAATGACATTTAATGTTCATCAGCTGTTGCATCTCGCTAAAAGTGTCCTAAATTGGTGTCCTTTGTGGGCGCATAGTGCTTACGGATTTGAAAGTGGTAATGGCGAATTGCTGAAAATCATTCATGCAGCTAAAGGTGTACACCATCAACTTTGCCGACACATTGGTTTAAAATGTAGTTTAATAACAATAAAGAGAAAAGTTTATCAGAATTCTTCTGCTAGCACGAGAAAATACATCGACGAGTTGTGTCAAAATAAAGTACAAAAGTCTTTTAAAATGTCGGACGCTAGATATTATGGTGCAATGTTTAAAGTAAATGACGAATGGAGAAGGATATTAGGTCTCTCTGATAACGCTGTAGAATTTAAAAAAATGGTCAGAAATGGTTGTCTTCATTTATCGAATATTAAAATTAATAAGAGATCTGACAATACGTTCGTTCGTCTAAGAAATGGCTCCCATGGAAACATTGTAAGCTTTGTTATAGATAAGGAAACTAAAAGAGAATTAGTAATGTTGCAACTGTTGAAAACAAGACCTGCGTTTCCAAATAATCACCTGGCTTATCAAAAAGTTATTAAAATTGATGAAGATGTTGAAGCAAAAAATATTAAAGAAATTGACACTATTTGTATTTCTATTACAATTAATAATCAGCGATTCATCTATCCAGTTGCTAATACTCTTTCGTATTAAATGTTCTATGAGCTTGCTACAAAATTATTGCAAGATTGCAAAATAGTTTTTTTTAGTTTCCAAAAAAAATGCTTTAATGTTTTCTACATTCTTCTTTTTATATTTTATAAAGTAAATCATACATTACTATAAAAAACACAATTTTGCAATCGTGATTGCAAAGATTTAATCGTAAGATTGCTATCTTGCCATGCAACCTCGACAAGATAGGAATTTTATCTGACAATATGCTTACACAGCAAAGTTGCTAAACTCACATTTCTCACAGGCAATTTCAATTTCCTTCAATTTTTTACTGCCAAATGGTATAGCAGGATAAGTATGGAAAAGTGCCCCTCAAGTATTTTTTCATATTTTTCCATACATTCTACCCACTTAAAAATAACTTTCTGAAATTTTCAAGTAAAAATTTTGAGTTCATGATATGCTCGCGTCTTAGCACCAATAGGTGATAGTAAAAATTGAAAGTCAATCTGACACCATCTGCAAAGTTAGAAGTTAATTTTTGTAAAAAGTCTGTTTTGCTAAAATGATAACGTTATTTTCAAATTAATTCACGTCGTACCTTACAATTTAGAAAAAAATGAAATATGGGCTGACGGGACAAGGATAGTTAGAGCTAATACAACACGGTAAAATCCTGTTAATGTCATTGCAAATTTTAAAAAAGTTTTTAATTGTTCTTTTTAGGTTGATATACATAATGGTACGTAATTATATACGGAAAACGAAGCTTATTGACCTAGAAATTGGTGGTAGTCTGAAGAAAATTGGTTTAACCTCAGATTCTATTTCAAACAATGCAATAATTGAAATTCAGAAAATGTTAAATACATATTTTTAATACTTCAGATGTCAATATTGAATAATTTAAATCTAATAAAATAAAAAAAAACAAAAATTTACTGATTTTCTATAACATTTTTAGCATTCAGATTCTTTTAACTATCTTTGCCCCGGTGCTGGGGCAAGGATAGTTAAAAATTTATGTTTACTTTTTCATTCGTATCTCGAAGGAATTTGAGTCTACAGTAAAATAATGTATAGCAAAATTCTAGCCAAATAACCAGGCTTTCCCAAAATACTTTTTCATTTGCAGATACATATTTAAGTTTGGCCGCTAGATCCGAAAACGTCTTACCTAACTATCCTTGCCCCATCCTCCCCTATATTAAAAAGATAAAAAAAAATTTTTCGAATTTCCTATTTAAAAAATTGCAATAAATTTATTTTGATTGAAGGGCGACACTTTTATTTATTTTCTTATTTCACTCTCTTAACTGTCCTACTTTATAAAAAAAATTATGCCCAACATGATTTCAGTGTGTGTCACAGTAGAAAACTAAAAAAATCCTACCCACTACTTTTTAATGTAAAAATTTTTTTAATGTATAAAAACGATGCACTAATTTTTTTCATTTATTATCTAAAGTAGACCACTGTATATAAAAATTGTGGATAAGATATTAGGTTACATCACTTTGAAAAAATCAAAAAAAATAGTCGGTATCTGTTTATGTAATATTTGACTGGTTAAGTTTGAAGAATTTATCAAATTCTTTTGCAACTTGTTACAGAAGGCTTTTTGGCGTTACTGAATACAAGAGTCTGCAGTTGATTTTCAAAACAATTGAAAATTTTTTGATTTTGATGATGTTTTTTTAATCGATTATCGAAAGAGTAATAAATGAAACACTATTTCATTTATTACTTTTTATTATTTTTTTTAAATCAACTTGATTTGTATTAAGCAACCTCAAAATCTCCCTAGTAACAAGTTACTAAAGAATTTGTATCACTTTAAAGAGCCAAAAGAAAATTTTTTGAAAATTTCAAAATAAAAAATTTCTGGGATTTTTAAAAACAAAGTTCAAGAATTTTTTTGTAATCTCTTTACAATTTTTAAAAAACCATTTAGTAGTTTTTTGAGAAAAAT
Source organism: Leptopilina heterotoma (assembly GCF_015476425.1). NCBI lineage: Eukaryota > Metazoa > Arthropoda > Insecta > Hymenoptera > Figitidae > Leptopilina > Leptopilina heterotoma. The sequence continues at coordinate 208,150 of NW_025111017.1, forward strand.
TAATATTTCTTTTCTTTTCCCTCTCTATAAACTTCCATGAAACTCAAAATTTTTAGTTGAAAATTTCAGAAAGTTATTATCATGTGGGTAGGAATGTATGAGGAAAATATTAAAAATATATATGAGGCCACTTTTTCCATACTTAAACAAATACATATGTCTAGTTTAAACAATAATATCTGATTATATCGCATAGAAAAATTTGATTCCGTAAATTACGTATCGTAAACTACATGGAGTACCATTTAAATTGATACAAATTTGATGTATTCCTCTAGCTGCGACTTTCATTTCTTTTTAATTTTAGTTGCCCGCATCAAAATAATAAGTTTTAAATGGACGTTACTAATAAAAATTCTTTGATAAGAGGAAAAGCGAATTAACATTAGATCTCATTGCTAGTTTTGAATAAAATGAAACTTTGTTCCGCAAATTGGTGTAAAAATTTGTTAGATAAATCAATTCTTAAAATCTAAAACTCTGATTTTAATAAATAAAATTAATCTTAAATCGTTTTAATAGAGCCACATGTATTACAAGAAAAAGTTATCTAGCTCAGCTAGATCATTCACGATCTTTCCAAAATTTATTAATATTCATTTATTAATTTATTTATTATTTATAAATTTCGGCAACAACGAAGCTTTCTTCATCTAAAACTAAATAGTCGAAAATTGTTTTCCAATTCCGCTAATCACAAGCGTGTAAAAGAATTCAGCAGCAAATGATCTTTAAAATCTAAAAATTAATTTTTTCGGAATAATATCATCTTTCATGTGTTATGTATGATGCATTTAAATTTCACTCTTTTAAACATTTAGATCAAGCTTAAAAATATATTTATCTGTTACATATATTTGAATTTTTGTTTCTCAGGAGCTTTATAAACCCATGAACTAAGATAAAAAAATTGGTCGCAACCATACGAGCCATTATATTGCATGAATCTTTGAAATTGTTGTCGTGTTACTAAGTATACGAAGCAGACTATAGTATAAACTTTTAATACACATTTTTACCCCTTTTATAATTTATAATATATTAAATTAGTTGAATAATCGAATGATTCTTGGATAATAAATGGCTCATAAAAGACATTTATGTTTGGCTTGTCTTTTCTTAACAAAGGATCTGCAAGGATTGAATATTTAATTCTCATTTAAAGTGGTACCTTATTCATTACTTTATAAAATTGACCAAATAGAGTAAAAGAAAACTTTTAAACAAAGGTGCTCCATATAATAATATCATATAAAAATACATCTTCCTCATATATATAAGACAATTTGCTGATATTTCTTGCCATCATGGATACCTCATGATTATCCCCAATTTGGGACGCATGATTATTCCCCAAATGTTATTTTTCCGAAATGTCATTTTACTGAACTGCACTTTTGCGAATAGTCATTTTTGCGAAATGTCATTGTTGTGAATAGTCATTTTTGCGAATAGTAATTTTTGCGAAAAGTCATGTTTACGAATTGTCATTTTTGCGAAAGGTCATTTTTGAGAAATGTCATTTTTGCGAATTGTCACTTTTGCGAATCGCCATTTTTACGAATTGACGCTTTTCCGAAAAGTCATTTTTGCGAAAATTACTATAGTAAACTTGTATGTATATATAGATTCACTGTAGCATTTTTCGCAAAAATGACAATTCGTAAAAATGACTTTTCGACATATTTATTAGAACAGCGCGTGCGCAACAGATCATTTAATCGCATTCTGCAGATTATTTAGCACGGACAACCAAATTGTAGTAATCTCAACAAAAAGTGCTCAACAAAACGATTTTGTTAAGATTACAATATTATTTTTCTCAGTGTATTTTTATAATAATAATAATTATTTTTATAATTATAATAATTTTTAAAATGTTTTTCTGTATACCAGCGGATACCAAATGTATATTAATGAATGAAAAATTATTTCTTTATTTCAGTTTTATATTCAATTAATTTATCTAAAAATAAAATAAAATATTAGGGTAGAGTGGGGTAAAAAAGACACATTTTTACTTTTGATGCTGTAAAATCTGTATTTACAAATTTTTTCTCAAATTTCCAATTGTTATTGAAAGTTTAGTTATTAAGCTTGAAAATTCTTGACGAAAATATTTTTTATCTCATGAAAGGACTACCCAGTAAAAAAAATTCAATACACGGACCCCGGAGTTCGTATACAAGCTCGGTAGCTCGTATGAGAAATATGAGAAAACTCTCATACGAGCCTTTTCCGTAATGAGAAGTGTATAGATGCTTGTATACGAGGTGACTTTTAAAGCATTTTTCTTAATATAACACTATTTTAAAGTAAATGTAGATAATAGAAATGAATTTTCAAAGTAAAACAAAGCTAAATTTATAAGGGAAATGAAGTTTTAAGAAAAAAGGGTAATTTTATTCAAAAAATGTATTCACACTGAAAAAAGGTTAGAATTTGATAATTCCTTGTTACTCTAACTAACCGACATTAGATATTTCTCGTATACGGTAAGCACATTTTGTATTAAATTTGATTATTTTATATAAGAAAATATTTATATAATAAATAAATAATAATATATTATTAATTAGTAATGAAAAAAACTTATTTATTCTACCGCCAATACAAAATCGTGCTTACCGTATCCGAGAAATATCTAATGTCGGTAAGTTAGAGTAACAAGGAATTATCAAATTCTAACCTTTTTTCAGTGTGAATATATTTTTTGAACAAAATTATCCTTTTTTTCTTAAAACTTCATTTCCCTTATGAATTTAGCTTTGTTTTAGATGAGAAAATTCATTTCTATTATCTACATTTACTTTAAAATAGTGTTATATTAAGAAAAATGCTTTAAAAGTCACCTCGTATACAAGCATCTATACACTTCTCATTACGGAAAAGGCTCGTATGAAAGTTTTCTCATATTTCTCATTCAAGCTACCGAGCTCGTATACGAACTCCGCGGTCCGTGTATCGAATTTTTTTTACTGGGTAAGTTATAAGAGTTTTACGAAAGCACTGTAAGTGGCTTTTTTGCACCACCTGGTGGAGTGAAAAAGCCACCCTACGATTTTAGCAAAACATGTTATCAATTTAGGTATTTTTATAATTTTCCTTTATTTATATGACAAATAGTCTTATTTGAAAAATATTCTAATAATTATGAAAGAGTTTTTAGCAAGCAAAATTTAAAATTATATTAAGTTTGCCTGTTTTCGATTTGCACTGCCAATTTTTCGTACCTTATTTAGAAGTTCTCTTTAAGTTTCACCACAGATAACATATTTCCTTGCAACCTTTTATTCATTGTTTATTTTTTAATGCACTTTAAACTACTTTTTCGTCGTGTTTAATTAATTTTATTAAATAAACACGAGAAATTTTACAAAATAAGAAGGTTAGTTAAAATATAAAACAAGTGAATTTCACAAAATATTCAATGGATTTTTTGCCCTGGCTTTTTTACACCCAAGACCAGTTATTAAAAAAGCAAAAATAAATTTTTAATTCAGTTCAATTTCTAAAAATTACCATTGTATACGTTTTTGGTATACTTTTCTCCTTATGTACAAACATTTACTTTTATTATTCGTTCACTTAATCAGATTGTAATATGTATGAAAAGTTCACCAAAATGTTTTCAAAAAAGCAACAAAAAATTAAAATTACAATAAAAACAATATTAATCTAGGTACAACATTCAAATTAGATTCAAAAGTTGCGTATTAACTAATAGTATTTATATTCTAAACAGCTGATAAATCGGCTTAATAGTTTTTAAATAAAACTCAAATGGCTTTTTTACCCCACTCTACCCTACCTAATAAATTTTAAATCAAGAATATCAAATTGATAAATAGAACAATATTTTTCAGGATGTTTGCAACAAACTTTACATGTGTATAAAACTATCTTAACATTTCAAATAAAAAAAATTCTTTAAAAATAGGACGCAGATATGGAAAATCACATATAGTTTCAATTATGCAATTTCACATTAATTTAATTTAACTCCATATGTAATGAAAATGTGAGCTTAAATAAGATATCAGAAAAATTATTTATAATTTTCTTTAATAAAATAAAAAAACTTTATGTATAATATACATAGTACTCACCAATGTCAAGGTAGGTATGAACTTGTGCAGGAACTTTCGTAGGTAACCAAGCTGGAACACACACTACTTACCAGTGAAAAAACATACATGAACTTGTGAAGGCACGTTCGAAGGATACTACGTAGGAACGTATAATACTTACCAGTGTAAAGGTATATATGAACTTGTAAAGGAACGTTCGAAGGTTACAACGTAGGAACGCATACTACTTACCACTGTAAAAGTATATATGAACTTGTAAAGGAACGTTCGAAGGTTACCACGTAGGAACACACACACTATTTATAAGGTCAAGGTATATATAAAACAAAAGTTCCCATGCAGGAACATCTTCAGTTTCCTACAAAAACAACTCTGTACATTGTAGAATCCCTCTAAGGAACACACACAGGATTATAGTCGCACGGTGAGCTTGGATGAAATTCAACCCAAAAGTCATGACCCTTTCTGGTTTATTTTTGATATTATTTAAGTGATGTCTAATAATCATTTTAAGATAAAAATTAAAATAATCGTTGGAGGGAAACTCAAATTATATTGATTTTTTAATTTTTTTCTAGGTTATTGTACATATTTTCTGAAGGATAATGTTTTAAACAATATTTATTGCTTCAAAAGATATATTTTAACATTAAAAAACATTCTATTTAGTAAAAACAATATTTTAATATTTATAAAGCTAAAAAATTGTCGAAAAAGTCGAAAAAGTGTGAATTTTTTCGTTTTTCTGAAAATTACTCTTTTATAAGTCATTAAACACTCATTAAGTCCAGTTTCTTTGGTGAAATCTTTTTTTCTGGACCTTACTTGAAAACCATATAATAATATGTTTAAAAAAGTTTAATTTTAAACAATTTTAAATAAATAAACTTGATTTATATCTTGAGCATCGAAAGTCACTGTTTTTTAAATTAGCGCTGGAAGAGTTTTTGAGTTATTCTTATTGGATGCTCTTATAAAATTAGTTTCCATGGTAATCAAATAATCTGTTGATATAATTCATGTTTCATTCTTAGTCACTGTTTGAATATCATTTTATATTTATTAAATAAAATGCTGAAAGCAGGAACGCACGAGGATAATCGTTTGAAAATTTGTTTATTGTGTTTTCGAAAATCGAAAGTTATGATATCAGTGACAGGAAAATTGAAAGATCACGTTATCAATTTGTTTGAGTACGACTGTAGTGATGAGAGGTTACCAGCTGCTTTATGCATTAATTGTAAAGAAAAAATTTATGATAACAAAAGTGATTCAGAGAACTTGGCAAAATTACCCATTTTTTCCGATCTTGAGCCGCTTAGAAGCATGAACACTAGATTAAGTAGCAAATCTCTATGTGAATGCTATATTTGTCAACTCGTCAGAAATTCAGTACCCAAAAATTTTCGTAGTTCAGAATTGCAGAAAATTCCTCCTGAGAAAGGCCTTAAGAATTTAACAAATGACAAAATTTCAGGTATAATATTTCCAAATTGTATGTATAAGTTTATTGTTTCTTTTTATACATTTACAGAAAAACTTAAGAAATTTTATTTTTAATAGAAGCCAGTTCTTCTCAAGAGAAATGTTGCAGTTACTGCTTTTCACTAGTTGGGAAAGGTCTGTCTCATAAGTGCAATTTAACATCACGGTTAAATAATCTGACTAAAAGTATCACTGAATTGGGTCCGAAGGTAGTTGATCAAGTTGTTTCAACCTTGTTAAAAAGATATGGGAACCTATGTGTGTTCCTTCGCAGGAATTTTCTATGTAAGAAATTAGAACAGGAAATTAGAACGTGCAGGAAATTAGAACAGAGTTCCTGTGCAGGTTCCGATGCAGGAACCTTAGCTATAAAAGGTTCCTGTAAAGGTTCCTGTACAGAAACACTTGCAGGATCATGTACAGGAACCTTTACAGTTTTGTAAACTGCAGGTACTTAAGTATAAAGGATCCTGTAAGGAACCCGTAAAGGATCCTACACAGTTTCTTCAATTAATTTATTTATATTTTTAACTCCTGCGCAGTAGTTTTCTATGAGTTTCTCGAATGCGCAATACATTTTTCTGTCCAACATTGTTATACGAGCCTAACATATTGAAATATGAAGTCTATGTATGTCAAATGTTGCTTAACATATAAAAATTAAAAAAATTAAAGTTTCCTGTACATGATCCTGCAAGTGTTCCTGTACAGGAACCTTTGATATCTAAGGTTCTTGCATCGGAACCTGCACAGGAACCCTGTTCCAATTTCCTGCACGGGATCCGGTCGGGATCCTGCACAGGATCCTGTACGAGGATTTTAACCTGGGATATAGTTCGATTAAATAAAAATTTTTTGAGATATATTCAATATATATTAAAAATAAAATAATAAATAAGTAAATATATAAATTTATAAAAAAATAAATAAGATTAAAATAAATTTTATTAATAACAATGAACAACGTATAGTAAATATTTTTTATAAAATATAAAATTAATAAATATAGTTTAATAACAATAAGGAATTCATTTTTATGTGTATGACATATAAATGAATGATTACATTAACCTATTATTTTACTTTTCAGATATTTAACTGTTATGGACTGCCCATGTGCCTTCGATCCTGCTTTTTTTGAAATACTAAAGAATAATTTTTCTGAAAAATCCGATTTAGAGCTCAATGGCATATTACTTGTCGACGAAATGGGAACTCGAAAGAATTTAGTTTTGGATCAGAAAACGATGATGTATAAAGGAATCAAAGACTTTGGAGATAATGTCACAAAAAATGTTGAGAAAGAATTAGCTGACCACGGATTAGTACTCATGTTTCAACCACTCTATGAAAGTTATTCTCAACCGATTGCAGTTTTGCTTCTAAGGGTCCTACGTCTGGCGAAAAGTTGGCTAAAATAATAGTTCAAGCGATTGCACTTTTAGAATCAGCAAGAGCAAAAATACACGGAGTCGTTGCAGATGGGGGCACTCCAAATAGAAAAGCCTGGTCATTAATGGGATGCAGTGGGAATATGGGAGATTCTTTTAAAAATTGGTTTGAAAATCCAGTAGATTTTAATCGAAAAGTATTTTTCTTTTCCGACGCACCGCACTTAATGAAAACTATTCGTAATCGATTGCTGAACGCTAAGAAGTTGAGGGCAAGTATGCTCTTATTTATTTAAATAAACTTATTTTTTACGATATAATATTAATTTAGGTAAATCCAAATGAACCCAATATGGTAGAATGGGATCATTATGTTATTTTGCATGAGTTGGATAACAATTCAAATTCTGGACTAAGATTGTGCCCAAAAATAACAAAAAAACACGTGTACATTGCAAAAAACGATAGCCTGGCTAAAATGCGAGTATCATTAGCTTTACAGGTAAATATTTTTCTGAGTTTATTCATCTAGTTTTTGATTTTTTAAAATAATATTACACTAGCAAATGTTTCGCGCGGAACGTGATATTTAATTTATTATTGTTATGAAAATTACAAAAATTTTTATTATTAAATATAATTTTTTTAAATAATTTCATAATCAAAATTTTTAAAAATCACTTATTAAGTACAAAATTAATTATTACTGTTCATATTTTCAAAAATTTTAATAAAATTTCACGAAAGAATTTAATTATTTTCTAAAATTTTAATAAATTCTTCATAAACAATTCAATTATTTTTAAAACAAAAATTTTAAATTCTTTAAAAATAATTCAATTAAAATTATTAAAGAAACTCCATTAGTTTAAAAAAATTTAAAGAAATTCATCAAAAGAATTTAATTAGGATTTTTTAAAATTTTAATAAAATTCTTTGCGAGAATTTAGTTATTTTTCTAAATAATAAAATTCTTTGAAGGAATTCTATTAATATTAAATTTTTTGATAAAATTCTTTGCAACAATTTGATGATTTTCAATACAATAATTTTAAAATTAAAAATATTTGAAAAGAAAAATTATCAAAAAGTTACCGAAACATGTACTTTATTATTATTAATAATTTTTATTTTTTTTTTGGTTTTTTAGTGCATCCGCTGCTCGTGGATTGCCTTACTACAAAGCGTATGAGGTACGGCTTAACACTTGCGAATCTACTGCGAAATTTAGCAAGACATTGAACAGCATGTTTGATGCATTAAATCGGACCTTACCGGAAACAGCTCTTCGACGTGACTGTAAAGATATTAAGGTTCTGAAAAAAAATTTATTATGGTAAAAACACTTTTTTATTTCATAATAAAGTATTGACTTTAAATCTTTTTATTATTTAGGTATTAGAAGATAGTCTGAAATGGCTCAATGAATGGGAGCAGGCAGTAAAAAATAATCTAATTAAAGATTCAGAATTTCTCACTCATTCTACCGCACAAGGTCTTCGAATGACCTTGCAATCTACGTTAGATTTGGTAGATTATTTCCTTAATGTAAAAAAAGTTGACATGGTTTTTACAGGAAGAATAAATCAAGATTCTTTGGAGGTTTGTTAAACAAACGATCAATTATTTAAAAAATACTACTTAACATTTTGTAATTTAAAGAATTTTTATTTTATAGGGGAGTGTAAGGTATGGTGGCGGACACTTTCTTTTTGCGTCTCTCTCTCTCTCAAAAAACAATATTTTTCAAAATTTCAAAAGCAGGCAGTTGCTGACATCTATTAAGCATATTTCTGTCAGAAGCGGCTGATAAAATTTAAATTCAGTAAAATTTTACAGCTCTTGGCGCAAAAAACTGATTTTTTTTATTTTTGAAAGTTGTAAGGTATGGTGGCGCATTTGGTGTATTTAACTAAAATATTATGTGGATGTTAAAATTATTTATTAAAACTACTAGAAATGATGAAAAATAACAAAAAGAAAAAAAACTGATGATTTTACATGATAGAAAAAAAAATTTCACTTCAGTTATGGTTACAATTTGGACATGTGAAGTAGCTGGTGGCTGTTTTAACGCAATTAGAATAAGAGAAGACCTCAAGTGTCACATATTCGCCAATTGTTGCGTTGGAGCACAAGAGGCATTAGTACACAAAAAATGCAAAGACAATTGAAACTCGTGCAAAAAATGATCCGCCACTGTACGTTACAAAAATTGCGCCATCATACCTTACAAGCTATTGATGAAAATATGATGGTGTTACTTTTATACAGCGCGAATTGAGAAAAATGTAAAATACAAAAAACTGTTGTCCAAGGTCTAAACAATACGTTCCATACATTTACCAGGCTCAATTTTCAAAAAATCTTCACTCTGACACTGTTAACACACATATCCAATAAACTTTTTTTTTCACTACTTTTTTATTCAAAATCACTTAAAGTATAAAGCACGCGTTTGATCATTAATACTACTGCATATAAAATGTCATCACGATAAAAGACATCGACCATAGTGATAAGGCGCTTCAGATGTGACGTTACATGCCAGATTTGACAAGTCCGCCACCATACCTTACACGCCACGATACCTTACATTCCCCTACTAATTTGTAAATCTGTTTTAGAACAATTGTAACATTATATAGAACTGTGGACTCGTCTGTATTTTGTGTTCGTCTAATGTGTTTTCGTCTGTTTATAAATGTTATAAGTATATGTGTAATTATTTTGTATTTAGCTACATTATAAGGCAAATTTGCTTCTCAGATTTAAAAACCACACAGAAAAAAATTTTACCTGGAACAGCGATAAGTTTCTCCAGAATAGCGAAAGTCTGAACTAAAATAACTACAAGTTTCGTTAATATAGTGAAATTTATAGCTGTTTCCGGTAAAAAATTTTTCTGTGCATTTTTGTTGTAAGTAATTAACTGGTAGTACTAATTTAACAATATTTTTTGATATTATTCAATTTTATTCAGAGGTTCTTTGGCACTGTTAGATTGGCAGGAGGAACGAACGACCATCCCGGTACCCCGACTTTCCTGCAAATATATATAAAATTTTAAGCTTCTATTGCATTTTAAAACCTACTCCAACAGGAAATTGCTCTCTTCCTAACACCTCGACCAAGCCACTAATGACAATGTTACAATTAAAGGAAATATTTAAAAACAATAATAAAAGTTCAAGACAAGACTTCATTAAAGATATTAAGGACAAACTCAACATTGTTATTGAAAAAGAAGATTGTCACTTCTTAGATTTCGTAAGTGTAACTGAACATGATTATACTCTACCCTATGTTATTGACTGTCTTATGTACTATGTCGCCGGAATCGTAGCAAAAAAATTTTGGACATTTCACAAATGTGAAATATGCAGATCGGAGTTCATATTTTCAAATGAAAATAATAATTTTGCAGTCATTAACAATCCGATTTCTCAGATTGTACAGTGCGAAGAAGGAAGCGAAGTCATCACACACCCTAACATTCGATTATTTAAATTTCTAAAATCGATAGAAGAATGTTTTGTAAAAAATCATGACAAGAACAACGTTTATAATGTAATAATTAACGAAATTTCCGAATAAGAGATTTAGTGAAATGGAAATTTTTTGACAAAAAAATTTTTGTACCCGGTTGTGGGCACCCTTGAAATATCCGCTAAAAATGGAAAAATATTAAAGGAAACCAACACAAATAAAGAAGAAATGAAAGTTTCTTTATTTGAAGAGACTTTGCCGGGATACAGAACAAAAATGATGACACGTTTTCACACTATGCTCATCGCTAACAGAAGCATAATGCTAGCATGTGAAGTAGCTGGCCCGCATATCATAACGCACTTCTAATGCACTGAACGACTATATTCATCGCATTTAATGGAGTTTGCGGCTGTCAATTTCCTTGGCAGAAAGTTTAGATAGATGAGACAGTAGTCCACATCATTGTCAGATGGTAGAGCCCCCTTAACATAAAGGTGCCTACAACCGGGAATGACAGTCATTTTTTAAAAAGACCAACACATTTTGTGATGCAGGATTTTGGTTAAACACGAAGGTAAATCACAAAATATAATGACAACACTGCAAAAAAAATAAACCCTTTTTTCTGAACGAATCTACACCCATATGTTGCTCTTCGAGAACAATACAAAATTACTTTTTTATTTATTTAATGCAAATTTTCTTTATTATGCTCACAGCTATTACACAAATGCCCACAACAGGCGCACTTCCCCTATTATATATTACATAATTTATATATGTACATATATTGTAGAAATACATTTCTATTACATTTATTAGTTTTCTTTAAATTTTACTACTATTATTAATATTGTTTCATTTATTCTCCTGATTTCCCTTGTGCTTCTTTACAAACTTCGGCCAAAGTACTTACAGCTTACAACTTTCAACATTTGCGTTGCTTGTAATATAGTCGTGTCACCGAGGTGAGTTCAATGTACAATAATACAACTTCTAGAATTTATTTAGGGGCCATCCACATATTATGTCACACTATTTTTTGCCATTGTTGACCCCCCCCTCCCCCATGTCTTTTCTCTGCAGGGTGTCAAATGTTGAAAGTTGTAAACTGTAAGTACTTTGGCCGAAGTTTGTAAAAAAGCACAAGGGAAATTATTTTTCTTTAGTGGAAAATATATTTAAAGCATTTAAATGTAAATTTCAAGGGGGCCAAAAGTAGGCCTTATTGACCCTTCTCCTTAAAACTTGACGGATATCGAACAACGGCACATCATACAAGATCCGTTTATCTCGATGTCCGATTGACCAGTGTTGCGTCGCATATGCAATCTGTAGAAAGGGTTGACAAAGAAGTGACAGAGGCCCCAAGTAAGACCTGTTGACTAACAGCGCGCGACGGATTTATACAGGTAAATATTGTAAATATATTAAAATTAAAGGTTCCTAGGGCTAATAAGACCTCTAAGGGACATTACATAAGAAACAGTGGAAAAAATATTTTATACAATTCAGGCGTATTATGGTCACTTTATCTACCTGTACAGGCGCGTACTAAGTTCCCCCTTATAACCCAGCAGTCAATAAAGAAACCATTATAGTCCTAGGGAAATAAAGGGTACATTATTGACCTCTTACAGGTCAATGAAGTACCCTTTATCTCCCAACGGCAATAATGGTTACTTTATTGACCAGCTGGGTTATATGGGAGAACTTAGCATGCACCGGTACAGGTAGCATAGAGTAATCATAATACGCCTTTGTTGTATAAAGTAAAGTATGCAACAAGGAAGGAAACCTCGTTTCTGACCTCGCACAATATTGAAAAACTCGTCTTCGCACTCGCTTCGCTCGTGCTACGACTTGTTTTTAGGGTTTCGTGGCCAAGGGCCAAAACCCTTATAGCGAGACTTCGGTGTCCGTCCGTAGTTCTTACGTCTTATGTATTAAGTCTTATGTCTTATGTCTTAAGACAACATAACAACCGTTCAAATGGCAACCGTTGCTATGTTAATGGTTGACATAACAACCGTTACCATGGCAACAATTTTTTATTACTATGGTAATAAAAAAAATTTCAATCTTAAGTACAAAAAAAATGTCTAAATAAATTATTATTTATTTATTCTTAGGCCACGAAACCCTGTGATGTAGGCGCATTGCGCCTGCTTCTCTGACTGATTTTTCAATATTGTGCTCGGTACATAAACTCGGACTTACCTCCCTTGTTGCACAATGTACTATTAAAAATCTACAGATATTGAATGCATTATTCATGACGCAGCATAACGTAGAATCTATAACCTTAAATCTTGTCCCAGCCAATAACCTAAGAAATTATAATAATACAATAATACGAATTACCAGTATTAAAAATGTATATAACATTCGTATATTACATTCTCACAGATAATATAAAGAAAAAAATAAAAAAATACCTAGACTTAATTGAATATTGTGTAACATCTTCAAACTTAGGTAAGTTAAAAATAAAAAGAATACACGCATTTAAAGATCTTTCCAACTTATCATTTAGTTCATCAGTAATATCGTCGTATACCGAACAACAGTAGTCAAAAATAGGGAGAATATGTGAATTAACTAAAAGTATAAATAAGTTGATGTACAGAGGGATGCTTCGTTTTTGTGCAGTTGTTGTAAAACCATAAAAATTGTACGAGAAATTTCAAAAATATTTTCTTTCCGAAACAAGTTCTTTTTAAAATAATCCCCAGATCGTTCATCGTTTCTTATATACTATAGGAGTTCCACTTACTTCAAGAGGAGAAAGAGTAGCTATAGGAGGACTGCTGCCCGTTGCAAACACCATTGCTTGAGTCTTATCATATACTTATGATATTTACAAAATTTAACTCCATCACCAAGATCTGTTATAGATAGATTGAAGAGAACTGAGGACAGTGATGATCTCTGATGGGCCCCACATCTAAGTCTGCTCCATTCAGAATAAACTCTATTATCGTCAATAATCTTCCATCCCATTCGTTAGACTCCAAGACCGAAAACATGTGCCAATGTTTTAAAACAAAAAGGACTTTAAAACGTAAAACTTGTCCCACATGAGAGGGTGTTTGGTTGGATGTGGAACGGTGGGACTTAAGTTGCAGCCACCACAAAGAAGTGAGTCCTCTGCCCTTATGACTTACACAAGTTAATCTAAGGTGGCAAAGCACTGCGAATATCTATATTTATTTTGAAAACATAAACAAAAAAAACTAAACTTTAAATATTAACTTTTGTCAAGCAGAAATCAGTAATGGCCGGAATTTATACAAAAACGGTTCGATTTGAATGCTTTATCGATGTTTTAACAGGGTTCTTTAGAACAGGTATAGGTCCTACAAAAATTTGTACGTGTTTTGGTGTCTATGAGAACCGATTTTTACTAATAAATTTTGGAGATAAGTAAAGAAAAAAATTGCCTTATTTGCAACTTTTTTGTAAATTTACCTACAGTTTTCGATGTTTAACGTCAATGCGCAGACGAAATGTATCGTGGAACAGCAATCGAATTTTGCACATGTATTCTGGACAAGTATACACAGTTTTTAAGACCTATTAGCGTCCTAAATTAAAAAAAAGTTTATAACGACCCACCCTCCCAAATAAAAATTTCTGGACTTATGACAGAGTTAAACACTGGCATGGTACTGACTCACAATCAGTACTGACTCTCGGAACTCGATCAGTACTGGGAGTATACTGACTCGAAAACCGAATCAGTACTATGTCGGAGTTAAAAAAGTATTAAAATCAGTACTGTGAAGGAATTAAAAATTAACAATGGTAATTAACCGGCCACTATTAATAACAACATCATTTGATTTATTAACTATTAAAATATTTTCCAAGATTTTTAAAAACATTATTTATCAACAATAAAATCAAACATTTAATTAATATATTATTAATTAATATATATATATATATATATATATATATATATATCATAATAGTAATAAATTATTATTTATTAATTATTTTTACTATTATGTATTATTAATAATAAAATTTTCTTTTTTAAATGTATATAATAATTTAATTAAATTTGTTGTATTCCACGTCAGTTCAACACAATAATATATAAAGCAACAAGGGTATAAAGGCATCGTAAACAAATCGGCTATCTTTATTCCCATGTTACTTACGATATTTTTTATTCCAATATGCACAAATGTGGCGATTTCAGATAGCAGACGACAGGGAGTAAAAATCATTCACTTGTTCGACTTGTATGAAAGCGTCAGTTTTCTCCCATGAGCAAGAATAACGCATGGGAACAGCTGATTTTCTTGCCCATGAGAGAACACGGCCGCCATTTTTATATGGTCGAAGAAATGAATGACTTTACTCCCTGTCGTTTGCTATCAGAAAGCGCCATTTTTGTGCATGTGGGATGAAAAAAATTTTACTAGATTTTGGGCATGGATTGAAACTGGGTACTTTATACCCTCTGGCGGTAATTGATAAAGTCCCCAAGCGATTTTGAAAAATTTTAAAAATTAACGGACTTATTGGATTTTTAATTTTTTTGTACTTTTTTGAAAATTATATATCTGTGGTTCTCCTTAACGGATTTTAGTTTATGATCTCTTAAGTTGTACGTATTGAAATATATTTTTATTCAAAAAATTAAAATATTAAAAAATATTTAAATCAATTGTTTAAACAATTGATTATAATTTTTGAAGAGCCATAGAAAAAATATGCTACCTTTAATCCCAATTCATCGGACAGTCAGTAGTTTTTGAGAAAAAAATAAAACGTAAATCCGAGCATAGCGCTGTAGCGCGCCTTTTCAATAACGCGCGATAATAAATGGAATTTTAATGAATGTACGAGTTCTTATTAACCCTAGAACGGAAATATGATTTTTTTATAGACTAACGGAAAACTGGGGTGGTTTGGCACCCAAGATTTGACACATTTATAAAAGCTAAAAGGTTACCTTTTTGTAATTATTTCAATTTGTCAACAATCTGGATAATTTAAAAAATCAAACGGATTTTAAAATGTAAATAGAGGCTCTTTAAGAGTATAGTATATTAAGCAACAAGAGGATAAAGGCAGCCATGTCTTTACGGTAATTTTTGTGACACGAGTCGACCTCCACTCGTGTCACAAAAATCATCGTAAAGAAATTGGCTGCCTTTATTCTCGTGTTACTTACGATATTTTTTATTCCTAATGCACAAAAGTGTCGATTTCAGATAGCAGACAATATGGCTAATGAATTTCGAAAAACATCATAGATTTATCAAAAACTGGGTACTAATAGGTTTTTGAGGTCGCTGATCACGAATGTGAAGTTAGTTTTTGCATTTTTAAAATGGCAAATGCAATATGAAAAACAAATTTTTAAAACATGATGAATGACTTAAAACTTGCTATCAAAGGGATTTCAAGGTCGCTGGTTACGAATAATATAAAAATTATTTGCACTTTCGAATCAAAAAATTAGAAACAAATTTTATTTTTCATTTAGACCAAAGGTTAAAACATTTTTATAAATTAATTACCAGTTAATTTTATTTATAACAACAATAAATATAGTTTAGAAAAAATCAACTATATATTAACAATGAATATAGAGTCTTTAAGTATCAACTTTATAATTAACTTATTAAAAATAGCGGTAGAGTTTATTCATCTTCGGTCAATGAGTCGAGAATTAGTAATGGTAGTACATCATCAGGCAGCTCTTTTTTACTTTTTTTGGCAAACCTCGTAATTCAGCAATGATTGGATCTGTTTGTTGAAGCATCATTTTCATTAAGTCAGTTGTTGTGTCTAAGCGACTGCATTTTCTAGTGTGTCTTTCTCGAACTCGTCTATATATTTTATTACTGGCTTCTTGAGCCTCTTCAGACATCATCCCTATTGACAGAATAATCGCTTCAGCAACTGCACCTCCATGAATAAGGATTTTGTGTACGCTGACTGGCATCCGATACCATGAATATTTTTCAACGTACAAATTAGCGGTGTCCTTTGCAAAGTTATTAAAATTCGTGATGTTTAAAGAGTACCCACTTGACAAAGCTATCATAATAATTCCAAACCTTCGAATTAAATTTCCATCAACTCCTGTGATATTGGCAGAATTTTTATAATTTTCGAAAAAAGTTCTTCCTACATTTCCAGTGTTGGATGTGCCCTTCCCTTGAACCAATTTGTCAACTCTTATTCCCATTTTTCACGCATAGAAAGGGTTTGCTGTGGCAGCGAACATTTTGCTGCCACAGCAAACCTTGTTCATTGAAATAGGGACAGCGAACAAGTTCGCTGTGAGATCAAACAAGTTCGCTATGACAGCAAACTCGCATAAATTTTTACTAATGTTTGCTGTCACAGCTAACATGTTCGCTGCCACTGCAAACTTCTTATCTGTGGTAGCTAATTTTCAGAAATTTTACAGCAAACATCTGTTTACTGCTGCAGCTAATTTCTTTTTTTCCGTGTTTGATGTAACTCGTGATGTATGCGTTTTTGCAGCGTTTTTATTATATCAGCTTGTTCTGAAGTAATGCCTCGAAGCCTTAGTTTTTTATTCCTAAGGTCCAATATTCCTTAATCCAATAAGGTGCATTGGAACTAATGTCATAAGGAACAAATTGGCATCAGTCACGTTAGAGTCCTAGTCAGTAGCATCCATATCCGCGAGAGAATCAGTAGGTTTCTGCATATATTCTGAGTATCCTGAACTTCCATCTGCGCCCCATTTGCAAATTAATTAAACTCTCTTTACTCCAGGTAACAATTTGTTGGAGCATAAAAGTCGCGTTGCAGTATGTTGCAATAAATTTTGTAAAGGTACTTAAGCACCTAGAAACATTTAAAAAAATGAAGAATATTGGAGATATAAAATTGCAATGCGACACTAGTGGCCACTATGCCCGCGGTGATAATTTTCTTTGCGAATTATTTATAGTTTTTTCGAATATTTTTGCTCACCTCTGTTTGAAACAGTCACCCCTTCTTGAGTACAATGCGCTTTCACTTTCTTAACTTCTTCATAAGAAGGATAAATATTCGCGTTTCTTTTCTTAGCTCCTAACCGCCCAGTGGGCACAGGGACGTCTAAAAGACGTCTTAAAGACGTCCCTTTTTGTCCGCGGACGATTCGGGAACAATGATGGCAATGTCTCTGAGTCATCAAAAAGACAACTAAAAGACGTTCTATGTCTGGTCCAAAAGACGTCTAAAAGACATAAGAAAGGACGTCTAAA
The DNA here is from genome assembly GCF_015476425.1 of Leptopilina heterotoma. Taxonomy (NCBI): domain Eukaryota; kingdom Metazoa; phylum Arthropoda; class Insecta; order Hymenoptera; family Figitidae; genus Leptopilina; species Leptopilina heterotoma. Next base: position 225,859 of record NW_025111017.1, read on the forward strand.
AGACATAAAAGGGACATCTAAAAGACGTCTTTAAGATGTCTTTTGGACGTCCTTTTTACATTCCTTCAGATCTAAAATAAACATTTCTTTTATAACACTTTCTAAGTTGAAATTCAGTAACATTGTATTAAATTTATTTTAAATTTAATTTTATTTTTTTTAAAATGTGGAGAAATAATGAAAAAATTCCTACGAAGCTGGGATCGAACTCGGATACCTTGGGCTTGAAGCACTGCGCCTTAAGCACCTCAGCCGTTAAAGACAGATATGAACCTCTACAAAGTTAACGATCTCACTTGTCAATGAAATGAATTTAACTTAGAAAAATTCCAATGAATTTCACATTAATAAATTTCTAAGTCCAAGTTGAACTTAGAAAATAATATTTTCTATTTATGAAAATTTTTCTATTTTCAAATGTTGAATGAAAAAGACGTCTTTTAGACACTTTAAAGACATCTAATGGCCAAGACAGAACATGAATAGGACGTCTTTAAGACGTCTTAAAGACGTCTTTTTGTACAAGTCCAAAAGACGTCCGCAAAAAGACATCCTTAGGACGTCTTTTGAACAAGTGTGCCCACTGGGCGGGTCTCAATGTATACATCCTTTGTCATTCCTGCATTAAAAATATGCGCCAAAGCTTTCTCTGGAGTATATGGAGTAACTCCTACTGCTGATTGAGCTTTTTTCAAATCGCGACGCGTATTAACTGCTTGAGATGATGATAATTGAGTAGATTGCACAAGAAGATCTGATGCAGCTCTCTTTCCTTCATTATATAAAACAGTTTTTGTTGCAAATACTAATTGCTCGCATTGAATGGTGTTTAATATTTCTTCTACTTTTCTCTTTTTCGTTTTTAAACTACAATCATTTAAATCCTTTTTTGGACGACCGACATTACTTCTGCCTAAAATATTTTAATTGAAAAATGACGTAAAAATAATTTGTCTTCAAGATTAAAAGAAATTAATCTTTAAAAGTAAATTACTGGAAGTATTTGGTAAGATAAACTGTAACTGAAGCCAATTTTAATTTTTTTCTAAGAAATTGGTGCGTATTCCACGTACTCCAACAGCATTCCACCTTCTCGATATATTACTATAAAATGCAGTAATTTTTGTATCAATTTCTTTTCCAAACCACTCTTCTTCAATCCAATTGTTGCCCATTTTATCCCTTAAAAATTTGTAAAGACAAGCTGATGCCTCAGTTGTGTATTTCTTGCATGAAAAAGCGGAAATCTGAATTTCAGTGAACAAATCATGATTTGTAAGACTAATATTTAAATACGCGGAACCCATTATTCCTAAAATATAGATCAATTATGCAATATGTTATTTTTGTATCTTCGTTTTTGTAATTTAACGCATTTTTAAAAAATTTAATATAATTAAATGATAATTAAATTAATTATTTATTTAATTAACCTAAATTATCACGCAAAAATAGCAAATAAATGATATTTTAATCTGTCAAACATAAGATTCTGATAGTAAGATTCATTTTTTAAATATTAATGAATATAACCTTAACCATAATATAATTTTTAAAGTCAAATATAAGACAAAGTAAGCAAAAGTAATCAATAATTTTTTTTGTGCTTTAAGCTTATATGTTTAGTTGTCAGAAAATGTGAAAATAAAATTAATAAAGTTTAATAATTTTTATTTCTATACTTTTTTAATCGATGTATAATTTCCTTTGGCACGTACTTACCGCAATTGATGGTTTTAACTTTTATAAACTATAAAACAGGAAATTTACTATACAATATAGTTAACTTATACAATAAACTATAACGTTAAAAAAATTTCTAATTTTTTAAAAGTATTGCGTATTAAACACGTCTCAATCGTAAGCTGAGAATCAAGGGAATATCAAATACTCGTAGAAGCGCATTGTTTACACATGAATATAGCTAAAAAAAATAATTTTTGGGTTTCTAAACTTCAGGACTCTTCTAAAAACATACTTTAAATTATGTTCCTTATACATAAACATTAATTTATCAACTTTCATTTTTGGCATTTTGTCCACCTAGATTTGAAATCTATCCCACTGTGTGGCTGAGGAAAAGGTGAGAAAGAGGCTGAGTGCGATGAAGGTGGGAATGAAACTGGGTTCAGAGCATTTCCCGATTATTGTCCAGCTAAAAGGAAAAGTGGAAAGGAAAAAAGACGCGAGGAGAGAAAAGGAGGAAAGGGTAGAAAAAATGGGCAAGTAGAGGGTAGAAAAGTTGAGAGAATTCGAAAAAAGGATGCAGGAACAGTGGATAGAAAATGGTGAGGAGGCGAGGGTTAACGAAAGAGTTGAAAGCATCGTGCGAGCCGTACAAAGGGTGAAAGAGGGGATGCCGAAGGAAGAAGGAAAGGAGAACACAAGGAGGGGTTGGTGGGACAAGGAATGTGACACAAGTAAGGATGCGATGAAGGAAAACATTAAACTGTGGAGAAAAGGACATATAGACAGAAAAGAGTACAAGAGAAGGCAAGATGTGCACGAGAAGATAATAGAACGGAAAAAAGGAAATTTTTAGAAGAGGTGGAAGAGGCAGAGAGGAAAGGGAGGGAATTGGAAGTATTAAATAGAGAAAGAAAAAGAAAAGGAGGGATGGATAAGGGCATAAATATGGGACAGTGGACTAGGTATTTTAAGGAGCTCAGTGGGGAGTAGATGGTAGAGTGGTGGGAGAAAGGAGAATGGCGGCAGATGAAGCAGAGTGTGAGGAAATAAGCAGGGAGGAAGTGGACAATGCAATCAACAGGATGAAAAGGAATAAAGCAGCTGGTTTCGGCGGGATGGAAGCGGAGAGTTTAAAGTATTGGGGGAAGTAATTAGGAAAGAGATGTGGGCAGTAATTAATAAGGTGTGGAAGGGACAAGGGTAGCTAGAGAGATTGAAAACGGGAGTGATCGTACCGTTGGTTAAGAAAGGGGAAGGGAGAAAGGTAGAGGAATATAGAGGAATCACTCTGGATACAAGCTCTACACAGAGATCTTAAGGCGGAGGCTGGAAGCAGCCCGGTGACACTCTCTCTTTCACACAGTAAATATGTCGTTATCCTCCACTGCGTGGCGCCACGTATGCATCAGTCCGATGTTTATTTACCACGGCTATATTTCCTATAGTTCAACCGTTTTCTTTTAACTCTTTTAACGGACTTTGATGTTTTCTTTTCAAGCTTTTCGAAAAAAGTATGAAGAAATGTGATTAGAATATTCTTAAATTTTTGTTAAGTTAAGGAATTTTGTGCAATGGGGTGGAAATGTGTCGCTTTTGGTTGCAAGTCGGGTTACGACAGTAATCGTGAAATAGATAAAAAGGAAAACATAAGCATGTTCCGAGTTCCAAACAAACAAAAAATAATTAAACAATGGCAAATAGCAATCTTGAGGGATGACATCAAATTAAAGGCGGGTCATCATGTTTGTAGCAAACATTTTAAAGATGACGATATCATTCGCGAAAAGGTATTTAAAGACCGTGATGGAAATATTGTTGCAAGGGTAAGTATCTCAAGATTTGACTGTATATAATTGTTTTAATTTTATTTTAATATACGGAAATTTAAAATTGATTGTTTATAGATATTTATTTAAGTAATTATTCATTGTAAAAATTATTTATAACTAATTTGTAATTAAAAATGGTTAATTTTACAATTCAATAAGAAAAATTTTGCTGTTTAATTTAAATTCAAAAGTAATTTGAAATATATTAATTAGTTTAATTCAATTTATAACTGCAATTTAAATATTATACAAAAAAGTCTGTTATTGTATTTTAAAATATTATTTGTTTAAATAATTATTTTTAATTCAGAAAAATATTGTTTTGGTTAAATCAATTAAACAAGAAATATATTTAATAAGTTTGTTAGATTTTAAGTTTAAAAAATATACATGTAATTTAAAATCACCCAGAAAGATAAAGTTTGAATATAAAATAAAGGTAAACTAAGTTTTAAGTAAACATAGTATATTTCATCTAAAAAGATCTTTCTCTTGGTGTAATAAATTATGAAAATCGTTGTCTGTGTTTTATATAAATTTTGCTTGCGTTTTTATTATCGAATATCCGAAAAATGTATAATATAAAACATTTTAGAAAGATTTTAATTATTTATAGAAATATTCCTAATTATATTAATCGTTTTTTAGACTCCGTATCTAAAACCTCTACTGCGTGATGATGCTGTACCATCTTTGAATCTTGGCCGTCCTAAAAAACCGTCTCCAAAACCTCGAACATTATCTCTAAAAAGAAAAGAACAGGATGAAAAGAAAGAAATAGAGAATCCTAAGAAGAAATTAAAAGTCGAGAATATTACGGAAACTCTTAGCGATGATCCATCAAATAATGAAACTCGCCCAGATCGACGCAGAATTTTCAGCAAAGGACTTATTCGATAAAATTTTAAAAAATAAGACGCCCATTAATTTACCATTCACGTGGAGTAAAATAAATGTTATTTGGAGTAGCACGCAAGGAATAACATTTATCGATCGAATTGGAGTAAAATGCGAAAATGGTCATATTGATTCCGTTTCCACGAAAGAAGTAACATTAGACGAAAACATGACGCTTTTAATTAAAATTAATGGCAAAGTGTTTAACAACGCTGAACTTAATATTCAGGAGGAAGAACTACATTCCACAAAAGAATTAGAAACAGCAATACAAAATGTTCATGAACTTCAAGTATGCCGCGGATGTCCTAATATTAAAGTGACTGATGCTAATGCGAGAGACCTCAATTCTTTTGCTTATAAAGATACAATAAACATTGTTCGCCATAATAAGTGTTCAGTCATTTTAAAGAAGGAGGAAGAAAAAAAAAGGCACCAGTGTAATTGTTGCAATGTGGTAAAACAACGATTAAGTATGAAAAAAATTCGTAGGCAACATAGAAAGGAATCAAAATACTTTAAACAAAATGATTTAAGTCCTCGAAGGCAACAAAAATTTAAAAACGTGATGCAAAGACTAAATTCAGCCGACAGAGCTAAAGAGAGAGCTCAGGAAAATATTGAAACGTCCAAAAAACTAATTTATGGCTACAAACAACAAATAAAACAAATGTCGAAACAAAAGTTGGATGACTTAATTGCTGAAAGTGTAAAAATTAGCCCTAACGAAAAAACTGCCATTCAGGAAATTTTTAAAGCAGCTGCTACAAATGATCCAAAAGGGCGACGTTATTCTGATGAGTGGCTTATCCAGTCATTAATTTTACATTTGCCTTCTCCAGCTACATACAGGTTGATGCTTGAAAATAAAATGATGCCATTGCCTCAAGTTAGAACTATTCGAAGGTAAGATATATTTCAAATACGATGAAAGTCGATTGTAATAAAAATGTCTTAATTATAATTTCTATTTTGTAGATACTTTTCTAGAATGGAATGCCCCAGTGGTTTCGACCCTCGTTTTATGGAGGTTTTAGAAAACCATTTGTCAAAAAAAACTGAAATAGAACGTCATGGTATATTATTAATTGACGAAATGAGTACCCGGAAAAATTTGCTGTTGGACCGTAAGACGATGCAATTTAAAGGAGTAGAGGATTTTGGTGATAATATGCCGAAAGATTTGGACACAGAAATGGCCAATTATGGCCTTGTCTTAATGTTCCAACCCTTGTACGACACATATTCGCAACCGATTGCTGTTTTCGCATCGAATGGACCAACTTGTGGTGATACTTTGGCGAAATTAGTTGTGCAAGCAATAATTCTATTAGAAAAAGCTGGAGCTAAAGTTTGCGGAATTGTTTCGGATGGTGCATCTACAAATAGACGCATGTGGACAAATTTGGGATGCAGCGGAAAAATGGGCAAAGGAATATTTAAAAACTATTTTGAGAATCCGGCTGACGAAAATAGAAAAGTATTCTTATTCTCTGATGCACCTCATCTGATAAAAACAATCAGAAATCGTTTAGTGAATGGTGCGAAATTAAAGGTATGATATTTATCGAAAACGCAAACTTATATAATTTATATTTTTTGAATAATTTTAACACATTCATAATGTACTCTACATATATTTAATTGACAATCTTTTAATTAGATTCATCCAGGTGGCAATCCTATTGATTGGGATTATATTTTAATATTATATGACATAGATTTCAATTTAGTTATATTTTTAAGAATTATTTATATTTATTATTTATATTCTATATATTAGAACAATTTATTTTAATTATTTTATTTACATAAGTATTTAGCAAGTCTGTTGCTCGTGCTCTTAGGTTTTACGAGCCATATGAATCGAGGTTACAAAATTGCGAAGATACCGCTAATTTTTGCGAACGAATCAATAACATGTTTGATGCCTTAAATAGAGTCACTGAAGAGTCTGCCCTACGACTCGAATCTGATGATCTTCGGGTATGTATTTTAACTTTTAAAATATTTAATATATTTATTGTTCTATATTTATTCAATAACTTTAATTATGTTTATAGATATTGCAAGAGAGTCTCGAGTGGTTGGATGAGTGGCAAAAGCAAGTTGATGCAAATTTAATAAATCGCAATGAGTTTTTAACACCTGAAACTGCAGAAGGGCTGAGGATGACTCTGCAATCCACTTTGGACCTTTCAGCTTATTTCCTTGAAGAATTAAAACTAGAGTATGTTTTAAGCGGTCGAATCAATCAAGATCCTTTAGAGGTACTGAGGTTAATTTAAATAAATTTGAAACATTCGTTACTTTAAAATATATATATAAAGTCAGAAATGGTCATAATGTCAAATTTCTGTCCAATTTTATATAAGTAATGTAGAATATTATCAAAAAAGTTACAATTTTTTAGTATATTTAAAAATATATATTAATTATCGACTTAATTCAGATTACATTGTTAAAAATTAAATTAAATTAAAAATTAAATTGGTTAGAATTTTTTACTACTTATAAATAAGTGACTTTTTCTGACTTTATTTTGTGAAGGCTAATAGTAACTTTATTTAATTAATAGCTAATTTTAATCAATTTCTTCATTTATGATCCTTTAAAAGTTATTATTAAATTATTTATGTGTTTAAGTTAGAAAATCAGTAAATAATTGATTTTAATTAGAAAACATCGTATTCATAAATTATTGAAATCAATTATTTTTTCTGGTATCGATCTAGGAATTACAGCAACAAATTTGTCAGATAATAAAATATAACAGAATATAATATGTGTTTTGATTTATTTTTTATTTAGCGATTTTTCGGGACTGTTCGGCTTTCAGGAGGTTCCAATAATCATCCTGCAACTCCCACTTTTTGCAGATCTTTAAGATCCTAACTTTTTACAGTATTTTAACACCGCCACGTACAGGCAATTGCTCTATAAAAGATGATAAACGTGTGGTACCATTAATTCCATTAGAAAAATTAAAAGAAATATACAAAAGCAACAAGTCTTCTTGCATAGAAAAAATTCGAGAAAAATTGGATATTGTTATCGAGAACGAAGACAATGATTTCTCAGACTTCACAAACGCTGCAGATCATGATTATGATCTGCCTGAAGTTCTGGATTGTCTTATGTATTTCGTCACGGGTCAAATCTGTAAAAGTTTATCTAAATTTTTAAATTGCGAAATTTGTCGTTCTGCCCTTTTTTACTCTGACGAAGATGCTTCTAAAGTAAAAAATTATCCTTTGGCAAAGTTAATTACATTCAATGAAGACATGAAATTGCGACATCCTAATAAAAAATTATACGATTTGTTGATAAAAATTGAAGCATTATTTATCAAGCATTGCAACAAAAGCAATGTCTATGATCTAGTCGTTTGTGAATTTACACAAGATCAAATAAAATTTCCTTGTTTTACTCATGCCTGTGACGTACTTGCCTATATATTAGATTTCTATTTGAATAATAGAATGAGGACTTTTCGCGAAAATTAAAATGGTAAATGCTAAAAAACATAATTTGACAAAAAAGAAAGTTGCCAACTTGGTCTGCAGTTAAAAAAAGTTTTTTTTTAATAATTTATAATGATAATATATTTTTATAATATATATTTTTTATAATATATTATGACAATCTGTTGCTGAGTTTATAAGAATCAAAATTTATGCATTATATATATATATATATATATATATATATATATATAAACGTTTATTGAAAATTAATAAAATTTATTTTATTTATGAAATCATCTGCATATTTATTTTCAAAAACCTTACATCAAATTAAAAACCAAAATAAATACTTATATATATGATAAAATAGTTATATTAATATATTTCATATAACTATTTTTATTAAATCATTATAATACTATTATATTTATTTACAATAAATTTAATTAAAATTAAAAAATTTAACGAAAATATGAATATGTATAACGAAAGAATAATTCCTAAATCATTCATATACATTTATCTTTAAATTTTCGTTAAAATAAATATCCCATTTATGTACATGTACCTAGTTTAGCTAAAATTTAAAAAATATATTATCAAAAATGTGAAAAGTATTTAATAATGATTTATTTATTATTTTAGTCATTAATCTTAATGGAAAAAATATATATTTAATTAAGGTAATAAAATGGATTTTGGATAAAAGCGGACAGGGTGTGAATAGTTTTAAGTGTTTTTGTATTTTAGCTTTAAGAATATTGTATATGGATCCTCGAACCCAACAGTAGCAGGGAGAGTAAATAAATATTATATTCGAGCTTACTTCCTTATTATTCGGAGACTTTGTCTCCTCATGCTGCATAGCATGAACTTTCTTTAAAATCCTATAAACGTTCCGCTTCTGCTCTTCCACTTCCAGTTTTTCCATCTTCCTCCCATACTGATGTGGCTGTCACCAACGCCAAAAAACGAGATGAAAGGTAGACAGTAGGTATTAAGAGATTAAGAGATAGACAAAGAGAGAGATAGGGAGTGAGTTTTTCTCTTTCTATCTCAGAACAGTGAAGTCATCCGACAACAAGTTAGGGTTCGATCCCATGTGAGCAGAATACGTCGACCGAAAGCAGAAAATTATGAGAGTGAAAAGAACAACAATATCTACCTATCTCTTTTGCACTCATGATTTTCTGCTTTCGGTCGACGTATTCTGCTCTCATGGGATCGCACCCTTACGGTACTACATAAGTTATTATATCTTCGAACAAGTAAATAAAATATAAGTAAAAAATTTCGCAACAGCCTTACTTACAAAATATTAAAATTTAACATCTTTGAAAATATGTTTACAAGGAAATCAATTTTTTAAATCAAATATTTATTTAATACAAATTCTTTTACACCTTTATTTTAAAATTGTCAACGGATAAAAAAATTAAATTTAAACATGTATTTCTAAAGGAATATTTACCAAAAATTAGAGAAATTTGAAAACATGAAAATTTCAATAATGGTAAACAATGAAAGACAAAAAAAATGCAAAATATAACAGAGTTTAAAGAGTCTCAAATTTCATTCTTTAACTTTAACATTATTAACAGTAGAGAAATTTGAGAATGATTAAAAATCCGACATTCGACTTTTCTTATATTTCTAATCCTCTAATTGAAATACAAAATGAAGTTAAATCTGAAAAAACCAATTAATCGAAGAATGAATTATTGGATAATTAATTTAAATATGAGACAATTAAAGTTCAGTGTGAAAATTATTATAAAAAGGCGTCTAATCAAAGCACAATTTAAAGATACGTATAAATTTTGCAGTAACAATTCAGTATTCTTAAAACTTGCAACAACAAGTTTATATAACATATACAGAGTATAATAATATTTTAATAATTGTTAGTAACTTTGGTAGCTGACGATTTGCATAGCCAAAACATTAATTTTTTAATATTTATTAGATACTTTTGTTGGACACGTTGTGTTCTTAAGCTGGTTCAAAGTTATAGAAATTTTTTTATTATTCAAGCGTAAAATAGTATAACACTTTTTTGTCCAGATTATTATTTTTTGACGTATTTTTTATTGGAGCAATTTGTAAAAATTTGTGAAAATGATTTTTGAAGATTAATTGCTAGAAAAGTGTTTTACAAATGTACTTATTGAACAATGAGGGTGAGAATAACACGTTGAAAAGATAAATATGTGAGAAATTCCAACTGTTTTCAATTGAGAATATAGAAGTGGCTTTTATTTAAGTACAATTTTTTGAACAAGTCTTTTATTATTTTCGATGATATTTTATTAATAAACGTCGTGAAACTTTTTTTTATATTTATTCATCAGGGTTACCACGCTTTTCCTCATTTCAAATTCCCTGACTTTTCCAGGTTTTCCAGGTTAAAAAACAGAATTTTTCCAGGTTTTTAAAACTACATTTATATATTTATAAAAAATATAAATTTTATTATTTTTAAATTTTAAATATTATTTTTATTATTTTTAAATTAATTTATTTTTAAATTTTATTATTTTAATTTTAATTTTTAATTTTACCAAACTCCCTAATTTCCAGACAAAACGATTTTTTTCCTGTTCTATTACATTTATTTACAAATTTCTTTAATTGTAAAATTATTCGAAAACATCAATAACTTCGTTTTTAAATGAATTTTTAATCATTATTATTTTTTTACAGAAATTAAGATTTTCAAAAATCTTAAATTTAATAAAATATAAGAATATTATTATAAAACATGAAGATATCGATCACTCCGAGTCTTCAACTCGGAGTAATCGCTTTCTTCATGTTTTATAATAATCATTAAAACTTGATACTATCATTATTTTATATAATAAAAATATTGTTACTGTAATTTCTTCAAAATTATTTTAATTTCAATTCAATTCTTCATTTCTAGAATTTTTAATTAAAATTCTTCTTGAACTCAATTTTTTTTATAATTTTTAAATAAGTTCTTCTTTAGGAATTTTTAAATCCATTTGTTTACAATTCAATTTTACCTAAAATAATTCGATTATTCTGACATTCTTCAATGCAAAAAATTAGAAATTAAAAACTTCAAATAATTAAAAAAAAATTCCATTAAACTTTTTAAGAAAAATTAATACTAAATTTCCTTAAAAATCTTGTCAAGAATTTAATTATTTTTATAGATAATAAAATTATTCGCAGGAATTCAGTTATTCTCAAAAATTTGAATAACATTCTTAAAAAAAATTCAATTATTTTTAAAATTGACAAAATTCTTCGCAAGAATTCAATTATTTTCAAAATTGATAAAATTCGCAGCATGATTTCAATTATTTTCAAAATTGATAAAATTCTTGGTATAAATATTCAATTATTTTCAATATTAATTTTTACGTAATTTCGATTATTCTGACATTCTTCAATTAAATATATATTAGAAAATAAAAACTTGAAGAATTAAAGAAAAATTCAATTAAACTTTTTTAAAACAATTAATTCTACAGAATTGTTAAATTGTTAGTTAAAAGTATGAAAAGTTCAAATTTTCCAAGATTTTAATTTGAATATTCAATAATAATCTAAAATTTTAACTGAAATTCATTTTTTAATCAATATTTACTAGAAAAACCCACGAGAATTTAATAATTGAAATACAAAAATAAATATTTTATTAAATAATTGAATGTTTCTTGAAATTGAATTTTCATAAAGAATTTTATAAACAAATTTTTTAATAATTAAATTCTCTTGACAAATTTTAATAAAAAATTTTAAGAATAAGTTCATTTTTCGGAAATTTGATTAAAATTTTAATTAAAAATAATTGAATTTCTCCTAATAATTTTTGAAAATAATAATTGAAATTTTCTAAAGAATTTTATTAAAATTTTAGAAAATAATTAAATTTTGGAGAAAAATTCATATAGATTATTGAAATTTTGACGAGAATTTTTGTAAATTGTTGAACACAATTAAATTTCTGCGAAGAATTATATTAATTTTTAAAAATAATTGAATTCTTGAGACGAATTTTATTAAAATGTCTTTTTAAATAATTGAATTCTATTATGAAATTTTATTGAAATAGTAGACATTGAAAATAATTTAATTTTGACAGATTTTTGAAATTATTAAAATTTCAACAAAGAATTTTATTAAAATTATTTTGAAAAAAAATTGAATTACATATTACAAAGAATTTCATTAAAATTTATTAAAATAATTTAATTTTTTGAATAAATTTAATTAAAACTTTATAGAAAATAATACTTAAATTCTAATAAATAAATTGTAGCAAAAGTTTTTAAAATAATTGAATTTCTTTGAGGATTTTTAATAAAATTTTTAAGAATAATTTCATTTTTCGAGGAATTCCATTAAAATTGTATTAAAAAAATTAAAAGTCTGCGATGAGTTTTATTATTTATGAAAATAATGAAATTTTAACGAAAAATTCTATTATTTTTTTTAAAATAATTAAATTCTTTTGGAAAATTTTATTAAAGTAGTAGATTTATTAAAAATCATTGAATTGATAAAAGTTTTTGAAAATAATTGAAATTTTGCCATGAATTTTATTCATATTTTTGGAAATAATTGAATTTCTCAGAAGAATTTTACTACTTTTGAAAATAATTGAAATTCTGCAATCATTTGTAATTGCTTCAAAATTCACTTTCTTTTAGTGTTTTTAATTAAAATTCTTCTATAAATCCATTATTTTTAATAATCAATTGAAAATATGTATATATTAAAAAATTAAACTAATTTCAGAAGAATTGGAATAATTAAAATTTCTTAAAAATCGACGTTCTTTAAGACGATTTCTAATTAAATTCATTCAAAATTTCAAATTAAAATCTTTTGAAATTCATCTGTACTTATATCTGTAAATTGTAAACGCAACTTTTTTTAAAATTGAATTAATTTTGAAATATTTATGGAAGATTAGATTTCAAGAATAAACTTTAGAAAATAACAATTTTCCAGGATTTCTATCAAAATTCCCTGACTTTTCCAGGTTTTTTCAAGGTTTATAAAATTCCCTGACATTTACAGGTTTTCCAGGTTTCCAGGTTGCGTGGCAACCCTGTTCATAAATAGATTAAAGTGTTAACTTTTAATTATTAAACGAATGTATTGAAAAATAATTGTTAAAACTATTTTATCAGGGCTCGAACCGACTTTCACGGACATGAAGCAAATTTACGGACCTAGTTCGAGCCCTGATTGAATTGAAATTTTTTTACTTCAACTTACAGAATCAACAATCTGTAATAAACAAATATTAAAAAATACAATAGTAGAACTAAATTCATCAAACTATTCGGCACATATTCTCATTTTTTGTTATGTTGCTTTTAAAGCTAATTTGTGTTTTTAAATGCTTTGCAAATCGCAGCCATCACTGTTAGAAATATAATTCGATACAAATTTCATTTCAAAAGAAATGAAGATATATTTAAAATTTGAGTCATTATGCTTCAAGATAAAGTTTCTGTTTCTACTCTTAAATTAATTATTTTTAATAGTAGAAAAGTTTCCTAAAAAACTTTAAGCAAAACATTGTAGTTTTTAAGAATATTTTTAAAAAATTAATACTTTAAGTTTATTAATTTTAAAACAAAATTTTTTAAAATTTTAATGCAGGGTGAATAAAATGAGAAACTTGACATCTCAATCTTATATGGAATTTCTCATATACTCTTAAGAAAACGTTATGTCAGTCACTGTTATAACTTTTCCTGATCTGATTATATATATATACATGTACTTGCAGTCCTCAATTTATATTCTGAAATTATTTCTACTATTTTAAACTTATAAAAAATCGACATTATTTCACAGTTGTACAAAAAATACCAGGTTTTCTACAAACCGCTTAAAAGAATCATTAATTTTAAATAATTCGCGAATATTAGAAGCGAATTCGACGTCTCACAAAAGTTGGGACAAGAGATTTTTCATAACTTATTTTATTAAAGAATTTTTCAATTTAATTAAAAGTATAAAAAGTATACTTATTAAAAGACATATGTGACTGTCCACGAGAAAACAAGGCTTAGCTCCCAAACGTGAATTTCACAGGGCGAGCGATTGAAGTACTACGATTGAAGTTAACTACGCTTGACATACCCATCTTTAAAACGATATATTGTCGAAAGTAATTGATATTTTTAACTTCTGACTTTTGCATTTGAAAAAGCAACATAAAATCTGTCGATTACCATAAAAAACTCAAATTGATTTTTTCGACCTAAGCCGTGTTTTATCGTGGAGAGTCAACGATTGAGGTTAACTACGCTTAACATACCCATCTTTAAAACGATATATTGTCGAAAGTAATTGATATTTTTAACTTTTGACTTTTGCATTTGAAAAAGCAACATAAAATCTGTCGATTACCATAAAAAAATCAAAATTGATTTTTTGGACCTAAGCCTTGTTTTCTCGTGGACAGTCACATATTATATATATTTGAATTACAATCAAACTGATAAAAAAATTCTTTCATGTGAAATATATTTTAAGTTCTATTTGTAGATATTGTAGAGAAAAAAATTGACAACGGAGTTATATAAAAGCTTCTAAAAATTGTGTAAATAAATTGAATTAAAATTTAATAAATGTATCTCTAGTCCCATTCACATTTTCATATCAATTTTCATTTGCACAATACCAGTTATTTTATCATAAAGAGCTGTCCAACCTGACGTTATTTTTCATAATTTTCTGCCCGATAAAATACTTAAAAATTATTTGAGTCTTATTACTTATTATCAAATAAAATTTCGCTTCTGATTTTCGGTTGTAAAATAAATCTATTATTATTATTAAATTATTTAATGAAATTTTTATATAAATGTAAGTGAATGTTTTGAAATTTTTCAAACATTTATTGCAACGATTTTATTATATTAAAATTAAAATAGTAAAAATAAAGGTAATTTCTACACTTTCAATTCCCCGAAGTATTGAAAAAATACACTATTACGATGAATGTTTCATTTCTTGAGTTTAAATATTATGTACACCTTATTTTAGATTAGAATTCGTAAAATTCGGTAATTTTTAAAATTTGCAAGGCCTCTAAAAGTTGGACAGCTCTTAATTAGATGAATGTAGATAGTTCGATGATTATATTGATTTGACAAATATAAAACTGTAATCAGAATGGTGCGATGATCGCTGCCGCTTCTCCTCGACTAGTTGGAAGAGATGCGCATTCGTGCCATGTATCGGAATTTGGATCGTAACATTCAACGGTAGAAATGGTGATTTGCGTTCTGTAAAAATTAATTTCTTGTGACTGATCGCCGCCTATTACATAAAGTCGACCATCAGCCGCTGCTACGGCAGGATATGACCTGCCAACTTTCATTGGAGCGACCGTTGTCCATTCGTTCTGTAAAATTTACCATTTTATGTATCAAAATATACCAGGCTTCGCATTCGATAATTCATTTTTAAAAAGTTGCTCTAAGACTGAAGAAAGTAGTAAAAAAATAGCTATTGAAAAATTTGACGACTACAAAACTTGTTTTTTCCTCAATTTTCATAAAATAAAAAATATTTATTCTTTTTCTTATCCTACTAATAACTTCAGTTCTAAATTTTTGCAAAATTTTTGACTCAACAATTTATTAAAATTCAGTGACAAGAAAAAAGAAAATCAACTATTGGTATATGTTGTGGACATCCTTCTCAAGGTGTCCCATGAGTTGGACAAGGAACAAAATTTTTTTATTTGAGTTGTAGTCATTAAAAGTCTTCTTCTTCTTCTTCTTAAATGACTTGAGGCATAGCCAACTGTCAGAACATAATTAAAAGTCAAACTATATCATTTTATAATGTTTCGTAAAAATTTTTTTCATTTTTTTTGTAGATAGTAATTTTTTGTAGATTTATTAAAATCTATTTTAAAACTTTAATAAAAGTTGCATTTGATGTAATTGAATTGCTTTAAATATTTTATTATTTATAAATTGTTTTAATTGTTTGAAATTGTTTAAATTAAAAAAGATTTTTAGTGAAAATTTCACGGAGAATAATCTATATACTTATTTATTTTTCTACCATTCTATTTCATGTTTTGCAAATTGTTTATAACATTCTTAAGCATTGCAAAATAATTTTGAATTCAGTTTTTTACTTTTAGTATCCATTTTTACCCTCCCAAAAAAAAGAATTGATGAAAATAAATTTTTTGCTTCCACTTTGGCCCGTAGTTTTCAAATTGTTTATAATATTGCTAAATAACATCAAATTGTAATTTTTTTAGCCCACCGTCTGTGAAAATGATAAGTAAAATGTAAAAGGGAAAAACGGACTTCTCGGACGAAATTGGTTAAAAACGATAATGAAAAAAGAAAGATTAAATTTTTTGAAATTATGCTGTACCTTTTTAAAAGAATATCGCTCGACAGAGGTAAGTACCTCGTGATTTTTGTTAGTACCACCAACGACGTAGATGTAACCATCAAGAACGGTAATTCCCATTTGTGAACGTGGTGTTAGTAATGGAGCTAAATATTTCCATTTTTTATTAACCGGATTATAGCTCATAACTTCTTGATGATGTCGACTAACATGAGTACATCCACCGACAACATAAATAAGTCCTGTAGAAAATCATAGTTTAAAAATAAATCCAGTATTTAATTATAAGAGCTTTATTATTCAAGAACTAGAATTTTACCTTCATACGCAACGACACCCATGCTAAATCTGGGTTCTGGAAGTTCTCCATCTAACGTCCAAGTATTGGATATCGGATCGTAAATTTCAATTGAACGCCCAATATCTTCTCCAACCCAACCGCCAAATGCGTATAAACTATTATCCAAGGCACATAATCCAAAATCACATCTGGGCTCTTCCATACATGCAATTGAGGTCCAAACATCGTCACGGGGATTGTAACATTCTCCGTTTGCGATTATACAAGATTCCAATTCACCTCCAACAACATAAACCTTACCATCTAATAAAGCAACACCTGGTAGAATTCTACCTATTCCAATCGGCGCCACCTCGCTCCACTCTCTAAAATAATACAATACTGTTTATTATCCAATCCCCAAGCAGTTGAAACTTCTAGTGTATTAAAAATATCAGACCCAAAATAGCAACCAGGATTTGAAAAGTTAATAATTTTTTTTCAAAATCATAATTCCTGATTATATCTCACCCGGTAAATGTATCATATTTGTCAATGGTTTCGTAAGTACTTTCGGCAGCACGAGCCCAACTGTCGGGACAGTGTTCCCTCTTCGAACCACCGATAACCAAGATGTTTTTCTTAGCACAGATTCTCGGTTGAGCGTGCAATGGTACAAGGCAGCCTTTGTTGGAAATTAAGTCTTTCTGAATTGATCGCAATGCTACTATCAGACTAGCATCTTTGCAATCAAGTATCGTTTGCTCCAGGCGAGCCAAAGAGCAAAGTCGCAGCCTTATGTGACCTAAGATTTCAAAAACATAACATCTCCTAGCAGATATATCCTGCGTAATCCAGTTATACGCTGCTTGGAAGACCTGAAACAAGTTCATCATCATTTCACAATTAATGTTTACTCAATTTTTTAAGATTCAATCACTTGTTCTTGTTATCAAGAAAAAACTATCTTTTAGAGACATTGAACTATTTTTCAACTTTGTAACGAGATTGATATATGAGTGTCAGAATGGGTGCAGGGCTCGGATCGACTTTAAGACTCAAAAAAAGTCGCTTTAGTCGCATAAATTCACAACAAAAGTCACGCAAAATCGCATAAAATTTGCAAAAAAGTCGAAAAAAAGTCGCTTGGAATTTTAGAAAAAACGACAAAAAAGAAACACGAAATTGTCAAAATTGTACAAAATCACATTTCTCGACAACACATATGTACTTTAATATCAAACAATCCGGAATAAAATTTAATAAAATTCGAAGCAAAATTTTAACTGAGGCTCCGGATCTTAAAAGGGCACTTTTAGCATTGATTTTAAATGGTAAAAGTGCCCTTTTAAAATCCGGAGCCTCAATTAGGTATTTTTAACATTTTTTTTTAAAATTCTCTTTAAAATTTAAAATATTTTTATAAATAATAAAATTCTTCTCCTAAATTTAATTATTTAAAAAAAATTTAATAAAATTCTTGTCAAAATTTCAATTATCTTTATAAATAATAAACTTCTTCTCTGAAATTCAATTATTTTCATAGGTAATAAAATTCTTCGCAGAAATTCAATTATGTTCAAAAATTTTATTTAAAACTGGCAAAATTTTATAAATAATAAAATTCATTATGGAAATTTAATTATTTTCAAAAGTTCTGATAAAATTCTAACACAAAATTCAATTATCTTCAAAAGTACGAAAATTCTTCGCTAAAATTCAATTATTTTCAAAAAATTATTTTAAATTCTCCTCACAATTTCAATTATTTTTATAAATATCAAAATTCTTCTGCAAAATTCAATTACTTTTAAACATTTTTAAAGAAATCTGTTCAAAATTTTAATTATTTTTATAAATATTAAATTCTTCTCTGAAATTTAATTATTTGTAAAAATAATAATAAAATTCTTGAAATTCTTGAAATATCTTCAATGATTTTTTTCAAGAATTAAATTACATTTCACAAATAATGAAATTCTTCGCTAAAATTCAAATATTTTCAAAATCTACTATTTTTAGTAAAAGTTCTCAAAAGAATTCAATTGTTTAAAAAAAAATAATAAAATTCGTTGCAGGGATTCAATTATTTTCATAAATAATAAGATTCTTTACATTATTTCAATTATTTAAAAAAAAATTTGAAAAAATTCATTGCAAGAATTCAATTACTTTTATAAATTAATAAAATTCTTCACAGGATTTCAATTATTTTTAATACAATTTTATAATTGCTTTTAATATTCAATTATTATCTAAAATTTTAATTGATATTCATTTTTAAATAAATTTTTATTGGAAAATTCTACGAGAATTCAATTATTTAAATACAAAAATAAAATAATTTATTGAATAAATTAATGTTTCTCGAAATTGAATTATCATAAAGAATATTAACAAAGAATTTGAATTTTTTTGAGGAATTTTAATAAAATTTTCAAAAATAATTAAATTTTTCGAGGATTTCAATTAAAATTGTATCAAAAATAATTGAAATTCTATGATGAGTTTTATTAATTATGAAAATAATTGAATTTTTGTAAAAAAAATGTTATTATTTATGAAAATAATTGAATTATTGCAAAGTTTGCTTAAAATTTTATCAACCTTTTTTTTTAATAATTGAATTCTTTTGAAAAATTTTATTGAAATATTAGATATTGAAAATCTTTGAATTGAGAAAAATTTTTTGAAAATAATTGAAATTTTCAGAGAATTTTATTAAAATTTTTGAAAATAATTGAAATTTAGAGAAGAATTTTATTATTTTTAAAAATAATTGAATTTTGATGAGAATTTTTTTTTAATTTTTGAACATAATTGAATATCTGCGAAGAATTTTATTACTTTTGAAAATAATTGAATTTCTATCATTTGTAACTTCTCCAAAATTCAATTTTTTCCAGTATTTTAATAAAAATCCCTGATTTCCCTGATCAATTTTATTTTCCCTGACTTTTCCTTGAATTCCCTGAATTCCCCGATTTTCCTGACCTGTGGCAACCCTGTTAATTTGAATCCCGCTTTTGAAAAATAAAATCCTCTTTTTTACCTAATATAATATTCGCATGCATTTCGCTTTTGTTATATATTTGAGTATACACACCTGAAATTCGGTATCGATGTGAATATATTCGCTACTAAGGAATCGAACGAGGTATTCCTTTGGCAGGTCCAAAAATTCTTCCTCTTGTGACACTCGAGGAAAATTGACTTGAATAAAGCGTAAGGCAGTCTCCAAAAGATTTGAACTATTGTGTGCTTCGGCAAATCTGAAAAAGAACGTGTTTAATCACTTTTAGCAAAATTAAATACATATTAAATAACTTTTAATTATTAATTTCCTTATTTAACTTTTTATTTCTTTAAATAAGTAATTTAATTCTTATATTAAATTACATTTAAAAAAAGAATAATTTTTTTCACAAAAATATTTAAATACCTATTTTTTCCACAGGAAGTAAAATATTTTAAATGATTTCAATGTAAAACCTTTTTGAAATTTAACTATTTCTAAAAATTACAGCTGTATTTCTATTCTTCTAAAATTAAATCATATTTTTCATTGAAATTCTTAAAAAAAATTTAATTATTATTTAACACTTTAATCATTTTTTAGGAAAATAGTAAATTAATAATTTTCCCAAATATTATTAGTTTTACAACAATTATAATTTTTAAATATTTCAATTTAAAAATCTTTTGATATTAAATTATCTAATATTTTAACTGAAATTCAATTTGAAAAGTATTTTAGGGGAAATAGGGGACTGAAAATTAAAAAATAGGGGACTTTTAAGGGACCATAAAAATTGGTTAAATAAAGATAAAAATATAATTTATTTATACAGGGTTGCCACAAAAATTTAACTTCATTTTTCCCTGATTTCCAAACACAACTTTCACTTTTTCCCCGACCCTAAAGAATATTCTGGATTCACTCTAAAAATTATTAGATACTCAAAAAAATATTCTATTAAATTTATTTACAAATTTCATCAAAAGTAAAATTATTCGAAAACATTAATAGTTTTTATTTAAAATAAATATTTAATCATTTTTTTTTTCATTGGAATTAAGGTGTTAAAAAATTTCAAATTCAAACTTTTTCAAATTGAACAACTCATAAGAATATTATTATAAAATATAAAGATGACCGACTGATAAAATCATTATTTTATTATTATAAGAATATTGTTACTGTAATTTCTTCAAAATTATTTCTATCATTTCAATTCAATTAACATTTTCTAGAATTATTAACTAAAATTCTCCTTTAAATCAATAATATCAATTACTATTCAATTAAACTTTTTTAAAAAAAAATTAATTCTACAGAATTGTTAGTTAAAAATACGAAAAATAATAATTTAATTCTACGAGAAATCAATTATTTAAATAAAAAAATAAATAGTATTGAATGTTTCTTAAAATTTAATTTTTACGAAGAATTGTATTAACAACTTTTGAAAATATTTAATTTCTTTTAAGGAATTTAATTAAAATTTTAATGAAATTTATTATATTAAAGAATTTTATAACAATTTTTGAAAATAATTGAAAAGTTTTTGAAGAATTTTATTAAAATTTTTTTAAATAATTTAATTAATAAGAAAAATGTAAATTGAAAACAATTGATTTTCTGCGACGAATTAAATGTTATTTATGAAAATATTTGAATTATTGCAACGAATTTCATTGTTTTATTGAATAATTGAATGTTTCTTAAAATTGAATTCTTTTCTCAAGTTTTAATAAAATTTTTAATAATAATTGCATTTTTCAAGGAATTTATTTAAAATTGTTTTAAAAATATTTGAAATTTTGCGATGAAAATAATTAAATTCGTAAATGAAATTTTATTATTTATGAAAATAATTGAATCTTTTCGCAGAATTGTATAAAAAGTTTTTTCTATAATTAAATCTGTTGACAAATTTTATGAAAATAGTTAATATTGAAATTCGTTGAATTACGATAAACTTTTGAAAATAATTGAAATTTGGCAAAGAATTTTATTTCAATTTTTGAAAATAATTAAATTTTTGGCGAAAAATTTTGCTATTTACAAAAATAATTGAATTCTTAACGAGATATTAATTAAAATTTATAAAAATAATTGAATTCGTGCAAAGTATTTTATTACATTTTGTTTAAATAATTAAAATTTTGCCAAGAATTTAATTAAAATTTTTGACAATAATTGAATTCTTGAGAAGAATTTTGATATTTATCAAAATAATTGAATTTTGGAAAAGAATTTTATTAAGAATCCTTAAAATAATTGATTTTATGGGAAGAATTTTGTTGGTTATCAAGATAATTAAATTCTATTGCAGAATTATTGAAAAATTATTGAAAATAATTAATTTCCTGCGACGAATTAAAAAATATTTATGAAAATAATTTTCAAAACAAAAGTTTCCAATTGAAAGTTTCAACGGCACTTTGCTAAATTTGGTGTGAATTCATCATTAAAAGATTAAAGAAAAAAAATAGGGGAAATTTAGTGGAAATTTTGAAAATTGGGTACGTTTAGGGGCCAAAATTAAAAAAAGGGAACTTTTAGGGAAATAGGGGACAGACTCTGAAGCCTTCAATTACTTTCACTAAGAATGACATTTTTCATGGAAATTCAATTTAAAAAAAATGTTTGTTAAAATTCAAAGCAAGAATTCAATTATTTTCAGAATTCAAGATTCACACAAGAATTCAATTTTTTAAAAATAAAATTTTCATAATATTTATTATACATATTTCGAAAAAATTAATTATTTAAAACAATGTTTATAAAATTCTTATAAAGAATTCAATTATTTAAAAAAACAAAATTTTTCACAGAAATTCTATTCTTTTTAAATATTTTAATAATATTTTTTGAAATAGTTCAATATTATTTTCGTAAATAATAAAAATATTAGCAACTAATTATTTAAAACAATGTTTTTTAAACTTCTTTGGAAGAATTCAATTTTATTTACAAAAATTTTAGCATTTTTCGCAGGAATTCAATTATTTTCAAATATTTAAATAAATTTTTTTTGAATTAAATAATTAAATTATTCTTTTAGATTTTAATAAAATTTTTCACAAGAATTCAATTATTTACATCAATAATTCTTCGAAATGAGTCAATTATTAAAGATAAATAACAAAATTATTCCCGAAAATTCACTTATTTTGAGGCATTTTAATAAAATTCTTTGCAAACATTCAATTATTTTCATAAATAACAGTATTCATCACAAGAATTCAATTATTCTTAAAAGTAATAAATTTCTTCTTGGAAATTCAATTATTTTAAAACATTCTAATAAAATCGTTCGCAAGAATTCAATTATTTTCATGAATAATAAAATTTTTCGTAGGATTTCAATTATTTTTAATAAAATTTTTAATGAATTCTTCGAAAAATGTAATTATTTTAAAAAATTTTTTGCAAGAATTCAATTATACTTCACAAATAATCCAATTTATTAAATTTTTTAAAAATAATTGAATTCCTGAGAAGAATTTAAATAATAATTTTTGAAAACAATTGAACTCATAAGAAGAATTTTATTAAAATTTTTGAAAATAATTGACTTCTTGAAAAAGAATTTTTAAAAAATTTTTGACAATAATTTAATTCTTGAGAAGAATTTTCCTATCTATTTATAAAGATAATTTAATTCTTGACGAGAATTTTTAAAAAATTTTAAAAATAATTTAATTTTTGCAAAGTATTTAATTACTTTTCAAAAAAATTTAATTCTTGGAATTTTGATATTTATCAAAATAATTGAAATAATAATAATATAATATATAATATATAATAATAATATATATATATATATATATATATATATATATATATATATATATATATTATAATTTATCAAGTTTATTGAATTCTTTTGCAAAATTACTTAAAAATTTTTGAAAATAATTGATTTTCTGCGACGAATTAAATGTTATTTATATATGAAAATATTTGAATTATTGCAACGAATTTTATTGTTTTATTGAATAATTGAATTTTTTTAAAAATTGAAATCTTTCCTCAAGTTTCAATAAAATTTTTAATAATAATTGCATTTTTCAAGGAATTTTTTTAAAATTGTATTACAAATATTTGAAATTCTGCGATGAAAATAATTGAATTCGCAAATGAAATTTTATTATTTATATGAAAATAATAGAATTTTTTTGTAGAATTGTATCAAAAAGTTTTTTCTATAATTAAATGTGTTGATACATTTTATAGAAATAGTAGATATTGAATATTATTGAATTGCAAAAAACTTTTGAAAGTAATATTGAACTTTTGTAAAGATTTTTATAAATTTTTGAAAATAATTGAATTTTCGTCGAAAAATTTTGCTATATATAAAGATAATTGAATTCTTGACGAGATATTCGTGAAAATTTTTTTAAAAAATTGAATTTCTTAGAAGAATTTCATTACTTTTGAAAATAATTGAATTCTTGGGATGAATATTTTAACTTATGAAAATAATTGAATTTTGTAAAGAATTTTATTAAAATTCCTAAAAATTATTGAATTTCTGTGAAGAATTTTGTTATTTATCAAGATAATTGCATTAAAACTTTTGTAATAATTAAATAATATTAAAAAATTCATTCTTGTGAGAAATAGAAAATTTTTTTGAAGGTTTTGTATTAGAATTAGTGTCAGTTCAATAGTTTACAAAGCTAAATTTGGTGTGAATTCATGATTAAAAGATAAAAGAAAAAAATAGGGGGAATTTTGAAAATAGGGTACGTTTAGGGGCCAAAATTAAAAAAAAAGGGGACTTTTAGGGAAATAGGGGACAGACTGTGAAGCCTGTGCTTTTTGTTTTGAAGGAAATAAAAAATACCTGTAAATTCCAAGGGCATTAGAACAATGGAGTTGTTGTTCGAGGTAAGCGGTACATCCAGAAACAACTTCCTCTAATTCTAACATATCAGCAGCGGCGAAAAGCTCCTGAACATTGTCCTGAGTAATATCGATATTTCCAGTGTAAATGAAGTCGACGAGCATTGAGAGTATTTTTGATGAAACTGAATGAATTTCGACAGAATCTTGTTGTCCCTCAACCAATCCACTGGTGAACATTGCGTTAAAATAAGCACTGCCTGCCGCCAGAACTAATTTGTGAGCTCGAATCACACAATCTCCAGCGACAAGACACACATCAGTGAATTGGTTTTTCAATCTTTGAGCTTGTAAATTCCTTAAGATTTTCGGAGCGTATTGGCCCATTGTTTGTACCGTGTTCGACACTTCGGGGGTGTGATTAACGTTGCTATTTTGGTTCGCATATCCTGCGGTTTTCGAATTATTGCCATTTTTTAAAGAAGGAACTGCACCATCAGCCATGAAACCATCGAGTTGACCTTTGTCCACGGCTCCTGGAAATTAAACATTTTTTAATCAAATATATTTACTGCTCTAAAATCATTAATATATTTATGTATTACTTAATCAGGATTGACTTTTCCTTCATTTCCAGACTTTTTCCCTGACCCTACAGAATATTCTGATTCACTCTAAAAATTATTAGATACCCAAGAATTTCTTCTATTACATTTATTCACGATTTTTTTAATTGTAAGATTATTCGAAAACACAGGGTTGCCACAAATATTTAATTTTATTTTTCCCTGATTTACAGACAAAATTCTCACTTTTTCCCTGACCCTAAAAAATATTCTGATTCACTCTAAAAATTATTAGAAACTGAAAAAATGTTCTATTACATTTATTTACAAATTTCATTAATTGTAAAATTATTCGAAAACATGAATAATTTCTTTTTTAAATAAATATTTAATCATTATTATTTTTCCATAGGAATTAAAATTCTACAATATACATTCAAATTCAAACCTTTTTGAAATTCAACAATTTATATAAGAATATTATTACAAAACATAAAGAAGGCGATCACTCCGAGTCCAAGACTCGGAGTGATCGCCTTCTTCATGTTTTGTTATAATTTAAATTACCATAAAATTGTTCAAAAAAAATTTTATTATTTACAAAAATCCTAATAAATTTCTTCGCAAGAATTCAATTATTTTTAAAAAGTAGTAAATTTTCTCAAAAAAATTCAATTATTTGAAAAAATTGTAATAAAATTCGTTGCAATAATTAAATTATTTTCATAAATAATAAATCGATTATTCGGTAATTCATTATTTAATCAATTTTTATTAGAAAATTCTAGAAGAATTCAATTATTTAAATTAAAAAATAAATAATTTATTGAATAATTGAATGTTTGTTAAAATTGAATTCTCCTAAAGAATTTTATCAACAAATTTTTAAATAATTCAATTATTTTGACAAATTTTAATGAAATTTTTAAGAATAATTACATTTATCGAGGAATTTGATTAAAATATTGTATCAAAAATTAATTAAAATCCTGCGATAAGTTTTATTATTTATGAAAATAATTAAAACTTTTCCCAAAAGTTTTATTAAAATTTTTCTAAAATAATTGAATTTCAGTGAAGAATTTTATTATTTATAAAAATAATTGAATCCTTGAAAAGAACTTTGTTAAATTTTTTTTAAATAATTGAATTCATGCGACGAATTTTATAAAAATCTTTTTAAATAATTGATTTTTTTCGAAAAATTTTTTGAAATTTTATATTTTAAATAATTCAACTCATATAAAAATTTTATTATTTATGAAAATAATTGATTTATTTCGAAGAAATTAATTAAAAATCTTGTAAATTATTGAATTCCTGTAAAATTTTAACAAGAATTTTATTCAAGTTTTTAAAAATAATTGAATTTTGAAGAAGAATTTTATTAATTATAACAGTAATTGAAATTTTGACGAGAGTTTAAAAAAAATTTTTTAAAATAATTGAATATTAAAGAATTTTATTATTTATAAAGATAATTGAAATTTTGAAAAGAATTTTTTTAAAATTTTTGAACATAATTGAATTTCTGCAAAGAATTTTATTCCTTTTGAAAATAATTTAATTCTTCCAACGAATTTTATTCAACTTTTTAAAAATAATTGAATTTCGGTGAAGAATTTTACTATTTCTAAAAATAATTGAATTCTTGAAAAGAACTTTGTTAAATTTTTTTTTTAATAATTGAATTCCTGCGACGAATTTTATAAAATTCTTTTTAAATAATTGATATTTTTCGAAAATTTTTTTGAAATTTTTTATATTAAATAATTGAATTCTAGTGAAAATTTTATTATTTATGAAAATAATTGAATTATTTCGAAGAAATTTATTTAAAATTTTGTAAATAATTGAATTTCTGTGAAATTTTGCCAAGAATTTTATTAAAATTTTTAAAAATAATTGAATTTTGAAGAAGAATTTTATTAATTATAACAATAATTAAAATTTTGCCTAGAATTTTATTAAAGTTTTTAAAAATAATTGAATTTCGTAGAAGAAATGTATTATTTAAAAAGATAATTGAAATTTTGACGAGAATTTTTTTTAAATTTTTTAACATAATTGAATTTCGGAGAAGAATTTTATTATTTTTAAAGATATAATTGAAATGACCAGAATTTTTTTTAATTTTTGAATATAATTGAATTTCTGCGAAAAATTTTATTACTTTTGAAAATAATTAAATTTCTGGAATTATTTGTAACTTTTCCAAAATTCAATTTTTTTTAGTATTTTTAACTAAAATTCTTTTATCAATCTAGTATTTATGAAAATTAAGTTATTTAAAAAGAAATTATTGTCTGAAATAGAAAAAATTCAAGGTTTTGTATTAAAATTCGTGGTAATTTCATAGTTTACGAGGCAAACAAAAAAAACATCAATTACTATTTTTGAGAATTTTCAACTAAAATTCTTCTTTATTAAATCAATTATTTTAAATATTTTTTCAAAAAGTTTTTTGAGAATTTTCAAATCCATTTTTCTGCAATTCAATTTAACGAAATTACAATTATTCGAAAATTCCTCATTTGAATATATCTTAGAAAATAAAAACTTTAAATAATTTTTAAAAAAATTCAACTAAACTTTTTTTTTAAAAAAATTAATTCTACCGAATTCTTAGTTAAAAGTATGAAAAATTCAAATTTTTAAAGATTTTAATATGAAACCTTTTGAAAATTCAATTATTTCTAAAAATTCATGCTGTAATGATTTTTATATTTAATTATTATCAATAAAATTTAAACTAAAATTAATTTTTGAATTAATTTTTATTACAAAATTCAACGAGAATTCAATTATTTAAATAAAAATAAATAATTTATTGAATAATATTGAATATTTCTTGATATTCAATTCTCATAAAGAATTTTATCAACAAATATTTAAATAATTGAATTCTTTCGACGAATTTAAATAAAATTTTTAAGAATAATTTCATTTTTTGAGATATTCGAAAAAATTGTATTAAAAATTTATTGAATTTATATAAAATTGTTATTATTTATGAAAATAATTAAATAAATTTTTAAAAATTTAATTCGTTCGACGAATTTAAATGAAATTTTTATAAATAATATAATTTTTCGAGAAATTCGAAAAATATTGTATTAAAAATAATTGAATTCTCATGAAATTTTTTATTATTCATGAAAATAATTAAACAAATTTTTAAATAATTAAATTATTTCGACAAATTTGAATAAAATTTTTATGAATAATTTCATTTTTCAAAAACACCGAAAAAATTCTACTAAAAATAATTGAGTTTCTGTGAAATTTTTATAATTTATGAAAATAATTAAATGTTTGCGTAAAATTTAATTAATTTTTTTTTAAATAATTAAATTGTTTTTGAAAATTGGATTAAAATAATAGATATTTAAAAACATTGAACTGGATTTTCTTATTTAAGAAAAATAATTGAATTTTGCCAAAAAATTTTATTCAAATTCTAGAAAATAGTTTAATTATATCGTAAAGTAGAGAAACCTTTTCAATAATTAAATTTCTGCAAAGAATTTTATCATATTTATGAAAATTAATGAATTCT
Source organism: Leptopilina heterotoma (assembly GCF_015476425.1). Taxonomy (NCBI): domain Eukaryota; kingdom Metazoa; phylum Arthropoda; class Insecta; order Hymenoptera; family Figitidae; genus Leptopilina; species Leptopilina heterotoma. The sequence continues at coordinate 254,386 of NW_025111017.1, forward strand.
TTTTGTAATGAATATTGTTATTTATGAAAGTAATTAAATTTTGCAAAGAATTTTATTAAAATTGATGAAAATAATTGAATTTCTAGAATGAATTATTGCGAAGAATTTTATAAAAAATATTTAATTGATTTTTGTTCCAAAAAAACACTTTTGTAAATTCTGTTTTAAATAATTAAATTCTTCTGAAATTTTTTATTATTTATAAAAATAATTGCATGTTTAAGTAGGATTTTATCAAAAATTTTTTTTGATAATTTAATTCTTTTGGAAAACTTTATTACAATAGTTGATATTAAAAATCTTTAAATCCAGGAAAATTTTTGAAAATAATTGAAATTTTGAAAAGAATTTTATTAAAATTTTTGAAAATAATTAAATTTTGGAGAAGAATTTTATTGTTTATAAAAATAATTGAAATTTTTAAGAGAATTTTTTTTTAAATTTTCGAACATAGTTGAATTTCTGCGAAGAATTTTATTATGTACTTTTGAAAATAATTGGATTTCTGCAATTTTTTTGAAACTTCTACAAAATTCAATGTTGTTTTTAGTGTTTTTAACTAAAATTCTTTTATAAATGCATTATTTTTAATAATTAATTAAATATTTGTTAAACAATTTAACTAATTTCAGAAATTTTAGAATTCCTAAGTTCTTTAAAATTTCTAATGAAATTCATTCAAAATTGAAATTTTATAAAATTTTAAATTAAAACTCAGATAATATTTTTGTGGCCTTTGGTCTATTAAAAAAAAAAAAAAAAAAAAAAAAAAAATATTATCTGAATTTTAACAATAAGGTCTACAACATTCACTATTTAAATTAAAACGTTTTGAAGTTGATTTATTTATAAAAATTGCAAACGAAACTGTTTTAAAGTTCAATTAATTTTGAAATATTTAAGTATAACTATTCATTAAATAATTTTATGATAGTTATTTGAGAATTAAGTTCTTTAAAAAGAAATTGTCATTTTGGACACTTCAAACAACTGACAAAAATTCCATTCAATATTTTATTTTCCTGACTTTTTCCTAAATTTCCATCAAAAATTTTTTTCTTCAAAAAATAATTTAATTCTTACAAAGAATTTTATTAAAATGCCTCGAAATAATTGAATTTTCGGGAATAATTGTGTTACTTATCGACATAATTGAATTAATTCGAAGAATAATTTATGTAAATTACTTATGTTTTATTAGAAAATTCTACTAGAATTCAATTATTTAAATACAAATTTAAATGTAAAAATGCAAAAAAATAATTTATTAAATAATTGAACGTTTCTTAAAATTCAATTCCCATAAAAAATCGTTATCAACAAATTTTCAAATAATTGAATTCTATCAACGAATTTTAATAAAATTTTTAAGAATAATTACATTTTTCGAGAAATTCGATTAAAATTGTATTAAAAATAATTGAAATTCTGCATTGAATTTTATTATTTATGAAAATAATTGAATTCTTTCGAAGAATTTTATTAAAATTTTCAAAAATAATTAAATTCTTGTAAAAAATTAACAGGAATTCAATTATTTTTAAAAATTTTAATAAAATTCTTGGCATAAATTAAAAATAACAAAATTCTTAGCAGATCTTCAATTACTTTCAGAAATTTTAATAAAATTTTTCTCAAGAATTTAAATATTTTCGTAAAATAATAAAAATCTTTGCAGAGATTCAATTATTTTCAAAAGTCTTAATAAAATTCTTCGCAGGAATTCAATTATTTTCAAAAATATCAGAATTTTAGCAGAAATTCAAACATTTTAAAAAGTTTTGATAAAACTTTTTTTGGTAGAAATTCAATTATTTTTAAGACAATTTTAAAAAAATGTCTTAATAAAATTCAATTATTTTAAAAATTTTAATGTAATTCTTCGAAAGAATTCAATTATTATAATCTAAGATATTTTAACTGAAATCTATTTTTAAATCAATGTTTATGAGAAAATTCCTTGCGAATTCAATTATTTAAATACAAAAATAAATAATTTATTGGATAATTGAATGTTTCTTGGAATTGAATTCCTATTAAAAATTTTATCAACAAATTTTTAAATAATTAAATTCTTTGGACGAATTTTAATAAAATTTTTAAGAATTTTTTCGAGGAATTCGATTAAAATTCTATTGAAAATAATTGAATTCCTAAAAAAAAAATTTATTATTTAGGTACTAAAATAATTGAATCCCCGTAAAAATTTTATTATTTATGAAAATAGTTGAATGATTGAGAAGAAATTTATAAAAAAAAATTGTTATTAATGAAATTCTTGTGAAATTTTTATTATTTTTTGAAAATAATTAAAAGATTTTGTAGAATTTTATTAAATTCTTTTTTAAATAATTAAATTCTTCTGGCAAATTTTATATGCAAATAGTAGATATTGAACAATATTTAATTTTTGCGAAGAATATTATTACTTTTGAAAATAATTGAAATTTTGCAATGGATTTTATTAAAATTTTTGAAAATAATTGGATTGTATTACTTTAGAAAATAATTGAATTCGTGTGATAAATATTGTTTATTATGAAAATAATTGAAATTTTGTAATGAATTTTAATAAATTTTTTGAAAATAATTGAATTTTGTCGAAGAATTTTACTATTTATTTATAAAGATAATTGAAATGTTGACAATGTTTTTTAGATTTTTTGAAAATAATTAAATTTCTGAGAAAAATTTTAAATATTTCTAAAAATAATTGAAATTTTGACGAGAATTTAAAAAAAATGTTGAACATAATTGAATTTTTGCGAAGATTTTGATTACTTTTAAAAATATTTGAATTTCTGCAATCATTTGTAATTTCTCTAAAATTCTCAAAATTATATCGTACAATTTACGAACTTTTCATCCTTTTTGAATGAAATTACGGACTTTACGGACCGTTTTTAAAAAAAACGGACTTTTACGGACAAAAATATTGTTAAATAATTGATTTTTTCGAAATTCCTTTGAAAATGCTATTCTAAATTAATTGAATTCCTGTGGAAATTTTATTATTTATGAAAATAATTGAATTTTGTATGAATTTTATAAAAATTTTTTTAATAATTGAATTCTATTGCAAAATTTAATGAAAATAATTAAATTTCGAATATTTTTTGAAAATAATTGAATCTTTGATTATAATTTTTTTGAATAGTTTTTTGATTTTTAGTATTATCGAATTTAAAGTATAGTGGAAATTGTGAAAAAAACAGAAATAGTAGCTTTTAGTGGCTACAATCTAAAAAAGTATCCAAATAGTAGCCTAACGTAAAAAAGTAGTAAATAGTAGGATTTAGTAGATGAGTGACTGCGAAGCCTGCATTTTACAACAAAAAAAAGAAAAATCGATTTTTTGAAATCCTTGACCAGAAAGTCCCCTTAATATTCTACTCCAATTTATTAATAGAAATGAATTATTTTTCTTCCTATTATTATCGCATAATAAACATCAACAGGTTTACAACAAATTTTAATTTTATGAAAGTTTTAAAAAATTAATATACAAAATGCAGAAAATATTTGAAAGAATTTTAAGAGATTCAAATATTTACATCAACGTTTATTTAAAAGCCCAATGAAACGTATTCAATTTCTTTCCCACTTGAAATCAATAATCCACTTGAAACTTATTGACCCCTATTTATTTTTTGAATCAATTAAACTTGAAATATTTCTTTCGTCATAAAATCAAAAGTATCTACACTACATTTGTAGCTAGATAATAACATAAACCTCTGTTATTTTTTAATTTATTTATAATTTATTTATTCTGGAAGAAATTATTCATATGGGACAAAAAAATACAATTACAAAGGGGGAAGTAAAAAATGTAATTTTTATACGAATATTTTGAGAATTGATGAAATTTTATTTCTTATTAAATTAGTTTATTACCAGTTGAAAATGAAAATAAATAAAAATATTAGCGTAGGTTAAAATTGACCAACTTAACACAATATTGGTCCCACTGTCAAAATTGAACGTAAAAGAGTATTTTAGTATTTCATAAAATAATAAACAAAGAAATTTTTGTTATGAAAACATTGAAAATTATGAATTGTGTAAAGAAACAAGTATTTATTTTGAAGGGGGTGAGTTCATTTAATAGTTTTAATTGAATTCTGTAAAAACCAAACGCGAATGTTATTGTTTTTGTCTATATAAAGAAAAGAGACTAAAATGCATATAAATAAAGAAAATGGAATAATTACTCTTGACCAATTTATTACATCCGCTCTGTGGAGTAATTATCTAATTAAATTTACTTACGACATATACGGGAAAGCACCTTATAGACGCTATGAAAAGACTTGGCGTTATTTTTTCCCTTTAAACGCATCACTGGTGCCACATTTTTATTTATATTTTAATTTTTCCACAAAGTCACAGTCAATAACGTCATTCACTGTTTGTCATTTGAAAATAAATAATAAATTGGGCATTGATGACAATACTTTCCAGTCTGCACTACAATGACATATGTCAAATATCAACCTATATTACACATGAAATTAGCTGCAGATGCAAGAGGTCTGAAGTTGCTCACTTTTTGATATCGTTGCCGAATATCGATTACTCACTGGCTGTTTTTTTTTGTTTTCGTCGGCGTTCACCCTTGGTTCACCCGGTGTTAACACCGAGGTAACGAAAGTCCAATCAGTTATAATATTTATTGACATTCTCTTGGAACTATCCAATGGGATTAACACCGAGTGAACGCCGAAAACAGCCTTCTGTTGGGCGCGAGTAAAATGACGTTTCATTACTCGAACATAACCTTCAAATAAATCCAAACTGCATTTCGGAATTTTAACATTTTTTTGGTAATAATAATTTCAAACTTAAATTTTCATTAATCAGTGTCTATTTCGCCCGTTACAAAAAACACAGTGACGGGCGAAATAAGAATAGTTTATTTCGCCCATCAGGAGAATATACAAAAAAAGGGCCGAAGTTTATTTCGCCCGTTGGAAAAGAAAAATTTGCAAAATAAGAAACTGTCGAAATAAAAAAAACTAGATTAATTCGCCCGTCAGAGAAATTATGACACGATTTATAGAATAATGGATTAATTAGGAGAACTAAATTATTTCGCCGTATAAATAATTAATCATAACCTCCAATTCATAAAAATTTTTTATTGGTAAGTGCGACTAATTTAAAGTCTATTGTCGTTCGGTCAACGATTTACTAAGGGAAATATTTTTTCGATTATTAATTATTATTTAACTAGCCAAATTATTCTAAACATACATAGCAATTAATTATTTTAAAACTTTACCAAATCACTGAATCTATGATAAATTAAAAGAAAGTCCGACAAATTAGATTATTTTTAATTTCTAAAATTTAACGTCAAATTCGTAAATTCAAATCGAATTTCAAGTGAATCCGATAAATTTTATTAAATTACTATTTTTGCTGCTAAACTTTCTTTTTGTACGAGAAAAATTGAAATATGCAAAAATTATTACTTGATACTTTCATTTCTCAAAATAATTTTAAAATTAAAAATAATCTTCATTTCGAAAATTGTAATTCTGAAGAATAAAAAAATGATTAAATTACATTTATATTTTTGAACAAAGAATCTCTTATCTTTGCAAACTAAAATAATTGCAATAACAAATTAAATAAATTTAAAAAAGATAAAGTTAAATAACTTTCTAATTTTTTTTTTGAATAATTTTACTAAATGGTCTCATTTTGATTAGCATTTAAATTGATATGTAAATTATAATTTTTTGTAAAACAAAATACTAACTCTAACTTGAATTAATTATTTAATTATAATATGTAATATAATATTTAATGAAACTGTACATTTGAAAAAATATATATTCTACATTCATTTTTAGAAACAAAAAAAATGTCCGTAAAAGTAAGTTTTTTTGAAAAAAGATTTTTAAAATCCGTAATTCGATTGAAAAAGGAAAAAAAGTTTGTAAATTGTACGATATAATTTTGGAAATTTTAAAAAAGTTACAATTGATTGCAGAAATTTAATCATTTTCAAAAGTAATAAAACTCTTCGCAAAAATTCAATTATTTTCAAAAAAATTTTTAAATTCTCGTCAAAATTCCAATTATTTTTATATAAATAAAAAAAATCTTTCCCGAAATTTAATTATTTTCAAAAAATAACAATATTTTTTCTTCGCAAAAATTCTATTATTTTCAAAACTTTTAATAAACTTCTTAAAAAGAATTCAATTATTTTTATAAATAACAAAATTCTTGGTAAAAATTTAATTATATTTGATCAAATTTTGCACTTTAATTATCATTTACTCAAAAGGTCCATAATTTAATATTAACATTACTTTAATATTGAGAATTGACATTTGATATAATTTTTTTTTAATTGAAAAAATTAATAGTAGATTTTCATTGATTCATAAAATATTCTATGAATCACGTATTCGATCACATAATATGCAGGGTTGCCACAGGGAATTCAGGGAAAAGTCAGGGAAAGTAAAATTGGTCAGGGAAATCAGTGAAATTCAGGGATTTTTAGTAAAAGTACTGAAAAATGAATTGAATTTGATGTTTTTTTGTTTGCTTCATAAAACTATGAAATTACCACGAATTTTAATACAAAACCTTCAATTTTTTCTATTTCTGACAATAATTTCTTTTTAAATAACTTCATTTTTCAAAAAGTATCATAAAATTATGACTTATAAATTATTTAATGAATAACTTTTACAATCTTCATAAATACTAGATTGATAAAAGAATTTTAGTTCAAAATACTAAAAAAAAAAATTTTATTTTCGAAAAGATACAAATCATTTCAGAAATTCAAATTATTTTCAAAAATTATAAAAATTCTTCACAGAATTTCAATTATATTTAAAAACTAAAAAAAATTCTCGTCAAAATTTCAATTATCTTTATAAATAATAATATTCTTCATCGAAATTCAATTATTTTAAAAAATTTTAATAAAATTCTTGTCAAAATTTCACAGGAATTCAATTATTTACAAAATTTTTAATAAATTTCTTCAAAAAAATTCAATTATTTTCATAAGCAATAAAATTTTCACAGGAATTCAATTATTTAGAATACAAAATTTCATAAAATTTTTCGAAAGATATCAATTATTTAAAAAGATTTTTATAAAATTCGTCGCAAGAATTCAATTATTTAAAAAAAATTGAACAAAGTTCTTTTCAAGAATTCAATTATTTTTATAAATAATAAAATTCTTCACCGTAATTCAATAACTTTTATAAACTTGAATAAAATTCTAGAAAGAATTAAATTATTTTCAAAAGTAATAAAATTCTTCGCAGAAATTAAATTATGTTTAAAAATTTTTTTTTAAATTTTTTTAAAAATTTCAAATATCTTTATAAATAATAAAATTCTTCATTAAAATTCAATTATTTTTATAACTTTTAATAAAATTCTTGGCAAAATTTGACAGGAATTCAATTATTTACAAAATTTTTAATAAATTTTTTCAAAAAAATTCAATTATTTTCATAAATAATAAATTTTTCATAGAAATTCAATTATTAAAGATAAAAAATTTCATCAAATTTTTCGAAAAATATCTATTTTTAAAAAAGATTTTTATAAAATTCGTCGCAAGAATTGAATTATTTAAAAAAATTTAACACAATTCTTTGCAAGAATTCAATTATTTTTATAAATAATAATTGTTCGCAGAAATTCAATTATGATAAAAAAAAATTCTTGTCAAAATTTCAAGTATCTTTATAAATAATAAAATTCTTTTCCTAAATCCAATTATTTTAGAAAAATTTTAATAAAATTGTTGGGATAATTTTAATTAATTTCATAAATAATAAAACACATCGCAGGATTTTAATTATTTTTGATACAATATTTTAATCGAATTTCTCGAAAAATGTAATTATTCTCAAAGATGTTATTAAAATTTGTTTTGACAAATTTTAATAAACATTCAATTATTTAATAAATTACCTATTTATTTTTTAATTTTAATAATTGAATTCTTCTAGAATTTTCTAATAAAAATTGATTTAAAAATGAATTACCGAATAATCGATTTATTATTTACGAAAATAATTGAATTATTGCAACGAATTTTATTACATTTTTTTTAAATAATTGCATTTTTTTGAGAAATTTTACTACTTGTAAAAATAATTAAATTCTTAATTATTTTTATTTTATTAGGATTTTTGTAAATAATCAACTTTGCTTTGAAAAATTTTATGGTAATTTAAATTATTATAAGTTGTTGAATTTTATAGAAGTTTTAATTTGAATGTTTTGAAAAATTGTAATTCCTACAGAAGAATAATAATGATTAAATATTTATTTAAAAAAGAATTGATTTTTTTGAATAATTTGACAATTCAAGACATTTGTAAATAAATGTAATAGAACATTTTTTTGAGTATCTAATAATTTTTAGAGTGAATCAGAATATTCTTTAGGGTCAGGGAAAAAGTGGAAATTGTTTCTGGAAATCAGGGAAAAATAAAATTAAATATTTGTGGCAACCCTGCATAAAAATTGAGACATTAAAAGTTTATAAAATTAACATTTTTTTAAAACAATTAGTAATATTATAGTTAACAAATAAGTATTTTTTTATTGCACTAATAAATCCCCGGTAAGAAGAGGTTGATTAAAATAGATTGAAATGTTTACACAAAATTTCAAAAATGACATTGGTTTGGCATTAAAAGCCTATTGAATTTTGACCATATATGTACTCATTTTAATGCATTTTATTACCTTTTCATTAAAACGAATTAAAGTGTCAGCAATATTTAAGTCATAAATGAAATTCTAATGATTACAAATTTTATGGTATTAAACAGAATAAAATTGTTTTCAATTCTAATTACCCAATAAGAAGTAAAATGTATACCGAATTAAATAGAATATAAATGTGTGCAGATGAATTATCTTTAAAGGAATTAAAACATGGAAGTTCAAAAATGACATAAGTTTGGCATTGAAATGATTCAGAATTTAGCGATATTTGTATACATTTTAATCTATTTTAATCAACCTCTTCTTACCGGGTCTCTTATAGAGAAATAAATAATAAAATAAATAAAAATAAATGCATCTTAAAATTTTAACATAAATTAATTTTCCGATTGCACTTAATATAAATCGTGTCATAATTTCTTTGACGGGCGAATTAATTTTTTTTTTTTATTTCGCCAGTTTCTTATTTTGCAAATTTTTCTTTTCCAACGGGCGAAATAAACTATTTTTCTTATTTCGGCTCTTTTTTCTGTATATTCTTCGTTTTCATTAGTATTAATTAAATTTTTTTCATTCTTAACTGTTTTAAATGTAAAATGACTGAATAAAGTTGTGGTTTTGACTTTTATACTCACGTCAAAACCCATCCCTGGTCAACTAGAATAATTTCGAGATTTTCGATTTTCTTCAATACGAGTTTTTTCCACTCATGCTTTTTTTAATGTGTTTTTTTTTCTTTTCTCCTTTAATTAATTTCTCAAAAAGAAGTGAAAGAAATAAATGAATTAAATTTTTTATAATAATCGTCGTGATTCCAGATTTCCGGATCTCTGTCCACACTTGAAGTTAGTTATAGTTATTCTTTTGTTTTTTATACGTTTTGATAGAAAATAGAAATATACATATATACATATACATACATTATAATAATCGTAAGTTTCAGCAAATTATCTGCATTCATTTGTTTGTTTTGAAAATTTAATTTTGTGGATTAAGTATTGGCATTTTTTATATATTTTTTAATGTCAAACTTTTTAATGTGGAAAATACTTTACTTATTAAATTGTCTCGACTCTTTGGTAAAAAATCTAAAATTATCAAAAATTCGAAAAATTTCAAAAATCCGTTTTTCTTAAAATTCAACATTTTTTCTTCATTTTTATGGGATTTAGCTTCATTATTTTTGTGCTTTTGGAAAATACTTTACTTATTAAATTGTCTCGACTCTTTGGTAAAAAATCTAAAATTATCAAAAATTCGAAAAAATTCAAAAATTTGATTTTCTTAAAATTCAACATTTTTTCTTCTCTTTTATGGGATTTAGCTTAATTATTTTTGTGCTTTTGGAAAATACTTTACTTATTAAATTGTCTCGACTCTTTGGTAAAAAATCTAAAATTATCAAAAATTCGAAAAATTTCAAAAATCCGTTTTTCTTAAAATTCAACATTTTTTCTTCTCTTTTATGGGATTTAGCTTAATTATTTTTGTGCTTTTGGAAAATACTTTACTTATTAAATTGTCTCGACTCTTTGGTAAAAAATCTAAAATTATCAAAAATTCAAAAATCCGTTTTTCTTAAAATTCAACATTTTTTCTTCTCTTTTACGGGATTTAGCTTCATTATTTTTGTGCTTTTGGAAAATACTTTACTTATTAAATTGTCTCGACTCTTTGGTAAAAAATCTAAAATTATCAAATATTCGAAAAATTTCAAAAATCCGTTTTTCTTAAAATTCAACATTTTTTCTTCTCTTTTACGGGATTTAGCTTCATTATTTTTGTGCTTTTAAAAAATACTATACTTATTAAATTGTCTCGACTCTTTGGTAAAAAATCTAAAATTATCAAAAATTCAAAAATTTGATTTTCTTAAAATTCAACATTTTTTCTTCTCTTTTATGGGATTTAGCTTCATTATTTTTGTGCTTTTGGAAAATACTTTATATATTTAATAGTCTCGACTCTTTGGTAAAAAATCTAAAATTATCAAAAATTCGAAAAATTTCAAAAATCCGTTTTTCTTAAAATTCAACATTTTTTCTTCTTTTATATGGGATTTAGCTTCATTATTTTTGTGCTTTTGGAAAATACTTTACTTTTTAAATTGTCTCGACTCTTTGGTAAAAAATCTGAAATTATCGAAAATTATCAAAAATTCAAAAATCCGATTTTCTTAAAATTCAACATTTTTTCTTCTCTTTTACGGGATTTAGCTTCATTATTTTTGTGCTTTTGGAAAATACTTTACTTATTAAATTGTCTCGACTCTTTGGTAAAAAATCTAAAATTATCAAAAATTCGGAAAATTTCAAAAATCCGTTTTTCTTAAAATTCAACATTTTTTCTTCTTTTTTATGGGATTTAGCTTTATTATTTTTGTGCTTTTGGAAAATACTTTACTTATTAAATTGTCTCGACTCTTTGGAAAAAAATAAAAAATTATTAAAAATTATCAAAAATCCGAAAAATTGAATTTCTTAAAATTCAACATTTTTTTTCTCTTTTATACCATTTAGCTTTATTATTATTTGAATTTTTATTCAAGAGAAAAAATGGAAAACTGAAAAAATTTAGAATTTTTTAAAAATTACAGGCCTTTTCCATGATTTTCCTGATTTCCAGAAGCCTTTTAAAAATTCCATACCATTTCCATTATTTCCATGATTTCCAGATTCTGTAGGAACCCTGCTTTTGTCTGACTTTCTTCTAAATTATCGAATTCAGTGATTTCTGGGGTGAATTTGGTTAAGTTGTAAAATGATTAATTTCTATTTGAATTCGTTTTTTTTGAATGTAGAAAATCTGATGTTAATTTAATTCTTTTTTCGTTATGCACGGCAAAAAATATTTAGCTGGATGAACTACAGATTTCACTTTAGTAGCGAAATTATTTAGTGCTTCAATTAATACTTTCGTTATTCTAGAGAAACTTATCGCTATTTCAAGTAAAACTTTTTTCAGTGTGTAATAATTATTATTTCTTTAAAAAGTATTTAATTTAAAAAGGCTTTATAAAATAAGCTATGCAAAAGATGACCCAGATACTAATTGTAATTGTTCTAGCCATAGTTTAAGTCTAGTAATGTAAATTCTATTTAAATTGAGACCATTGAGTGAAATTATTTGAATTTTAGTTAGTTAAATCTCTTTGTTAGGTTATAATAATTATTTCTTTAATATTTTTTAAATTGTTTAAAATAAGCAGCCCCATACAACATTCCCGCGCGCTTGCGCGCGGATAGTTTGGCTAGTAACAAAATAATATGTATGTGTAATATATATTAAATAAAAATGTATATAAAGACAGAGAGAAAAAGGAGAAAGGATTTGTATGTATACCAAATATTTTGAAATATCTAAGCCCATCGAAATGAGTGCATATTAAATAAATATTGAAATTATATTTTTCTACTTTTCTTTTCAGATAAACAATTTTATTTTTTGAAAAATGTCAGACTTAACATTGAGTCCTTCAGCACGCACAAAGAGAAAAACAATCGAAGCAGCAAATAAAATTAAGCATGGTTCTCCGAAATTGCACCAAGTATTACGACAGGTTAGTTTCTTCTGGTCAGAATCTATTCTGTAAATATTTATATTTATTAAAAATAAAAGCAATAAGTATTAAATAAAATTTAAGTAAATTAACTAATTGTAAGTAATAATTTAAATTAATAAATGACAAACATTATCATTATCTAATATTAACATAAATAATTAATTTTCAAACTATAAGAACTGTTATTGAAAAAATGTTTATAAAATGTGTGCATGTAAAGAAAAAAAAATGAATATTAAATTAAATCTTTAAAAACTAGAGATGTCGAGAGCGAATGCGGGAGAGGCGAGATGAACTATTCAATGGACGTAGACTAGGACTTGATTCTCCTCCAGATGATGTACAAGAAACTTTATCAACTATCCTTCGTAAAGAGTTCGATGAAATTATTTCAGCAGACTTGGAAGAAGAGCCCTCCAAGTTGGTTTTTGATGATCCACTTGAATTGGAAGAAGCTATTCAGTTGGAAGCTGAAATTATGGTTGAAGAAGGTTTGTTTAAATTTAAAAAAAAAATTTTAATTTAATTTTTTTTTGTAATATATTAAAATTCATCTTTATATAAAAACCTCAAATAATATTCTTTGAAATATATTTTCTAATAAACTACTAGCAACAATTCGCGCAACTAACTTCTTAATCAGTGTTTAAAAAAATAGCAATTTTAAAAATAATATAGAGTTTAAAAATTTTTAATTCAAATTTTTTTTCCTAAAAATAAAATATGAATTGGAATATAGTTTTAATATTATTATATCTATAATAATCGTATATTCGTATATTCTCAGCTGAGACAGGAAATTTAGGAAAAAGTCAGACATTTTTATTAAAAGTACTGGAAAAAATTAAATTTTTAGAATTCATAATAAGAAAATTCTCAATTTTGGTGTCTTTTTTGTTTGCTTCATAAAACTATGAAATTACCACGAATTCTGGTATAAAACCTTCAAATTTTTCTATTTCTGACAATAATTTTTTTTTAAATAACTTAATTCTTCAACAACTATCATAAAATTAGTACATAAAAATTATTTAATGAATAATTTTGCTTAAAAAATATTTAAAAATTAATTCAATCTTAAAAGAGTTTGTTAATAAATTAGTGACCAAACGAGATTATGAACGAAAATATGCATAATTATTAATTAAAGCTAAAATAGTACAAATAAGGGTAAGAGATGTGATTGATGTCTATATTTCAAAATTCAGAACCTTAAGGTTAACCTTAAGAGCCCTTCAAGTTGGTTTTTGATGATCCACTTGAATTGGAAGAAACTATTCAGTTGGAAGCTCTTAAGAGTAAGATAAGAGAAATTAAATTAATAATTAATAATAATTAATAATAATAATTAATAATAATAATTAATAATTAATTAATTTAATAATTTTTTCCCTATATAATAATTTGTCTCTTATCTCTTGGAAGCTCTTAAGATTTCTTAAGGTTCTGTTTTCCCAGGTAAAAATGATTTGTACGCATTTCGTTCCAAAATCCGGCCAGATTCGTACAGAATTCCTATCGAATTCGTATGAAATTACTAGCGAAATTCGTGTGGCGTTTTGAAATGTTTTTTCGCACGAATATTCGTGCGAATAATACCCGGATTTTTTTAAATGGATTTTCAAGAAATATTTTCGTTCGGAAATCCGTATAGAAATTCGCACGGAATAATTTTTGACAATTTCTTCAAAAATTTCGACGAAATTTCCATACGAAATTCGAGCGAATTACGAACGAATTTATTTTGAAAATTTTTATACAATTCTGCTCGGAAATTCCTATGGAATTACGCACGAAATGTCAGCCAAAAATTTTCTCAAAACTTTTCGACGAAATTTTCATATGAAATTCGTACGAAATTTGAACGAATTACGATCGAATTTATTTTGGAAAATTTTTATAAAATTCTGCTCGGAAATTCGTATGGAATTCCGCACGAAATGTCAGCCAAAAATTTCTTCAAAAATTTTCAGACAAATTTTCATACGAAATTCGTACGAATTACAAACGAATTTAATTTAGAAAATTTTTATAAAATTCTGCTCGGAAATTCGTATAGAATTCCACACGAAATGTCAGCCAAAAATTTCTTTAAAAATTTTCGGCCACATTTCCAAAATAAATTCGTTCGTAATTCGCTCGAATTTTGTACGAATTTATTTTCGAAAATTCGCTGAAAATTTTTGAAAGAATTTTCAGGTGACATTTCGTGCAGAATTTCGTACGAATTTCCGAGCAGAATTTTATAAAAATTTTTTCAAAATAAATTCGTTCGAAATTCGCTCGAATTTCGTACGAATTTTGTATGGAAATTTCGTCGAAAATTTTTTAGGAAATTTTTGGCTGACATTTCGTGCGGAATTCCATACCAATTTCCGAGCAGAATTTTATAAAAAATTTTAAAAATACATTCGTTCATAATTCGCTCGAATTTCGTACGAATTTCGTATGGAAATTTAACCGATAATTTTTGAAGAAATTGTCAAAAATTATTCCGTGCGAATTTCTATACGGATTTCCGAACGAAAATATTTCTTGAAAATCCATTTAAAAAAATCCGGGTATTATTCGCACGAATATTCGTGCGAAAAAACGTTTCAAAATGCCACACGAATTTCGCTAGTAATTTCATACGAATTCGATAGGAATTCTGTACGAATCTGGCCGGATTTCGGAACGAAATGCGTACGAATTTCGTACGAATCATTTTTACCTGGGTTAACACTTCCGGTTCCGCTAATTCTAACAAGACACAAATGTTTAAATCGTCCAACAAGTATCCAACATATTTAATCCCCACAGCACCGAAACTTTCCTAAAAATTTATTAAATATTTACTTGCAATATTCGTCATATTTAACTGAAAAGTTTAGTGAAAATTGTGTAAAGATTTAAATGTCCCGATTAAATAAATGTTTAGCGCGAAGCTTTCCTGAACATTTCCTGAACATGAAATTACATCTTCGCATAATTATAATTATAATTATAATTATGCGAAGATTTTATTGAAATGTTCAGGAAAGCTTCGCGCTAAACATTTGTTTAATCGGGACATTTAAATCTGTACACAACTTTCAATAAACATTGCAATTAAATATTCCGAATATTGCAAGTAAATATTTAACAAATTTTGAGGAAAGTTTCGGTGCTGTGGAGGAATTCTAACAGAGTTGCGTTTACAATTTTAATAAATAAATAAACTTCAAACGGTTTCAATTTGATATAAAATTTCAATTTTTAATGAATTTAACTAGAAATTTTAATGAACTTAGATTTTTGAAAAATTTTAATAATTCATAATTTTCTAAAATTTGTTAAATTTGTCAATAGGTATATATTTAATTAATTAATAAAAATAATAGATTTATAGAAGAATAATTTTAGAAATTAAAAAAGAATTGAATGTTAGGGAAGTTACAAATAATTGCAGAAATTCAATTGTTTTTAAGAATAATAAAATTCTTCGCAGAAATTCAATTATGTTGAAAATTTAAAAAAAAATCTCATCGAAATCCCAATTATCTTTATAAATAACAAAATTCTTCTCCAAACTTCAATTCTTTTCAAAAATGTGAATAAAATTCTTATCCTAATTTCAATTATTTTGAAAAATTTTCCTCATTTTAATGATTTCCAATGTCTACTATTTTAATAAAACTTCCCCGACAGAATTCAATTATTTTTGGAAAAAATTTAATAAAATTATATATATATATATGCAAACATTTAATTATTTTCAAAAATAATAAAATTCTTAGCAGAAATTCAATTATGTTCGAAAATTTAAAAACATTCTCTTAAAAATTTCAAATATTTTTATAAATAATAAATTGTTTCTCCAAAATTTAATTATTTGCAAAAAATTTAATAAAATTCTTCGCAAAATTTTAATTATTTTCAAAAATTTTCCTAAATTCAAAGATTTTAACCCTTTCAGGGGCACATTATTTCATATGGACGGATTTTTTTTACATCTCATGACTTAATATTTTTGGGGTCGCTGATTACGAATCTGATGTTAGTTTTTAAAAATTCAAAATAACGGATCCAATATGGCGGACGATTTTTTAAAAATTGTTCAGTTTTACCTGAAACTTGTCACTCGGGGGTTTTAGGGATCGCTGATGACGAATCTGATATTAGTTTTTAAAAATTAAAAATATCGGATCTGATATGCCGGATGACTTTTTACAAAGTTGATTCAATTGACCTAAAAGTTGGTTCTTGGGTGAACCCCGGTCACTGATTACAAAGTCGGTGATAGTTTTTTAAAATTCAAAATGGCATTTGCCATTTTTCAAAATTTATTCAGATTTGCTTGATACTTACTTTCAAGAATTAATGCTTTTTAGAAATCTAAGATCGCTGGCTAATTATAAATTTTTGTTGTAAAATTAGCAGGATTTTTGTAATAAACATGTTCTAGTTTATTAATTTTAAAAATTTCTCCGCTAATTATTAATCCACGATCTAAATTTAAAAATAGACTAAAGATTGGTAATCAGGGACTACAACAACCTCCTAGTAACAAGTTTCGTGACAAGCTAATAAATTTTTACATTTGTCATCTGTCATATTGGATCCGCAATTTCGAATTTTTAAAAACTAACATCAGAATCGTCATTAGCGATCCCTAAAACCCCCGAGTGATGAGTTTCATATAAAACTAAACAATTTTTAAAAAATCGTCTGCCATATTGGATCCGCCATATTGAATTTTTATAAACTGATGTCATATTCGTAATCAGCGACCCCAAAAACTCCCGAGTAACAATTTTTAGTCGATTTTAAAATGTTTAAAAAATTTGTGAATTTTAACAATAATTTATGAATTTTTTTAAACAATAGGAATTTTTTAACATGATCTAGGTTACATATTTTTAAAGCCCTATTCTTCCTGAAGAGAACGCACTAAATTTGCCTCAAAAATATTAATTTTCGTCAAAGAAATTGAGGCTTTTGTAGGTGGGACGTATACGTCCCACCGCGCTGTTTTCGCGTTATACATCAAGTTTAAATTTAACGTTCTTTTGTTTTTTTAATGTTTTTTGACTGGGATGATATTTTAAATAAGAAAATGTCTGTTTTAATTCAAATATATTAAATATTCATAAATTATTAAAAAGAATTTGTTGTAATGCTTGTTGTAATGGTGAACGTTGTTGGGTAAACTGAGCAAAAATCATTTTTGCCATAAAATCATTATTTGAAGCTTGCATGTTGAAAAATTTTTTCAATTCGTGCCATTGGTAAAGAATTTGGGAGCATGCTGATAGCCATACAAGCCATCGCGTTTTGCTGAGAGAAACTAACTTCCCAGGTGTTTTCCCATCGGTTTTGTTCTGAAAATAAAATAAATTATATATATAATATATTGTTGTTGGAAACGTTATGTATGTAAAATATTAAAATGTTGCTATTACCTTATAAAAATTTTCATATTTGTTTAGTCTCAGCGCACTATGTGCAAACCAATTGTACGTTTGTTGTGTTAAATAGGAAATGGAATCCGGAAAAATCTTATAAGCATACTCGGCACATTCATGGAGCGAATGACAAACGCATTTTAATAGTTGTAAATGTGGTACTCTTTCTTTCAAGTGCGTATAAAAAGAGTTTTCTGATCCGCACATTGCCGGTGCTCCATCTGTCCCTATTGCTTGAAGTTGGTTTAGCGGCAATCTAATTGACTCTAAAAAGTCGATGAGGGCTAAGGCAAGATTTTTACCAGTACAGCTTACAACTTCGATTATCCCCAAAAAGTCCGTTATAAAAACTTGACGACGTTTACAAAAGAATCGTGTGCACAAACCCATGAACTTTGTAACAGATATATCCGTCACTTCATCAGCTATAATAGCATAAGGTGAATCTCCAACATCAGTCACAAGATCCTTTAAAAAAGTTGGAGCAATAACAGAAGTGATAAGTTGCGAACATTTCGTCCGGTGCAGTTTTAAATTTTCAATAGGAGTACCCTTTCCTAATAATTTTAAAAGGTTCGTTAAATGATCTATACTTGAAATGGAGCAGTGCATGGATACATACATTGCTAATTTTAAATCCAAAATTTTCATTTCCTCATTAACTTTAACAATAGCTGAAAATAATTTAAAAAATCATTAAAAAAATTAACATTTATAAATTTAAAAATTATAATAAAAAAAATAAGCATACCAAAATTATGCAAATTTGGTTGTTGTCTTTTATCAAAACTTTTTTCATTTTGCAAATGTACTGGTCTACTAGCGTGCCTAATCAGATCATTTTTGTGAGCCCTTAAATGAACTTTGCAAAGCTTACAAAAAGCTTCTGTTTTCCCATTTAAAATGTCAGTTTCTTCTGACCTTTGCAACCAACCTTTTAGTTGCGGATCTTTTTCCCAACTAACGCAATACTTTTTTGTATATTTTCCCCACTTTCTCATTCTAAAAAAAAATTAAAATATATAGCCAAAAAGAATATTTTTAAATACAAGCTATTTAAATTAAATTATCTGAAACGAATATTTATTTTTTAATAAAATGTCTGAAATTTTAATAATAAGATAACGGACATATTGCTTTATATAGTGTGTTCAACACGTGGTTACTTTAAAACAGGGTTAAATCAAATTATTGTGAAAATCTTCAAAATGTATAAATATTCATGCATACCTGCCTAAAAAGGTTTTGAGTCTCAAATCTTGGGTGTTCAGCGCCACCGACGAACGTAGATTTCCCGAATTGAGAACGTAGCACATCCAAACTATAGTTCCTCCACTTTCCGACGATTGGGATTGCACGGTACTCAACATTTTTTCAGTGTGCTAAATAACGTCCCAAAAACGTTATATGTTTCTAAAACGTTTTAAAAGCAATGGAACGTTTTTGGAACATTATTTTGCACACATGAAACGTTCTAAAAACGTTTTTGCAACGTTTTTAAAACAATGATGGTTTTTTGCCCACTCGGTTTTGTTATATTTTAGCTTCACACTGAAGGGGTTAAGTTACTTAATGTGAAAAAATTTTTTTTTTTGAAATTTTGAAAAATTAAAAATCTGTTTTTGAAAAAAAATCTTCTTCGATTTTTTTCAAAATTTTACTAAATATTAGAGCAAATGTGCTTTACATGTCCTGTAAGTTTCATCTTGGGATCTCAAAGGGATTCAGAGTAAAAAAATAAAACCTAACCACATATTACGAACATATGGGGCAAAATCCTGAACTGCCCAGGTCAAAAAATGAATTTTCTCTAAACTTTGCTAAAATGTTACTATTATTAGTTGAAGTGTAAATATAAATTTTTTTGAATTTGATAAAATATTTTTTGAGTTATGGAGTTTCAAAATTTTGATTAATCAAATTTAAAGTATGAATAGTAATTTTTAAAGTGGTTTTCACGGACTATAAGCTGGTGATAAAAAAAAGTTGTTATCTTTCGATTTGACCTTGAAATTCAAGGTCAAATTCTTAATTTCAATATATGAGGCATTCTCTAACATAAAAGCCACCCTAAAAAATTTCTTTTTGGAAATGAAGTATGTTAAAGTATACATAAAAACAAGTATGTATAGTAGGTTTTTAGGTCTGTGTAATGCGTGGTTGCCATGTTATCAGGGGCTCAATTTTTTTCAGTATAATTTTCAAATGGCAATACCTTTTACCCATATCAATGGATTTTAAAGTTGTATGAGTGTTTTTAGTAGAGAATTTTCCAAACTTTTGAATGAAATTACTAATTATTTAAAAAATGTAGTTTCATAAAAAAAAATTAAAAAATTTTTTTTTTTTAATTTCCCCCCCTCTTTCCCCCCTTCAAATTTTTTCAAAAATACCCAAAAATGTTCCTTATTTTATAAGCTTTTCACCCCTCAAAAGCCATTTTGGGACATTGAAATGCGTACAAGCTACCAGATGATTTTGTAATTTGGTGCAACTCATCAATTTTGTCCTTATTATTATAATTTTTACCATAGTGTTGTGCAGTGACTGTCAATTAGGAATTTTTTAGTAAAATATATTGTTTGGAACATGGGAAGTAGGTGTTTCACATTGCACTATTAAAAATTCATTATTTAAAAAAAATTCTAGACTTCAAACATGTGTTTAATTACTGTAAAAAATACTAAATCACCATATGTCGTCGGCTTGGTGTAAAACTGTACCATTTCGGTAAATGTTTTTAAAACATACCAATTCGAGAAAAAAGTTTTTTGCTTTTTTCAAAGTTTGTCAACACTGGTGCTAGACATAAAATAAGGTTATGCATTTTTAATAAGCGGTATCCTAAATATTCACTTGTTTGAAGGGGGGAAAGAGGGGGGGAAATTAAAAAAAAATTTTTTTATAAAACTACATTTTTTTAAATAATTAGTAATTTCATTCAAAAGTTTGGAAAATTCTCTACTAAAAACACTCATACAACTTTAAAATCCATTGATATGGGTAAAAGATATTGCCATTTGAAAATTATACTGAAAAAAACTGAGCCCCTGATAACATGGCAACCACGCATTACACAGACCTAAAAACCTACTATACATACTTGTTTTTATGTATACTTTAACATACATACTTCATTTCCAGAAAGAAATTTTTTTAGAGTGGCTTTTATGTTAGAGAATGCCTTATATCTCAAAATCGGTGTTTTTAATTTTTTTCTAACCTATCCCAATCGAAAGGTTACCTTTTTTCCTATGAGCCATATAAAAATCAGAGTGGGACCATGGAACTTTTTGAAGAAATTAATTATAAATCATCATTTTCTATGTAAAATAATGATAAATTTAAAAAATAATTTTCCTCAAAAATTTCCATGGTCCCACTCTGATTTTTACAAGGCTCATAGAAAAAAGGTAACAAGCTTATAACTCGTGAAAACCTCTTTAAAAATCACTATTCGTACTTTAAATTCGATTAATTTTACTTATCAATATATTAAATTGAAAAAAAGATATTTTCAAAGAAATCCAAATTTTGAAACTTTATAACTCAAAAAATATTTTATGAAATTAAAAAAAAATTAATATTTATACTTCTACTAATAATAGTAACATTTAGAAAAGTTTAAAGAAAATTTATTTTTTGACCTGGGCAGTTCAGGATTTTTCCCCCATATGTTCGTAATATGTGGTTACGTTTTATTTTTTTACTCCGAATCCCTTTGAGATTCCAAGATGAAACTTACAGGACATGTAAAGCACATTTGCCCTAACATTTAGTAAAATTTTGAAAAAAATCGAAGTTGATGTTTTTTCAAAAACGGATTTTTAATTTTTCAAAATTTCAAAAAAAAAAAATTTTTTGAATTTTTTTTTTCATATTAATTTTAACTTAAAATATACTTAAAACCAAAGAAATCCTTTTTTCACAATCCAAAATCGGTTAATTAGAACCAAAGTTATAGCACTTTAAAAAAAAGACACAAATTTTGAAAATACCATATTTTTGGTAATTTTCAAAATTTTGAAAAAATATTTGGTGGAATTGTTTATCACTATAAAAGTAATAAATTTACAAAAGTACAGCCAAATCCAGACAAGTCATGAAAATAAGTGTGTTGAACTGATGTGGAATCCACCAGATGTTACAGTAACAATATTCTTATAGTAAAAAATAATGATTTTATCACTCTGTCATCTTCACAATATTCTTAAAAGTTGTTGAATTCCAGAATGTTTGAATTTGAAATTTTTGAAAATCTCAATTCCTATGAAAAAATAATAATTATTTATTTATTTATTTATTCAGAAATATACGGGCAATGCCCATTCGTACAGAATATTATTAAATATTTATTAAAAAATGAAGTTATTGATGTTTTCGAATAATTTTAAACTTAAAAAAATTCGTTAGTGAATATAACAGAATAATTTTTTGAGTAAAATTTTTTTCTTTATTTTCTAAAAATTAAAAAAGTTTCAATTTCATTTTCAATTAAAATTTGTAATTTACAAATAGAATTTATAAACATTTTTTTTCCCTTATTTTTAAAAAATTGAATTTTATTAAATCAATTTTAATTAAGAAATAGAAATTATGCAAATTATTTCCTTACGAAAATTGAGAATTTTCTACCAAAAATATTGAGAAACGGGAATATCTAATGTTTTTTTCCCCAAAGAAAAGAATCAGTTTGTGAACAATATTGTTATTGAGAAATAAAAATTATACATAAAATGAGTATGTTTTCTATTTCTTCATCACAATTTTTTTTAACAAATTTTCTAATATTTTTTATAAATAAAAAGGAGAAAAATTTGCATAATTTAGATAAGTCAAACGAAATTTGCTATAAAAAAGCAAAATTTATTTGTTAATCATAATTTTTTTTAAAATTTTCTAATTTTAAATATAGTTTATTATAAATCATCACAGCTTTAATTTAAGAAAAGAAACGATTAGAGTATCATCCATATTTTCTTCATATACCAATAAATACAATAATCGAGTTTCTTTTTAGGGTTCCGTACACCTACGGTGTATCGGCGGAACCCTATTGGTGAGACTCTGTTGTCCGTAGCCAAATCGTGTCCCCCCCCCCCTAGCGGCTAAACTATTTGACCTAAAGAGCTCAAATTTGGTCCAGATATGTATTTTCACTCGTAGATTACAGGAAAAATATAGCGAATGTGATTGGACGTGATGGGCATAGCGTTGTCAAGGAAATAACAAGATTTTTGGCCAAAAATGCATAAAAAGTGACCATTCCCCCCCCCTTAACTTCTAAACTATTCGACATGGAGAGCTGAAATTTTGCATGCTGGTGTATTTTTACTCGAATATTACAGGAAAAATATAGAGAACTTGCTATGTATTAATGTCCATAGCGTTGTCAAGGAAAAACTAAAAAAAATTTAAATTTTTTTTTTTTTCTAATTTCTACATTATTTGATGTAATTAACTAAAAATGGGTTTATTAGTCTATTTTTACAGTCTGATCACAAAAAATATATTTAAAAATCTAAAAAAAAAAATTAAAAAAAATTTTTTTTTTAGATTTTTTAACAAAAAAATTTTTTTTACATTTTTTAAAAATTTTTTACAAAACTTTAAAAATAAAACAATAAAAACAGCAACAAATTTTGTTCCTCTACTTATTATTGTTTACAATATTAGATATATACAATACTTAAATTTTTTTATTTATTTTTTTTATCAAATGATATTAATATATTTTTTTAATTGTTTATTTTAATTCTACCAATTACCGATAAATGTTGCAAGTATTGTTTTAATATTTGTGTATGGAACCCGCCATTGCAGTGCGAGTTCAACTCGCACTTGTCCAATTTTTTTTAATTTGTGGTTGGAAAATGTCACTTAAATTCGCAAATTTAAAAAAATAGTAATTTTGTAATTTTGTTTTGAATTTGTTTCGATAATAGAACAATGGATCTTCGAAGAGTACTGCAGACAATTAGAAAGAGAAGAGGAAGAAAGTATGTCTGAGGAAGTTGTCTTCTGTCCAATTTGTCTAAAAACTGCACTGGTCAAAGTAGCTGAATTTATAAACTGCAAAAAATGTGATATTTATTTTCCAACGCTATTAAGTCTCACAGAGTTTAAGGACAAACTTTCTAAAGTAACAGATGACCATATGTTGCACTGCACTAAACCACCAATTTTCACAGTTATGCCTGACAGTTCCGTTGTTGAACTCTTTATATGCTGTGAGACTTGTCATTCCTTTTCACCAGTTTACTAACGATCTTTAGCACTTTAAAGAGAACGAAAATAAATATTAATTGTTACTTAAAAAGATGTTTATTGCTTGAAAAGCAAATTTAAAAAGAATATATTTTTTGTAAGTAAAAAATGACATCACATGTATTCCTTTATATTTTTTAATTAACTTCTTAACAAAATAATAACAATCATGCTAGTAATAAAAAAATGTAGTGTAATTATAAGTTTAGTAAGGATTGGAATTTCAATTTGGTACAAATAAAGTGAGTAACCAAAAGATGCATATTGTACAAAAGAAACATCCCATCTTTGATTCATTTTTGTGTAGTTTACCATTTACACTTATACACATAATAATATTATTTTTAGACATTGAAATTTCCGAGCATTGCACTTTTTTATTTCAATTCATTTGTATAAAGAACTTTTTATCATAACTTTAATACTCGAAAATTTTGTCGACTTTACATTATATACCTAATAATCAAAGTGTATTAAAATGATTTGTACATTATCACATGAAATTTTTTAATAAAACTTCATATTACATAACAATGTTGATGTGTAACATTTCGTATAATTTGTGAGCAGCTCTTTCCCTTGTACGCAACAGGTATTTTTTGAAAAAGCATTTTTTTTAAATTTCTTAAAGATTTCTTAAAGATTTCTTAGAGATTTGATGCAAAAGCATTTTAAAAAAATCAAGGGCTTGAAAACTACTGTCCATGTGTATAACATAACAAGTGGATATTGAAATAGACATTTTTTCCGAAAAAAGTCCTTTTTTCAATGTAAATAACAATTTAAAAATATTTTCACTTTACAAGAAACTAAAATTAAAAATTAGCAAACGATAATTATTTTTCTACTTTCAATACACATCTAAAAAATTGTTAGCCGATCTGTATAAAAATATTCTTCACTCATCAAAAGCCTCATAAAAATCGTTTTTGCTTTATTTTATTTTATGTACAATTTTTCACACGCGAATATCGTCGATATTTCCTGTGGCGAAAAAAGTGGAATGATCTGCCCCAATTTATCATTCGTGATAAGGCAAGTTGTTCAGTATTTTTTCTTGAATCGTAAAGTAAAAATTTTAAATAGTTAAAAAATTGTCTGTTTTTTGATTAAAAAGAAAAATTTTCCACCATTTTTCAATGAATTATAATTTATATTATAAAGTAAAGAAAAATTGAATTACATTTTGTTTCTAATGAATATATGAGTAATGTACGAGATCACTATTTTTGTGCATAATTGAAACTATTTCAGGGCTCGGATCGACTTTAAGACTCAAAAAAAGTCGCTTTAGTCGCATAAATTCACAACAAAAGTCATGAAAAGTCGCATAAAATTTGCAAAAAAGTCGAAAAAAAGTCGCATGGAATTTTAGAAAAAACGACAAAAAGGAAACAAGAAATTCTCAAAATTGTAAAAAAATCACATTTCTCGACAACACATATGTACTTTAATATCAAACAGTCCAGAATAAAATTTAATAAAATTCAAAGCAAAATTTTAATTAGGTATTTTTAACATTTTTTTAAAAATTCTCTTAAAAATGTAAAATATTTTTATAAATAATAAAATTCTTCTCCTAAATTCAATTATTTAAACAAAAATTTAATGAAATTTTTGTCAAAATTTCAATTATCTTTATAAATAATAAAATTCTTCTCTGAAATTCAATTATTTCCTTAAGTAATAAAATTCTTCGCAGAAATTCAATTATATTCAAAAATTTTTTTAAAATTCTCGTCAAAATTTTATAAATAGGGGAACATAGTCGAGGTCGGCCTACTTTTTGACTTTTGTTTATAACTTTTTTTTAAAAATGAATTTGGACAATTGAAGTATATGGTTGGAAAGTCCTGTTTAATAGGAACATCTTTTCTGTACAAAGTAAATTGATTGGTTTTAAAATGAAAAAGTTATAAAGATTTAAAAAAAAAAAAATTTTAGTCCAGGTTGGTCCTTACAGTCAAGGTCGGCCATGTTTGAAATTCAAAGGGCATTAATCGTTAAAAAATAAAATAAACTGTTTGGAGTTATGGAAAATTGATTCTTTATTGTTTCCAGCTTGTAACTTAATGAAATAATAAAATAATAAATATAAATAAAAAAAAATTTTGCACTGAAATATTAATAAAATTAAATAAAAATATTAATAAGATGATCAATTATATTATGAGTTATACAGAATTGCAGTTTTTGCAAATGAAGTAGCTCGTCCTCATCTTTGCGCATTTTAAACACATAGTGGCCGACCTTGACAGTAAGTAACATTATCGAATTGTTGTAACCATAAGGAAATACGTTTCGGGATTCGATTTTTCACTTTGATTTTCTTTCAACCATGAGTCCCACAAAATTTCTGCATGCTTGCCTTGACGATTCAATTTTTTTTTTATCTTTTATTAATGATTTTTCACATGATGCACAAAACTTTTTTTGAGCTTTTTTTGTACCGACGTCACAGAAAACACAATTTTCGATTCTCCGAAAATGTAATTAAACAAAAAGTTCGGTTTAACTAAGACAAGCTTCGACAAGTATGCGCGTAGGTGGCGCTAGTGAACTTGACAAAAAAACGCGAGTGGCCTACCTAGACAGTGGTCCAACCTCGACGATACTCCCCTAATAAAATTCATTATGGAAATTTAATTATTTTCAAAAGTTCTGATAAAATTCTAATACAAAATTCAATTATCTTCAAAAGTACGAAAATTCATCGCTGAAATTCAATTATTTTCAAAAAATTATTTTAAATTCTCCTCACAATTTCAATTATCTTTATAAATATCAAAATTCTTCTGCAAAATTCAATTACTTTTAAACATTTTTAAAGAAATCTGTTCAAAATTTCAATTATTTTTATAAACAATAAAATTCTTTTCTGAAATTAAATTATTATTTGTAAAAATAATAATAAAATTCTTGTCAAAATTTCAATTATCTTTATAAACGAAAAGATTCATCCTAGAAATTCTATTATTTTCAATTTTTTTTTAAATTCCTCGTCAGAATTTTATTTATTTTATTCATGAATAATAAAATTCATCCTGGAAATTTAATTATTTTCAAAAGTTCTGATAAAATTTTTTGCAAAATTCAATTATCTTCAAAAGTAAGAAAATTCTTCGCAGAAAATCAATTATTTTCGAAATTTTTTTTAAATTCTCTTCAAAATTTCAACTATCTTTGTAAATATCAAAATTATTCTGCAAAATTCAATTACTTACTAATGTTTTATAAATTTCTTCTCAATAATTGAGGGGCTGGATGCTATAATGTGTTACGCGACATGTTAAGTGAATAGCGCGTAACACATTATAGCATCCTGCCCCTCAATTCATTTATTTTCATAAAAAATAATCAAAATTTTTTATAAAGTCTTATAATATAAAATAATGATTTTATCACTCGGTCATATCTTTAATTGTAATAAAACATGAAGACATCGATTCCTCCGAGTCAAAAAGGTTTGAATTTGAATCTTTTGAAGAATTTTATTTCCTATGGAAAAATAATAATTAAATATTTATTTAAAAAAGAAGTTATTGACGTTTTCGAAAAATTTGAAAGAAATTTGTAAATAAATGTAACAGATCATTTTTTTGACTAAAAGTTTTTCCTTCAATTTTCTAAAAATTTTAAAAGTTTCACTTTCTAATTGACAAATAGAATTTATAAACATTTTTTTTCATTAATTTTTAAAAAACTTTAAATTTTATTAAAGCAATTGTAATTAAGAAATGGAAATAATGCAAATTATTGTTTCCTTATGAAAATTGAGAATTTCCTACAAAAATATTAAGAAACGAGAGAATATGTTATTTTTTTCCCTAAAGAGAAGAATGATTTTGTGAGCAATATTGTTTACAAACAAAGATTTCTGCCATTTACAATTTAAGTCGAAAAGTAATTGAAAAATTTGAAAAAAGTCGATTAGTCGCATTTTACTAAAAAAAATCTCGAAAAAGTCGATTAGTCGCACAATCCGAGCCCTGCTATTTCTTTTTCAACACGATATTTGAAAAATAAAATTTCTGTATTGTCTATAAATTCCATTTAATTTATATTGAAAATTATTAACAAATGCGAATATTTGTAAAGAATAATAAATGTACAATTTATTAGTTTACAAAACTAATGTTATGTACTTCATATTGTTTTGAACTCTTGTGCGGAAAAAAAACTCCTGTGGCTTTTTTTCCTATTTTCAGATACACTTAGAGTATACATTTTTTTTCAATGTGATATTGAAAAACTTTAATTGAGTTCCAATATGAAAGAATATTTTTTTAATCCTGAGGAGATATTTATTAACTTGCTTTTCACAAGTGATTACACTCAGCATATCGGGATTCACTTTCGATCGACAGCTGCACGTGCTTCTTGGGGTAACCGGGCTGGGTCCGAGAGAATTTCCGTTGCCGTGCAGAGATACCTCAACGAATTGAGAACGGCTGAAATTTAATATTGCAAATAATTATTAAATTTTTTGTATTCAAATTTTTATTGTATTTTTTAAATATTAAATAATTTCTAATTTGTATAACACTTTGCGACAGTTCAGTGCAAAATTACATTTAATAGGACCTACGCTAACTTGATCATCTTGAAAAAAAAAGAAATTGTATGCATTAAATCACTCAAACACCTCCAATTTTAGAGTTATTATAATTTATTTATAGTTAATGCATAAAATAGACTGTAATTTCCGTTCCAAATTATTGAATTTGAAGATAAATTTGACAGAAACAAACCTGGTCTGAGATCAACAAGCGAGCAATGTTGCTCAACCCACACAATCGTGCTTCTGTACAAGTCATCGATACTCGCCGTGGATACAGAAGTGGTAAAGGAAGTCATCAAAGGTTCCAATAAGATGCTAAACTGATTATTTGGTTAAGGAAGAAAACTCGAACTATGTTACTTTCATTTTTTTTTTACAAAATCTAGTATCTAAGAAATAAACCAAATTTAATTATGTTTGGCCCAAAATGAAGATTAATGAGTGCATAAAGGAGAAAATTATTCAGAGACCATTCTTAATTTAAAATTTTTAACTTAAATTAAAGTTACTTATTCGTTTAAATATTAATTAAAATTTTCTTCGGATTGTAAATAATCAATGTCTTGATGAGAAAAAATAATTATTTAGAAAAGGATACAATCCAAAATTTCCAATTTTCTCTTGTCCGTGTACGTACATATTCGTCAAACATCTCCTTCATCTTGCTTGTTCTGTGTCTCGACACTGGCGCTCCTGTTGCCGGAAGCATTGATTGACAATTACTGTAAAAAGTTTTCAAAAATACATGGTGTTAAGTATTTCAAGTTTTAATATTAGTAATCTTTGTTAGAAAAAAAACATTTATAAAATCGAACCTAATTGACATATTAAGGCGTTCAATTTGACTTCTCAGATTGTCCATTTCCTCCTTGAGTTGGTTTCTTTCGGTTCTAAGTTGCCTGATGTAATCAGCTCCCTTCTGCAGCATAGCGGCTTTACTTGATTTTGCATTTGGATTTTGATTGAGTTGCGGTATTAAACTCTGAAGCATGTCGAAACCATTCTTAATATTGTATCTGCGCTTCTGCTCGGCATGAATGTGGCCGACTCTTTTGTGTTCCTTGTAGTGTCCTCGCTCAGAATCGCCTTTTATATAACCACGCGAAGGAGACAGCGGACTGCCTAAACTGACGGGACTATTTAATGGGCTTAAACTAAGAGCCTGAGGACTGGAACCGTCTTTCGGTGAACTAGGACTCCCCTGCGATTGATGAGATTGCTTGTTTGAATTTAACAGAACTTGCTGACCACTTACAGTTTGTTGCATTGTCTGGAAAAACAATATATTCTTTAACAATCCATTTCAAGACAGAAATTACTTTATATATATTTTCTTGAGTTTTTAAGGAGGTTTAAAAAAACGGTTTTACTACTTCAGGGTTGACACAAAAATTGAATTTTCTTTTTCCCTGACTTTTCTCTGATTTCCAGACAAAATTTTCACTTTTTCCCTGACGAAGAAAAAATATTCTGATTTACTCTAAAAATTATTGGATACTCAAACAAGGTTGCTACAGGTCAGGGAAGTCAGGGAATTCAGGGAAAGTAAAATTGGTCAGGGAAATCAGGGAAAAGTCAGAGATTTTTAGTAAAAGTACTGGAAAAATAAATTGAATTTTTGAAAATTCATGAGAAAACTCTGAATTTTGATGTTTTTTTGTTTGCCTCGTAAACTATGAAATTACCACGAATTTTAATACAAAACCAAAAATTAAACCAAACCAATTTAATCAATTTAAATTTTTTATCAATTTTTATCAATTTAATTTTTTTTATTTAATTTAATTTTTTTTTTAATCAATTTTACCAATTTTATCTATTTCTGAAAATAATTTCTTTTTAAATAACTTAATTTTTCAAAAAGTATCATAAAATTATGACTTATAAATTATTTAATGAATAACTTTTACAATCTTCATAAATACTAGATTGATAGAAGAATTTTAGTTCAAAATACTAAAAAAAAATTTAATTTTCGAAGAGTTACAAATGATTCCAGAAATTCAAATTACTTTCAAAAATTATAAAAATTCATCGCAGAATTTCAATTATGTTCAAAAATTAAAAAAAATTCTCGTCAAAATTTCAATTATCTTTATAAATAATAAAATTCTTCATCGAAATTCAATTATTTTTAAAAATTTTAATAAATTTCTTGACAAAATTTCACAAGAATTCAATTATTTACAAAATTTTTAATAAATTTCTTCGAAAAAATTCAATTATTTTCATAAGCAATAAAATTTTCACAGGAATTCAATTATTTAAAATACAAAAAGTCATAAAATTTTTCGAAAAATATCAATTATTTAAAAAGATTTTTACAAAATTTGTCGCAAGAATTCAATTATTTTAAAAAAATTGAACAAAGTTCTTTTCAAGAATTCAATTATTTTTATAACTAATAAAATTCTTCACCGAAATTCAACAATTTTTATAAACTTAAATAAAATTCTAAAAAGGATTAAATTATTTTCAAAAGTAATAAAATTCTTCGCAGAAATTAAATTAAGTTTAAAAATTAAAAAAAAAATTTTGTCAAAATTTCAAATATCTTTATAAATAATAAAATTTTTCATTAAAATTCAATTATTTTTATAACTTTTAATAAAATTCTTGTCCAAATTTCACAGGAATTTAATTATTTACAAAATTTTAAATAAATTTCTTTGAAATAATTCAATTATTTTCATAAATAATAAATAAATTTCTTTGAAATAATTCAATTATTTTCATAAATAATAAATTTTTCATAGGAATTCAATTATTAAAAATAAAACATTTCATAAAATTTTTCGAAAAATATAAATTTTTAAAAAAGATTTTTATAAAATTCGTCGCAAGAATTGAATTATTTAAAAAAATTTAACACAATTCTTTGCAAGAATTCAATTATTTTTATAAATAATAAAATTCTTTTCCTAAATCCAATTATTTTAGAAAAATTTTAATAAAATTGTTGGGATAATTTTAATTAATTTCATGAATAATAAAACTCATCGCAGGATTTTAATTATTTTTGATACAATATTTTAATCGAATTTCCCGAAAAATGTAATTATTCTGAAAAACGTTATTAAAATTTGTTTTGACAAATTTTAATAATCATTCAATTATTTAATAAATTATTTATTTTTTAATTTTAATAATTGAATTCTTCTAGAGTTTTCTAATAAAAATTGATTTAAAAATGAATTACCGAATAATCGATTTATTATTTATGAAAATAATTGAATTATTGCAACGAATTTTATTACATTTTTTTTAAATAATTGCATTTTTTTGAGAAATTTTACTACTTGTAAAAATAATTAAATTCTTGCGAAGGATTTTGTTAGGATTTTTGTAAATAATCAACTTTTTTTTGAAAAATTTTATGGTAATTTAAATTATTATAAGTTGTTGAATTTCATAAAGGTTTGAATTTGAATGTTTTGAAAAATTTTAAAGAAAGTTAAAAGTAAAAAAGAAGTTATTGATTTTTTTTTTAATAATTTGACAATTCAAGAAATTTGTTAATATGTAATAAAATATTTGTGGCAACCCTGTCAAAAAATATCCCTTTAAATTTATTTATGAATTTCTCTAATTGCAAAATTATTTGAAAACATCAATAACTTCTTTTTTAAATAAATATTTAATCATTATTATTTTTCTATAGGAATTAAGATTCTCAAATACAAACCTTCTGAAATGCAATAACTTATGAGAATATTATGATAAATTTTATAATAAATTTAAGATGACAGAGTGATAAAATCATTATTTTATATCATAAGAATATTGTAACTATAAATTCAGATTTTCAAAGATTTTAATTTTGAACCCGTTTCAAAATTCAATTATTTCAAAAAATTCACGCTATTATGCTCTTAATATTCAAATTGTAACTTAAAATTTTAAGTAAAATTCATTATTTCATCAATTTTTATTAGAAAATTTTTCGAGAATTCAATTATTTAAATACAAAAATAAATAGTTTATTCAATAATTGAATATTTCTTAAAATTTAATTTTTATGAAGAATTTTATCAACATTTTTAAAAATAAATAAATTCTTTCGGCAAATTTAAAAAAAATTTTAATAAATGCAATTTTCTATCATTTTATTTAAAATTGTATAAAAAATAATTGAAATTCTGCCATAAGCTTTTGTTATTTATGAAAATAATTGAATTCTTGCAACGAATTTTATGAAAAAAATTTTTAAAGAATTGATTTCCTGTGAAGAATTTTATTTTTGAAAATAATTGAATTCCAGAGAAAAATATTATTATTTATGAAAATAATTCATTTCTTGTGAATAATTTTATTCAAATGTTTTTCAATAATAATTGAACTTCTCAGAATTTTTTAAAACTTTTTCAAAAAAATTAAATTCTATCGAGAAATTTTATTAAAAAATAGAAAATAATTGAAATCTAACGAAGGATTTTATTAAGTTTTTTTTTAAATAATTGAATTCCTGTGAAAATGTTTATTTTTGAAAAGAATTGAATTCTTGGGAAAAATTTTATTAAAATTTCTTAAATAATTGAATTGCTTCAAAGAATTTTATTTTTTACGAAAATAATTGAATTGTTTGGAAGATTTTTACAAGTAATTTTGACAATAATTGTATTCCAAGGAAGAATGTTATATTTTACGAAAATAATTGATTTCTTGTGAAGAATTTTATTCAAATTTTTTTAAATAATTGAATACGCATAAAAAAATGTATTATTTGTGAAAATAATTGAATTTTTAAGAAGAATTACATTGAAAATTTTATTAACTAAAGCTTGTAAAGAATTTTGTTAAAATTTTTTTAAATAACAGAATTTTTAAAAGAATTTTATTTAAATTTTTCGAAATAATTGAATTTTTCAGAAATATTTTTTTTTAATTCTCTGAATATATTTGAATTTTTTTCGATAAATTTCATTAAAAAATTAAATTAATTGAATTGGTTGGAAGAAATTTATAAAAAATTGGTAAGTAATTGAATTCCTGTGAAATTTTTATTAAAATTTTGTTTAAATAATTGAATTCTTTTGGAAAATGTTATTAAAATACTAGATATTTGAAATAATTGAAACAATTTCGAAATAATAATTTTATGATAGTTCTTGAAAAATTAAGTTATTTAAAAATAAATTATTGTCAGAAATAGAAAAAATTGAAGGTTTCGTATTAGAATTCTTGGCTATTTCATAATTTATGAGGCAAACAAAAAAGAGACCAAAATTCAGAATTTTATTTTCTTATGAATTCTAAAAATTTAATTTTTTCCAGTACTTTGTCTGACTTTTCCTTGAAACCCCTGTCTCAGAATTTATGATTATTGTGGTTATAATAGTAATAATCCATATTAAAATTCATATTTTATTTTTATGAAAACAAATTTGAATTAAAACTTTTTAAATTCTAATATTTTTTAAATTGCTAATTTTATTTAAAAAAGTATGTAAGAACAGGATTGCCACAAATATTTAATTTTATTTTTCTCTGACTTTTCCCTGATTTTCAGACAAAATTTCCACTTTTTCCCTGACCCTAAAGAATATTCTGATTCACTCTAAAAATTATTAGATATACTCAAAAAAATGTTCTATTACATATTTACAAATTTCTTGAATTGTCAAATTATTAAAAAAAAATCAATAACTTCTTTTTTACCTGAATAAATATTTAATCATTATTATTCTTCTATAGGAATTAAAATTTTTCAAAACATTCAAATTCAAACCTTTATGAAATTCAACAACTTATAATAATTTAAATAACCATAAAATTTTTCAAAAAAGTTGATTATTTACAAAAATCCTAATAAAATGCTTCGCAAGAATCTAATTATTTTTACAAGTAGTAAAATTTCTCAAAAAAATGCAATTATTTAAAAAAAATTGAATAAAATTAGTTGCAATAATTTAACTATTTTCATAAATAATAAATCGATTATTCGGTAATTCATTTTTAAATCAATTTTTATTAGAAAATTCTAGAAGAATTCAATTATTAAAATTAAAAAATAAATAATTTATTAAATAATTGAATGTTTGTTAAAATTTGTCAAAACAAATTTTAATAACATTTTTCAGAATAATTACATTTTTCGGGAAATTCGATTAAAATATTGTATCAAAAATAATTAAAATCCTGCGATGAGTTTTATTATTCATGAAATTAATTAAAATTATCCCAACAATTTTATTAAAATTTTTCTAAAATAATTGGATTTAGGAAAAGAATTTTATTATTTATAAAAATAATTGAATTCTTGCAAAGAATTTTTTTTTATCATAATTGAATTTCTGCGAACAATTTTATTATTTTTAAAAATAATTGAATTCTTGAAAAGAACTATGTTAAATTTTTTTAAATAATTCAATTCTTGCGACGAATTTTATAAAAATCTTTTTAAATACCTAATTAATATCTTTCGAAAAATTTTATGAAATTTTGTATTTTGAATAATTGAATTCCTGTGAAAATTTTATTGCTTATGAAAATAATTGAATTTTTTTGAAGAAATTTATTAAAAATTTTGTAAATAATTGAATACCTGTCAAATTTTTCCAAGAATTTTATTAAAATTCATAAAAATAATTGATTTTGATGAAGAATTTTATTATTTATTATAAAGATATTTGAAATGTTGACAAAAATTTTTTTTTAAATTTTTAAATATAATTTAATTTTTGCGAAGAATTTTATTACTTTTGAAAATAATTTAATTCTTTCTACAATTTTATTCAAGTTTATAAAAGTTATTGAATTTCGGTGAAGAATTTTATTATTTATAAAAATAATTGAATTCTTGAAAAGAACTTTGTTCAATTTTTTTTTAAATAATTGAATTCTTGCGACGAATTTTATAAAAATCTTTTTAAATAATTGATATCTTTCGAAAAATTTTATGAAATTTTGTATTTTAAATAATTGAATTCCTGTGAAAATTTTATTGCTTATGAAAATAATTGAATTTTTTTGAAGAAATTTATTAAAAATTTTGTAAATAATTGAATTCCTGTGACATTTTGCCAAGAATTTTATTAAAATTTTTAAAAATAATTGAATTTCGATGAAGAATTTTATTATTTATAAAGATAATTGAAATTTTGACTAGAATTTTTTTAAAATTTTTGAACATAATTGAAATTCTGCGAAGAATTTTTATAATTTTTGAAAATAATTTTAATTTTTGAAATGATTTGTAACTTTTCGAAAATTAAATTTTTTTTAGTATTTTGAACTAAAATTCTTCTATCAATCTAGTATTGTAAAAGTTATTTATTAAATAATTTCTAAGTCATAATGTTATGATACTTTTTGAAAAATAAATTATTGTCACAAATAGAAAAAATTGAAGGTTTTGTATTAAAATTCGTGGTAATTTCATAGTTTACGAGGCAAACAAAGAAACATCAAAATTCAGAGTTTTCTCTTGAATTTTCAAAAATTCAATTTATTTTTCCAGTACTTTTAATAAAAATCCCTAACTTTTCCCTGACCAATTTTACTATCCCTGACTTTTCCCTGAATTCCCTGACTTCCCTGACCTGTGGCAACCCTGAAGAAGTTAACAGTGTAAGAAAGATTCTTCCTTAATGGAATAAGATTTTTTGAAAAGCGATAACGCTTGAATATTTCTATTGAATGAAGAATAGACTATAAATTACCTGTTGTTGTACTTGAGACGGTACTGTGGGTGCAGAATGCATTGACTGAATTGTATTGGGAGTTGTAATGTGATGATTGTTGCTGGCAACAGACGGGGAAGAGGAAGAAGGTGGAGATGAGGAGGAACTTGTGGCAGAAGTAGAAGAGGAAGAAGTTGATGAAGGTGAAGAACTGGATGGTGGCAGCATTGGTAAAATGTGCTTTATCCCACTTGATTGACTTGCTCCACGTGCAATTTTATCATTGCCAGTATTGACTGCGTATAGGCCAGGAGTATCTGAAAAAGGATCATTTCAGTTTTCAGCAACACTGATTTTTGACAATTTTAAATGTTTATTTTTTCCTTAAAAAACTTACTGTTTGTGAGTAAATGTGCCAGAAGGACATTGTTATTGACATTGAGAGCTGGATCACTCTGAGCAGAAACTAAAGGCGGCGGATGAACTCTCGCGCGAGGCAGAGACGAACTACTTCGAGACCTACTTCGAACTTTAATCTGATTGTACTGAAACAAATAAAAAGCACTTTTTTATTATTTATGAAAATAATTGAATTCCTAAAAATAATTTTATTATTTACGAAAATAATTGAATCCCAGTAAAAATTTTTGTTATGAATTTATGCGAAGAAATTTATAAAAAAATTTGTAAATAATGAAATTCTTGTGAAATTTTTATTATTTTTTGAAAATAATTAAAAGTTTGTGTAGAAATTTATTAAATTTTTTTTTTAAATAAGTGAATTCTTTTTGAAAATTAATTTTATTTTTCCCTTATTTCCATACTAAATTTTGACTTTTTCCCTGACCCTAAAGAATATTCTGATTCACTCTAAAAATTATTAGATAATCAAAGAAAACATTATATTACATTTACTTACACATTTCTTTAATTGTAAAATTATTCGCAAACATCAATAACTTCAGTTTTAAATAAGTACATATTTAATAATTATTTTTCCATAGGAATTGAAATTCTTCAAAACATTCACATTCAAACATTTTTAAAATTCAACAACTTATAAGAATATTATTTTATAAACATTATTAAAAATCAACAACTTATAAGAATATTATTTTATGAAATTTTTTATTTTTATAAGAGTCGAATTTTTCTCCGAGTCGATGACTCGGAGTAATTCATATATTCATGTTTTATAAAAATTTAGATTTCCAGAAAGTTTTTCAAAAAAAAATTAAATTATTCACAAAAATTATAATAAAATTCGTTGAAAGAATTCAATTATTTTCATAAATAATAAAATTCTTCACGGGGTATCAATTATTTTTAATACAATTTTAAATAAATTTCTCGAAAAATAAAATTATCTTCAAAAATTTTTTGCAAGAATTAAATATTTTTAAAATCTACTATTTTAATAAAAGTTCTCAATTCAATTATTAAAAAAAAATGTAATGAAATTCATTTCAGGAATTCAATTATTTTCATAAATAATAAAATTCTCTACATTATTTCAATTATTTAAAAAAAATTGATACGTATGTTACGTAAACAGAGTAATTGGAACTTACGTAACTAATCAAACTTGCGTAACTTACGTAACTAATCAAATTTACCTAATTTACGTAACTAATCAAACTTGCGTAAGTTACGTAACTACAACAAATCACGAAAGTTACTTAATTAATGAAACTTACGTAAGTAATGTAATTACAACAAATTACGTAAGTTACGTAACTACAAAAAATTACGTAAAGTTAATCTAGTTATGTAACTTACGTAAGTTCTATTAATTACGTAAGTTTGGTTAATTACATAACTCTAGTTGCGTAACATATGTAAGTTACTCTAGTTACGTAATTTTAGTCTTATTATGTAACTTATATTAATTACGTAAGTTGCTCGAGTTACGTAATTCAAGGGAAACAATTTTTCTGTGATTGAAACTAAATAATAATGTTTTCCAATTATTTGTTTCGAGTCGACACGAAACTAAACTTTCGAGACGGTCCCTGATAAAAATCCCTGACCTGTGACAACCTTGAATTGTAATTTAACCCTTTAACGCACAAATGTGCTAATTTTTAACTTTGGTTTCAAGCTCATAATATTAAAAGGAAAAAATTAATAAAAATTCTACAAGGACATATCCATACGTTTTTAGGGTCGCTCTTTCGAATGGCATGGTCAAAATTTCCAAAAAGTGACGATTAACCCTTATTTTTTTAAAAATACTCAAAAAATACAAGATCATATCGATTTTTCCAAATCATCTAAGGTACCTATAAAAAACGTATTCCCGATAGTTTTAGTTTGAAAATATGCTTTGCGTTTTAAGATTTTTGATATTTTTTGATTCAAAATGGCGCCTGAAAATAAACAATTTTCCAAAATTTAACACAGGATGGATACAATTTTTAAAAGTTCATGAAATAGATTGAAATTTGTTACTCGGGGGTACTCGGGGTCGCTGATTACGAATCTGAAGTCCGATTTTAAAAATTCAAAATGTCAGATCACTTAGGTACCAATTTGTCGAAAACCACTGAACAGATGTGGTTTTTTTAAAAATACTTGTACATTAATGGACTGTAATCTGGTCTTTCGGTTGTACAAATAAATTAGTTTGTTTAACCCTTTAACGCCCAAATGTGCTGTTTTCCGACTTGAACTTTAACTTCGTACAACTATTAAAATAAAGCTAAAAAAATTTCAGAAGTACCATTTCCAACTATTTTCGGGGTTGCTCTATCGAATGGCGTTGTCAAAATTTCCAAAAAATGAAATTAACCCCCTCTTTTAATGAAATTTTCCAAAAAATGCAAGATTTTTGGATGAAATTTTTTTTTTTATTGCAATTTTCATTGATATGTCGGTATCTTCATATCGTCTAAGGTATAAAAACCGTATTCCCGATAGCTGCACTTTAAAAATATGCAGTAGTTTTTTTTTCTTTTTTTCATTTTTCATTGAAAAATGGCGCCCGAACGCAAATTTTTTTTTTTATTACACATACAAATTTTTTTTCTAAATTTGCTTAAATTCGCTTGAAATTTGTTAATCAGGGGTTTATGAGGTCGCTAATTACGAATCTGATGTTAGTTTTGAAAAATTCAAAATGGCGGATTCAATATGGCGGACGATTTTTTAAAAATTTACCAAATTCACCTCAAACTTGTTACTCGGGGGTTTTCAGGGTCGCTGATTACGAATATGATGTTAGTTTTTAAAAATCCAAAATTTCGGATCTAATATGTCGGACAAAAAAAATAAAAATCATCCGGATTGGTTTGAAAATTGTTAATTGGGTCAATTTTGGAATTTACTTATACTCAATTAATAATAATGTCAATCTTGAAACATTACTTTCATAAAACTTAGTTTAATTACTTATTGAATTTTAAAGTGGGGACCTTTTTTCATCATTAAACTTAGTTTGAGGTTGTATTCTGTCACGTCCCGAGCTAAGGCAAGGGTAATTTTATTAAGCGAATAATAAAAGGGAGGTAAAGTGCTGATTTGATTTTACACATTGAGGGTTAAATTAAAAAAAGTTTTATCTCGGAATGTAACATCTACCAAAACTTATTCTAAGTACTGGTCACCTTCAGTTACTAAGGACAAATGTTTTTTATTATTTGAATATCTGTTGCATATTAGATCCGAAATTTTGGATTTTTAAAAACTAACATCATATTCGTAATCAGCGACCCCAAAAACCCCCGAGTACCAATTTTTAAGCCAATCTGAATGATTTTTGTTTTATTGGTCGCCATTTTGGATCCGCCATTTTGGACTTTTGAAAAACTAACTAACATCATATTCGTAATCAGCGACTCCGAAAACCCACCGATAAACACATTTGAAGCCAATAACTGAAGTTTTAATATTGTCGTCCGCCATATTGGATCCGCCATTTTGAATTTTTTAAATTTGACTTTAGATTCGTAATCAGCGACCCCAAAAACGCACGAGTAACAAATTTCAATCGATTTCATGAACTTTTGAAAATTGTATCCATCCTGTGTTAAATTTTGGAAAATTGTTTATTTTCAGGCGCCATTTTGAATCAAAAAATATCAAAAATCTTAAAACGCAAAGCATATTTTCAAACTAAAACTATCG
Source organism: Leptopilina heterotoma (assembly GCF_015476425.1). Classification (NCBI taxonomy): domain Eukaryota; kingdom Metazoa; phylum Arthropoda; class Insecta; order Hymenoptera; family Figitidae; genus Leptopilina; species Leptopilina heterotoma. Next base: position 294,679 of record NW_025111017.1, read on the forward strand.
GGAATACGTTTTTTATAGGTACCTTAGATGTTTTGGAAAAATCGATGTGATCTTCTATTTTTGGAGTATTTTTGAAAAAATAAGGGTTAATCGTCACTTTTTGGAAATTTTGACCATGCCATTCGAAAGAGCGACCCTAAAAACGTATGGATATGTCCTTGTAGAATTTTTAATAATTTTTTCCTTTTAATATTATGCTGAGCTTGAAACCGAAGTTAAAAATCAGCACATTTGTGCGTTAAAGGGTTAAGTTCGAGAATGCTTATTTCCACTAGAGTGTAAAAATAAATGATAAACTATAAAAGAAACCTTTGGTACTGCGAAAACCTCTTCCTTATCCGCCACAGATGTAAACGGTCTTGGTAAAAGTTTCGTGGGATGCGAGGCTGACTGAGTTAGATCAAGTCCTGGTGATTTACACTGCAACAGTATGTGTGGCTGTATTGGTTGTTGATTCGAAACTGTGACTACCAGCTGAGCTGGCACTGTCTGCAAGTGGAATACATTGAGAAATTGCCGAATTTTTATAAGAATCATAAGAATGATGAACTCACCTTAAAATTACTTGTGTTAAATTTGCACTGTTGACTATTGAATTCTTGCTTGGGCGATGTGAACTTGTAACCCTGTTGTACTTGCTGTACGACCTTGTAAGGCTTGAGCATTGGTTGCGAGACGGGTTCTGCTTTAATAATAATCGGCTGCGACTGAGGCGAATTGGTTGGCGTGTATGTGTGAGAACCCACCAAGTTCTGAACGTGCCTTATCGAGGGCAATTTATTTGTATTTAATGAATTATCATTCAAACTGGTCAATTGAATTTGACTTGATCCGGAATTGAGTTGCAGTGGCTGAACATCCATTGTGTACGTTTGTTGAGATGGTTGATAGGATAAATTTGGCTGCTGATAGGTATTTTGTTGATGTATAATTCGATTAGGCCTTGATATCGATCTCTCTGCATTGCTTTTCTCCCTCACAAGTTGATTATTCACCTGCGACTCGTAGTTTTGCGATACAGAATTGAAATTGTCGCTCAAGTTCCTGGTGGTAAAAAAGAAAGAGTTTAAGTTTAGACAAATAATCTGTAACTAAAATTTTCTTTTAAAAGGTCTTGTTAAAATCTTCCTCGGGTTGCCACGCTTTTCCAGGTTAAAAAAAAATTGGTCAAGTGCGAGTTGTACTCGCACTGCAATGGCGGATTCCGTACACAAATATTAAAACAATACTTGCAACATTGATCGGTAATTGGTAGAATTAAAATAAACAATTAAAAAAATATATTCAAATCATTTGATAAAAAAGAATAACTAAAAAAATTAAAGTATTGTATACCATCTAATATTGTAAACAATACTTTAATTTTTTTTAGTTATTTTTTTATCAAATGATTTTAATATATTTTTTTGATTGTTTATTTTAATTCTACCAATTACCGATAAATGTTGCAAGTATTGTTTAAATATTTGTGTACGGAACCCGCCATTGCAGTGCGAGTACAACTCGCACTTGTCCAATTTTTTTTATTTTTAGTTAAGAAATTAAAGTTTTTTTTATTTTTTTTTAAAAGTTTCTTAAATAAATTTTTTGTCGTCAGACTGTAATAATACACTAGGATACCAATTTCCAGCTCATTAGGTCAAATAATGTAAAAGTTAGGGAAAACAAATTTTTTTTTTGAAATTTTTTAGTTTTTCCTTGACAACGCTATGGCCATCATTACATATCAAGTTCTCTATATTTTTCCTGTAATATTCGAGTAAAAATACACCAGCATGCAAAATTTCAGCTCTCCATGTTGAATAGTTTAGAAGTTAAGGGGGGGGGGGGGATGGTCACTTTTTATGCATTTTTGGCCAAAAATCTTGTTATTTCCTTGACAACGCTATGACCATCACGTCTAATCACATTCGCTATATTTTTCCTGTAATCTACGAGTGAAAATACATATCTGGACCAAATTTGAGCTCTTTAGGTCAAATAGTTTAGCCGCTAGGGGGGGGGGGACACGATTTGGCTACGGACACAAGAGTCTCACCAATAGGGTTCCGCCGATACACCGTAGGTGTACGGAACCCTAAAAACAGAATTTTTACAGATTTTTAAAACGAAAATTATTCGAAAATATCAATAACTTATTTTAAATAAATATTTAGTCATTATTATTTTTTCACAGAAATTAAGATTTTCAAAAATTTCAAATTCAATAGCATATAAGAATATTATTATAAAACTTGCTACTTTGTTACTGTAACTTCTTGAAAATCTATTTTCATCATTAAGATTAATCATTTCTAGAATTTTCAACTAAAATTCTTCTTTAAGTCAATTTTTTAAAATAATTTTTTGAAAAAGTTCTTTGAAAATTTTCAAATTCTTTTGTTTACTATTTAATTTTACGAAATTTCGATTATTCTGACAATTAAATATATGAGAAAATAAAAACTTCAAATAATTTCAAAAAAAATTCACTTAATCTTCTTCAAAAATATTAATTCTACAGAAATGTTAGTTAAAAGTATGAAAACTTCAAATCAAAGATTTTAATTTGAAACCTTTTGAAAATTCAATTATTTCTAAAAATCCACGCTATAATGCTTTCAATATTCAATTATAATCTAAAATTTTAACTGAAATTCATTTTTAAATAAATATTTATTAGAAAATTCTACGAGAACGTCGCATTCAATTTATTATTATTATGCAAAATACAAAATTTTTTATTTTCAAATATAAATTTTTCAATAATTTCATAATCATAATTTAAAAAATTCACTTAGGTACAAAATTAATTATTATTATTTAAATTTTTAAAAATTTGAATACAATTCTTAGGAAGAATTCAATTATTTTCATAAATAATAACATTCTGAGGATAAAAAACAGTTATTTTTATAAATAATAAAATTTTTTGCTAAAATTCAATTATTTTCAACAAAATTCTAATAAATCCTTCAAAACAATAAAATTTCACGAAAGAATTCAATATTTTCTTAATTCGTTATAAAATTTTCCAAAAGAATTCAATTATTTTCTAAAATTACAATAAAATTCTTGCTAAATATTCAATTATTTTTAATGCAATTTTAACTAAATTCCTATAAAGAATTTAACTAATTTCCGAAGAATTTTAGTTATTAAAATTTTTTTAAAATCTAAGTTTTTTATAATTTCTGTAATTAAATTAATTTAAAATTGAAATTTTACAAAATTTCAAATAAAAATCTTTTGATGTTCATCTACCTAAGCAATTTGTAAACGCAATTCTTTTAAAATTGAATTAATTTTGAAATATTTAAGTAAAATTAGATTTCAAGAATAAACACAATAACTTTAGAAAACAAGAATTTTCCAGGATTTCGATGGAAATTCCTTGACTTTTCCAGATTTTTTCAAGGTTTATAAAATTCTTTGACATTTACAGGTTTTCCAGGTTGCGTGGCAACCCTGCTTTCAAACGTGGAAGTAGTTACATTGAGAAGAACAAAACTGTTTATTTTTAAAAATTAAATTCAAGAAAGAAAATGTATAATTACATGTTATTTCTGAACACATTGATTGATTCCTGTTGTGACTGGGTATAAATCTTGGCAGTATATTGCAGATTTTGCAAACTCGTGTTTTGTTCATTTTGCGAGTGAGATTGTTCTGTCTGCTGACTGATGAGTGTTGAATCCTGGCTGATGTCGTTTACTTGATTCATAGGATTCATTAGATCCAGTTCTGGATAGTTATTGGATAATGCTCCACTGTAGTCCTCTTCGGGCACAGGGGCCAGTTTTGAATTCAAGAATTCTTTAAAAGACAATAATAATAAGATTTGTAAACTTTCTTGTGAAAAACGATAAATATAAAAGAATATTCACCTTGGAGTGGTTCAAGAGTATCCATAAAGTCGTCAAGATTAGGTTGAAGTGGTCCAAGACTGGGCTGAATAAAATCAGCTAAACTGGCTCCACGAGCTGAAAAATTTTACAGAACTAGTTTAAATAACAATCAAAAAAGGAAATATTAGTTTTTTCAAGTTTGGAATAAATATGAGGCAAGATGCCTTTAATAATCGTTGTATTCCGGTAATCTGTTCGCAGTTTGAAGTTAGTTGTTGTTTGCTTTTTTGTTTCCTAACTTTTTAAAATAATTTCTCTTTTTAAATGTTTAAGATTTTTAAATTAATGTACTGAAAAGCATACTATACATTCTTGTATAGTATTTATAAAAAATTTAAACATAATTGAATTAATTTCAAGAACTTTATCAAAATTGTTTTCAATAATTGAATTCTTTCGGGAAAATGTAATTAAAATTGTATTAAAAATAATTTAATTGTTTTTAAGTATTTATTTCAATATTCTTGAAAATAGTGGAGCTTTTTAAAATAATTTTTACTGAAAATTTTTAAAGTAGGGGAGATTTGAGAATTGTGGGCCACCTCCATTATTTAATAATATTTACAAGTTCGATCATCCAATTTTTTTTTTATTTTCTTTTGTTCGTCCAAAGTAAATTTCATGACTTTACAACTCTTTACAATTACCTACAAACCGTTAACAAAAATCACCTGAAAAATTGCATTCAAATATTTATTTTGGGCCTTCATGTTTTTATTGTTTTTACAAGGATTTTCAAGAATTAATTATGGAAAATATTTTTTTAATTATTGTGTGTCATTGGTATTTTGACTCCAAAAAGAAATTTTGCATTAAATTAAAATGTATAAATAATACAAAGCTTTTTGTAAAATGAAGCATTTGGGGAATTGTGGGACACGTTTATGGAGAAAGTATTTGGTGCTTGTTTTTAGCGATTTAATTGCAAAATTATTATTAAAATCACTAATAGTTATAGTAATTATTTTAACAAAAACAATTATATTCATTGCGATTTAATCGATATAGCTGTTCACTTATAGAATATGTAATTAATTGAGCTTATTTTACTTGTCTAAATTGTGATTCCGATTAATTTCATTTTCTTACTTTTTCTTTTCTAATTTTAAACTAATAATTCAACATTTATAACATTTTTAATATTTCTAACCATTAAATAAATATACTTCATCGTTATTTTTGATTTTGAACACAATTTAGGCAGTGGCCCACAATTCCCCAACATTTTTAAAAATCATACAAGTGCACTCTTTGGTAAAACTGAAATTTCTTTTAGTTAAGTGATAATTTTGGCAAACTGACTATGATATATATATGACAGATTAGACTTCCTACTGACACAAAAAATTTTTAAATTTAAAAAAAAAATTTTTGTGTGTAAGATATTGAGCTAAGAAAAAGTGTGGCCACATTATATTAATAAATAGTAAATTTTTCTCAGAAATTCAATTATTAATACAATTTTCATAAAATTCTTCTGTGTGACCACATTATATCAATAAATAGTAAATTTTTCTCAGAAATTCAATTATTTTAAACACAATTTTCACAAAATTCTTCTAAAAAATTTACTTATTTTTTAAAATTTTACAAAAATTCAATTATTTGCATAAATAATAATTTTTTTGTCAGAGATTCAATTGATTTAAAAAGTTTTAATAAAATTATATTCAAGAATTTAATTATTTTTAGAAATAATTAAATATTTGATGTACTGAAAATCATTAAATTGTATTGAAAATAATTTAATTCTTGGCAAGATTTTTATTAAAATTCTTTAAAATAATGAACTTTTTTTTAATAATTTTTACTGAAAATTTTTAAAATAATTGAATTTTATGAAGAATTTCTTTCAAGTTTTTAAAATAATCGTGTATATTATTAATTTTAATTTAAAATATTCCTATCAAATTTTATTAAAATTACTCATAGAAAATTAAATTCTTTTAAACAATTTTATCATAGTTTTTTTTAATAATTAAATTTCTTTTTAAGAATTTCATTAAATTTTGTATAAATATTGTAATTTTTAAAAATAATATTAATTGAAAATTTTGAAAATGATTGAAATTAACAAAGAATATTATTAAAAACTTATGAGAACAATATTGAATTGTTTAGAAAAATTTTATCACAATTTATAAAAATAATTAAACCTGTTAGAGAAATTTTTTTTTAAATTATCATGAATATAATTGAATTTTTTCCTAGAAATTTTATTAAAATTGTATTGAAAATAATTGAATTTCTACGAATTTTATTATTTACAAAAATAAATTAATTGAATTCTGACCAAGAATATTTTAATTTTTAAAAATAATTGAATTTTTATTAAAACACTTGAAAATAATTGAATTTAAATAATATTATTAAAAATAATTGTATTCTTTCGAGCAATTTCATTAAAATTGTATTGAAAATAATTGAATTCCTCCGAAACATTTCATTATTTATGAAAATAATTGAATTCCTTTAGAGGACTTTATTATTTTTAAAAATATTTTAATTCTTGCGAAGAATTATCTTATTTATAAAAATAATTAAATTGTTTCGAAGAATGTTATCTAAATTTTTGAAAATAATTAAATTTTTATTAAAACTCTTGAAAATAATTGAATTCCTCCGAAACATTTCATTATTTATGAAAATAATTGAATTCCTTTGGAGGACTTTATTATTTTTAAAAATATTTTAATTCTTGCGAAGAATTTTCTTATTTATAAAAATAATTGATTTGTTTCAAAGAATGTTACTTATCTAAATTTTTGAAAATAATTGATTTCTTTGAAGGAATCTTATTAAAAATTTTGAAAATGATGATTTTTTTAAAAGAATTTCATCAAAATTGTTTAAAATAATTGAAATTATATTAGAATTCTTGAAAATATAACATTTTTTAGTTTAAAAAATAATAATAAATGGAACACAGTTGTTTATAATAATTATAATCGTGCAAATTGATTTATTATTTTTTCAATTGTAGCAGCGGCCATTCGGATTAGAAAGAAATTTACCCCAAATTAATTGGTTGATTCTTATAGGAATAAGATAAATTGTTCTAAGTGGGACATATATGTCCCAAAAGGGTTAAAGTGAAACATTTCAAAGAAAGAAATTGTTAAGCTATCTTACCAATTTCTCTAGGGTCGGGAAAGTATATTGGCTGATTAGAAGTAATTGTCGAAAAAAGCGTGTCTGTCATGAGCTCCATATAATCCTCATCAACCATCATGCTGTGCATACTGTCGCCGCCGGTCATCCCACTTGTCCCACAAAACGAATTGCCAACACCAGTTCCAAAACCACTTGAAGTTCCTAATCCGTTGCTCCATTCCAACATATCCATCGACTCCAACTGTTCAAGACGACAATAATTAAGGAATTTTTAAATTACTTTTTAAATCTCAACACTAATTCAAATTCTTCTTTTATTATTTTCTTCAATTTTTAACTAAAATTCTTCTCTAAATCAACTATTTTTAATAATTTTTGAAAAAGTTCTTTGTCAATTTCAGGGCTACCACGGTTTTCCTCATTTCAAATTCCCTGACTTTTCCAGGTTTTCCAGGTTAAAAAACGGAATTTTTCCAGGTTTTTAAAACTACATTTATATTTTATCAAATTTTAATTTTGAATTTTACCAAACTCCCTGATTTCCAGACAAAACGACTTTTTTCCTGTTCTATTACTTTATTATTTATTTATAGTCCATACCTTTCGGTTTCGGACGAACTTCCGGATTACATCTTACATATTCTCTTTATCAAATTTTCATATTTACGCAAAACATAAAAACCGTACATATTGTTCAAGTCCACACATTAAAACATTTTATATCAATAAACTTTAACTTAAATCCTAAAATATACTACAATCCTGTTCTATAACATTTACTTACGAATTTCTTTAATTGTAAAATTACTCGAAAACATCAATAACTTCGTTTTTAAATGAATTTTTAATCATTATTATTTTTTTACAGAAATTAAGATTTTCAAAAATCTTAAATTTAATAACATATAAGAATATTATTATAAAACTTGATGCTATCATTATTTTATATTATAAAAATATTGTTACTGTAATTTCTTCAAAAATATTTTCATTTTAATTCAATTCTTCATTTCTAGAATTTTTAACTAAAATTCTTCTTGAACTCAATTTTTTTTTATAATTTTTGAAAAAGTTCTTCTTTGGGAATTTTTAAATCCATTTGTTTACAATTCAATTTTACCTAAAATTATTCGATTATTCTGACATTCTTCAATGAAAAAAATTAGAAATTAAGGGGATTTGAACCTTGATGACGTCACAGTTTGTGCAAAGCATTAGTTTTAAATCTGTGACGTCATCATGGTTCAAATGCCCTTAAAAACTTCAAATAATTAAAAAAAAATTCCATTAAACTTTTTGAGAAAAATTAATACTAAATTTCCTTAAAAATCTTGTCAAGAATTTAATTATTTTTATAGATAATAAAATTATTTAAATTATTTATAAATTATTTTTAAAATTGACAAAATTCTTCGCAAGAATTCAATTATTTTCAAAATTGATAAAATTCTCAGCAAGAGTTTAATTATTTTCAAAATTGATAAAATTCTTCGTATAAATATTCAATTATTTTCGATATTAATTTTTACGTAATTTCGATTATTCTGACATTCTTCAATTAAATATATATTAGAAAATAAAACCTTGAAGAATTAAAGAAAAATTCAATTAAACTTTTTTAAAAAAATTAATTCCACAGAATAATTATTTAAAAGTATGAAATTAATTTAAAAGTTTTCAGATTTTAATTCGAAACCTTTTCAAAATTCAATTATTTCTAAAAATTGACGCTATATTGATTTCAATATTTAATAATAATCTAAAATTTTAACTGAAATTCATTTTTAAATCAATATTCACTAGAAAAATCCACGAGAATTCAATGATTTAAATACAAAAATAAATATTTTATTAAATAATTGAATGTTTTTTAAAATTGAATTTTCATAAAGAATTTTATCAACAAAATTTTTAAATAAGTTAATTCTATTGACAAATTTTAATAAAATTTTAAGAATAAGTTCATTTTTCGGAAATTTGATTAAAATTTTAATTAAAAAAAATTGAATTTCTCTAGAGAATTTTTTAAAAGTTTTTAAAAATAATTGAAATTTTGCAAAAAATTTTATTAATATTTTAGAAAATAATTAAATTTTGAAGAAAAATTTATAAAGATTATTGAAATTTTGACGAGAATTTTTGTAAATTATTGAACACAATTAAATTTTTGCGCGAAGAATTATATTAATTTTTAAAAATAATTGAATTCTTGAGACGAATTTTATTAAAATGTCTTTTTAAATAATTGAATTCTATTATGAAATTTTATTGACATAGTAGACATTGAAAATAATTTAATTTTGACAGATTTTTGAAATTATTAAAATTTCAACAAAGAATTTTATTAAAATTATTTTGAAAAAAAATTGAATTACATATTACAAAGAATTTCATTAAAATTTATTAAAATAATTTAATTTTTTGAATAAATTTAATTAAAACTTTATAGAAAATAATACTTAAATTCTAATAAATAAATTGTAGCAAAAGTTTTTAAAATAATTGAATTTCTTTGAGGATTTTTAATAAAATTTTTAAGAATAATTTCATTTTTCGAGGAATTCCATTAAAATTGTATTAAAAAAATTAAAAGTCTGCGATGAGTTTTATTATTTATGAAAATAATGAAATGTTAACGAAAAATTCTATTTTCATATTTTCATATTTTTGGAAATAATTGAATTTCTCACAAGAATTATACTATACTTTTGAAAATAATTGAAATTCTGCAATCATTTGTAATTGCTTCAAAATTCACTTTCTTTTAGTGTTTTTAATTAAAATTCTTCTATAAATCCATTATTTTTAATAATCAATTGAAAATATATATTAAAAAATTTAACTAATTTCAGAAGAATTGGAATAATTAAAACTTCTCAAAAATCTACGTTCTTTAAGACGATTTCTAATTAAATTCATTCAAAATTTCAAATTAAAATCTTTTGAAATTCATCTGTACTTATGTAAATTTTAAACGCAACTTTTTTTAAAATTGAATTAATTTTGAAATATTTATGGAAGATTAGATTTCAAGAATAAACTTTAGAAAATAATAATTTTCCAGGATTTCGATCAAAATTCCCTGACTTTTCCAGGTTTTTTCAAGGTTCATAAAATTCCCTGACATTTTCAGGTTTTCCAAGTTTCCAGGTTGCGTGGCAACCCTGCAATTTTCAAATCCATTTATTTACAATTCAATTTTACGAAATTTTATCGATTATTCGGAAATTGTTCGATTGTATATTAGAAAATAAAAACTTTAAATAATTTTAAAAAAAATTCACTTAATCTTCTTCAAAAAAATTAATTCTACAGAAATGTTAGTTAAAAGTATAAAAAATTCAAATTTTTAAAGATTTTAATTTGAAACCTTTTCAAAATTCAATTATTTCTATAAACTCAAGCTTTAATACTTTTAATGTTCAATATTATTATCTAAAATTTTAACTAAAATTCATTTTTAAATCAATTTTTATTAGAAAAGTCTACGAAAATTTAATTATTTAAATAGGTACAAAAATAAATAATTTATTGAATAATTGAATGTTTCAGTAGGAATTTATCAATATGTTTTTTTAAATAATTGAATTCTTTTGGAAAATTTTAATAAAATAGAAATTGAAAATCATTGAATTCAGGAAAGTTTTTAAAAATAATTGAAATCTTGCTAAGAATTTTATTAAAATTCTTGAAAATAATTTAATTTCAGAGAAGAATTTTATTATTCATAAAGGAAATTGAAATTTTGAAGAGGATTTTTTAAAATTTTGAATATAATCTAAAATTTTAACTGTAAATAATTTTTAAATCAATTTTTAATAGAAAATTCTACGAGAATTGAATTATTTGAATACAAAAATAAATAATTTTTTCAATAATTGAATGTTTCTTAAAATTGAATTCTCATAAAGAATGTTATACACGAATTTTTAAATAATTGAATTCTTCTGATGAATTTCAATAAAATTTTTAAGAATTATATTATATTTTTCGAGGAATTTGATTAAAATTGAAATACAAAAAATTGAAATCCTCTGATGACTTTTATTTTTATAAAAATAATTGAATTATTGCGAAGAAATTTAAAAAAAAATGTTAATTGAATTCCTGTTCAAAATTTTTTTATTAATGAAAGTTATTGAATTATTGCGAAGAAATTTATCAAAAATTTGTAAATAATTGAATTCCTGTCCAATTTTTATTATTTATAAAAATAATTAAATGTTTGCGAAGAATTTTATTAAAATTTTATTTAAATAATTGAATTCTTTTGGAAAATTTTATTAAAATAGTAGATATTGAAAGTCATTTAATTGAGAAAAATTTTTGAAAATAATTGAAACTTTGCCAAAAATTTTATTAAATTTTTTTGAAAATAATTGAATTTTGGAGATAAATTTTCTTAATTATAAAGAAAATTGAAATTTTTACGAAAATTAAAAAAAAATTGAACATAATTGAATTTCTCTGAAGAATTTTATTACTTTTCAAAAGAATTGAATTTCCACAAATAATTTTCCCAAAATTCAATTTTTTGGGTTTTTTTTAAGTAAAATTCTTCTATAAATCCATTTTTTAAAATAATTAGTTCAATATATTCCAAAAATTAAACTAGTTTTAGAAAACTGAATTATTAAAATTTTTCAAAAATCTATGTTCTTTAAATTTTCTAATTAAATTTATTGAAAATTGAAATTTTATAAAATTTTGCAATTGAAACCTTTTGAAGTTGATCTATTTATGAAAATTGTAAATTCAACTTTTTTAAAATTCAATTAATTTTGAAACATTTAAGTAAAATTATTCATTAAATAATTTATAAGTAATAATTTTATTAGAAATAATTTTCTTACTTTTTTTTTTTTTTTTTTTTTTTTTTTTTTTTTAATAGGTGCTTATAATTTATTACAGATTCCTCCCTTAAAATGCATTTAAAAAGCAATTTTCATTGATAAATTAATATTAAACATACCACATCTGTGCCATCCTTGTTGGTCCAGCCAAGGATCTTGTTCCGGTAGAACATCCGCCATTTCTTGTATTCTGCTGTCACAGCTGCAAGTTTTCTCTTCCAGTATTTACCCTCTAACACTACAGCCTATAAAAAATTGAATTTTATCTCATAACTTCGCATTCATCTGTCTGATAAAATTTCACCTTATATTTTAGAGATCTATAAAGAGCAATTAAAAAAATTTTCTTCTACTATATATATAGTTAACATTTGAAAAATTTTAACTGACGGATGTAGTACGAAAATAGATTTTAAAAAATTTAGTTAGTTTCATTTCATAAATACCTACAGCATTAAGTTAAATTTCATCGAACCATGTTTAATATACGTTAAACATTAAAAAGACACTAAACATTCACTCCTCTAGGTTTATCTAATCAGATGATTTTTACTCGTTTACTCTTTATCAGAAAAGACTTTTTTAAAACTTCTTATTTTTATCTCAATAATTCTCTTAATAGATAGTTGTACATTATTTAAAACGTTTAGATAAAAATTCTTATCGACAGTTGTATTGAAAAAATACAAATCCAGATAAATTAAAAAACAAATATTTCATAAAGATTTAGACAAAGTTGTTTAGAAAACAATATTATACGTACAAAAATAAAGTGCTACAAATGGAGGAGGAAAATATTTTTACAATGAATTTTTAAATATCTGGAGATTATTTTTCCTTTGTGAAAATAGTTCGATTTGACCATAAAAAATTTCGGCTTTCGATAAGGGACTAGAAATACTTAACCCTTCACAAATGTCAAAAGAGAATTAAAAAAATTGCTTTTCACTTATTCTAATTTCACTAACAGACTGGTTTAAATAATAATTTTCTTTTTTATGTCCTGCAGGATCCATTAATGTAATCAGGGCTCGGATAGAATTTAAGACTCAAAAAAAGTCGCTTTAGTCGCATAAATTCACAACAAAAGTTATGAAAAGTCGCATAAAATTTGCAAAAAAGTCGAAAAAAAGTCGCATGGAATTTTAGAGAAAACGGCAAAAAGGAAACAAGAAATTCTCAAAATTGTAAAAAAATCACATTTCTCGACAACACATACTTTAATATCAAACGATCCGGAATAAAATTTAATAAAATTTAATAAAATTCAAAGCAAAATTTTAAGGGCATTTGAAACTTGATGACGTCACACATGCTTTGCACAAACTGAAACGTCATCAAGGTTCAAATGCCCTTAATTAGGTATTTTTAACATTTTTTTAAAAATTCTCTTTAAAATGTAAAATATTTTTATAAATAATAAAATTCTTCTCCTAAATTCAATTATTTAAACAAAAATTTAATAAAATTCTTGTCAAAATTTCAATTATCTTTATAAATAATAAAATATTCTTCTCTAAAATTCAATTATTTTCATAATTAATAAAATTCTTCGCAGAAATTCAATTATATTCAAAAATTTTTTTTAAATTCTCGTCAAAATTTTATAAATAATAAAATTCATTATGGAAATTTAATTATTTTTAAAATTTCTGATAAAATTCTAATACAAAATTTAATTATCTTCAAAAGTACGAAAATTCTTCGCTGAAATTCAATTATTTTCAAAAAATTATTTTAAATTCACCTCACAATTTCAATTATCTTTATAAATATCAAAAATTCTTCTGAAAAATTCAATAACTTTTAAACATTTTTAAAGAAATCTGTTCAAAATTTTAATTATTTTTATAAATAATAAAATTCTTCTCTGAAATTTAATTATTTGTAAAAATAATAATAAAATTCTTGTCAAAATTTCAATTATCTTTATAAATAATAAAATTCTTCTCTAAAATTCAATTATTTTTATAAGTAATAAAATTCTTCGCAGAAATTCAATTATATTCCATTTTTTTTCAAATTCAAATTTTCTCGATAAAATTCTTTACAAAATTCAATTACCTTCAAAAGTAAGAAAATTCTTCTGCAAAATTCAATTACTTTTAAATATTTTTAAAAAAATCTGTTCAAGATTTTAATTCTCTTCATAAATAATAAAATTCTTCTCTGAAGTTTAATTATTTGTAAAAATAATAATAAAATTCTTGTCAAAATTTCAATTATCTTTATAAATAAAAAGATTCATCCTAGAAATTCTATTATTTTTAAATTTTTTTTAAAATTCATCGTCAAAATTTTATTTATCTTATTCATAGATAGCAAAATTAATCCTAGAAATATAATTATTTTCAAAAGTTCTGATAAAATTCTTTGCAAAATTCAATTATCTTCAAAAGTAAGAAAATTCTTCGCAGAAATTCATATTTTCGAATTTTTTAAATTTCTCCTAAAAATTTCAATTATCTTTGTAAATATCAAAATTATTCTGCAAAATTCAATTACTTACTAATGTTTTATAAATTTCTTCTCAATAATTCAATTATTTTCATAAAAAATAATTACAATTTTTTTTTAATATAAAGTCGTTATAATATAAAATAATGTCGAAGACTCGGAGTGATCGATTTCTTCATGTTTTATAACAATTTTTTGTAAGTTGTTTAACTTCAAAAAGGTTTGAATTTGAATCTTTTGAAGAATTTTATTTCCTATGGAAAAATAATAATGAAATATTTATTTAAAAAAGAAGTTATTGATGTTTTCGAAAAATTTGAAAGAAATTTGTAAATAAATGTAACAGATCATTTTTTTGACTAAAACTTTTTCCTTCAATTTTCTAAAAATTTTAAAAGTTTCACTTTCTAATTGACAAATAGAATTTATAAACATTTTTTTTCATTAATTTTTAAAAAACTTTAAATTTTATTAAAGCAATTGTAATTAAGAAATAGAAATGATGCAAATTATTGTTTCCTTATGAAAATTGAGAATTTCCTACAAAAATATTAAGAAACGAGATAATATGTTGTTTTTTTCCCTAAAGAGAAGAATGATTTTGTGAAGAATATTGTTTACAAAAAAAAGATTTCTGTCATTTACAATTTAAGTCGAAAAGTAATTGAAAAATTTGAAAAAAGTCGATTAGTCGCATTTTTTCACAAAAAAGTCGAAAAAAAGTCGAAAAAGTCGCACAATCCGAGCCCTATACAGTATAGGATCCTTGTTCCAATTTTCTGCAGGAGTACCTGACACGTACCTATGCAGGTTTTTGTCAAGGATTCTTTAAAAGATTTTTATCTGGATGCTACAAGTTTCTGAGCATGCTTGTGGCAAGCTTTTGAATAATGAGAAAATTTTACTACTCGCAGGAAAACAAAACTACTCATTTAACAAAAGTTAAATGAGTAGCCCACATTTTTAGTAATGCTCTTTATTACTAGGGTCTAGATATTTTCACTAGAATATGTTTATTAATAATAATATATTATAATTTCAATTATAGATTACCTCTGGTTTGTTGTGTGTATCGACATCAAGTGGCGAAGCAAATTGACAAACTAATGTATTTTGTTTTAAAATAACTGAAACAAAAAAAATTATTCATCTGCTTAAATTCTGTTAAAAGTATTTAATCTTATGGTTAAAAATTAACTTAAGAGTCAAAATACATAAAATACGAATTAGGCCTAACTTTTTAAATAAGTTTTCACTATTTCAACGATCAGTTAATTTTTGATAAACCATTAATTATTTTTTTAACTCATATAGTATAAAAATTTAGTCTAAATTTTACGTATTCACATTAATTAATGGAGTATTTATGTAATGTTATGAAGTATAAATATATATATATATATATATATATATAATACCGGCAAAACCCGAAGAATTGACTAGTCAATTCGCGAAATGCCGGGGCCATTTAAACTTAAAATAAAATTATAAATAATTAATTAATAACTAATAATTAATTTAATTTAAATTTAGGCAAATTGGACATTTTTTCTAAAAAGGCTTCGTCATTTCACGAATTACTTAGTCAATTTGAGAAATAATTGATTAAAGAATCCAGTGTATAGGTAGAATTAACTTATATTCTTATATTTTTTGAATAAACATAAGTTTAAAATTAAACGTGAAAAAAATTGGTATGAAGAGGAAGAAAAGTGAACTATTTGTTAATTAATATTGTTTATAACAATTGAAATAAATTATTTTATGCTTTATTAATGGTTTGATGGTCATATTGGATTAATTTCAACAGACAAAATTTTGACTTTTGCGAGGATTCAATTATTTAAATATAAAAAAAAATAATTTATTAAATAATTGAATATTTCTTAAAATTGAATTTTTAAAAATAATTTTAAAATAATTAATTAATTAAAAATTAATTAATTAATTAAAAATAATTTTTTAAAATAATTAAATTCTTTCGGCGAATTAAAAAAAAATGTTAATATAATAAATTCAATTTTCTATCATTTTATTTAAAATTGTATAAAAAACAATTTAAATTCTGCCATAAGCTTTTGTTATTTCTGAAAATAATTGAATTCTTGCAACGAATTTTATTTAAAATTTGTTTAAAGAATTGAATTCCTGTGAAGAATTTTATTTGTGAAAATAATTGGATTCCAGAGAAAAATATTATTATTTATAAAAATAATTAATTTCTTGTGAAGAATTTTATTCAAATGTTTTTAAATAATAATTATTGAATTTCTCAGAATTTTTTAAAACTTTAAAAAAAAAAATTAAATTCCATCTAGAAATTTCATTAAAAAATTGAAAATAATTGAAATCTGACAAAGAATTAAAGTATTCTATAATCAATTTTATTATAATTTTTGAAATTTACAAAGCATTTTATCAAAATTTTTTAAAATAATTGAATTCTCGAGAATATTTACTTATGAAAATAATTGATTTCTTGCGAAAAATGTTATTCAAATTTTTTTAAATAATTTGAATTCACATAAAAAAATGTATTTTTTGTGAAAATAATTGAATTCTTAAGAAGAATTACATTGAAAATTTTATTAACTAAATCTTGTAAAGAATTTTGTCAACATTTTTTTAAATAATAGAATTTTTAAAAAGAATTTTATTTAAATTTTTTGAAATAATTGAATTTCTCAGAACTATGTTTTTTAATTCTCTGAATATATTTGAATTTTTTCGAGACATTTCATTAAAAAATTAAATTAATTGAATTGGTTCGAAGAAATTTATAAAAAATTGGTAAGTAATTGAATTCCTGTGAAATTTGTATTAAAATTTTGTTTAAATAATTGAATTCTTTTGGAAAATGTTATTAAAATAGTAGATATTAAAAATAATTTCTAAGTAACAATTTTATGATAGTTCTTGAAGAATTAAGTTATTTAAAAATAAATTAAAGAGAGAAATTAAAATTATTGACAGAAATAGAAAAAATTAAAGTTTTTGTATTAGAATTTGTGGTAGTTTGATAGTTTATGAGGCAAACAAAAAAGACTCTAAACTTCAGAATTTTTTTATAAATTCTAAAGATTGAATTTTTTACAGTACTTTTAATAAAAATCCCTGACCAATTCTAATTTCCCTGACTTCCCTGACCTGTGGCAACCCTGGTAATGTATGTAACTTTAAACTTATATTTTTATGGACTTTATAATATAGTATATCTGTCAAAAATATTAAACATTCCATTTTTTTTGCTACTTTTTTACTGTAAATTTTACTTCAAATTTCATAATTTCTATTTTACTTCAAAAACTAGAAGCACTCACCCTACAGATACAAATGTTTTATTTTTTCACAAGAAACTGGAATTAACTATTGTCAAACATTTAAAGTAATTTTATTTTTTGAATTATCCCTTTAGAAAAAAGTAGTCGTGGTCTCAGGTCAAAGCACATTTTACGACGACGCATTTTGAATTACGTTTCGACAATGAATATTAAATTTCAAATTAAAGAAAACAATCATTCCTTTCAAGAAAAATACATATTATCAATATTTCTTGTGATTCGAATATGAAACTTGTGTCGTTCAAAGTTGTTGCTTGTTTCGTCAAGTGAACTTTGATTGGCGAGACAAAACCGGAAATGAATAAGTAGAGAATTATTTATTCAAAGTAAAAATGAACTTAATTTCAACTGAAACGTAACTTCGAATATTGAAAGACGGGAGGAAACTGAAGTGTTTAAGTCACCTTGACAAGTTTTTAATGTAGTCAGTAGAAAAGTAATTGGAGGGGCACAACGGATAGTAGAGATGATAAATAAATAGAAAATTATAACAAACTAAAGAAAATAAATAAGAAGAAAAGGGCATTTCCATGAAAACATGGACATAGAGTTGAAAATTTAAATTCGGTTATGGGAGATAAATAAATTAATCCCACTGAACATAATACATCTAATTTTATTATCCAAAAAAGATTTTCAAATAAAATAATTAAAAACTATATTTTAAGACTTTTTTTTATACATTATGAGTACAAGTGTAAATTCACCTTCAGGGTTGCCACGCTTTTGCTCATTTCAAATTCCCTGACTTTTCCAGGTTTTCCAGATTAAAAAAAGGAATTTTTCCAGGTTTTTAAAACTACATTTATATTTTACAAAATTTTTAAATCAAACCTTTTTGAAATTAAACATCTTATAAAAACTTGTTATAAAACATGAAAATATCGATCACTCCAATGCAATCGATATCTTCATGTTTTATAATAATTAAAAATGTTGGACTGATAAAATCATCATTTTATACCTATTATTATTACAAGAATATTGTTACTGTAACTTATTCAAAATTACTTTCATTATTTTAATTCAATTATTGTTTTCCACAATTTTTGACTAAAATTCTTCTTTACAAAGTGTAAATTAATTATTATTAATAATTTCTGAAAAATTTCTTTCAACATTTTCAAATCCTTTTGTTTACAATTCAATTTTACGAAATTTCATCGATTATTCAAGTACTTGGAAATTCTTCAATCAAATATATATTAGAAAATAAAAACTTCAAATAACTTAAAAAAAAATCAATTCAACTTTTACAAAAAAATTAAAGCTACACATTTTTAAGTTAAAAGTATGAAAAATTCAAACATTCAAAGATTATAATTTGAAACCTTTTTAAAACTCAATTATTATCTAAAGTTTTAACTGAAATTCATATTTGAATTAATTATTATTAGAAAATTCTACGACAACTTAATTATTTAAATACAAAAAAAAATAATTTATTGAAGAATTCAATGTTTTTTAAAATTCAACTCTCATTTAAAGAATTTTATCAACAAATTTTAAAATAGGTAATTAAAATTCTTTTCACGAATTTCAATACCTAAGATTTTTAAGAATAATTTCATTTTTCGAGAAATTAGATTAAAATTGGAATAAAAAAAATAAAATAAAGTTATTGAATTATTGCGAAGAAATTTATCAAAAATTTGTAAATAATTGAATTCCTGTGCAATTTTTATTATTTATAAAAATAATTAAATGTTTGCGAAGAATTTCATTAAAATTTTATTTAAATAATTGAATTCTTTTGGAAAATATTATTAAAATAGTAGATATTGAAAATCATTTAATTGAGAAAAATTTTTGAAAATAATTGAAACTTTGCCAAAAATTTTATTAAATTTTTTTAAAAATAATTGAATTTTGGAGAAGAATTTTCCTAATTATAAGGATAATTGAAATTTTGACGAAAATTAAAAAAAAAAATTTGAACATAATTGAATTTCTCTAAAGAATTTTATTACTTTTCAAAATAATTGAATTTCTGCAAATAATTTCCCCAAAATTCAATTTTTTGGGTTTTTTTTAAGTAAAATTCTTCTATAAATCCATTTTTTTAAATAATTAATTCAATATATTCCAAAAATTTCATTCAATTCAATTTCATTGAATTGAGAAAAGTTTTTGAAAATAATTGAAATTTTGTCAAGAATATTATTATCATTTTTTTAAATAATTGAAATATTGCCAAGAATTATATTAAAATTTTTGAAAATAATTGAATTTTAGAGAAAAATTTTAATATTTATAAAAATAATTGAAATTTTGACTGTAACTTTTTTTAAACTTTTGACCATAATTAAATTTCTGCTAAGAATTTTATAACTTTTGAAAATAATTGAATTCTTGAGACGAATTTTTTAATAATATTTCTTTTTTAAATACCTAATTATTTTTAATACAAAAATAAATAATTTATTGAATAATTGAATGATTCTTAAAATTCAATTCTCATAAAGAATTTTATTAACAAATTTTTAAATAATTGAATTCTATTGACGAATTTTAATAAAATTTTTAATATAATTACATTTTTCGAAGAATTCGATTAAAATTGTATAAAAAATAATTGAAATTTTGCAATGAGTTTTATTATCTATGAAAATAATAATTGAATTCCTGTAAAAAATCGTATTACATATTTATAAAAATAATTAAATCTCTCTAAACATAAATTGAATATTTTTGAAAATAATAGATTTATTGCGAAGAAATTTATAAAAAATGTTTAAAATAATTCATTTCTTTTGGAAAATTTTATTAAAATAGTAGATATTGAAAATTATTGACTGGAGGAGAATTTTTGAAAAAAAATTGAATTTGTTAAAAAGAATTTTATTAAAGTTTTTGAAAATAATTGAATTATGGAGAAAAATTTTAATATTCATAAAGATAATTGAAATTTTGACGATAAATTTTTTAAACTTTTGACCATAATTGAATTTCTGCGAAGAATTTTATTAATTTTGAAAATAATTGAATTTCTTTGATGAATTTGAATAAAATTTTTAAGAATAATTATATATTTTTCGAGAAATTCCATTAAAATTGTATTAAAAATAATTGAAATTTTGCGATGAGTTTTATTATTTATGAAAATAATTGTAAATCTACAAATTTTTTGATTATTTATGAAAATAATTGAATTATTGCGAAGAAAAATTGTAAAGGCAACTCTTTTAAAATTGAATTAAGAAAATTGAATTAAAGAAAAATTAGATTTCAAGAATAAGCACAATAACTTTATAAAACAATAATTTTCCAGGATTCCAATCAAAATTCCCTGACTTTTCCAGGTTTTTCAGGTTTCCAGGTTGCGTGGCAACCCTGACTGCTATATGCGGTTCATTTTTACGATTTTTAAAGAGGTTTCTGAAATTATTTCTTTATAAAGTGTATGTGAGAAGTGAATAGAGAAGAAATGAATGAATTTATTTATCATAAAAAACAAGTTAAATGAATTTGAAAAAAAAGAAAAATACAAATATAAATTAACGTGAAACTTGACAATATTTTACAATTAAAAACATAAGTTTATGAGAATATGTTAATAAATGGAAATAATTTCTGCATTATAAATTATTTCTAAAAATAAAAAGATATTTAAAATTCAGATACAATGAAGATGAACAGAAACTAATTGCGACTGAGAGTGTTGGTTATTACTAATTATAACTGATCATTATTATGATGATGTCAGGCTTTGCACTCGATAATTAATTAAAAAAAAGTAGAAAAAAGTAGATTTCAAATTGATAAGAAGAAGTAAAAAACTAGCTGTCGAAAAATTAAATTTGACGACTGAAAAAATACAAAAGTTTGATTGTTTCCCTGACTTTTTCCATATTTCTACAAAAAATATTAACTAATAGTTCTGAAGAAATTCAATTATTTCGAAAAATTTAAATAAAATTCTTTTAAAAATTCTATTATTTAAAAAAATTTTGACAAAATTCATTAATACCCGTGTGGAAAAGTGGTGTTGGCCCACGCCGGGGGCCCGCATGGATCGCCCACATCCATGAGGGGCCCACGTGGGTGATCCAGGCGAGGCCCCTCATGAAAACGACATGCTGATCGATGAGGGCGCCCGCATGGACGATCCATGCGGGCCCCTCGCGTGGGCCCTCAAGGATTCGCCCTCATGTGAGTTCAATATTTTCAAAAAAATGTAAATAATTTTATGTGAAATATGTGTTTTTCATTGTTTATAATCATTCTAAACATTAATTTTGAAGTAATAAAAAATTATTTGAGGTTTGGACTTAGAAATTTTTGCAAGTCAATGATGTGGGCAATCCATGCGGGCCCTCGGCGTGGCCCACATGGATCAGCCCTCGTCGGCCCCCGCCGGTGGCCCTCACGTCGTGTGGGCTTGATAGGGGCTTTTTCCACACGGGAACTTCTAATTTGATTAATTTTTGGCCTATTTATGAGCATAAAAAAAGTATGTAATGTCTGTTATTTTTTTGAAAATTAAATTATAATTATGGTGACTAACTTCCCTTTAAATTTTCGAAAAATTTAAATAAAATTCTTTAATAAAATTTAATTATTTTTAATAAAATGTAAAGAAATTTCAATTATTTCAAAAATTTTCAATTATTTCTTTATAAAAATTCAATTATCCTGAAACAATAGAATTACAAAATTTCAAAAATCTTATTTTTCAGAGTTTTAAAAAAACTTTGCGAAAATTGAATTTTATTAAAAAATTTTATATACTCATCTTTTTTTAAATTAATTAATAAAAATTTGAATCATTAATCTTCTCCCTAAGAAACATGAATGCATTAGAATGTGACTCTTTATAAAATTCAATTATTTATCAATTATTAAATTAAAATACTTTGAAAATTCGATTTGTTGAATAGTTTTTAATGAAATTCTTTAACAAATTTAATTATTTTCAGTTGAATTTCACAAAAATTCTATTAATTCGATAATTTTTTAATAGTACATTATGCAACAAGGGAGGTATGTCCGAGTTTATGTTTCGAGCACAATATTGAAAAACGAGTCGTAGCACGAGCGAAGCGAGTGCTACGACTCGTTTTTCAATATTCTGCGAGGCAGGGCTCGGAACGACTTTAATAATAAAAAAAGTCGCTTTAGTCGCATAAATCCACAACAACAGTCACAAAAAGTCGCATAAAATTTGCAAAAAAGTCGAAAAAAAGTCGCATGGAATTTTAGAAAAAACGACAAAAAGGAAACACGAAATTGTCAAAATTGTAAAAAAATCACATTTCTCGACAACACATACTTTAATATCAAACAGTCCAGAATAAAATTTAATAAAATTCAAAGCAAAATTTTAATTAGGTATTTTTAACATTTTTTTTAAAATTCTTTTTAAAATGTAAAGTATTTTTATAAATAATAAAATTCTTCTCCTAAATTCAATTATTTAAACAAAAATTTAATAAAATTCTTGTCAAAATTTCAATTATCTTTATAAATAATAAAATTCTTCTCTAAAATTCAATTATTTTCATAGGTAATAAAATTCTTCGCAGAAATTCAATTATATTCAAAAATTTTTTTTAAATTCTCGTCAAAATTTTATAAATAATAAAATTCATTATGGAAATTTAATTATTTTTAAAAGTTCTGATAAAATTCTAATACAAAATTCAATTATCTTCAAAAGTACGAAAATTCTTCGCTGAAATTCAATTATTTTCAAAAAATTATTTTAAATTCTCCTCACAATTTCAATTATCTTTATAAATATCAAAATTCTTCTGCAAAATTCAATTACTTTTAAACATTTTTAAAGAAATCTGTTCAAAATTTCAATTATTTTTATAAATAATAAAATTCTTCTCTGAAATTTAATTATTTGTAAAAATAATAATAAAATTCTTGTCAAAATTTAAATTATCTTTATAAATAAAAAGATTCATCCTAGAAATTCTATTATTTTCAAATTTTTTTTAAACTCCTCGTCAGAATTATATTTATCTTCATAAATAATAAAATTCATCCTGGAAATTTAATTATTTTCAAAAGTTCTGATAAAATTCTTTGCAAAATTCAATTATCTTCAAAAGTAAGAAAATGCTTCGCAGAAATTCATATTTTCGAAATTTTTTTTAAAATTCTCCTCAAAATTTCAATTATCTTTGTAAATATCAAAATTGTTTTGCCAAAGTCAATTACTTACTAATGTTTTATAAATTTCTTTTCAATAATTCAATCATTTTCATAAAAATAATTAAAAAATTTTTTTTATTGTCTTATAATATAAAATAGTGATTTTATCACTCGGTCATCTTTAATTGTAATGAAACATGAAGACATCGATTGCTCCGAGTCGAAGACTCGGAGTGATCGATTTCTTCATGTTTTATAACAATTCTTTATAAGTTGTTTAATTTCATAAAGGTTTGAATTTGAATCTTTTGAAGAATTTTATTTCCTATGGAAAAATAATAACACAGCCCCACAAAAAAAAAGTGTCGTGCGCGGCAGACCAGACTAGTCATTTCCTATGTATTTTGACGCGCTGAACACGAATCCGAAGTCCGTTTTGCTCCATCACGTCAGGATTTTTTTCTAACCTCAAAAAATCTGTCGGATTTTGAGAGGTAGGCTATTTTTTCTTAAATTAATGGATTTACTTCAAACTTGGTAACTAGGGGTTTTTTGGGTCGCTGATGACAAATTTGAAGTTAGATTTTCAAAATTCAAAATGGCGGCTCCAATATGGCGGACGAATTTTTTAAAAGTTAATGGATTTACTTCAAACTTGGTAACTAGGGGTTTTTTGGGTCGCTGATTACGAATCTTAAGTTAGATTTTCAAAACTCGAAATGGAAATTCTTATATACATAAGTAAGGTATTCACGTCCTTTTATGGTAGCGCACTCTTTTGTCCTCAAAGGATCTGTGTAATGGTTTTCGTTTCAAATTGGTGCCTCCAGGTACAATATCCCTTTTCAGCATCCAACAGTAGTCGGACATCATATTTACATCCCATCTTCCTTGATAACGACGCTCAACTTTTTTAAGATCTTGATGGAATCGTTCTCCTTGTTCTTCACTGTAATCTCCCAAATTTTCAGGGAATCGATCCTGATGCGAGTCTAAGTAATGCATCTTTATGCTCATTAAGCATCCTAACTTACCAAAATTTTTAATCATATCACTAACTATTTGCTCCCAATTTTCACTCTTGTGATTACCCAGAAAATTTTCGACAACTGCTTTGAAACTAAGCTATGCGGCTTTCTCCTTTTTATTCATCTTGGTGATAGATTGCTCATCTTTTAACAATTTGCGAATTTGTGGTCCGTCAAAAACCCCTTCTTTTAGTTTCGCATCAGATTTTTCTGGAAACTTTTGTTCCAGGTATTTAAAACAGTTTCCTTCTTTATCTAAGGCTTTGACAAATTGTTTCATTCCTCCTAGTTTCGTGTGTAAGGATGGAATTATCACCTTTGAAGGGTCGATTAGGAGATTTTCTATTATATTTTTTGAACCTGGTTCGAAAGAATTTCTTTTTGGCCATTGTTTTTTAATGTAGTGATTTGATCGATCTCTACTGTCCCACAAACACAGGAAACATGGTGTTTTTGTAAAACCTGATTGTTGTCCAAGTAGTATGCTTAAAATCTTAAAATCTCCACAAATTTGCCAGTTGTGTTCTCGGTATCTAATTTTATCCAAAACTAGTTTCATATATTCATAGTTTTCTTTCATTTCCGTTGAATGCGCTATTGAAATTGGAGCATAAATATTAGTATTATGTAGCAGTACTACTTTTCAACTTCTTTTCGAAGAATCAATAAATAGTCTCCAATTTTCATCTTTGTATATATTTGTTTTTAATTTATTCATGAGTCCGACAACATCTGAGCAATATACCAACGACGGATTTTCATCTTTTGTAAAATATTGTCGGCATTCTTTTTCTCTGTCTCGATAAAAGCTAGCTGTTGTGCCTTTTGATAACAAGTTTTTCTTCTTCAACACTGATGCTAGGTGTTCTGCACAATCCTTCGGCAATTTTAAATCTCTAATGAGATTGCTAAGTTCTTCTTGGTTAAACGTTTGTCGAATCTTTATCTCCTGTTCATCATACGGAAGGTAATAGTCGTCCTCATCATCGGTTCTCATGTCTTTATTTTCAAAATCTAGAACATCTTCAGTTGAACTGTCAATTTCCAAGGTTTTGGGAGAAGAAGGTGGATTGCATGAAATTTCTGGTTTTTTTTACAGTGGGGACATTAGCATACAATATGTTCTTTTTATTTTTGTTATTATATCCTTGCACATTGGTGTTGCAAAAATAACAATCTTTTTGATTTAATGATTTTTCCCACAAAGTTGGCTTTATAAACTTCAGTTTATCCTCTTTTTTATGATTCCAACGAGTTAACATTGTGTAACAGGAACTGCAAATTTTGTGTGGAACAAAATTTTTATCCTGATTGGTTATCTCAAGATCAAAATAATCTTTGTAGATCTGTTTGATATTTTCATTTATTGATTTACGATTTTTGGGGACATCGAATTGTCCACATATGTAACAAAATGCATCTGCATTGCTGTCGCATAAGTGTTCCGACGTTGTTACTGCAAAATTAAGTTTTGAAGCCTTTGAAGTTTTATTATTGTTTTGATTTTAAGAAGCCATGATTTATGTGAAAACCTGCACGTTAGGGATCCTGGCCCGATCGCAGGTGAGTCCGCCGTCCTAGGGGTGATAACCCTCATACCTCCCCAGGCCTAAGTATGAGAGCTTTCCGACTTTGACGAGGACAAAGTCAACTCGTCGTCGGACAAACTACGGCATCATCCTCACACCCTAACGTCCCCCTGCAGGGCAGCGCGCCTACGCTGGCTTCGTTACTTCGGTAAACAGGAAGCGAATCATTCTACACATCTCCTTTCGGGGCAGTTGTCATCGCCTACTACATTTATCGAAGCAGCAGGATTAGTATTGTGCTGAAACACAATAAAAGTGCAAAGCGTACAAGGTAAACAATGTATTTTTAAGGAATAAGATAGTGAAGGATAGAGGATATTAAAGTTCCTTTTTATCTCGTTGCTTAAAAATTTATTATTTAACTTTTACATCTTATTGTCACATTATTACCTCAATGAAAAAAGTTTTGTGCATTTGCCGAATTGATCTCTATGATGCAATGAGACCCAACTGTCAGTTCTTGAGAGTAGTTCATTACAAAACAAAAAATTACAGTTCCCGCTACACAACACTCTACCAAAAAATCTTTCGGAGCAGCCACACGGAAAAAATTTCTGTGCACTGTTTATCTCTATATGTGCACCAATGGTCCTTAATTACAGTACAAATCTTACACTTTGAAAAGGGATCATATACGGCCCTTTTTAGAGACAGCAAACGCACTTCCATCGGACAACCTCTGCATCAACTGCACTGGAAGTGAGACAAGCGGTGCACGGACATTTTTTCCGTGCAGGGGGTTCAAAATGTGAAAGTCTGACTATAGATTCGTAATCAGTGACCCAAAAAACCCCTAGATACCAACTTCGAAGTAAATCCATCAATAGTTAAAACATTCGTCCCCCATATTGGAGCCAACATTTTAAATTTTGAAAATCTAACTTCAGATTCGTAATCAGCGACCCAAAAAACCCCTAGATACCAAGTTTGAAGTAAATCCATTAACTTTTAAAAAATTCGTCCGCCATATTGGAGCCGCCATTTTGAATTTTGAAAATCGAACTTCAAATTTGTCATCAGCGACCCAAAAAACCCCTAGTTACCAAGTTTGAAGTAAATCCATTAATTTAAGAAAAAATAGCCTACCTCTCAAAATCCGACAGATTTTTTGAGGTTAGAAAAAAAATCCTAACGTGATGGAGCAAAACGGACTTCGGATTCGTGTTCAGCGCGTCAAAATACATAGGAAATGACTAGTCTGGTCTGCCGCGCACGACACTTTTTTTTGTGGGGCTGTGTAATTAAATATTTATTTAAAAAAGAAGTTATTGATGTTTTCGAAAAATTTGAAAGAAATTTGTAAATAAATGTAACCAGATCATTTTTTTGACTAAAACTTTTTCCTTCAATTTTCTAAAAATTTTAAAAGTTTCACTTTCTAATTGACAAATAGAATTTATAAACATTTTTTTTCATTAATTTTTAAAAAACTTTAAATTTTATTAAAGCAATTGTAATTAAGAAATAGAAATGATGCAAATTATTGTTTCCTTATGAAAATTGAGAATTTCCTTCAAAAATATTTAGAAACGAGATAATATGTTATGTTTTTTTCCGTAAAGAGAAGAATGATTTTGTAAACAATATTTTTAACAAAAAAAGATTTCTGCCATTTACAATTTAAGTCGAAAAGTAATTGAAAAATTTGAAAAAAGTCGATTAGTCGCATTTTTTCACAAAAAAGTCGAAAAAAGTCACATTTCCTTACAATTAGAAAAGTCGAAAAAAGTCGAAAAAGTCGCACAATCCGAGCCCTGTGCGAGGTCATAAACGAGGTTACCTCCCTTGTTCCATACTTTACTTTATACAACAAAGGCGTATTATGGTTACTCTATGCTACCTGTACCGGTGCATGCTAAGTTCTCCCATATAACCCAGCTGGTCAATAAAGTAACCATTATTGCCCTAGGGAGATAAAGGGTACTTTATTGACCTGTGAGCGGTCAATAATATACCCTTTATCTCCCTAGGGTTATAATGGTTACTTTATTGACTGCTGGGTTATAAGGTTGAACTTAGTACGCGCCTGTACAGGTAGATAAAGTGACCATAATACGCCTGAGTTGTATACAAATTTATTTTTACATACTATATTTGAATCAGTGACTGATTTTTTACAATCAAATTAATTATTTTCAACTGATTCAAATTTAGAGAACAGTATAAATATCTATAAAAATTAAAATAAAAAGCGATTACAAAAAAATTAAAATAATAAAAATGTTTTTAATTTGGTGAAAAAATTCCCGGTTTGGCATAAAATTCCTGGCTTATTCCCGGTTTTTTCCGGTCAAATTAAATTCCCGGCTTTTTCACGGTTAGTAGTCACCCTGGGCCTGGGAAAAATTAAGCAATATTATATAAATTTAAAAAAATTATTTATTTGTAAAATCTTTACAGTGATTCGTTACTTTGAAAAGTTTATTTTGTTCATTATAGATTTGATTTAAAAAATTTATTTACAAAATTAAAAAAAAATTTGTTTAAACATTAAAAATTCACATGAGTATTAAATCTTTATGATAGTTAATAATTAATTTGAGAATAACTGAACTTACACTGCATATGCCAGCATCTCCAGATAACGTTGTTTAGTCTGATTTTGTCTTTCCATCTCAGTCTGATTCCTTTGAATCGATTCCACTTAGGCGATGTCAACTTCTGTCTGGAACAAATTCAGATCATATTCACTGTTTTTTTGTTTGTTTATTTGAAATATTGATGAAACAATATTCTTTTCTTAACTACCTAATTGCAAGTATTCAATTTAATAAATATTTTTGATTTTAATAAGAAAATAAAAAATAAAAATTGAAAGATTATTCAGTCATTGGAAGATTTTCACCCCATTCTTTGGCTATCTTCTCAGAAATTTTCCTTGGCATTAGACCTTGCTTATTCCGTTTTATTCGACTATTTTAATTTTTCCAAGATTAGATAAGAGAACAGAAGTCATAATTGTAATTTATCCATAAAATATATTATTTCCTGACTATTAAGAACAAATTATATTTTTCGTTTCTAAATATAATATGATAATAATAATTAGCATTTTGAAAATAATTTCATTAACAAAAGTTTTATCATTAGAGCAAATTCATTTAAGTTGGTGCAAAACTGTAGTAGACATTACAATATCATTATGGGCCCAGGGTGGGATCCGGTCTGTCGAAGATTAAATATTGTTTTCAACATTATTTTTGTTTTAAGAGACTATCTATTATTCACGTAGGTATCTATTTATTGCTAAATTTTTCAATAAATGTAGACAGCAGTTAAAAAGTAATTAAAGTTATATTACAGGGTTACCACGCTTTTCCTCATTTCAAATTCCCTGACTTTTCCAGGTTTTCCAGGTTAAAAAACAGAATTTTTCCAGGTTTTTAAAACTACATTTATATATTTATAAAAAATATAAATTTTATTATTTTTAAATTTTAAATATTATTTTTATTATTTTTAAATTAATTTATTTTTAAATTTTATTATTTTAATTTTAATTTTTAATTTTACCAAACTCCCTAATTTCCAGACAAAACGATTTTTTTCCTGTTCTATTACATTTATTTACGAATTTCTTTAATTGTAAAATTATTCGAAAACATCAATAACTTCGTTTTTAAATGAATTTTTAATCATTATTATTTTTTTACAGAAATTAAGATTTTCAAAAATCTTAAATTTAATAAAATATAATAATCATTAAAACTTGATACTATCATTATTTTATATAATAAAAATATTGTTACTGTAATTTCTTCAAAATTATTTTCAATTCAATTCTTCATTTCTAGAATTTTTAACTAAAATTCTTCTTGAACTCAATTTTTTTTATAATTTTTGAATAAGTTCTTCTTTAGGAATTTTTAAATCCATTTGTTTACAATTCAATTTTACCTAAAATAATTCGATTATTCTGACATTCTTCAATGAAAAAAATTAGAAATTAAAAACTTCAAATTTTAAAAAAAAAATTCCATTAAACTTTTTGAGAAAAATTAATACTAAATTTCCTTAAAAATCTTGTTAAGAATTTAATTATTTTTATAGATAATAAAATTATTCGCAGGAATTCAGTTATTCTCAAAAATTTGAATAACATTCTTCAAAAAAATTCAATTATTTTTAAAATTGACAAAATTCTTCGCAAGAATTCAATTATTTTCAAAATTGATAAAATTCTCAGCATGATTTCAATTATTTTCAAAATTGATAAAATTCTTCGTATAAATATTCAATTATTTTCGATATTAATTTTTACGTAATTTCGATTATTCTGACATTCTTCAATTAAATATATATTAGAAAATAAAACCTTGAAGAATTAAAGAAAAATTCAATTAAACTTTTTTAAAAAAATTAATTCTACAGAATTGTTAGTTAAAAGTATGAAAAGTTCAAATTTTCCAAGATTTTAATTTGAATATTCAATAATAATCTAAAATTTTAACTGAAATTCATTTTTTAATCAATATTTACTAGAAAAACCCACGAGAATTCAATGATTGAAATACAAAAATAAATATTTTATTAAATAATTGAATGTTTCTTGAAATTGAATTTTCATAAAGAATTTTATAAACAAATTTTTTAATAATTAAATTCTCTTGACAAATTTTAATAAAAAATTTTAAGAATAAGTTCATTTTTCGGAAATTTGATTAAAATTTTAATTAAAAATAATTGAATTTCTCCTAATAATTTTTGAAAATAATAATTGAAATTTTCTAAAGAATTTTATTAAAATTTTAGAAAATAATTAAATTTTGGAGAAAAATTCATATAGATTACACAGGCACACAAAAAAAAAAGTGTCGTGGCCGAGACACTACAGTAGTATATTCCCATGTATTTTTGGCCGCTGAATCCGAATCTGAAGTCCGAATGCTCAAATTGGTTCTTTTTTTTGAGTTATACTCAAAAAACGACTCAAAACACGAATTTGAACCAAAAAAATAAAAAATTTTTTTTGTGACATGACAATAGCATATTTCCATGTATTTTTTCCCGCTGAATCCGGATTCGAAGTCAGAATTGACAGATGTGCTCAAAATTATGAGCTAAACTCAAAAAACCGAATTAAAATGACGAAAATGAAAAATTTTTTCTGTGACATTGCAAAAGTATATTCCTATGTATTTTTGCATGCTGAATCCGAATTCGAAGTCAAAATTGACAGATTTGCTCAAAATTTTGAGATAAACTCAAAAAACCACTCAAAAAAGACTCAAAAAACCGAATTAAGATGAAAAAAATTTTTTATGACACTACACTACTATATTCCCATGTACTTTTTCCCGCTGAATCCTAATTCGCAGTCAGAATTGACAGATTTGCTCAAAATTTTGAGATATACTCAAAAAACTGATAAAAATGTAATTTAATATGAATAAAGGAAATTTTTTGCTATGACACTACACTAGTGTATTCCCATGTATTTTTTCACTGTGATTCCAAAGTCAGAATTTTCAAAGTGGCTCAAAATTTTGGATTTCATTAAAAGTGCTCAAAAACATGCATGCTTGTACCTGTAACCAGGGTTTGAGTTCTAAAAAATTTTATGTCATTCTGATAATTCTAACTTCGAATTTGTATCCAGCGTATATAAAATTCATGAGAATACACTACCGAATACCAAAAGAATAAACTCTTTTGCATTATATTAAATTTTGAGCATTTTTGGATTTAACTTAAAATTTTGAGCCAATTTAATAATTTTAACTTTGAATTTAGAAGCAGATATAAAAACATGAGAATATACTAATGTAGTGTACTAGCAAGAAAAGTAGAGTTTCTTGACTTTAATTTTTGTAACTTAACAGATTTTCTTGTGTGTCTCAAAATTTTGAGCCATTAGAATAATTCTGACTTCAAATGCGAGATCCGAGTGTAAGTATATATGGAAATACTGTAATGTAGTGTCATAGCAAAAAATTCCCATTTCTTTATTTTAAATCGCTTTTTTTATCACTTCTTTGAGCTTATCTCAAAATTTTGAACAAATCTGTCAATTCTGACTGCGAATTAGGATTCAGCGGGAAAAAGTACATGGGAATATAGTAGTGTAGTGTCATAAAAAATTTTTTCATCTTAATTCGGATTTTTGAGTCTTTTTTTAAGTGGTTTTTTGAGTTTATCTCAAAATTTTGAGCAAATCTGTCAATTTTGACTTCGAATTCGGATTCAGCATGAAAAAATACATAGGAATATACTTTTGCAGTGTCACAGAAAAAATTTTTCATTTTCGTCATTTTAATTCGGTTTTTTGAGTCGTTTTTTGAGTTTAGCTCAAAATTTTGAGCACATCTGTCAATTCTGACTTCGAATCCGGATTTAGCGGGAAAAAATACATGGAAATATGCTATTGTCATGTCTCACAAAAAAATTTTTTAATTTTTTTGGTTCAAATTCGTGTTTTGAGTCGTTTTTTGAGTATAACTCAAAAAAAAGAACCAATTTGAGCATTCGGACTTCAGATTCGGATTCAGCGGCCAAAAATACATGGGAATATACTACTGTAGTGTCTCGGCCACGAAACTTTTTTTTTTGTGTGCCTGTGTTATTGATATTATGACGAGAATTTTTGTAAATTGTTGAACACAATTAAATTTCTGCGAAGAATTATATTAATTTTTAAAAATAATTGAATTCTTGAGACGAATTTTATTAAAATGTCTTTTTAAATAATTGAATTCTATTATGAAATTTTATTGAAATAGTAGACATTGAAAATAATTTAATTTTGACAGATTTTTGAAATTATTAAAATTTCAACAAAGAATTTTATTAAAATTATTTTGAAAAAAAATTGAATTACATATTACAAAGAATTTCATTAAAATTTATTACAATAATTTAATTTTTTGAATAAATTTAATTAAAACTTTATAGAAAATAATACTTAAATTCTAATAAATAAATTGTAGCAAAAGTTTTTAAAATTATTGAATTTCTTTGAGGATTTTTAATAAAATTTTTAAGAATAATTTCATTTTTCGAGGAATTCCATTAAAATTGTATTAAAAAAATTAAAAGTCTGCGATGAGTTTTATTATTTATGAAAATAATGAAATGTTAACGAAAAATTCTATTATTTTTTTTAAAATAATTAAATTCTTTTGGAAAATTTTATTAAAGTAGTAGATTTATTAAAAATCATTGAATTGATAAAAGTTTTTGAAAATAATTGAAATTTTGCCATGAATTTTATTCATATTTTTGGAAATAATTGAATTTCTAAGAAGAATTTTACTACTTTTGAAAATAATTGAAATTCTGCAATCATTTGTAATTGCTTCAAGATTCACTTTCTTTTAGTGTTTTTAATTAAAATTCTTCTATAAATCCATTATTTTTAATAATCAATTGAAAATATGTATATATTAAAAAATTAAACTAATTTCAGAAGAATTGGAATAATTAAAATTTCTTAAAAATCGACGTTCTTTAAGGGGTTATATACAGTCAGGCGGTCGGAAAAATGCAGTTTTTCAAGATTTTTTTTTAAAAAGGAATATTAACTTATTAAAGCGAAAGTTTTCGTATAATGTTTTACATCTTTTGAAGTTTAAAAAAATATATTTCATTTGTAAAAGTATTATTTTTTTGGCCTCTGTAGCTTATCTCCCAAAGATCCACGAAAAAAAGTGCCCCGCGGTGAACAAGATAACAATTAATAGAATCATCTGAGATCAAAAAGTTAAATAGATTCTGTTAGTGTATGAGAAAATGTAGTCTTTAATCGTTGGAATTAAAAAAATATCACTTTTTGACAAAATATCAGCCAAAGAAAAAAAAAGTTCATTTTTATGAAGAAAAAAATCGTCTTCAAATGTTGATTAAAATTATAATTTTAATTTTATTTAAAAAACCAACGATCAAGGACAGCAAAAAGTAGTTGTTGAGCTTGTGTAAAAATTAGAGCTAAATCGGTTCAGCGGTTTTTGAGAAATCGTGTTCACCGACTTGAAAAACATAGTTTTGAGAAAAGCGAGTTTAAAGACGCTGCACCTACTCTACACCCCGCAGCGCGCGTTTCTATAGTTTTGTCTGCAACTTCGAAAATATTTCTCGAATCTTAATAAAATTTTTTTTCACAACAGGCAAATATATATACTTTAAGAAAATGCAAAAAAAAATTATCGATTTTTTAAAAATCGTGACTGTATATAACCCCTTAAGACGTTTTCTAATTAAATTCATTCAAACTTGAAATTTTACAAAATTTTAAATTAAAATCTTTTGAAATTCATCTGTACTTATGTAAATTGTAAACGCAACTTTTTTTAAAATTGAATTAATTTTGAAATATTTATGGAAGATTAGATTTCAAGAATAAACTTTAGAAAATAACAATTTTCCAGGATTTCTATCAAAATTCCCTGACTTTTCCAGGTTCTTTCAAGGTTTATAAAATTCCCTGACATTTCCAGGTTTTCCAGGTTGCGTGGCAACCCTGAATTATTATTAAATAATAAGGAAGATCACTTTGGCACCTTAATTAAATTATTATCGAAGGCGTTATAATTGGCGCGCAGGTTATACGTATCTTGGCCCATTTGACTCTAAATTTATTAAACTTCAAAATGATCCTAGTTTGATAGCTTTTACGTCAATTTTTACAGAAATATTTGAATTTCAAGTGAAACGAGCATTTAAAAGTAATCAGTCCAAATATGCTGAAACTTTGCAACCCGAGTGTATACACTGAAAAAACTGGAGTATTCGACTAAACATCTGGAGGGACAAATTGTTCATATTTGAGAGTTAGCTATTGGATAACAATCTAAATGGTAAAATACACCATTGACATATATTCGTGCCATTTCTCTTGGAGGGAAAATGAGTTTATAACAGAGGGACAAATTAACCATCTTGAGAAATCCCTTCCTTATCCGGCTCGAAATGAATAAATATGGCAACCTAACCCCTAAATTAAATAAGGTAGTTCAAGTTGGGTGGGGGAAATCCAATATGGCTGCCATCAGCTGATTTACCGGAGGACAAACAATGCATTGAATTCAATGGGACAAATCAGTTTTTTAACCATAACTTTTTAAATATTCATTTTTGAACCATAGTGTAATGGAAAATTATTCTTTATTTATCGAAATCTATTTTTTAAAACAATAAAACCAAAAAATTAAATTTTATTGTTTTAAAAAATAGATTTCGATAAATAAAGAATAATTTTCCATTACACTATGGTTCGAAAATGAATATTTAAAAAGTTATGGTTAAAAAACTGATTTGTCCCATTGAATTCAATGCATTGTTTGTCCTCCGGTAAATCAGCTGATGTCAGCCATATTGGATTTCCCCCACCCAACTTGAACTACCTTATACATAAAATGTCAGAAAAATAATTTCGCGCGCATCAGATCGTACACATTTTCTGCGCAACTTTTAACCCTCAGATATAATGGAAGAGAATATACAAGTAGATTTCCATTATCAATTCAAAATTTATTTTAGAAGGACTATTTAACTCTCTTCATAAGCAAAGGAAACATACACTTTTTGAATCTCTGAATTTGACTCTCCAGTTTTCTCAGTGTACAGGGGTCTACAACCCAGGTGCGAATTTAGGTTGGCCGCCAGAGTTTGAAGGTTGGCCCAAGGTTGGCCTAACTTTGGCAAGCAAAGTTTTGGTTGCCAGAGTTTGCCCAACTTTGGCAAGTACTTGTGCCCACAGTTGGCCCGACTTTGCAAGCCAACCATTAAATGCAGAGTTTAACCAACCGTCGGGCCAACTTTGGCGACAAAGGTTGGCACAACTTATCCAAACGTAGTTTAAAAGACTTTCAGTTTCGGTTGGCCGAACTCTGGGCCACGGTTGGCCCAACGGTTGGCAAAACTCTGTGAAACGCAGTTTAATTGACTTGATTTTTCTTGGTTGGCCGAACTCTGGGCAACGGTTGGCAAAACTCTAGAAACGCAGTTTAAATGACTTAAACTTTCTTGGTTGGCCGAACTCTGGGCCACGGTTGGCCCAACGGTTGGCAAAACTATGTGAAACGCAGTTTAATTGACTTAAACTTTCTTGGTTGGCCGAACTCTGGGCCACGGTTGGCCCGACTGTTGCAGCTTAAATATACATTTTGCGTTATGCACTCCCATGTGAGCGTAGCGTAGTGGTCAGTGTATAAGTCTTCGGTGCGTTAGGTTAGGGGTTCGATCCCAGCGAGCGATAGATATTTTCGAAAATGTATGTATGAGATTGTGTTTAATAATAATAGGTAAAGGTTATATCTGATGTTCCCGCTAATAATAACGTGTTAATTGTTTAAATAATGTAGTTTTTTAATAATTTTTTACCTTTGGCTGTTGAAGTTGGCCAAACTTTGAAAATTGTGGTTGGCCCAACTTACGCATCTAAAGTTGTGCCAACTTTGGCGTCAGTCTTTGAACCAACCATTGAAATGTATAGTTGGCACAACATATGCATTGTAAGTTGGGCCAACTTCCTTATGAGTTGTCGGGCCAACCATCGTCGCCATTAGACGGTCGCCGTTATCATCTGTATGGTTGGCCCAACCTCTGGCACGAGAAGTTGGACCGACTTTGTAAAAGTTGGCCCAACTATGGGCCGACCAAAAAATCGCACCTGGGAACATAACACCTGGAAAACTGGGAAATGTCAGGAAATTTTTTCGAAAGTCAGGGAATTTTTTTCATCATGACTTGAAATACTCTTGAACAATATTTTTAATGTCCACAATTAGTTTTACAAATTTTTAGTAAAAAAAATAATAGTAGGGGAATATAGTCGAGGTCGGCCCACCTTTTGACTTTTGCTTATAACTTTTTTTAAAAATGAATTTGGACAATTGAAGTATATTGTTGGAAAGTCCTGTTTAATAGGAACATTTTTTCTGTACAAAGTAAATTGATTGGTTTTAAAATGAAAAAGTTATAAAGATAAAAAAAAAAATTTTAGTCCAGGTTTGTCCTTACAGTCAAGGTCGGTCCATGCTTAAAATTCAAAGGGCATTAATTTTATTATGAGTTATTCAGAATTGCAGTTTTTCCAAATGAAGTAGCTCGTCCTCACCTTTGCGCATTTTATTTGTTTAAAAGAAACTCTTTGCAAATTCATCAAAGTTTTTGGTGGTAAATATTCTTGAGGTGTGTACATTCAAAACCCAAGACCTAATATTTGGAAACAATACACGATTTCCTCAAAAATTACTTAAGAAAAAATTCATAAAAGTGTAGAAAAAAACTAAAAAAAACTTTTGCTACCAGCGTTGCACAAACAAAAGTAAAAATTGTCAAATTGAAAAATAAGGTATAGGGGAGCGTGGGGGAATTGGAGCCCCTTAAGGAAAATTATTTTTAAAAAACTTATCTTTACAATAATACATTGTTTTCGTCATTTTCTACTCATTTCGTTATTAATCTTTAATTATGTTTAATTAGAAACTTAAAAAGAGAAAGTAAATTGTAAAAAAAAAATTTTCAAAAAAAAATACATTTTTTGCGATCACCCAATTTGTGGGGTATTGGGAGCTTTCACTTGAAATTAAAAAAATTTCTATTTCTTAGGAATATTTTTTGTTTTCTAATAGAAAAAAGTGTTAATACTTACAATGAAGACAAAACTTTAGACTTAGAATAAATTTTTTCCTAAATTATAATTGAATACAAAATTTTTGAAAAAAATTAAATTTTTCATTTTTTCCACCAAAAATTATTTTTTAATTAAAAGTTTGTTCATAAGGTGATATCTTTTACAATTATCAAAAAAATAACGAAAGCCGTAACATAGTAACGAAAATTTTTTGGGCTGACACTATTTCTCCCATTACCCCACAGAATTCTTACAGGCCAAAATTTGAATAAAAAAATAAAAACATAAACAGATTTTATTATTATCTCGATTTTTATACAAGTATATGAGGCATTATTCCTGAACTGCCCCAAAAATAAAAAAAAGTTCTTGGATTTCCTTTATACTTTGGAAATATGTTACCCTAGTAGGTACAAGTTACTACACCAATTTACAGGTCCAACCCCCCACCCCAATCAAAAGGGTGGGGGGTTGAAATTTCAGCTTCAACTCGAACATGCATTCTTTAAACATTTGTAGTTTCTACATAAATTATTCAATTAAAAAAAGTAAGTAGTGTTTTAGAAAGGTTTTTTTGTGTACTTTTAAAATATTTTATTTATATAATAAAAACAAAAATTTTTTTGCAAAAATTTTTTTAAATAAATAGTTTTTTGCAATTTTGTGCAAGTTCGGTAGTTTTTATTTTCTTTTTAATAATCTCAAATGAAAGCTTGGGAATTCCCCTAAAAGAAGATATAAGTCTGAAAATGGGCCGAAACAATTTGCCAAAGATATAGTGTAATAAGTAAAATTTGTCCGTCCGCTCGCGCACTCCAGCGCGATGAACAGTGGGATTTTTTTTCAACTTACTATTGAAAATTGTCTAGAAACTACAAATTTTATCGGATGTTGATGTTCTTGATTTAAAATTACTAAGAGATCCATCAAAGTCGATTTTTGAATTTTTAATTGTTTATTTTTTTCTTGTTACTCAAAAATTTGACAAATTACAATATTTTTAGAAAAAATCATGTTAGTTTTTTTATTTTTCCATTACACATGATCGAAATCAATTTTAATTAGTCTAGTATGACCACCGGACAATTAATAAAGCATAATACAATTTATTTAAATTGTTGCAAACAATGTTAATTAACAAATAGATTACTTCGGACCTTCTTCATAAAAAAATTGGTTTTTTTGCAGACAAGTTAAAATTTATGTCTAATTTAGTAAAAAACTATTTTACAGCTAAAAATTATCATTAATATTAACAATTATATAAACAATAATCAACTTCCTTTTGTATTTGTAAACATTTTCGTCATTTTTTAAACTTTAAATATTTATATCATATGTACATTCTTTCAAAAACTTAAAAAATTTATTAGCTTAAACAATTACATTTGTTATAAACAAACTTTTCATTTTTAAACAAATAAGTAGCTTTTTTCATCAAACAAAAATTTTTCCTTTTTTTTATATTTACTATCATAAAAAAGAACTCCTTAATGAAATGGGAATACTATAAATTATTCATTTAATTTTAATAAACATTATAAGTTAACAAATATTTAACTTTGTTCTTTTTTCACAGAAAAAATATATTTATTTATATGCATTTAAATGTAAACTGTTTTAACTGAATAAT
Source organism: Leptopilina heterotoma (assembly GCF_015476425.1). Classification (NCBI taxonomy): domain Eukaryota; kingdom Metazoa; phylum Arthropoda; class Insecta; order Hymenoptera; family Figitidae; genus Leptopilina; species Leptopilina heterotoma. The sequence continues at coordinate 334,258 of NW_025111017.1, forward strand.
GGTTTACTTCATTAAAAATATAAATATTTCTTAACTTATAATGTTCGTTAGAATTAAATGAATAATTTATAGTATTCCCATTTCATTAAGGAGTTCTTTTTTATGATAGTAAATATAAAAAAAAGGAAAAATTTTTGTTTGATGAAAAAAGCTACTTATTTGTTTAAAAATGAAAAGTTTGTTTATAACAAATGTAATTGTTTAAGCTAATAAATTTTTTAAGTTTTTGAAAGAATGTACATATGATATAAATATTTAAAGTTTAAAAAATGACGAAAATGTTTACAAATACAAAAGGAAGTTGATTATTGTTTATATAATTGTTAATATTAATGATAATTTTTAGCTGTAAAATAGTTTTTTACTAAATTAGACATAAATTTTAACTTGTCTGCAAAAAAACCAATTTTTTTATGAAGAAGGTCCGAAGTAATCTATTTGTTAATTAACATTGTTTGCAACAATTTAAATAAATTGTATTATGCTTTATTAATTGTCCGGTGGTCATACTAGACTAATTAAAATTGATTTCGATCATGTGTAATGGAAAAATAAAAAAACTAACATGATTTTTTCTAAAAATATTGTAATTTGTCAAATTTTTGAGTAACAAGAAAAAAATAAACAATTAAAAATTCAAAAATCGACTTTGATGGATCTCTTAGTAATTTTAAATCAAGAACATCAACATCCGATAAAATTTGTAGTTTCTAGACAATTTTCAATAGTAAGTTGAAAAAAAATCCCACTGTTCATCGCGCTGGAGTGCGCGAGCGGACGGACAAATTTTACTTATTACACTATATCTTTGGCAAATTGTTTCGGCCCATTTTCAGACTTATATCTTCTTTTAGGGGAATTCCCAAGCTTTCATTTGAGATTATTAAAAAGAAAATAAAAACTACCGAACTTGCACAAAATTGCAAAAAACTATTTATTTAAAAAAATTTTTGCAAAAAAATTTTTGTTTTTATTATATAAATAAAATATTTTAAAAGTACACAAAAAAACCTTTCTAAAACACTACTTACTTTTTTTAATTGAATAATTTATGTAGAAACTACAAATGTTTAAAGAATGCATGTTCGAGTTGAAGCTGAAATTTCAACCCCCCACCCTTTTGATTGGGGTGGGGGGTTGGACCTGTAAATTGGTGTAGTAACTTGTACCTACTAGGGTAACATATTTCCAAAGTATAAAGGAAATCCAAGAACTTTTTTTTATTTTTGGGGCAGTTCAGGAATAATGCCTCATATATATCTACACATATTCACCTAATAATATAATGAAAAACCATAACTAAATAATACGATTTTAAATACTTTTGGTGATGTTTAGAAATATTTTGCATTTTACAACGAAAACTCAAAAAATACATTTTCCCTTGTTTTTACTAAAAATTTGTCAACACGGAAAAAAAAAGTTCACGAATCTCTCGTGAACTAGTATATCACTTTTGGATGGGACACAAAATTCTTGAAAATCAACAAACACAGTTCGTCAAAATTTCATCAACTCCTTCACTAGAAACATAGTACGGTTTCCGAACTTTTCGTCAAAGTTAACGAAAAATTCGTGAACTTTTAAAAAATGCTAAAAACAAGAAAAAATAATTTCCAGACACTACTTTTTTATAGTATTTCACTTTATTTGATAACTTGACGCCTATTACGCACCCAACTACACAGAATACACAATTTTATCGCCATTAAAATTCGTAATTCGCTTCACAGGATTCGAACCTAGTACCTATACCCTATAACATAATATTTCTAACAACTAACCGCCACGACTAAATCTAGATACACTGTCCTTCGACAAACGAAACGAATAGCTTTGTCTGCTGTAAAACTCAGGACCGTGCAAAGTAGAAAAAGTCCCTTATCGTAACTTTTAATTCATTTTATGAATTATTTGTTTCACAAAGGAAATTAGCAAACAAAAATATTCACTAAGTAATAAAAAACACTGATTCTAAATAATAACTTTCATCAAAGAATTTTCCCGAATGTAAACACCGATGACACCGACTGAATGATGAATGCTTGATCAGCCATATTTGATGCGCATTACGAACTGCGCATACTACTGACACTCGCGAGTTCACGATTTTTTCGTGAACTTGTACCTCTACTTTTGACGAACTACTCTTCATTAACAGTTCATCAAAAATGCATTAACTTTGTTTCAGTTTTTCGTTGACGTTCGCCATTTCTAATCAAAAGTGAATGAAAATTTTGAAATTTTGTGTCCCATCCAAAAGTGATATACTAGTTCACGAGAGATTCGTGAACTTTTTTTTCCGTGAAGAGTGTAATCGTTTGTTTTGGAATGATATAAACAAAGGTTGTAAAAGATTTTCTAAACATTGCTGCGAATTTGAAGGCTTTTAAGTACGTGAAATTTAAAAGCTCCCATTACCCGCAAGCTCCCATAACCCCACGCTCCTCTACTACACATGGTTATTTCAAATTTCTAAATAGCACTTTTGACAATTTCGCCATATCTGAGATATTGACACCTGGCCGGTTTACCCACCGGGACGGTTTGCCCTACTCTCCCCTATATATTGAATTAATTATTAAAAATAATGGATTTATAAAAAAAATAAAATTTTGTTTTTCAGAACTGAAGGCTTACAACGAAGAAAAAGAAGAAGTTTTTAAAGAAATAGAGAAAATTGGGAAGAAAATAGATGAACTAAATGAAGAAAAAAATAATTTATATAAAAAAAAACATTATAGTTGATAGGATGTAATTTTAAAAAAAATCGCCTTAATGGAAATCGAATAAAAATATTCTAAAAATGTAAATTACCCAGTTAACTGGAATATGTTTTCCTTTTTTTTCTAAATATTTGAATTAATTATTTTAATATAAAAAAAAATTAAAAATTAAAAAAAATAGCCTACATTTAATCAAATTGAAAGCGATGGAAAAATTACTTTTTAAATATTTCTTAAAATTTAAATTTTACATTTGATTTACAAAAAGGTTTCTAAAACCCATAAAAAAAAATTTTAATTTAATTAAAAAAAATAATTTAAAATTTACAAGGTTTGTTAAAACCTATAAAAAAAAATTTTAAATAGAATTAAAAAAATTATTTAAAATTTACAATTAAGGTTTATTAAAACCTATACAATTTTTTTTTGAAATCATAAAAGCAAATTTTTTCATCGCTTTTAATTTAATTAAATGAAGGCTGTTTTATTTTAATTTTCTGGATATTCCAAAAATTTTTTTTGTATATTTAAAAAATTAATTCAAATATTTCTATAAAAAAAAAGGAAAACATATTCTGTTATCTGTGTATCATCAATATAAATGTGTTCGTAGAAAAGAATATAAATTAAAGTATAATTATTTAGTAAATAAATAAATAATTTTAAATAATAGTTTTATTGTCCCCTCCTTGTTTTTTTCATTAGGGGAGACTGAAGAAAAATATAAATAATTCTTTTTAATTTAAAGTTTAAAAATAGAGTTTTCACCGTTCATTATAGGTTATTAACTTTTGCGAAGGTTCTAACAATTCTTTTTTTATTCTTTATTAATAAACAAACAATTTTTCAATACATTATTTTAAAATAAAATATGAACTTTTTATAAATTTTCAGACTTAAACTTTAAAAAAATTTTGCCCAATTTTTTGAAAAAAATAAGGTTTTTGGTTTTCGCGAAGTCTCACAATTTTTTTTGTATTCTTTGTTAGTATACAAACAACTTTTAACTCTTTGCCGTACATAAGTTTTCCCCACCTCAGAAACAAGCAGTTTGACAGTTGAATCACGTGGACAATATCAGGGCCGGATGTTAGTTTGATTTTGAGGTTATGTTTACATAAGATATTTATGTTTGATAAAAGTCTTTAACAATCAAATTTACCATTTTTAAATTGTAATAAATTGCAAATATACATTTGCACTTTACACAAAAAATCGTATTTTTAGTGATCAATTAGTAGAATTTATTGTAAAATATAAATGGGTTCCAATTTTAAGAAGGTACGATCCTGCAAGTTTAGACACTTACATACTCACACATAACTAACTTATCAACACAAGCATAAACGCCTCTTCTCATTGGCTGTTCCCCCAAAAAGGACTCTAGACGACATTTCGTAACATATCAACGGCAAAGAGTTAATCGACTAATAGTCGAGGCTTGGCTAGACTGTCTAAATACTAAGCCAGTGGTGAACATTGGCACTACACTGGCAATTCCCATTGGGAATAAAGATGAAAATATAATTTATTTATTAGGGTGGTTCTTATTTTGGAAAATTTGGAACTTCTTAGGTCGCCGGCCGGAAATTGAATTAAAATGTGAAAAAAATGAGATTCCCAAAAGAACAGCCCATTTGATAAATTTTAACCCGTGCCGCAAAAGGGTTAAAGTTTAAATGGGGTTTAACATGGGTTTGGTGCACTTCTGCAAACTTTGTATTATAACTTTTACATTTTTTAAAAATTTGACTTGGGTCTATGTATTCCCATACTTTTTCGTACGCTGAACACGAATATGATGTCAAAAATAACTTTTGACAGCTACCAGTTGTCAAAAAGCTGTCAAATTTTGAAGATGAGAATTTTCTCGACTTTTACATTAATTTCTACGAATAAAAAGGTTTCTTGTGAATATTTCAGTTTATATTAGGAAATTTATACCCTTTGACAGTTGCCAGCTGTCAAATGAGTTGTCAACTTTTATAAAAATCAGTTTTCAAAGAGTTTTAAATCAATTATCACAAAAAACTTCGAAAATTGCTAAATGAATATTTTTTTCTAAAAATAATTTTTTAAAGACAAATAAACTTTAAAATATATGTAGTATAAAAATATTAATTATTGCGTTATAAATTCATATTTGATTTTTATAATTTAATTAATTAATTAAAAATTTATATTTTTTATTATTTTGTCTAATACATGTATGTTTTTAAGTTTAATTTTTTTAAAAATTATTTTGAGGAGGAAATAATTTTTTATAAATTTTAAAATTTATAAGAAGTAATTGGGAACGTCTTAAAAATCCTATTTAATAGAAGTTGACCAGTAAATTGACAGCTGTCAACTGCCAAAATATATTAAATACCTATATATGAACTAAATTTACCTACAGAACCGTTTTTTTGATAATTCATTTAAAACTCTTTGAAAACTGATTTTTATAAAAGTTGACGACTCATTTGACAGATGGTAACTGTCAAAGGGTATAAATTTGCTAAATATAAACTGAAATATTCACAAGAAACCTTTTTATTCGTAGAAATTAATGTAAAAGTCGAGAAAATTCTCATCTTCAAAATTTGACAGCTTTTTTGACAACTGGTAGCTGTCAAAAGTTATTTTTGACATCATATTCGTGTTCAGCGTACGAAAAACTATGGGAATACTTAGACCCAAGTCAAATTTTTAAAAAATGTAAAAGTTATAATACAAAGTTTGCACAAGTGCACCAAACCCATGTTAAACCCCATTTAAACTTTAACCCTTTTGCGGCACGGGTTAAAATTTATCAAATGGGCTGTTCTTTTGGGTATCTCATTTTTTTCACATTTTAATTCAAATTCCGGCCGGCGACCTAAGAAATTCCAACTTTTCCAAAATAAGAACCACCCTATTATTTATACAGGGTTGCCATACAAAAATTTAACATTATTTTTCCCCGACTTTTCCCTGATTGACAAACACAACTTTCACTTTTTCCCTAAATTCTGGTTCACTCTCAAAAATTATTAGATACTCAAAAAAATGTTCTATTACAAAATGAAAAAATTAAAAACAGAAAATACAAATTTCTTCAAAACTAAAATTATGCGAAAACAATAGTTTTATTTAAAATTAATATTTAATCATTTCATTGGAATTAAGATGTTCGAAAATTTCAAATTCAAACCTTTTCAAATTGAACTCATAAGAATATTATTATGAAACATAAAGTTGACCGATTGACAAAATCATTATTTTATTATTATAAAAATATTGTGACTGTAATTTCTTCAAAATTATTTGTATCATTTCAACTCAATTAACATTTTCTAGAATTTTTAACTAAAATTCTACTTTAAATCAATAACATCAGTTATTATTATTCAATTAAACTTTTTCAAAAGAAATTAATTCTACAGAATTGTTAGTTAAAAGTACGAAAAACAATAATTTAATTCTACAAGAAATCAATTATTTAAATACAAAAATAGATAATATTGAATGTTTCTTAAAATTTAATTTTTACGAAGAATTCTATTAACAAATTTTGAAAATATTTAATTTCTTTTGAGGAATTTAATTAAAATTTTAATGAAATTTATTATATTAAAGAATTTTATAACAATTTTTGAAAATTGAAAACTATTTACTTATAAACATAATGTAATTCTTGACGAAAATTTTTAAAACTTTTTAAAAATAATTTAATTTCTGCAAAGTATTTTATTACTTTTCAAAAGAACTTAATTCTTGTGCTGAATATTGATATTTATCATAATAATTGAATTTTCGAAAAGAATTTTATTAAAATTCCTTAGAATCATTAATTTTGGAAAAATTTATGCGATTTTTGTTGTTTATCTAGTTAATTGAATTCTTTTGCAAAATTACTTAAAATTTTTCGAAAATAATTGATTTTCTCCGAAGAATTAAATGTTATTTATGAAAATATTTCAATTTATTACTGCAACGAATTTTATTGAATAATTTAATAATTGAATGTTTCATAAAATTGAATTTTTTACATAAGTTTTAATAAATTTTTTAAAATAATTGCATTTTTCAAAGAAATTTATTTAAAACTGTATTAAAAATATTTAAAATTATCTGATGAAAATAATTGAATTCGTAAATGAAATTTTATATTTATGAAAATAATTGAATCTTTTCGTAGAATTGTATCAAAAAGGTCCTTATAAAAAGGTTCCTTATATTTAAAATCATTGAATTGCGAAAAACTTTGAAAAATAATTGAAATGTTGCAAAGAATTTTATTAAAATTTTTGAAAATAATTGAAATTTTGCCAAGAATTTAATTAAAATTTTTGAAAATAATTGAAAACTTTTTGAAGACTTTTGTTACATTTTTTTTTTAAATAATTGAATTCCTGAGAAGAATTTAAATAATAATTTTTGAAAACAATTGAATTTATGAGAAGAATTTTATTACAATTTAAAAAAAAAATTGATTTCTTAAAGAAAATTTTTAAAAAAATTTGACAATAATTTAATTCTTGAGAAGAATTTCCCTATTTATTTATTTATTTATTTATTTATAAAGATAATTTAATTCTTGACGAAAATTAAAAAAAAAATTTGAAAATAATTTAATTTTTCGAAAGTATTTACAAGCAACTTTTGTGTACATTGTTTTAAAATAAAATATGAAATTTTATTTTTTTTTTTGCATTCGATGTTTGAGAAAAATGCCTCTTTTTTTAATTTTTGACAGTTTTTTTGGAAAAAAATAAGTTTTTTGGTTTTCGCGTACGGTCTCACAATCTTTTTTGTATTCTTTGTTAGTATACAAACAACTTTTGTGTACATTGTTTTAAAATAAAATATGAAATTTTATTTTTTTGCATTCGAAGTTTGAGAAAATTGGCATTTTTTAAAAGTTTTGCCCGTTTTTTGGAAAAAAGAAAGTTTTTTTGGTTTTCGCGAACGGTCTCACAATTTTTTTTGTATTCTTTGTTAGTATATACAAACAACGTTTGTATACATTATTTTAAAATAAAATTTAAACTTTTTATAGATTTTCAGACTTGAACTTTGAAAAAATAGTCATTTTCACAATTTTTGCCCGTTTTTTGAGAAATCCCTTCCTTATCCGGCGCGAAATGAATAAATATGGCAACCTAACCCCTAAATTAAATACATAAAATGTCAGAAAAATAATTTCGCGCGCATCAGATCGTACACATTTTCTGCGCAACTTTTAACTCTCAGATATAATGGGAGAGAATATACACGTAGATTTCCATTATCAATTCAAAATTTATTTTAGAAGGACTATTTAACTCTCTTCATAAGCAAAGGAAACATACACTTTTTGAACCTCTGAATTTGACACTCCAGTTTTCTTAGTGTAAATAAAATTCTGACCAAATAACTAGTGTAAGGTCTTATTCTTTTCAAAATTTTATCATCTTTCAAAACATATACCGAAAAAAAATTTAGTTTGCATAAATTTTATGTTAACAAATTTTTTTCTTGCTCTTGAAAATGGGTGGACTCACAATTATGGCCGGTACTGTATATTGAAGAATTTACGACTAATTGAAATTTCGTAAAATTGAATATTGTAAACAAATGAATTTTAAAATTGTCAAAGAATTTTTGTTAAAAATTCTTGAAAATAATAATTGAATTAAAATGATGAAAATAATTTTGAAGAAGTTACAGTATCAATATTCTTATAATATAAAATAATGATTTTATTTTGAGTAAAATGTTCTCTTTTGTTAGTAAATGGTCCGTAATTTTTTATTTTTGGTCCGTAAAGTATACGTATTTTTAAATACTGTCACTTGTCCGAGCCCTGATAATTTTTTTAAAAATGTTTATTTTATTAATTGTTAAAAAATTTAAATATTGTTTAATTTTTATTTCTCAATAACATTATTGTTTACAAACTCATTTTTTTTTCTTTTGGGAAGAAAAACATTAGATATTCCCGTTTCTTAATATATATTTTTGTAGAAAATTCTCAATTTTCATAAAAAAATAATTTGCATCAATTCTATTTCTTAATTTCAATTGTTTTAATAAAATTCAGTTTTTTAAAAAGAAAGGAAAAAAATGTTTATAAATTATATTTGTCAATTAGAAAATTAAATTGGAAATTAAACTGAAATTTTTTGAATTTTTAGAATATAAAGGAAAATATTTTATTGAAAAAATGTTCTGTTAATTTACGAATATCTTTAATTGTAAAATTATTCGAAAACAATTATTTCTTTTTTAAATATTTTAAATATTTAATTATTATTATTTCTTCATAGAAATTAAGATTTTCAAAAATCTGTTTGAAATCAATTTTTAAAAAAATCAAATAATTCCCTTGATTTTTTTTCGTATTACTTTGTTTGATAATTAAAATAGATAATTACATAATTTTTTAATTCCTTTGTTTATTATTTTCTAGCATAATTTTATATAATGATGCAACAAGAGAAAAATTTGCTTGAATTCCTTTAAATTTATCAAGAATAATATACGTGGTATTATTATTGTTTACCATACATGACATCCCTGATCACAGACATGTTAAGGACAAAACTTTGTAAATTGAAAAAAGAGATAAATATAAATTAAAGTTAATCTATACGATATTTAAACTTTTGTGCAGATAAGTAATAAGTTCGAAAACGTAAAGTAAATGAAATAAATTTCAGCCTTTAAGTAGTTAGTAAGTCTTGGATAAAGTATCTGAGTTTTTCATGTCAAACGAAAAATCTCAAGAATGATAACGTTTATCTGATAAAATCATATCTGCTGCAACTTGCAAGAAATGAAACTAGGAACTTTGTTAATAAGTAAAACAAGCATTCATCTGTTCTATTCAAAATTGCCACGAAATTAAGATTTTCGTCTAAACGGAATTGACATTTAATACAATTGTCATGAAACAGAATTGACATTCAATATAATTGCCAAGCAACACAATTGCCACAATTATCATAAAAAAGAATTGTCATGGAACAGAATTGACATTTAACAGAATTCCCATTTAACATAAATATTTTGCAAAATCTGGTGTACCGCTGGGTTCTGTGTTTGGCCCATTATTATTTACATTTTTATGAACAATATTGGAGATGTATTTCAACACTGTCTGTTTTTACTATTCGCTGATGATTTAAAATTTTATAAAATTATTAATAATCATCTTGACTTTATTGACGTGCAATCTGATTTAAATCGTCTACAAGAATGGTGAACGAAAAATCATCTTTTGCTTAATCAAAAAAAAATGTTCTGTTATCTCTTTCTCGAAGAAATCTACTATAATTTTGAGACATCGATACAATATTAATTTAACTGAACTTAATAGAGTGGGTCGGGTGCGTGATCTGTTTGTAATCATGTCTGAGTCTTTCTCTTTTGCTTATCATATTGATTGTACAGTAAACAGAGCTGTCAAAACACTTGGTTTCATCATAAGAACTGCATCCGATTTTAGAAATGCTTCGACAATTAAACTTTTATATTTTTCACTAGTTCGATCATTGGTAGAATTTGCTTCTCTGACATGGTCTCTATATTACAATGTGGAATGGGTCAGAATTAAAAGAGTACAGAACAGGTTTTTGAGATTTGCGGCACGAAGACTGAGACTCCCCTATGATTACTTTGGTCATGACTATACCAATTTGCGTGAGATTTTGAACATGCCAACAATTAAATCCAGATTCTTATACATTGACTTATTGTTTTTATATAATACTAGTCACTATTTTTGCGCGCTACGCACGCCTCTTTTCTTTCTGCTATTAAAAATGGAAATGTTTTTACACCGAAAAGTTTCTAATATTACTCTAAAGATACACACATAGTTATTAAAAACATTTTATCTTTAAAGGATTAAATTTTATTTTAAATTTTGTGTACATATTCCCTTTTTGAATAATATGTTCTGGTAATATAACATTATCATCTGCATCATTTAATTCACCATTGACAACTTTAAGTAAAAAATCTACAAATTCCGTTTCTTGTGGTAAAGCTTTCATATTATCTGTTAATGTGTATTTTTTGAAATATTTCTATACTTTACTATTTTTTATTGATAAATTTACTATTTCTGATTTAGTACCCCGTTCTTTAATTGGTAAAGTTTGTCGAAAATTTTCCGCCTAGAATTACAATTTTACCACCAAAAGGTTCGTTGGAATAGATAATCCATAATTTCTAAAGCATATTTTGGAGCCATTGGTGCTTCATCCCAAATAAAAACATCTATATTTTTTAAAAGGAGGCCTTCTAAAGATTGAACTTTAATGTTTGAAGATGAATCACTGTTTAATGGAACGGGTAAGCCTAAAACTTTATGAACAGTTTTTCCATTAGGAAGCAGAGTCGCAGCTATACCTGTAAATGCCATGTTGCAAACATTTATTCCTTTACTTTTCAACAATTGCCATAGAACCATCAAAAGAAGAATCCTTTAGGGCATCAAGTACATAATCAACTACAAGTTTTTGTTTTACATTTAATTTAGCATAATTCTGTTCTCCTATGTTAATATGTTCTGCAATATTTATATCATTAACTTGTTCAGTAAAAATTTCATCTTGTATATCTAATAACCCCTGAAAGTCAGTTAAATTATATCCTTCGTTAAATAACATTGTTTTAATATTTCTACAAGCCCTTTTTCAGCTTCAATGTCGTTTATTTTTTAATAATCTTCTGCCATTTGACCCTTAAATTGTTCCCATATATAGTTTATCCGGATGTACAGGATGACATTGAATTAAAATTCTTGTGAATAATTGGCAAAGTGAATGAGGCATCATCTATAATACAGCTTCTTCGATTGTCCTAATCCACTCACTATCATCTTCTACAAGTCCTAATGCTAAACAAGCAGTTGTAAAAGATTCATTAACAACTCCATTAACTGTTCTCAAAGTTTCAAAAGAAGTTGTTCCTTTTACTGTAAGCTACAATAATCTAAGATGAAATAACTCCAATTGATGTGGATTAACTGAATACATTCTTTTCTATACTTTTACTTTACGAATTCTTTGTTGCCATTCAAGAGATTTTGTTACCCATGTATAATGCTCTGGTATATCTGAATAATAATACTTTTGAGCATTACTATCTGACCTTGGTCAGATAAGTTGGTTAAGTTGGTTAAGTTTAAAATAATCCAAAAGTTTTGTATTTAAATCGAAAGAAATGCCGTTACTATCTTTTTCTTCTCGAATAATAACATTCTGTTCATTAGACTCTTTTTCTCTAAAGGTTTACTTAGAATTCTCCAAACTGCCTCAACTGGACCAACATATCTATTTTCTTCATAATGATGTATTTCATTATGATTAACAGTTACCTCACCATTCGCATTTGTGATAACAATAGATGAATCATCATGCCCTTTGAGAATATATTTTTATAAATATTTAACAGACTTGATACTCGAAACTATTTCTACACTAATATGGCAATTAAATATTTCTAAAAGTTTAGGGCAATACGGAACAACATTAGAATTATGAACAATAAATCCATTTGGTCGTTCATACGCTTTATTATTATTTCTTCGACGACAATGAACATAGCAATTTTCTTCAATTGTAGTTTTTTCTTGGTAACTTTTTGGAAATTTTTTTGAATATTTCCCATCAATTAAACACCAATCTCCACAAGGTCCGTTAATATTATTTTGCATTATTATTTTATGTAAAATAGGATTGATATTTTCATCAGGAATTTCTGCAAAAATAAAACGATCAACACTTTCAACTGTTAATATTTTAGAATTTTCTTTCAATATAACTAACAAATGAATGTGTGGCAATCCTCGCTTTTGAAATTCAATAACATAAACATAAGATTTGACTTCTCTAAATAATTTATTATCAACAATAGGTGTAAGTAGATGTTTAACTTTTAATGCGAAAACCCTAGTTACTATATCAGGTCTATCAACAGCAGCTTAATAGAGGAATAATTTTTCCTGTATCTCTTTCCAATTTGGATTACACGTCATTGTGATAAATAAATCTGGTCTACCATAACGAGCAACACTAGCCATCGAATCCTGATATTGTTGCATCATATTGCGAGGCGATCCTATAAAAGTAGAAGGCAATATAAGCGTGTTTAACACGTGTACATCATTTTCCAACACATGATTGTGTAAATAATCTAAGGTGTGTGAAGTTGGCTCCTCCAGTTTAATATTTTTAAGTTTTCTATATTGCTTTCGATTGTCCACCATTAATCCAGGTTTGTCCAACAAAAAAATTTTTTTGTCCAACTTTTAATTTTTTTTTAATTAAAAAAAAAAATTTTTTTTTTAAATGAAAAAAAATGACAAAAAACGTTTACATTAGTAAACAAACCGATTTAAGGGTTCGACAAATGAATTCAGTTGTTGGACAAACAAAAACAATTAATAAACAATCAATAGAACCATTTACTTGAAAAAAAAATTATGGTTTTCTCTTACTTCACAACTTTTAACATTTCAATCGAGATTTTCTCATTTAAATTGGTGGACAAACCGATTTAAGGGTTGGACAAACGAATTCAGTTGTTGGACAAAGGAAAACAATTGATAAACAATTAGTAGAATCATTAAATTGAAAAAAAATTATAGTTTTTCTCTTACTTCACAACTTTTAAAATTTCAATCGAGTTTTTCCCGTTTAAATTGGTGGACAAACTGATATGAGGGTTGGACAAACGAAAACAATTAATTATCAATCAGAAGAATCATTTACTTGAAAAAATTTATGGTTTTCTCTTACTTCACAACTTTTAACATTTCAATCGAGTTTTTCTCATTTAAATTGGCGGACAAACTGATTTGAAGGTTGGACAAACGAATTCAGTTGTTGGACAAACGAAAACAATTAATAAACAATCAAAAGAATCATCTACTTGAAACAAAAATTATGGTTTTCTCTTACTTCACAACTTTTAACATTTCAATCGAGTTTTTCTTATTTAAATTGGTGGACAAACCGATTTGAGGGTTGGACAAAACAATTCAGTTGTTGGACAAACGAAAACAATTAATTATCAATCAGAAGAATCATTTACTTAAAAAAATTTATGGTTTTCTCTTACTTCACAACTTTTAACATTTCAATCGAGTTTTTCTCATTTAATCTTAGTTCATAAAAAAATCTATATCATTGTTGTTATAGAAAATCGTTTATTATATTTTATGTATTTACATTGCGAAATGCCAAAAAAAAAGTTAATAAAGATTAACTTGTTATAATCTTTTTAATTACGATATTCAACTACCGACAAAATTGTATTTCAACTTTAATTATTATCTTTTCAAAGAGAATATATTATCTACTTATATATCTATTTTATAAATACCTAAATATGTATTATTACACTTACAACTTAAAGAAGCAAACAAAAATATACACAGGAAAATATGTTGTTGCTTTAAATTATCTTGAGGAGTATTATAAAGTAAAATAAATTTTTTTTAAAACACCAATTGAGTAGTTTATTATTAATAACTGATTTTTGAATAATGGAATCTTTTCATTATTTATTAATTGTTTTCGTTTGTCCAACCTCCAAATCGGTTTGTCCAACAATTAAAACGAGAAAAACACGAAGAAAAAGTTAAAAGTTGTGCAGTAAAAGAAAAACCATATTTAAAAAAAAATGATTCTTTTGATTGTTTATTAATTGTTTTCGTTTGTCCAACAACTGAATTCGTTTGTCCAACCCTCAAATCAGTTTGTCCACCAATTTAAACGAGAAAAACTCGATTGAAATTTTAAAAGTTGTGAAGTAAGAGAAAAACCATAATTTTTTTTCAACTAAATGATTCTACTGATTGTTTATTAATTGTTTTCGTTTGTCCAACAACTGAATTCGTTTGTTCAACCCTTAAATCGGTTTGTCCACCAATTTAAATGAGAAAATTTCGATTGAAATGTTAAAAGTTGTGAAGTAGAAGAAAACCATAATTTTTTTTTCAAGTAAATGATTCTACTGATTGTTTATTAATTGTTTTCGTTTGTCCAACAACTGAATTCGTTTGTTCAACCCTTAAATCCTTTTGTCCACCAATTTAAATGAAAAATTTCGATTGAAATGTTAAAAGTTGTGAAGTAAAAGAAAACCATAATTTTTTTTTAAGTAAATGGTTCTATTGATTGTTTATTAATTGTTTTCGTTTGTCCAACAACTGAATTCGTTTGTCCAACCCTCAAATCCTTTTGTCCACCAATTTAAATGAAAAATTTCGATTGAAATGTTAAAAGTTGTGAAGTAAAAGAAAACCATAATTTTTTTTAAGTAAATGGTTCTATTGATTGTTTATTAATTGTTTTCGTTTGTCCAACAGCTGAATTCGTTTGTCCAACAACTGAATTCGTTTGTCCAACCCTCAAATCGGTTTGTCCACCAATTTAAATGAGAAAAATTCTATTGAAATATTAAAAGTTGTGAAGTAAGAGAAAAACCATAATTTTTTTTAAATAAATGATTGATGTGATTGTTTATTAATTGTTTTCGTTTGTCCAGCAACTGAATTCGTTTGTCCAACCCTCAAATCCTTTTGTCCACCAATTTAAATGAGAAAATCTCGATTGAAATGTTAAAAGTTGTGAAGTAAGAGAAAAATTATAATTTTTTTTCAAGTAAATGATTCTTTTGATTGTTTAAAAATTGTTTTCGTTTGTCCAACAACTGAATTTGTTTGTCCAACCCTTAAATCGGTTTGTTCACTAATTTAAACGTTTTTTGTCATTTTTTTTTAATTTTAAAAAAAATTAAAAGTTGGACAAAAAAAGTTTTTTGTTGGACAAACCTAGACTAATCGTGGACAATCGAAAGCAATATAGAAAACTTAAAAATATTAAACTGGAGGAGCCAACTTCACACACCTAATAATCTATCAGTTCTTTATATCTTTCACTACTCACTTGAGCTTGATTATTTGCACAAGATCTTAATCTATCTTTTTCTATTTTTACATCATTTTCAACCACCCATTGTTGAAACAATCTACCTCCATATAAAAATTGATTAAATTCTTTATCTCTTACAGCAATTTTGTATTTAATGTAGGCAGACCTAGAAATAGTATGATTTCTAATTCTGTAATCACTATCACTACGAATCATATTAATATTATAACCCTTATTTCCAAGTGGATAAAATATGGGATAAATCCATGGTTCAACATTCGGATCCAAATTACTAACCAATTTTAATTCCTTTGTAGATTTATTATAAACTGTTTGATAAGATTCTGGTATTTCTCCTTCAGAGTCTGCATTAAAAATTGCAGCAACTTCATTAAAACTTTGATAATTGTATCTATTTTTATCAAAGCTTTTTTCAACGTGAACAATAATTGTAACTCAGGAATTTCTTCATTATTTGTCTTGCTAATTGAGCTTCTATTTGAATTACCTCTGACATCATCATGTGAGATTTTGTGTATGCATTAGAATTTCTCATAATATTTTCTATACATTTTAAACCGTCTTCATCCAAATTTTCATTACATACTTTTTAATCTGTATCTAATTGATTCCTCAGGGTCATAAATAAATAATTGACCAAAACATAGATCCTCACCTTTATCCGGATATAAAGCACTATTAATTTGATAGTAAATTTGACCTTGAATTTTGTAACAGAATGGTCCTCTCCTTCTGCCATTAAAATTAATTACATTAGAATTTAAAGATCCAAAAAAAAGAATTATTATACAGCCTTATATTCTTTTTAAAATGACCTGATTTTTTATGAAACCATTCTAACAAAAGCCTTAATTCATCTGGATATTGTATTAAAGTTAACACAACACCTCCATGACTACAGCAGTCATTAAAACTAACTTTTTTACCAGTAACTTTTCATCTTTAAAATGTTTAGCTTGACAATGTGTGCAGTAATTATTTATCAGACCTAGATAATTTTCAACATTGAATTCATTTTTAATTTCATGCTTTAATACTCCTTCACAATAATTTCTTTGACATCGAGTATTCTTTGTTTTTGACATTGAACTTGTATCACTATTTTTATTTTTTAATTTAAGGTTCTCAGCATATTCTAGTTTGGATTCGACTTGAAGTTTTTTCTTAGCTGAAGTGTGTTTTTCACTTAATAATTAACGTTATCAATTGTACGTTTTAATTTTTGCCTCACGATAATTTTTTTGAATTTCAGCCCTACTTTCTTCAAGTGTTTTTGATGCAATATTTCTTTCTTTATTTCATTTATAATTCTCGGGAAAGAAATGGATGTGTATGCTTCCTCTGAATAATTTTCATTATCAATTTTACGTTTTAATTTTTGCCTCTCACGATAACTTTTTTGAGTTTCAGCCCTACTTTGTTTAAGTGTTGTTGATGCAATATTTCCATCATTTATTTCATTTAATATTCTCGAGAAAGAAATTTCTTTCTTAATAGAGTTTTTAGAAAAGTTTGATTCTCAATACTGAAGTTGAATGTCTTTTTTATTTAAAAGGCAAATTCAGTCATACACAACTATGCAAGATCTACTATTGGAAAGTTGTACAGAGGGAAATGTACATAAACTATTGTTTTCGAACATTATCATTAAATGATTTCTAATATTACAATAATAGTAATTGACAGAGTGGGTCAGAATATTAAAAAACAACGATGTTGCAAATTATATCCAGTATAACCAATTTCCAATTTTGCCTTTTATCCAATTTAACCAATTTCCAGCTTTGTTTTTATCCAATATAAATAATTTCCAATTTTTCCTTTTATCCAATTTAACCAATTTAAGCAATTTCCAGCTTTGTTTTTATCCAATATAACCTATGTACAATTTTTCCTTTTATCCAATTTAACCAATTTCCAGCTTTTTTTATCCAATATAACCAATTTCCAATATTTCCTTTTATACAATTTAGAGTTGCACGTCAAGCCGATATGTTCGTTTGGCTTGTAGTATTTTGTTCGAATGACAAAAGAAATTGAAACGACAAACTTCTCGCTCATTCAATTGTTTATTCAACATTTAATGTTGTGTCAAGACTCAAGATTCTTGACAAGATTCTGATTGTTTCAAAATCTGTCAAAATATTATCAAAATACTGTGAAAAATATTTCAGACTATTGAAAAATGGAAAACGAATCACAAGGAACTTCTTTAGAGTAAATTAGTTTATTTAATGTTGTACTGATTAAAGTTTGAAACATTTTTAAATTTATATTAATTTTTAATTATGGAAACTAAAAACACTTTTCATTTTTACATTACATTCTTATTTCTATTCTTGTATTTTTATCTGTAGAATTTTGAATTTAATTAACACATCCAAGTATTTTCTAACCTGTTATTTTATATGTCTTTATTTATTGTTTTTAAAAGCATTGTAATTTTTAACCTGTATGTAATTACACAGTGATCAAAATCAGAAAGCAGACACTGTTCACCAAAGTATTAAAGTAAGCGTCGACGACTGAATAAAAAACCCTTAGATGAATCTTTTGAATTTTATTTTGATAAGGAAAGGGTGAAATGGGCAAAATGTAAAATGTGTTCTTTGAAAGATTTAGAAAATGCGAAACCTATTAAGATGAGGAATAGCAATACAACCGGAATTAAACGCCGAATCAAAAAGGCACATCCAGATGTATTTAAAGACACTTATGTTGAGGACACTGAAAATGTAATTTTTTAGTTTGAATAATATTTAATTATATAACCTTTGATTAAGAAATCATTTAAGTAAATTTTTTATTTATAATTATAATTTATTTGTTTATTATATTATATAACATTTATTCTCGTAATTAATTCTTTTATTAGAATATTTTTAATAATTCTTTTTATTAAAAGTGTTTATAAATAATTAATTATTTAATCTATTATTAACATCATGATATATTTACACACGAAATAAAAAAAATGAAAAATATGACCGAGAAATATAAACAAATATAACTAAAAAAATAAATACTAAAAGTATATTTACTATTAAATATTACTAAAATCTAAATAATAACACTGGGTTACAAAAAAATGGTCATGTCGTGTTTATTTAAAATTTACTGTGTTTATTGAAAGTTTAGGTGTCACTGAATAAGAATATACCAGAAAAACTTTTTTTCATTCGGTCATTCCCTTAAAAAACGAGTTTAAAGTCTCAAAAAACCGTATTTTTAGCACTTTTTGAGGCAGCGTAACAAGAAAACGCAACATGATAAAAATCTCTACAAAAGCTTAAATAAAAGCTTAAACCTTCAACTTTAAGGCTCAGAACTGAAAAGTACTTAAATAAGCACTGAAAACCTGCAGTCGCTATCTGAAATTATCAAAAAGCTGGTTTAGGTAGCACTTGGTAAAAATCGATTTCCCTAATTGGATTCGTTTGCAAATTGTTACTTGAGGTTTCTAATGACGAATTGGATCTTGGATTTAAAAATTTCAAAATGGCGGACTCAATTTTTTAAAATTATCAACGCAAATTTTGAAAATTGAGTGAATTCATTATTTTCAGTCCGCCATTTTGAAATTTTTAAATCCAAGTTCAAATTCGTCATTAGAAACTTCAGAAAACCTCAATTAACAAGTTGCAACCGAATCCGGTTAGGGAAATCGATTTTTACCAATTGCTTCCTGTTCTAGCTTTTTTTGACAATTTCAGGTAGCGACTGCTTGATTAAGGAGGTTTTCATTGATTATTTAAGTACTTTTCAGTTCTGAGCCTTAAAGTTGAAGGTTTAAGATTTTATTTAAGCTCTTGTAGAGATTTTTATTAGTTGCGTTTTCTTGTTACGCTGACTCAAAAAGTGCTAAAAATACGGTTTTTTGACACTTTAAACTCGTTTTTTAAGGGAATGACCGAATGAAAAAGCAGTGCCACTGTGTGATAGGTGTCGTGCTAAAATGTGAAACGGATTTTGACTTTCGCTTGAGGTACAGATGTTGTACTTCAAATGCTACTGTTTAGAAGTACAGTATCTGTCGGTCGCTATGAAACAGATCCTGTACTAATTAGTTCGTACCGCCGCCGCGCTGCTTGAGCGTAGTACACGGAAAAAATAAATTCTGTAAGAATTCCTGAATTTGTTCCATAATTGAGGATTTGTGCAAAGTTCCAGAAATTTTTAGAAATTCAATGTAAGTATATCTGAATCGTTCCGAACTAATTACGAAACGGTTTTTGTGAGACTTTCAAAATCAGCATTATAAATAAATTCCTGAAGAAATACAGGACTGGTCTATAATATTATCGAAATTTTGTCGTAGAAATTATATTTCTTCTAAAATAGTATTTACAAGCGTCTAATCAAGGAGAACTCCAGTTTAAATTTCATAATAATTCCCGAACTTCATCGAAAGAAAAGATGTGCCGAGATTCTCCGCGCATGTTTTAATAGTGTATGTGTGAGAAAGAGTGTAAACACGAGTAAACGACTCTTCTCTTACCATTAGTTCCTATGTTCGCGGCATGAGCGGAATTTCTTTAATATTATATTTTTAACGGTTTTATTTTATTTATAATTGTGCGTATTCACAATATATGGATTTTTATTAAGGAAAACCGAACAAATGTAAGTATGCTTTCATGTTTAAGTTTATATTTGTTTAAAATAAGATCACATATTAGAAGGTAATATGACTTTTAGGGTTATGTTATAATAATACAGATCTTTGAAGTGAAAGTACTATCTTTGAAAAAAAAATTTTTTGGCTTTTTTCAGTGTATATTTTAACTTATTCACATTGCTTAAGGTATTTTAATATAAGCTTTGCTAAACATTTTTTCAAATTTATTTATTTTTTTTATTTACTTTGCATGTGTACTGCACGTTGGCTATAATATTTGACAGAAAAAACAAATGGAAGAGTACGAGGACATGGTAAGAATGTTAAATAAAAATTTTCATGTACAAATTTAAATTCAAAGGTAACGATCGTAAATAATAAGTTAAGTTATATCTCATTTTATACTCGATGGTAATAATATATTTAATTCCTTATTTTTAATTTTAGTCGTTATTTGGATGTTTTCCTTTGCCGCCTAACCTTGTTCAAAAGGTGTCAACAGAAGGACGGACAGATATAAACACGCTTAAAAGGAGTTCCGATTTGCTGGATTTAACTGCTGTACCTTGTGCCAGTGTCTCAGAAAGCAAAAGAACGAACCTTAATCAAGACTTTCAGACGTTCAAAACAAGACAAGGCCAAAGGACCTCTGAACTATTGGATCTATCGGTATCAATCGTTACCAATAACACGGAAAGTGGAAACTCTGAGGTAAGATTGTGAAAATATATTTTAAAAAGTATAATTTTAGTTTTTTTTAAAGATGTACTTTTTTAATATACTGTAGGTTTGTTGTCAATCAAATTTTTCGGCCGAAACTTTGCCCACGTCCGCGCCTGTAGAAAAAGGGAATTCTTCGTTAGTACACATTGATTTCAATGATGACGTTCGATCAGGAGTACGTGATTTACTATTTACATAAATTTATTAAATGTAAATTTTTTTTTAATTTCTACAATAACTGTTTTAGGCATTAAGTGCACTACTTGGTTCGGAAATCGATGCAAAATTATCACTTAAAGCGTATATTGATAACGGGTATATGCCGGATAACGGTAGAACTATAATGGTTCAATCTTTTATCAAAAAGAAAATCGCTCAACTTATGAGAACCTTTGATGGGTCGCCACTAAATGATTGGATGTTGGTTTTTATTCTTTTTTTTGTATTTTACATGTGTTACTTAAAAGGTTTAAATAGTAATTTAAATTTTGATATTATCTGTATTCGCTAAATAGTATTCCAAAAGAAGACTTCAAATCGTTTTGTAAAATAATTGAACAATTATTTCCATCGGAAAGTGGAACTACATATTTTACCGAATTTCATATCGAGAATGGATTAAGGTGTCCTGGAACAGGGAAATTGTTAAACAGATTTGAATATGAGAAAAAAAAATTAAGAGCGAAAGGAATTATAAAACCCTTTGAAAAGAGTACTAAGAACACAGCAAATCCAAAGAATATTGTTATTACTGGTTAGAAATTTTGAAATTATTTGAAATTTTTTATTTGAATGAAAAAAATTAAAACTAATTTTTTATTTTAGATACCATTAAAGAGAAAATCGATTACTTAGAAACACATTCGGATGATTTGGAACAAGTAAAAATTTTTTGGCAAGAAACGTTACAGCATCGTAGATATCTGCTCGAAGTTGAAAAAATTACGGTCCAAAATTATTTGTTAAAATTCAAAGCTCTGAGAGAACAAGCGGGACAGAAACTTGTACGTATTCTTACATAGATTTATACATGACTGTTTTTATGCTTAAGAGTAATATTATTATAAGTATATGTATATTACATTATTCACATAAGCAATGATTAATTTTAGATTGAAATAGATTTTAATCTACAGCATCCAGGAAAAGAGAAAGCACTATCTGATAAGTGGCCAACAATCAAGGATCATATAATTCGACTTTTACAAAATGCAAAATTATCTGCAACAGAGCAAAGTTTCTTTGAGTTGTTACCAACTTTAGAAGAAGGTAACTAATTTTTCAATACGAAACATTTTGTTGACTTAAAGTTTTGTTTAATTTCAAATATCTATATTTACTTCATAAAGGTTTTAAATTTTATTTCTTATTATTATTTTCAGATAATCAAAATGCAGTTTTGCTCTTCCTGCTTCCGAAAATTATACCTGCTGGCCGAATCATAACTTCAAAAAAAAGAAAACGCAAAGGAACTGTGGAAACGCAACACGATAACAATATAGTCGAAGCAGAGGAGAGTTCGAGTAATGCTGAAAGCGATCCATTCCTGAAAGGAATAAAAAAAGATGAATATAGAGATTCATATATGTTACAAATACCAGTAGGTATCAATTCAAATATAGATAAATTAAAATTTCGTTAATTTTTATTTTTGATAGATAAAAATTGGATTATATTTCATTTTAATTAATGAACTTTTTTTGATCATTAAAACTTATGACTAATATGTGCTTGTATCTTATAACTGATTAATTTATATATTTTTATTAATAATTCAGCAATCAGTTGAATAAAAATTGATTTCATATTAAAAAACTCAATTCTAAAAATGTTATTTATTTTTACAGATTGCAATTGAAGCAGATCCAACCTTGCTGGAATTGAGAGAAGTTTTAAATAAAAAAAAACTAACCCTCCAACCACTAATGGTAATAATTGGATCTATTTTTAGTATAAATGAGATTTACGTAGTGGTAAATGATGTTTGGTATAAAACAGAATCAGTTTTAGAAGCTGCAGATTTAACATTTAAATCGTTTTTTGTTTTCGATTGCCAATATCCACAAAAATCAAAAAATTTGTGGCAATTTTTACAAATTGCAGCGTATAATATACCAACACCGAGTGAAAAAGTTGGTATAAAAATACGGGCATTGATAAAAGAGATTAACTTAAGTTAAAATGAAATCATTGTTATCGTGGTTGAATTATATGTTCAATATGTATTACTGCTTTGCTTGCGATTTTAAATGTCCAGACAATAAAAGTCTAGTTATCCACGTACAGTTATCTCATAAATCACTTAATTATTTTAAATGTAAAGAACCGAATTGTTTAAAAACATACACTGTATTCGATTCATATAAAAAACATCGTTTGAATAAACATAATGTGGACGAATTGTCGAGTCAAAATGAAGTCATAGTTAGTAATGATGAGGAAATAACGAATTTTACAGTAGATGAAGATTTAAGCGTTAGAGACGAGACATCATTGAACACCAATTTTGATAGCAGTTCATCTGAAGAAGAAGATGAACTGGATAATAATTTACTTTCATCTTGCGATACTTCAAATTTTTATAAACTTCCTAGCTCCGTTAATGAAGATGTATCATTATTCGTGGCTAAGTTGAATAAGTTTCCTGATATTAGTCGAAAAAGAGCTGACGAAATTATTTATGATGTTTCTATGTTATTCGAACAAAATATGCGATCAATTCAAGATGATATAAAAAAAAACCTAACGTTATTGGGAAAAGATTCCATGAGTATTTCAGAGATTGATGATATATTTCAAAAATTTGCATCTCCTTTTGATAGTTTTAAAACAGAAGCAAGGCGTTTAGCGATTTTTAAAAAGCAGGGGACTTTTATAGATCCTGAATATTACAAGCTTGGTGAGTCTAAAATTTTAATTGAAAAGAATGGTGAAAAAGTAATTAAATATAAAGATATTGTAGCTCAGTTTATTCCGATTAGAACAGTTCTAAAACAATTTTTTGAATTGCCAGACGTATTCGACAAGACGATAGCATATTTAAACAATGTTGAGGAACATTCACTTCTCATTAGAAATATTGTACAAGGTTCATTGTGGAAAGAGAAAAAGAAAGCTTTTTCTAATAAAATTGTTCTTCCTTCAATACTTTACGTGGATGATTATGAGAATAACAATCCTCTTGGTAGCCACAAAGGTGTATCAAAATGTTGTGCCGCTTATTATAGTATTCCAGTTTTACCACCAGAACTACAATCTAAAGTAGAAAATATTTTTCTTTTTACATTATTGAACTCAAAAGACCGTACAGTATTTAAAAATAAAATAATTTTCACTAAACTAATTGAGGAAATTGAGTTTCTCGAACGAGAAGGAATAACAATAACTATTAACAATGAAAAAAAACAAATATATTTTGCGCTTACTTTAATTTTGGGGGATAATCTGGGATTACATCAAATTCTTGGCTTTACTGAATGTTTTAATGCCAATTATTTTTGTCGATTTTGTTTAACCAAACACAATAAATTGAAAACAATTTTCAACGAAAGTAAATGTATGCTACGTAATAGAAAGAACTATGATGAACTTCTTTTCAAAAATGATGTTTCGCAATCCGGTATTAAAGAATGTTGTGTCTTTAATCAAATTAAAAGCTTCCACGTTATGGAAAATTATTTTGTAGATGCTCAACATGACTTGTTGGAGGGGGTTTTACGTTACGATGTAGCTCTAATATTATTTCAATTAATATTTATTGATGGCATTATTACACTACAAGAATTGAACTTAAGACTTTCGAGTTTTCAATATTCAGTCGCGGACAATATTAACAAACCACCAGGACTCTCTGAAAAACATATTAAAAACGGGTATATAATTATTTCATCTGCTGAAAGGCTAAATCTTATTAGAAGTTTACCTTTAATAATGGGACCATTCGTACCCAAAGATAACTTTCATTGGAAATTGCTTCTTAAATTAAAAACAATAACTGAAATAGTATTCAGCAAAGTAATTCACAATACAACGTATAAATTATTAGAAATAGAAATTGAAGAATATTTATCTCTTTTAACATCGAAGCATCCTGATCAAATGAAGCCGAAACATCACTTTTTGATACATTATCCAAGTATTATGAGGAATATTGGACCTCTAGCAAATGTGAATTGTTTACGATTTGAAAGTAAACATAAAGATTCTAAAGTTGCATCGCATGCATCTATTTGCAGAAAAAACATATCCAGAAGCATCGCGATTAAGCACCAAATGGCTTTAAATTACAGATTTTTGAATCACGATATTAATTGTAAATTATTTGAAAATGGTCCTCTTATTGTAAAACGAGTGAGCGATATTAAAAATGTTGACGACGAATTTTACTCTCTCGTATCAGAGTACATTATATCTAACGCCATTCCTTGCACTAAATACATAAAATACTTAGGACAAAAGATTAAAGAAAATACTATTGTAACTATTTTCTCAGAAAACGGACCAGAGTTTCATCTTGTCCATACAATATTATATTATCTGAAAATAATACTTTTAAAATTATTTCCAGAAGATTAGATGATCTTTTTTAAATGTATAAGTAAAATCTGTTTAAAACTTAAGGGAATTTGAACTATTATGACGTCACAATTTTAGAACACATTCTTTGCCCAAATTTTGACGTCATAATGATTCAAATGCCATTTATAAATAAACATTATATTTATTAATATAATTGTTCTTCGAACAAAAATTTCAGACAGCGACCCCGTTTTATCACAAGCGCTGAATAAAAGTAAAGTCTAGTATATAAGAGACTTCCCAGGTCCCTACAACCAGCGTGCGATTCAATGCGTCGTGTATTTGCGTTTATTTGTGTATAAATTATGTGTGCGTTAGAATATATGTAGGTAGCTATAAGTGTATTATGTATGTATGTATGTGTGTGTATCCTCCTCAACCAATCACAGTTCGCCTTGCTTGACGAATGTCGATCAAGTATATACGCGTATACACAACTTCTTTTTTTTATTTTCTTTGCTACGGAATTGTTCCGGAACTATTCTGTAGCCCTTATAAGAGCTTCTTCATATATGAAGCGACCCTCTGAATTTTTCCCGAACTCATCGGAAGTTCTACCGTCCAGACTATCTGAAATACTCAGCCGCTACATTTCGTAAAAACTATCACATAAATACCGAGTTCTTACCATATAATTCCTAAATATCTATTTTGAAAGTTCGACATTTCTTCCAAATAACAGCTCTATAATAATTACCGACTTTTGCTCATATCCTCAATTTCGGAACAAATTCAGGAATTCTTACAGAATTTATTTTTTCCGTGTATCTAAACTATGAATGACACCAACTGAATAAAATATTAAGAACGGGCACTGACAGGCATTTTACACGGCCGGTGTTTGTCACAGTAAGGATTCTGTGCTTTTCTTCTCTCAGTGCAATATAACCAATTTCCAATTTTTCCTTTTATCCAATTTTAACCAATTTCCAGCTCTGTTTTTATTCAATATAAATAATTTCCAATTTGATTATCATGCAATAGAATTGCCATTTAACATAATTGTCATTAAACGAAATTGACATTTAACATAAATATTTTGCAAAGTAATAACATTTAACATAAATGTAACAGAATTGTCATGAAACAAAATTGCATTTAACATAATTATCATGCAATAGAATTGACATTTAACAAAATTTTCATGGAATGCAATTTATATTTACAAAGAAGTGTCATGCAACCGAATTGACATTTAACATAATTTTCATGCAACAAAATTAACAATAAACATTATTATTTTACTGAAATTTTTTAAACTGACAAATGAAAAAAGTGAAAATAAAATATGATTGGTCAATTTAAAAATTCGCGCTAAAAAAATTATGTTAACTGTGAATTCTGTTTCATGAAAATTGTGTTAAATGACAATTCTGTTACATGTTAATTCTGTTGCATATCAATTTTGTTCTATGTCAATTATGTTAAATATTTTTCTGTTAAATGACTTTTTGGTTGTTTGTCAGTTGTGGAATATTCATGCGTCCCGATTTTAGTTATACTTTGTAATTGATAGTGTTAATATAAAAATGTTGTGTTTTGATTCTTTTTAAAAATATTTTTTTGTAATTTTTACAGCACTATACTTACGCACATCACCGTCGACATCACTTTAAAGAACATTTAAATTTTGAAAAGTTTTGCATTTAAAGAATAGAGGGGAGATTTTCAAAAATAAATAAGATTTATATTTTCTCAAAAACATACGTATGGAATCAATTTAAATCTATCGCTTCGTAGGGCTCGGATCGACTTTAAGACTGAAAAAAGTCGCTTAAGTCGCATAAATTCACAACAAAAGTCACGAAAAGTCGCATAAAATTTGCAAAAAAATTAAAAAAAGTCGCATGGAATTTTAGAAAAAACGACAAAAAGGAAACACGAAATTGTCAAAATTGTAAAAAAATCACATTTATCGACAACACATGCTTTAATATCAAACAATCCAGAATAAAATTTAATAAAATTCAAAGCTAAATTTTAATTAAGTATTTTTAACATTTTTTTGAAAATTCTCTTTAAACTGTAAAATATTTTTATAAATAATAAAATTCTTCTCCTAAATTCAATTATTTAAAAAAAATTTAATAAAATTCTTGTCAAAATTTCAATTATCTTTATAAATAATAAAATTCTTCTCTGAAATTCAATTATTTCCATAAGTAATAAAATTCTTCGCAGAAATTCAATTATATTCAAAAATTTTTTTAAAATTCTCGTCAAAATTTTATAAATAATAAAATTCATTATGGAAATTTAATTATTTTCAAAAGTTCTGATAAAATTCTAATACAACATTCAATTATCTTCAAAAGTACGAAAATTCTTCGCTGAAATTCAATTATTTTCAAAAAATTATTTTAAATTCTCCTCACAATTTCAATTATCTTTATAAATATCAAAATTCTTCTGCAAAATTCAATTACTTTTAAACATTTTTAAAGAAATTTGTTAAAAATTTCAATTATCTTTATAAATAATAAAATTCTTCTCTGAAATTAAATTATTTGTAAAAATAATAATAAAATTCTTGTCAAAATTTCAATTATCTTTATAAATAAAAAGATTCATCCTAGAAATTCTTATTATTTTCAATTTTTTTTAAATTCCTCGTCAAAATTTTATTTATCTTATTCATAAATAATAAAATTCATTATGAAAATTTAATTATTTTCAAAAGTTCTGATAAAATTTTTTGCAAAATTCAATTATCTTTAAAAGTAAGAAACTTCTTCGCAGAAAATCAATTATTTTCGAAATTTTTTTAAAATTCTCTTCAAAATTTCAATTATATTATCTTTGTAAATATCAAAATTATTCTGCAAAATTTAATTACTTACTAATTTTTTATAAATTTCTTCTCAATAATTGAGGGGCTGGATGCTATAATGTGTTACGCGCCATGTTAAGTGAATGGCGCGTAACACATTATAGCATCCTGCCCCTCAATTAATTTATTTTCATAAAAAATAATCAAAATTTTTTTTTTTTATAAAGTCTTATAATATAAAATAATGATTTTATCACTCGGTCATATCTTTAATTGTAATAAAACATGAAGACATCGATTCCTCCGAGTCAAAAAGGTTTAAATTTGAATCTTTTGAAGAATTTTATTTCCTATGGAAAAATAATAATGAAATATTTACTTAAAAAAGAAGTTATTGATGTTTTCGAAAAATTTGAAAGAAATTTGTAAATAAATGTAACAGATCATTTTTTTGACTAAAAGTTTTTCCTTCAATTTTCTAAAAATTTTAAAAGTTTCACTTTCTAATTGACAAATAGAATTTATAAACATTTTTTTTCATTAATTTTTAAAAAACTTTAAATTTTATTAAAGCAATTGTAATTAAGAAATGGAAATAATGCAAATTATTGTTTCCTTATGAAAATTGAGAATTTCCTACAAAAATATTAAGAAACGAGATAATATGTTGTTTTTTTCCCTAAAGAGAAGAATGATTTTGTGAACAATATTGTTTACAAAAAAAGATTTCTGACATTTACAATTTAAGTCGAAAAGTAATTGAAAAATTTGAAAAAAGTCGATTAGTCGCATTTTTTTCACAAAAAAGTCGAAAAAAGTCACATTTCTTTAGAAAAGTCGAAAAAAGTCGAAAAAGTCGCATAATCCGAGCCCTGTCGTTTCGGTTACAAACAAAATAGTCCAATCATCTAATAAATCAAAAATAACCAATAAATTTAAGGATATAGAAATAATTAAAGAAAATGAAATTCTGTTGTAATTATAATTTTAATATGTCAAAGTCGTGAGTATGAGCAAAAGTAAAGTAAGTTGAATCATAAATTTTCCAATGTATTTTATTTTAATGAAAAGTTTAAAATATCTTTGGAAATATAAGAAGAAACAATACGAGACAAGCGTGATCAATTGTTATGTGAGATTATGCAATGAAGGCAATTTTAGAATTACTATTTTACAACAAGCACCGTTATTCATTCTAACTACTTTAACTTAAACATGTGTGCATTCATACGTTTCTTCAGAAGTTGATCTAGAGTCGTCTAGAGTATGTTTCTTATCTACTTTTTGCCCAAGTGTTTCGAGTGAATGAACTTGGAGTCTAAAGAATGTCTTAACCAGTTACGTAGTGGTTATATGCCTTTACAATCTAGAGAAACACTGTGACTTAAAGACTGACAATAAGTTCAAAGTCTACTTTCTTTTACTGCTCAAAAAATCTCATTCGGTAAAAAATTAATTTAACTTTAACCTACATTTTATTTCATTTACTTTATTATTAGGGTTATTCCAGTGATAGTCGTCTATAGAGCTGGTTGTTCCATGATTTTAAAAAATGCTGTCATGAAAATAAAAATTCAAAGGAAATCAGGTTAAATTAATATAATTTTTTTTATTTAATAAATAATCAATGAAGTGTCCGGAAAAATTTCAATTAACATAAATTAAATAATAAATAAATAATAAATTAAAAAGGTTCCGTTAAAATCCCTTTTTACCAACAGAAAATATAAAAATACCTTGGTCCAATAAATGAATTTTTAAATACTCTACATAAAAAGGATATAATAGTTTAATAGTTACACAAAAATTTGTAAAAAAAATGATATTTTCCACAATTTTGGTTTTTAACATACCAATAATTTCGTAATTTCTGAACGAATTAGGTTCAAAAATAGGTCAATCGAAGTGTTTTTTAATACCCTATAAGTTGGTTATGAGACTTTTAAAGTTACTACTACATTTTTAACAGTCTTCAAAAAAGTCTTAATTTTCAAAATTTTAGATTTTTGAAAGTTTAATATCTCCGGCTAACATGGACGAAAAATGTTCAATAAGCGGTCAAAAGATGCATTTGAAAAACACTTTAAAATCAAGGAAAAACATTTAAGGGTGCCCTAACATTTTGTTTAGTTATGGTTAAAAAAGGTTTTTTTTTACAAAATGAATAATGCACAAAAAGATAGTTTAACTTTATAAAATTTGCTAAAAATACTCTCATTTTATATCCCCCAGGGAGACCTAAACTTTTAAAAAAAATGGAGCCTATAGCTCTTTCTGGTTTTGAGATATTAAGGCTAATGTTAGTACACACATACACAAATTTTAAGAAATAATTTGAATCTCAAAGGGAACGTTTACAAATGATGTCACGCTTTTAGGGGGATAATTAGAGACGCATGCTTATTCCCGAAATCTTTTTTGACCAAATAGTTATTTGATATAAAACTACTTAACTTAAAATTCACATAATATGCACATTATTTGACATAAATTTCATTGCACACAAAAACCATTTAACATGAATATCATTTGTCATAGAATTCATTAAACAGAAATATTATGTTACATAAAACTCAGATAACTTAATTCCCATTTGACATAAAAATTATGAAACATTAATTTCTATTGACATAAAAATCATTTAACATAAATTTCTTTTAACATAAAACTCATTTAACGTAAATTTTATTTGTTATAAAATTCATTTGACATAAATTTCATTTGGCATAAATGTCATTTAACGTAATTCTCATTTGACATAAATATCATTAGACATAAAATTAGCTTGACATAAAGTTCATTTGACGTGAATATCATTTAGCATAATTATTATTTAACGTAAAATTAAATTTATATAAATTTCATTTAGCATAAATGCCATTTAACATAATTCTCATTTGACATAAAATTTATTTGAGATAAATTTCATTTGGTATAAATCTCATTTAACATAATTTTCATTTCACATAAAGTTCATTTGATATCAATTTCATTTGACAGATAAGTCATTACACATAATTCTCATTTGACATGAAATTCAGATGTCATAGATTTCATTTTACATAAAGATCATTTGACATAGAAATATAGGCGCGAATTTTAAAATTGGTGAATCACAATGTTGTTGATAATATCTAATTGGTTACTTTTAAAATTGGCGCCGATATTTTTATGTAAAATGTAATTTGTGTAAAATGATTTTTATGTCAAATGAGAATTTTGTTGAATGACTTTTATGACAAATGAAAATTGTGTTAAAAATGTCTTTTATGTCAAATAAACTTTATATCAAATGAAAATTATATTAAATGGGATTTATACCAAATGAAATTTATGTCAAGTAAATTTTATGTCAAATGAGAATTATGTTAAATGGCATTTATGCTAAATGAAATTTATATAAATTTAATTTTACGTTAAATAATAATTATGCTAAATGATATTCACGTCAAATGAACTTTATGTCAAGCTAATTTTATGTCTAATGATATTTATGTCAAATGAGAATTACGTTAAATGACATTTATGGCAAATGAAATTTATGTCAAATGAATTTTATAACAAATAAAATTTACGTTAAATGAGTTTTATGTCAAAAGAAATTTATGTTAAATGATTTTTATGTCAATAGAAATTTATGTTACATAATTTTTATGTCAAATGAGAATTAAGTTATCTGAGTTTTATGTAACATAATATTTCTGTTTAATGAATTCTATGACAAATGATATTTATGTTAAATGGTTTTTGTGTGCAATGAAATTTATGTCAAATAATGTGCATATTATGTGAATTTTAAGTTAAGTAGTTTTATATCAAATAACTATTTGGTCAAAAAAGATTTCGGGAATAAGCATGCGTCTCGATAATTACATTTTTAAAACTTAAAACAAAGTGAAATTGAAAGAAGCCCTGATGCAAATATTAGTTGAACTTTTTGGGATATAATTAATTACGGTCTTGTTGTTTCTGGTGCTAAGGCCTCTTTCATTAACTTAATTGTCTTCTATTAGTCTTCCCTACTGATGAAACAATTTTGTCTGTTTTAAGTATGGTGATTATAAAGCATGTTTCTGAAACTAGAATTCAAAGTTTAATTACGAATGAAGAATTCGACTTTATTGGCAATTAGTGACATTTATTAGATGTCTTTAAACTCTCTTTGGTTTAAAATTAGACAGTACATTCAACCGCATAGCTTACTTTTTCAGAACAAAATTTAGCGGATTTCTCTAATTGCTGATTGCGAATTCTTCATTCGTAATCAAAGTCTTAACTCAGCAAAAGTATAGTATATCTATACATTTCTAATATTAGGAATAGTTTCTGTTTTTTACGTGAAAAGGAATTTACACTCCTTACATATTTAAGATTTAAGAAATTATTAACTCTATTTGTAAGAATAATTGTATCTTTCCAGATGAGAATTTATAGGGCGTGTTCAGCATATATGTGGCTATCGCCCGAACTAGGATAATTGAAAAAGGTCAAGTTGTTTCTTCTTTATACAACAAAATCACGTTTTTTTGAAAAAAAATTTCAAAGCCGCGCAAAAAAATCAATTTTTAATATTTTCAAATAATTCTAGTTCCGGCGATAGCCACATCCTCACAGATTCAAATGCCTTTTGATTTTAGTTCAGTTAATTAGTTTGTATCGTGGATGCCGATAGACGGCGTTTTTATGATCATCATCACTTTCCAGTTTTATAATTCGGAATCATTAAAATATTTTTATTTGCAAAAATTTGAATTTGTTGTTAAAATGTAACTGAATATATGGTCAAAATTTTGAAGCCCTAAGTTTTCATGGTTCTTAAAAAGAAAATCCCAAAAAACTCTTAAAAAACGTCTGGCACATGGGGTGACCCCCTTAAAAAATATTTTAAAGTACAGTGGAACTTCGATTTTCCGTCTCTCGGTCTATCGTCACCGCGGTTATCCGTCACTGTCCAAGATCATTTTTTTTTATTTAAAAAATTGACTTTTCAAGTTTATTCCAATATATTTCTCTGAAGAGAAATATCTAAGGAGCCATAACCTCTAATTTCCTGCAGTTTAGATACTTTCTTCAGTCTGTTTTCGGCTTTTTTAAATAAAAAAATAAGATGTTACGTTTTTTTTAATACAAATTTTAAACTAATTGTGTATGTAATTGTTTTGTAAAATTGTTTGTTTACATGTTAAAGTCCAAAATATAGACAAGTATAGGTTATAAACATCTCAAATCACTTGTAACTTCGATTATCCGTCATTTTGGTTTTCCGTCAAGGTGTTGGTCCCGTGCCTGACGGAAAATCGAAGTTCCACTGTATGTAGATTTTTTATTTAAGAATAAATAAATAAATACTTTACGTTTTAGTTATTTTATTGAAAACACAGTTACTATGAATAAAATTTTACTTCAAATAAAAAAAAAAGTCAACGATTACTAACTGACTTACTAACTTAGTGAATAACTAACCTTACTGACTAACTTAGTAACTAACTAATTTACTAACTTAATTACTAAGTAACTTACTAACTTAATTATTAACTAACTTACTAACTTAGTTACTAACAAACTTACTAACTAAGCTAGTTACCAACTAACATAGCTACTAACTACTTAATTAACTAACATAGTTACTAACTAACAAACTAACTTATTGACTAACTTTGTTACTAACTACCTTACTGACTATCTTAGTTATACTAACTTACTAACTAACGTCCTAACTAAGTTACTAATTATGTAACTAACATAGTTACTAACTATGTAACTAACATAGTTACTAACTATGTAACTAACTTACTGGCTAACTAACTTACTAACTTAATTACTAACTAACTAACATAGTTACTAACTTACTAAGTTACTAACTAACTAATTAACATAGTTACTAATTAACAAACTAACTTATTGACTAACTTTGTTACTAACTAACTTACGGGGAGCATGATTATTCCCCAAAATTCAATTTCTTAAGTTTCAAAACATTGAAATTCTTAATATCGAAATGTCTCACATAATTTTCATATTTCGAAATACCATTGAACATAATGTTTAATTATTCGAATTATTCTTTATCCTAATATAGGGAACGACTAAACTGCAATACACCATCTGATGGCGACCTATTCTTTGTGATTCTCCCCTCCAATTTTTTATTTCTTTCTCTCTCTTCAATGAACAGGTTAGAAAGAGTGGAAAAAACAAAATGGAGGGAGAGAATAGGTCAAAGTCACTAGATTGTTACTACACCACCGTTCCCTATTTAAATGTTAGAATTATCCTTTAACATCATTTTTAATATTTACGTCGAAAAATTCTTTGACATAAATTTTGTTATTCCGAAAGACTATTTGTCCTAATTATTAACCCTCCGAATTGCCATTTGACATAATTTACAAATTTCCAAACTACTTTTTAACCCTATAATGCAAGTCACAGAAATTTCATTTGTCCTAAAATAACAATAGAGATGAGAAAAATATTTGATAATTCCATTGGACAAATGAAATTTCTGACTTGCATTATAGGTTAAAAAGTAGTTCGGAAATTTGAAAATTATGTCAAATGGAATTTCGGACAAATAAATTTTATGTTAAGGTTGTTCTATTGATAATTGATTTAATGAACAGATTTTGATCAAATTTGATGTGCAGCTAGATAAAGTTAATATAAAGGCGTAGTTAAATTTTTGAGACCTCTAGGTACCTATGAAAAAAGTTATAAACATTTTTGATTTTCAACATTTAACATTGAGTCTTATGGGAATTGAGTAGTTTGTCATATGTATTTACATACTGCAAAGTATTAAATGAACAGATATTGATCAAAATTTTTTAAATACTAAACCGATATGCAATAATTACATATCTGTTAAAACAATTATCAATAGGTACCTGTGAGATTTACAATAAATCAATTTGTAAACAAAATTTACGTTTCATCTGATAATATAAACAACACTTATAACGTTTGGCAACGTTGCATGCACTATACACATTAAATTTGAGCGCGAAATTTAAATGATAATTTTCATCATAGGTTAGAAATAATTCGGCGTTGCCAAACGCTTTACGTTACCAAGTGAGTCAAATCATTAAATATTTGTCACTGTTTTGACTATAGCTGCGTCAAGCGATAGAACCTCCTTGAATTCAGGGTTGCCACTCTTTTGCTCATTTTAAATTCCCTGACTTTTCCAGGTTTTCCAGGCTAAAAACGGAATTTTTCCAGGTTTTTAAAACTACATTTATATTTTACAAAATTTTTAATTCAAACCTTTCTAAAATTAAACATCTTATAAAAAATTGTTATAAAACATGAAAATATCGATCACTCCAATGCAATCGATATCTTCATGTTTTATAATAATTAAAAATGTTGGACTGATAAAATCATCATTTTATACCTATTACAAGAATATTGTTACTGTAACTTATTCAAAATTACTTTCATTATTTTAATTCAATTATTGTTTTCCACAATTTTTAACTAAAATTCTTCTTTACAAAGTGTAAATTAATTATTATTAATAATTACTGAAAAATTTCTTTCAACATTTTCAAATCCTTTTGTTTACAATTCAATTTTACGAAATTTCATCGATTATTCAGGTATTCGGAAATTCTTCAATCAAATATATATTAGAAAATAAAAACTTCAAATAACTTCAAAAAAATTCAATTCAACTTTTACAAAAAAATTAAATCTACACAATTTTAAGTTAAAAGTATGAAAAATTCAAACATTCAAAGATTATAATTTGAGACCTGCTTTTCAAAACTTAATTATTATCTAAAGTTTTAACTGAAATTCATATTTCAATCAATTATTATTAGAAAATTCTACGACAATTCAATTATTTAAATACAAAAAAAATAATTTATTGAAGAATTCAATGTTTTTTAAAATTCAACTCTCATTTAAAGAATTTTATCAACAAATTTTTAAATAGGTAATTAAAATTCTTTTTACGAATTTCAATAAAACTTTTAAGAATAATTTCATTTTTCGAGAAATTAGATTAAAAATGTATTAAAAATAATTTAATCTTTGTAAAAAATTTCATTGAATTGAGAAAAGTTTTTGAAAATAATTGAAATTTTGGCAAAAATTTTATTAAAATTTTTTTAAATAATTGAAATATTGCCAAGAATTTTATTAAAATTTTTAAAAATAATTGAATTTTAGAAAAATATTTAATATAATTATAAAAATAATTGAAATTTTGACTATAACTTTTTTTAAACTTTTGATTATAATTAAATTTCTGCTAAGAATTTTATAACTTTTGAAAATAATTGAATTCTTGAGACGAATTTTTTAATAATATTTCTTTTTTAAATACCTAATTATTTTTAATACAAAAATAAATAATTTATTGAATAATTGAATGTTTCTCAAAATTCAATTCTCATAAAGAATTTTATTAACAAATTTTTAAATAATTGAATTCTTTTGACGAATTTTAATAAAATTTTAAATATAATTACATTTTTCGAAGAATTCGATTAAAATTGTATAAAAAATAATTGAAATTTTGCAATGAGTTTTATTATCTATGAAAATAATAATTGAATCCCTGTAAAAAATCGTATTACATATTTATAAAAATAATTGAATCTCTGTAAACATAAATTGAATATTTTTGAAAATAATAGATTTATTGCGAAGAAATTTATAAAAAATGTTTAAAATATTAATTCATTTCTTTTGGAAAATTTTATTAAAATAATAGTTATTAAAAATCATTGACTGAAGGAGAATTTAAAAAAAATGAATTTGTTAAAAAGAATTTCATTAAAATTTTTGAAAATAATTGAATTTTGGAGAAAAATTTTAATATTTGTAAAGATAATTGAAATTTTGACGATAAATTTTTTTAAACTTTTGACCATAATTGAATTTCTGCGAAGAATTTTATTACTTTTGAAAATAATTGAATTTCTTTGATGAATTTGAATAAAATTTTTAAGAATAATTATTATACATTTTTCGAAAAATTCCATTAAAATTGTATTAAAAATAATTGAAATTTTGCGATGAGTTTTATTATTTATGAAAATAATTGTAAATCTATAAATTTTTTGATTATTTATGAAAATAATTGAATTATTGCGAAGAAAAATTGCAAAGGCAACTCTTTTAAAATTGAATTAAAGAAAAATTAGATTTCAAGAATAAGCACAATAACTTTAGAAAACAATAATTTTCTAGGATTCCAATCAAAATTCCCTGACTTTTCCAGGTTTTTTCAAGGTTTATAAAAATTCCCTGACATTTTCAGGTTTTCCAGGTTGCGTGGCAACCCTGTAAATGGTTATTCGAATAAATGAAAATTATGACAAATAAAATTTCTATAAATTAAAATTTCTGAAATATGACATTTCGAAGATTTGAAAGTTATGTCACATGAGGTTTCGAGTAAAAGCGTTTTATATCACTTGATAATTGGAATAAATAAAAATTATGATAAATGGAAATTTCTTAAACATGAAATTTCTGGCAAATATAATTTAGAAAAATGAAATTTATGTAACATAATATTTCGAAGGTAAGAAAATTATGTCAAATGTCAATTCGGAGGATTAATAATTATGACAGTCATTCGGAATAACAAAATATGTGTCAAAGAATTTTTCGACGTATTAAAAATGATGTCAAATGATAATTCTAATATTTAAATATTAGGATAAAGAATAATTCGAATGGTATTTCGAAATTTGAATATTCGTCCTAAACGAATAATTTATTAGTAAGAATTAAAATTTAGAAAAATTAATTATATTAATATGTTAAGTTGTAATAATAAGTGGATAAAAATGTTATAATTAGTATTAAAAATGAATAAAATTTGTTCTTCAGTTGTTGGACAAAGTATTGTGTGCAATCCCCCATGTATTAAATATATGAAAGCCTCACCTGTAAGCAAGTGACATACACTGGAAGAGTTTATTGAGTGAAGTTTCAATGCTGAGTTGTTGTGAATTGGCATCTGAAGGAGAATTGGAGACAAACTTATCCAAGGAGAAGCCAACAGGAGCGATAATTGCTAGTCGTGCAACTTCCTCTTCTGGTACAGGTACGGCGAGTTCATCTTCATCATCCTGAGCCTCGGCCTCGAAGTCTGACACCATAAAATGACCTGAATGTATGGTTTCTCTCGAATCCTTACTTGCTCGCTTCATTCTGTGAATGCCAGTCTGAGTTGTGGCCACCTCCTGATGCGAGGGTATCACTGAGGCCTTCCGATACATCAATTCAGCTTGCATTGTCTCCTACATGTTTTAAAATGCATTTATTTTTCCATTTACAAACAGACATGTTAATCTCAGTGACTGGATCATTTTTATTACATTTCACTTATCAAATCTTTAGCGACAAATTGTTTTCAAAAATATTTTTAAAATTATAAAATTGAGGGGCCGGATCGAATTGGCAATTCCGCAGCTCATTTGGTATTGAAAGAAGTCTACTTCACACAAAAAACCCAGTCTCATTTTTGTTGCAACTTTGAGACCAGGTTTTTTCAGTGTTTACATTATTTTCGTTTACCCTGATCAAAACAAAAGTCAAATCGAATTTTATTTCTAACTTAGCGTCGAAACTATTGTAGAAAACTTTTCCAGTTACAGTTACGCAATTTTGAGTTTCTTAAAATTGGCTTGATACATTTATTCTATAAACCCCTATAACACTCTTAGTGCCTAATTTAATAACAATTTAATCATTTTGAGCTTCATAAATTACGTATTTATTAGATATATTATCCTTTTTTTTGTTACCCCATGAATCATATTTAGACTGCCACATTGAATTTCTTAAATGACCCACTAATAATTTAGACATCATTACTTTAAGATGAAATTTTAAGCCTCTAACCATCAGAATTGACCCAATATAATTATGTACGGAGTACTAATGAATAAAATGTGAAATATTCAATTAAATAAAAAATATTTTAAAATAAATTTTAGCCATAAATGGACTCAACATCCATGCGCCAGATTCAATTCAATGTTTATAATTGTATCTGCAGGTATTAATTAAATATAAATATTAGAGGCATTCTATTTCACAACGACCCCCCTTGTAAACAATTGCAATATAAGGCAATTTTTAAATAACAACTCCTATTTAATAGAACCCAACTTTATTTACAATGAGTGGTTTGAAAAGAAAAATTTCTGAACTTTACAATAGTAAAAAGAATTTTTAAAAATATAATATAAATTATATAAAAAATTAAGTTTGAAAGATAACCTTTTACTTATCTCAAAACACGTTATCTCCGATTTTTTTTAAACTTATGTCAAAATAAAGCTTAAAATTTCTAGCTTTATTCACTGCATAGATTACAATGGACAATTCAGGAGATTTTGAGAAATAAATTAAATTTTACAATGCGATTAGAAAGGTTAAAATGTATGCATAGAGGGGAATTTGTTTTTTAAAATTTTCACTTTTGTTAATAACCTTAAAATATTTATTTTGAATCAGAGGAGAAAGCATTAAATATTTTTAAAAATGAGTTTTCTGTAAGTAAAATGTTTGTATAACTTTAATAACTAAAGAAAATCATGAAAAGGTAAAACATTTAACAGGTATTTTTAAAAAAAATATTTTTTAATTTAATAAAATTTAGTATAGAAAGTTGCTTTGTTCGAGAAGTGGTTTGCGATTTTTATACATTTTTTAAAATTTGAAAATTTTTCAATTAAATATATATAATTATATGTATTCAAAAATTTAACTAATTTAAAAAAATTTTAATAAAAATTTTTCAAATAATTAATCTTGTTCGAAATTTTGTAAGTTTTTTACAATTTTGAATCTGAAATAATTAAATTCTTGCATTTCATTTTATTAAAATTTCTGAAAAAATTGAATTATTTTTAATTTTATGGAAATTTTTGAAAATAATTGATTTCTTGTGAAGAATTTTAGTATTTATGAAAATAATTGACAATTAATTTTAAAAAAAGTAGCTTAACGCAATTTTTGAAATTTGACTATTTCTAAAAATTACAAAAGTAATTCTTTCAAAATTCAATAATTTTTTTTATTGAAATTTATAAATAAAATTGTTTAAAACTTCAATCATTTTATTTTACTTAATTCTAAATCAATTCTTATTAGAAAGTTTTACTAGAATGAAATTATTTAAAAACAAAAATAAATAATTTATTGAATAATTGAATATTTCTTATATTTGAATTCTTATAAAGAACTTTATCAACATTTTTGAAAATAATTAATTTCTTTCAAGAAATGTAATTAAAAATGAATTTAAAATAATTATTACAATCTAAGAAACAAATTATATCAAATTTTTTTAAATAGTTGAATTTTTTCAAAGAATTTCTTCAAATTTTTAAGAATAATTGCGTTTTTAGCGGAATTAATTTAAAATTATATTACAAATAATTGAAATCCTGCGATGAGTTTTATTATTTATGAAAATAATTGAATTTTTGACACAGAACTTTAATAAAGTTTTTAAAATAATATTGCATTCTTGAGAAGAATTTTTAAAACGTCTTTTTTAAAGGAATGACTTTTTTCAAAAAATTTCATGAAAAGTGTGTTTTAAATAATTGAATTTCTTTCAAAATTGTATATTATTTATGAAAATAATTGAATTCTTTCAACAAATTTTATTAAAATTATATTGAAAACAATTGAATTTTATTAAACTTTTTAAGAATAGTTACATTTTTCGCGGAATTCATTTAAACTTGTATCTAAAAATAAATAATTTACTGATTAAACAAATGTTTCTCTAAATTCAATAATCACAAAGAAGTTTATAAAAATAATTGAAATTCTATGATGAGTTTTATTATTCATGGAAATAATTGAATTTTTGTTTAAAAAAATGTTGTTATTTATGAAAATAACTGAATTATTGCGAAGAAATTTATAAAAAAATTTGTAAATAGTTGAATTCCTGTGAAATTTTTATTATTTATGAAAATAATTTGTTTGCTTAGAATTTTATAAAAAAATTTTTTTTTTAATAATTAAATTTTTTTGAAAAATTTTATTAAAATAGTAGATATTGAAAAATCATTGAATTGAGCAAATTTTTTTGAAAATAATGGAAACGCAAAGAATTTAATTAAAATTTTTGAAAATAATTGAAATTCGGAGAAGAATTTAATTATTTTTAAAGATAATTGAATTCGGACGAGAATTTTTTGCAAATTTTTGAACATAATTGAATTTTTGCAAAGAATTTTATTACTTTTGAAAAGAATTGAATTTCTACAATCCATTTGTAACTTCTCCAAAATTCAATATTTTTTCCAGTACTTTAATAAAAATCCCTGACTTTTCCCTAAATTCCCTGATTTACCTGACCTGTGACCACCTTGATAATAATTGAATTTCTGTGAAAACTTTTTTATTTATAAAAATTGAATGTTTGCGTAGAATTTTATAAACATCTTTTTTAAATTATTCAATTTTTTTGGAAAACTTTTTATTTAATTAGACTTTAAAAATAATGTTTTTATTTCAACTGATAACAAATTTAAATTAGTGTAGACTTCGCACTCGATAATTTTTATTTATTTATTTTATTTTCCTGCCTTTTTCCTAATTTTCATCAAAAATATTTACTTCTTTCTTATCCTGATAATAAATTGAATTCCTGCAACGAATTTTATTTTTTATGAAAGAATTTAAATATTTAAAAAAATAATTTAATTCTTGTGAAAAAAATTTTTAAATAATTGATTTGTTTTGACTAATTTTATGCAAATTCTAATTTCAATAATTGAATTCCTGAGAAACTTTTATTATTTATGAAAAGAATTGAATTCTGTTTGGAAACTTCATAAAAATAGTAGGCATTGAAAATCATTGAATTGCGAAAAGTTTTTAAAAATATATAAATTTTACAAAGAATTCTATTAAAATTCTTAAGAATAATTGAATGTCTGTGTGGCATTTTATTACATTTTTTTTAAATAATTAAATTCATAAGAGCATTTTATTATTTATGAAAATAATTAAATTGAAAATAATTAAATTTTTGCGAACGATTTTATTAGAACTTATTGAAATAATTGAATTTTTTCGAAGAATTATTTATGTAAATATAATTGAATTCTTCTCAAGAATTTTATTAAAATCTAGAAGAATAATTGAATTATTTAAAAAGAAATTAATTAAAATTGTATTTAAAATAATTTAATGTCTTTCGAAAAATTTTATTAAAATATTTGGAAATAATTGAATTTCTGCAAAAATTTCTAATATTTTTGTAAATATTGATTTCTTCTGAAGAATTTGAAAAACATTTTTTTTAAATAATTGATTTTTTTCAAGGAATTAAAATTAAATTTTTAAGAATAATTACATTTTTTGAACAATTCCTTTAAAATTGCATTCAAAATAATTGAAATCTTGCAATAAATTTTATTATTTATGAAAATAATTGAATAGTTACAAAGAATTTAAAAAAAAATTTTCAAAAATAATTAAATTCCTGAAAAGAATTTTATTATTCATGAAAATAATTAAATTATTACGAAAAACTTTATTAAAATATTTGAAAATAATTGAATTCCTGTGAAAAATTCTAATATTTTTGTAAATAATTGAATTCTTCCTAAGAACTTTTTAACATTGTTTTAAATAATTATTTTTTTCGAAATATAATAAATAAGTTGTGAATTTTGAATATTTTATGAAAATAAAAAAAAGTATCCAAATAATAGCAAATGGTAAAAAAATTAGTAAATAGTAGATTTTAGTATAGATGAGTGCAATGCCTGTGGATGGAACAAAAAAATTTAATTGAAATAAATTGTTTTGTGTGTTGAATCTTTTTATTGTGTATTTTAACTATTAATAAGAACAATTTATATTTTAATGACATCAAGTGCCTTCAAAGAAATGATATTCTAAAATAATAAAAAATATAAAATGCAGTATTAGTTTGAGGTTTTTTCTTTATGTTTTTTCTTTTTTTAATTTTTCACAATTGTAGAAAGAAATATTTCATACTTTATTTTAATAATATTATGAAAATGAAATATTTTAAGATGACCGATTCTCATTTCTCGACAACACATACTTTAATAATATCAAACAATCCGGAATAAAATTTAATAATATTTAATAAAATTCAAAGCAAAATTTTAATGAGGTATTTTTAACATTTTTTTTTAAATTCTCTTTAAAATGTAAAATATTTTTATAAATAATAAAATTCTTCTCCTAAATTCAATTATTTAAACAAAAATTCAATAAAATTCTTGTCAAAATTTCAATTATCTTTATAAATAATAAAATTCTTCTCTAAAATTCAATTATTTTCATAGGTAATAAAATTCTTCGCAGAAATTCAATTATATTCAAAATTTTTTTTTAAATTCTCGTCAAAATTTTATAAATAATAAAATTCATTATGGAAATTTAATTATTTTTAAAAGTTCTGATAAAATTCTAATACAAAATTTAATCATCTTCAAAAGTACGAAAATTCTTCGCTGAAATTCAATTATTTTCAAAAAATTATTTTAAATTCTCCTCACAATTTCAATTACTTTTATAAATAATAAAATTCTTCTCCTAAATTCAATTATTTAAACAAAAATTTAATAAAATTCTTGTCAAAATTTCAATTATCTTTATAAATAATAAAATTCTTCTCTAAAATTCAATTATTTTCATAAGTAATAAAATTCTTCGCAGAAATTCAAATTCAAATTTTTTTTTCAAATTCAAATTTTCTCGATAAAATTCTTTACAAAATTCAATTATCTTCAAAAGTAAGAAAATTCTTCTGCAAAATTCAATTACTTTTAAATGTTTTTAAAAAATCTGTTCAAGATTTTCAATTATTTTTTATAAATAATAAAATTCTTTTCTGAAATTTACTTATTTGTAAAAAAAATAATAAAATTCTTGTCAAAATATTTTCAATTTTTTTTTAAATTCCTCGTCAAAATTTTATTTATTTTCATAAATAATAAAATTCATCCTGGAAATTTAATTATTTTCAAAAGTTCTGATAAAATTCTTTGCAAAATTCAATTATCTTCAAAAGTAAGAAAATTCTTCGCAGAAATTCAATTATTTTCGAAATTTTTTTAAAATTCTCCTCAAAATTTCAATTATCTTTGTAAATATCAAAATTATTCTGCAAAATTCAATTACTTACTAATGTTTTATAAATTTCTTCTCAATAATTCAATTATTTTCATAAAAAATAATTAAAATTTTTTTTTATAAAGTCTTATAATATAAAATAATGTCGAAGACTCGGAGTGATCGATTTCTTCATGTTTTATAACAATTTTTTATAAGTTGTTTAATTTCAAAAAGGTTTGAATTTGAATCTTTTGAAGAATTTTATTTCCTGTGGAAAAATAATAATTAAATATCTATTTAAAAAAGAAGTTATTGATGTTTTCGAAAAATTTGAAAGAAATTTGTAAATAAATGTAACAGATCATTTTTTTGACTAAAACT
Organism: Leptopilina heterotoma; assembly: GCF_015476425.1. Classification (NCBI taxonomy): domain Eukaryota; kingdom Metazoa; phylum Arthropoda; class Insecta; order Hymenoptera; family Figitidae; genus Leptopilina; species Leptopilina heterotoma. The sequence continues at coordinate 379,063 of NW_025111017.1, forward strand.
TTTTCCTTCAATTTTCTAAAAATTTTAGAAGTTTCACTTTCTAATTGACAAATAGAATTTATAAACATTTTTTTTTTCATTAATTTTTAAAAAACTTTAAATTTTATTAAAGCAATTGTAATTAAGAAATAGAAATGATGCAAATTGTTTCCTTATGAAAATTGAGAATTTCCTACAAAAATATTAAGAAACGAGATAATATGTTGTTTTTTTCCCTAAAGAGAAGAATGATTTTGTGCCATTTACAATTTAAGTCGAAAAGTAATTAAAAAATTTGAAAAAAGTCGATTATTCGCATTTTACTAAAAAAAATCTCGAAAAAAGTCACATTTCCTTAGAAAAGTCGAAAAAAGTTGAAAAAGTCGCACAATCCGAGCCCTGTATAAAATTATAAATGTTGAATAAAATAAGTGTAAAGGGAAAATTTGAATAATTACTGAAATAGAGTAAATGTAATATGGAAGAAGTTATCTTATACTTGCTAGAGTGCCGTGACGTAGCAATGTAATTTGTGGGAGTGTCGTGGTTTTAAAAACATTCCGCTGATAGGTTACGCTCTAGTGTCACTTATGTATATATAGTTACACGTGTTTACAAGTATGTTGAAATCGTTCAAATGATCCCTTCAAGTATTCAAATAGGACACCAGTTTTTTCATGCAGAGAAAAGAAAATCAGTTTATAATAGGGCAAAAGACAGTTGGATTGACTGTCCTTGTTTCTTTAAATAGACGTTCCTTCTTTATTACCCATATTTGCTAGGTGTCTGAAACGCCCACTCGATTAACAATTTTCAACATTATTATTATATTTTTGCAACAAATGGCGACATTTTTTATGTCAAATTCACTAAAAAGTACACTTTTTGCATTAAATGGATTTAATATTTATTGACACTTTATTATTATGTAAAAATATTAATATAATAAATATCCTCATACAATCTAATTGACTGTGTGTTTTGTAATAATTAGTTGGCTAAAAGAATAGTTATCATAAGCAGGGCAAAGTCGAGAATGATCCAGTCACCTTATAACCATATGCTTGCCTCTTGTGGACAATAACAAAGTTGTAAGAATTTGTGGACTGCTGACGAATAAGAAAAGTGTAGCACGCACTTTGAGTGTTAAACTCTGACACTGGACACAAAAACAAAAAGGACACTCACCTCTTCACACTGCTCTCGATGACAATAACATACACTTGACGAGGCAGATTAATCTTCACTTTTTTCCACGTTCACTGTGTGATTTCGAAATGAATGCAACACGAACACTAAACACTTTGCCGTCAAGCAGGGCCGCGAGAAGCGGTGCCTGGAAGAGGCCCTTTAACCTTATTACACGACACACGCTTGCTCATACTGCTCATACTGACAGAACGGCCATTTGCCTTAAAAAGCGTCTAACTCACTTATTGTTTTCAATCAGTCGCCGCCTGCAGCTTATTACGACTATTTCTTTCTCAACGTGGTAACAGCTGATCGGATACAAGTAGAATTATTAACGTATATGAACATTCTGGCCCCATCTCTCGTTGTTGCCTGAAACTACAAAACTCGAGAGGTAAAAGGCAGAGTAGGAAATTTTTCTACTTTTTTTGTTCCATATTTATTGCAAGAAAATATCACATTTTCCTGCCGTAAAATGCATCTTATTTCGATTTTCATAAAGGTGAAAAATAATACTACAAAAAGAAGTATCTTAATTTCAAAATGTTTCTATAGACGCACTTTTTAGTTGAAATTTCTCAGTTATTGTCTGAGTATTATTAACTACCTATAATAATAATTATTAACACAGACACACAAAAAAAAGGTTTTTTGAATTGCTGAATCCGAATTCGAAGTCAGAGTTGACAAATTTGCTTAACCCTTTAACGCCCAAATGTACAAATTTTTGGCATGAAGTTTGAGGACTTATTTCGGTACTTAAAGATCAATAGAAAAATTCATCAATCTCATCATTTCTTATGTTTTCATATGCGTTCTATCCAATGGCGTTGTAAAAAAATCAAAAAATTAATAAACAAAAAAGTTATTAACGTTTTTTATAAAAAAAGTCAGATTTTTTTCAAATTTTTGTTTAATTTTCAATTTTTTATACTATGAAATAGCAGAAAAATAATTCCAAATGTTACAAATAACGTGACATAGATACCCTGTTTAAAAAAATTATTAAAATGGATAGGATTTGATAGAATTTTCTTCCTTCACTCCTTAAAAATCGAATCCAATTTAATCAAATATTGAAAATCCAATCCACTTCTATCCAAAGTAGAAAATTAAATCCATTCCTATCATAAGTTTTGATGTATTATCTATGAAAGTTAATAATATACTAAAATTCAATATTTTACTATCAAGAGTTTGGATACGAATTATATCAAATTCTATGAGTCGAAAAATCTTATAATTTTCTATCCATGAGTTTTGATTGAATACCTATCAAATTCTTTCCAAATGAAAATCTAATATTTCTCTATCCAAGATTTGGATACAAATTCTATCAAATTCTATGAGTCGAAAATTCTTATAGTTTTCTATCCATGAGTTTTGATTGAATATCTATCAAATTTTTTCCAAATATGAAAATCTAATATTTCTCTATCCAAGATTTGGATTCAAATTCTATGAGTCGAAAATTCTTATAGTTTTCTATCCATGAGTTTTGATTGAATATCTATCAAATTCTTTCCACATGAAAATCCATTATTTCTCTATCAAAAGGTTTGGATACAAATTCTATCAAATTCTATGAGTCGAAAAATCTTATAATTTCTATCCATGAGTTTTGATTGAATACCTATCAAATTCTTTCAACATGAAAATACTCTATCAAAGATTTGGATACAAATTCTATCAAATCCTATGACCCTAGATATCTTACAGTTTTCTATCCATGAGTTTTGATTGAATACCTATCAAATTCTTTCAACATGAAAATCCAACATTTCTCTATCAATGATTTGGATACATTTTCTATCAAATCCTATTATCTGAAACGTCTTATAACTTTCTATCTATGAGTCTTGATGAAATACCTATTAAACTCCTTCCACATGGAATTTCACTTGTCATGTCAAATTAAAAATGAACAAGCTTGAGTTTGGAATTTCCAACTCCAAATTTATATAGCACAGTGAAGGATTAATGTCATCTTGGTTTAATTTTGAATCGGGGATGCATTCTATTTGGAATTTTAAGTTTAAAATTAAAGAGTTTGATTAATCGCGAATTAGAATTCATAAAATTGTCATTTTCGCCAATTGTTATTTTTGCAAAGAATTATTATTGCAAATTTACATTTTTACAAATATATATTTTAGTTAACTGTTATTTTGCAAATTTGTTATTTTTGCAAACTTACATTCTTCGCAATTGACAGTTTTACAAATTGTTAGATACTTTTGCTAATTGTTATTTTTTGTTATTTTCTGCTAATTGTTGTTTTAAAATTTTATTTTTGCGAATTTGAATTTCTGGAATTGATATTTTTATGAATTTGTTACTGTTGCTATTTGTAATTTTGTCAATAGTAGGGTCAGACCAGCTCAACTGTGTTAAAAAAATTTCGTTGATTTTCTAAAATGTTAAAACTTTTATGAAAATCTGTAGTTCACAACGTTCACAACAAAACAATAAAACAATTTTAACCGTTTTTTTGAAATTTTAAATTTTTGTTATTTTTTTTTGCATTAACAAAATATTACAAAATTTAAAAAAAATTAATAACTCAAAAGCCGTTTACACTAAAATAATGAAACTTACACTATTTACACAAAATTGTTCACTCTTTTAAAATAAAATATTTGCATGATTGTAAATTTAAAAATTCCATATTTTTAATAACAATTTTATTAACAATTTGAATTATTTATGTTTTCTACCGCTCCTGTTGCAATGAAACTCATAGGAAGTATACTCAATAGTCTCTTCTTGAAACCCAAAAAAAAATTTTGGTATTTTCAATTTGGAAAATGTACATAACGAATTTTTTTATTAAAAACGCGTGCCAACTCCACAGTGGGAAAAAGTTGATTGTTGTAGAAAATTCAGTTTAGAGGTTACAAATATTATTTGTTTTTAATAATTTTTTTTTAAATGAAAGTTTGTAAAATTGCGCACCGATTTGTGGCGGTAGAATTTCGAAAACTGTTAACTAATTTTTTTTACTTAACAATATATATGAACAAAAGAGAAAAAAAATTCCAAAATATTAGTTAACAAATGCGTAGCATTAATATTTTTTAAAGTTAAGATATCAGATTTAATCTGATGGGTGCACAATTTTATAAACTTTCATTTAAAAAAAAATTATTAAAAACAAATAATATTTGTAACTTCTAGACTAAATTTTCCACGACAATCAAATTTTTCCTATTGTGGAGTGGACGCGCGATTTTAATAAAAAATTCGTTATGTACATTCCAAATTGAAAATACAAAAATTTTTTTTTGGGTTTCAAGAAGAGACTACTGAGTATACTTCCTATGAGTTTCATTGAAACAGGAGCGGTAGAAAACATAAATAATTTAAATTGTTTATAAAATTGTTATTAAAAATATGGAATTTTTAAATTTACAATCATGCAAATATTTTCTTTTAATAGAGTGAACAATTTTGTGTAAATAGTGTAAGTTTCATTAATTTATTGTAAACGGCTTTTGAGTTATTAATTTTTTTTTAAATTTTGTAATATTTTGTTAATGCAAAAAAAATAACAAAAATTTAAAATTTCAAAAAAACGGTTAAAAGTGTTTTATTGTTTTGTTGTGAACTACAGATTTTCATAAAAGTTTTAACATTTTAGAAAATCAACGAAATTCTTTTAACACAGTTGAGCTGGTCTGTCCTAGTCATTTAGCGAATTTTAATTTTTACGAATTTTCTGTTTTTTATTTCGCTTAATGTTATTTTTTGCAAATATTTGCAAAAAATTACAAAGCGGTCAAATGACATTTGAGCAAAAAGGCCATAGCAGTATAAGCATGTAAAAAGTGCCCCCTCTTGGATTGGGTCCATATTTAGGGAATAATTTTGACCTATTATGAGACTTATTTTCACCAAGTTTTAACTCGAAAAAAATTTTTGTTTTTGAGTTATACAATTTTTTTTGAAAAATTCAAAAAAATTCAAAAATTTTTTTTCCCTCCAAAATGGTTGAACCGATTTTCATGAAAAAATTTTTTTTTGTACAATACAATATGAACAGTTAATAAAAAAAAATTTTCGACCAAATTCTAACAAAAAAAGTCAGTAAAAAGTCAAAAAAAAAAATTTTTTTTAAATTTTTTTTTAAAAAACATTTTTTTTTTATTGGAATTTTTTTTTGCACCACCGCCATTTTTTTTCTATAAAATAATAGTCATTTCAAGAGTAACGTATATTTTTTGCAAGATGATTTAAAGGGTACTTCATACTTTAAAAAATAAAAAACCGATTTTTTTTTCCTATATAAATAAGGGGTCAACATTTTTTTAAAATTAAATTAAAAATTAATTAATACTTAAATTGAATTTCTAAAAAAGTTAATAATATATGCCTGTTTATTGTAAATATTGATTTTTTAGTCAACTTTTCAAAAAAATTTACAAAAAAGAATTTTTTTTTGAAGTTTTTTCAACTTTGGCATATTTTTTAATAATTGTAGAAAAAATTTGAAATTTACATAGGTTTAAGTTTTATCTTTAACTTAAGACCAAAAGAGTTTAAAAATCTTAATCGGTTCGTGAGATCCCAATATATATAGAAAATATCTACTGCTTTGATTCAAAAATAATATTTGTTTGAATAATTGTGTTTAATTCAAATATATTTTCTGTTTTGGTTTAAACAAAGAATATGTTTAAAAATGTTATGTTTGATCCGAACTTAAATGTTGATTAGAAACAATTTAAAATCAACCATAAATTTTGTTCGAATTGAATATATTATTTCTATAAATGAACCAAAAAATATGTTCGAATTAAACTGAAATATGTTTGACTGTATAGCAAAGATATTTTAAGTTTGATTTAAACAAAATTTTTTTGAATCAAATAAACCGTTTTCTCAGTGATTGACATGTTTTTGGGCCGTGCGCGTGCAGCCGTACCGGTAATTCCCGACGGTAGTGTACGTCCATTTACTTTTTTAATAAACCTTGTACATACTAAAAAATCAATATTTACAATAAACAGGCATATATTATTAACTTTTTTAGAAATTTAATTTAAGTATTAATTAATTTTTAATTTAATTTTAAAAAATGTTGGCCCCTCGTTTATATAGGAAACTGTACTATTTAGGGGCCAAAAATCGGTTTTTTATTTTTTAAAGTATGAAGTACCCTTTCAATCATCTTGCAAAAAATATATGTTACTCTTGAAATGACTATTATTTTATAGAAAAAAATAGTGGTGGTGCAAAAAAAAATTTCAATAAAAAAAAATTAAAAAAAAATTTTTTTTTACTGACTTTTTACTGACTTTTTTTGTTAGAATTTGGTCGAAAATTTTTTTTTATTAACTGTTCATATTGTATTGTACAAAAAAAAAATTTTTCATGAAAATCGGTTCAACCATTTTGGAGAAGAAAAAAATTTTTGAATTTTTCAAAAAAATTGTATAACTCAAAAACAAAAATTTTTTTCGAGTTAATACTTGGTGAAAATAAGTCTCATAATAGGTCAAAATTATTCCCTAAATATGGACCCAATCCAAGAGGGGGCACTTTTTACATGCTTATACTGCTACGGCCTTTATTAAATATTTAATTAATATTTTTAACATAATAGCATATGTGACGCGACACGAGAAAAGGGACCTATCGTTAAAAAAATCGATTTTGAGATTATGGTGCTATTCAACAGATTATTCTTTGCTCTTTCACGTGAAAAAATCAAAAGTTGAAAAACTTAAATAGTGTTAATAATATAAAGCCCGAATTTTAAGCATGTACGCGTAAATACACGGGTTTTCTGCGCATGGCGGCGCTTTAAACGCTCTCCCTGTAAAATTCTCTTTTGCGGCGATAGGTCCCTTTTCTCGTGTCGCGTCACATATATTGCAAATCTGTATAAATATTTTAATTTCTGCTTGTATTTTCATAGGTACTTACAAAAATTATAATATTTTACATAAACTTACGTTTTCCAAAGTTGCAGTTTATATAGACAGGTCGAAAAATATTTCTCACGTCGATTCGATAGCCGCGGTCGTTAAGCGTTTAGATAGATAGGTCCCCAGTGGGCACAAAGACGAAAAACGTTCTTTAAACGTCTGTAGAACGTTTAATGTCTGCCAATTTATGTTTTAAGAACGTCCGACTGTTCCAAAAATGTTTCAGAACATTCGGATGTTCTTTGAACGTAAATTGTCAGACATTAAACGTTCTACAGACGTTTAAAAAACGTTTTTTGTCTTTGTGCCCACTGGGTCATAGGTGCGGGGTTCTATTTCCATAGGATACAAGTTTTAATTTAATTCTTCCAGTTTAATTAAAATGTTTGTATGTTTGGAGTGTGCTAAGAATATAATGTTATTAATGGTCATGAGAATCTTTTATTATTTTTTCCAGAAATATTTTTTTTAAAACGTATGTTTTCAATTGTGACCACCTTGGATACAATAGGAAAGAACTTTCTGTCATTTTTCGATATAGGATTTGATAGAATTTAAATCAAAAAATCTTATTGGATTGGAAACAATTTTTAATAATCAATTTTGATAGAATTTGATAGGACTTTCTTTGAAATCAGTGGGACAACATGGGACAATTTTCGGATAGACAAAGTATTGATTTGGATAGACTTTCTATTAAAAGTATGTGATAGAAACTGATTGTAATTGTTGAAAATTTTGGATTCAGAAACACGATTGAAATGAAAAGAAATTTTTTTCTTTCCATTTCTATCAAATTTTTTAAACAGGGTATATAACCTAGAAGATAGGACTATAGAGAAAATTAAAAATTAAAATGTCGGCTCAAAAATGGAGTCTGAAGTTCAAATTTTTTTGCAAAATATCACCCGAAAGTACGAAATTGTTCAAAGTATTTAGATTAGTTTGAAACTTGTTACTTGCGGGTTTTTGGGGTCGCTGATCACGAATCTGAAGTCCAATTTTCAAAATTTAAGGTGTCGGATCCAATATGGCGGAAAATTTTTCTAAAAACTCATTCAGGGTGGCCACATGTCAGTAAAGTCAGTAAAGTCAGGGAAATGTCAGGGAAACAAATTTTTTGCCAGGAAAGTCAGGGAAATGTCAGGAAAAAATTTTTTGTCAGGGAAATTAAGAAAATTGATAATATTTTCGACATTGCAACAAAATACAATAATTTTTAATACTTAAAAAAGTACAACCTATTTTGATTTTTATAATGCGAAAAATAACTATAAACAAATCTTTCATAAATTGTTTGTGAATTATTTTTAATATAATTAAATTTTTCAAATATTTATATAATAAAAACCTTTTTGAGTAGTTGAATTTTTGTAAAATTTAATAGCAAATATTTAATTAATTTCAAGTATTTATTTACAATTATTTTTGAAAATGAATTTTGGAAGAATTTTAATTGCAAATTTTGAAAATAATTAAAATATCAAAAATTTTAATGAAAATTAGCTTCTAATTTTTTAAAATTAAATATTTTCAGTATTTTTAATTACATATTTCCAAAAATTCAAATACATACAAAAATAATAACATTTTAGAATTCTTTTTAACATTTTGGAAAAAAACACACTGAAAAACTTTTTGTTTAAAAAATTAATAGAATTCATTTCAAACTTTAATATGATGCATTTGAAACAGGGGAAAACGATGTTTTTATGTTATTTAATCGTACGAACGTATCAGCTTTTAACAAAGTAATACAAAAAATTAGTATGGTCCGTCCCAATCTTTAGTATAAACCATATTAATAGTTGATACTTTAATACGATTAAATAACATAAAAACATCGTTTTGCCCTGTTTTACATGATCATGTTACATTTTAAAACACAAAGTCTTTCCGTGCAGTCAAGTACAAAAACTTTTAATTAAAATTTAAAAAAAATTAATTAGTTTTGTAAATTTTACAAAATTTGCTTTAAGAAATTTAATTATTTTCGAAAAATTAAATTAAATTATTTTTAAAAACTACACGGAAAAACCTTTGAGAAGTCTGCCTTCCCACTGTCACAAAATTTCGCTTCTCACTGCATGGAAAGTCTGATCGCCCGCCACTGGGTGCGTAGCATTACCGTTTTCTATAGACAAACTTCCCAAAAAGTTTAGAAAATTACAACTGGGTACGTTGGTCACCCAGTTTGGGAGTGCAGATGAACAAGTTTAGTGGTGGCGTTGACGCATAAGTTTCGGGTGAGCAGACTGCTTAAAGGTTTTTCCGTGTATACACGGAAAAAAAAACTAATTCAAACGGATAGAAATGAATTAAGATTTTTGGCAGAAAGCGGGATTCATTCAAGCTTTTTGTATATTCGATTGAATTTGCCTGAATTTGTGCAAACGAATTCGCATTCGAAAGAAATGACCAAGGCATGCATTGAATTCGTGCTGGCGAATTAAAAAAAATTAAAGGCCCCAAAACTTGTCCATTGAATTAGTAAGAATAGAAGGTTTGGAATTTCAATACAGTTTGACGAATTCAGGAAAATTGCAACATAGCTCCAATTCGTATTTGTCACAAAGCGGGATTCACTGAAGCTCTTTGTGAATTCTTTTTAATTTATTTCAATTAGTTTTTGTTTACTGGGTAATTAATAATTTTTTAAGATTCAATTATCTACGAACAATGTAAATAAAAGTTTATGAAAATTTACTTTTTGAACTTATTAAAATTTTTGAGAAATCATATGTTTATAATTAAAATTCTTTAAAAATTTAAATTGTTTGGAAATTTTTCAAAATTAAAAATTATTATCTTTCAAAAATTATTTTAAAAATATAATTGAATTCTAGAAGAATTTTTGGGAAATTATTTAAATTAATTGATTCAGAGATAAAGCTTAATTAAAAAATGTAAAAATTAATTGAACTCAGGAAGGGTTATAACTTTAATTTTTAGAAATTATTTAAATTGATAAATTTTACCCATTTTCCGTAAACATTCATATTTTCCTGTAAAAAGAATTTTGTCAGGGAAAGTAATTTTAATGTCAGTAAATTGTCAGGGAAATTCATAAACTGAAACTTGTAGCCACCCTGTCATTAGATTCGCTTGAAACTTGTTACTCGGGGGTTTTTGGGGTTTCTGCACTGAAAAAAATATATTTATGGTACTGCCATAAATATGGCCAATTCTCACATATTATATTGGTGGATATGGAACAGCCATATACGCAGTGTAGAACAGCCATATATATGTATGTGAGAGACAGTAATATGTATGTGAAGAACACCAATACTGTATTTGATAAACAGAAATACAGTATTGCTGTTTCAGCTTTACGTCCTAACCATACTCGTATGATAAAATCGACAATATCATTTTCCTCAGTGTGATTATGAATCTGAAATCCAATTTTCAAAATTCAAAATGGCGGATCCAATATGGCGGACAAATTTTTTAAAAACTCATTTTGTAAACTGTGCAATGCCTATTTTTAAAAACAACGTTTTGCAAAAAAACATAATTAAAGGTTAAAATAGTATGTTAAGTCACAAAACAAATTTGAAAATTCGTTCGCCATACTGGATTCGCCATTTTGAATTTTGTAAATTGGACATTAGATTCGTAATCGGTAGTGTTGCCGCAAGACGAGACAAGACGAGATTTTTTTAAATCTTGTCTCGTCTTGGAATGTCAAGACTACATTCAACTCGTAGGGGAACATAGTCGAGGTCGGCCCACTTTTTGACTTTTGTTTATAACTTTTTTTAAAAAATGAATTTGGACAATTGAAGTATATATGCAGGGTTGCCACGCAACCTGGGAACCTGGAAAACCTGGAAATGTCAGGGAATTTTTATAAACCTTGAAAAAACCTGGAAAAGTCAGGGAATTTTGATTGGAATCCTGGAAAATTATTGTTTTCTAAAGTTATTGTGCTTATTCTTGAAATCTAATTTTTCTTTAATTCAATTTTCTTAATTCAAATTTCTTAATTCAATTTTAAAAGAGTTGCCTTTACAATATAATATCTCTTCGCGATAATTCAATTATTTTCATAAATCATCAAAAAATTTATAGATTTACAATTATTTTCATAAATAATAAAACTCATCGCAAAATTTCAATTATTTTTAATACAATTTTAATGGAATTTCTCGAAAAATGTTTAATTATTCTTAAAAATTTTATTCAAATTCATCAAAGAAATTCAATTATTTTCAAAAATTTTAGTGAAATTCTTTTTAACAATTCAATTTTTTTTCCAAAATAATTTTAATAAAATTCTTCGTAGAAATATTAATTTTTATAATTTATCAAAATTCAATTATTTTCAATATCTACTATTTCAATAAAATTTCACAAAAGAATTCAATTAGGTATACCTAATAAATATATTTAAAAAGAAATATTATTAAAAAATTCATCTAAAGAATTCAATTATTTTCAAAAGTAATAAAATTCTTCGCAGAAATTCAATTATGGTCAAAAGTTTAAAAAATTTATCGTCAAAATTTCAATTATCTTTATAAATATTAAAATTTTTCTCCAAAATTCAATTATTTTCAAAAATTTTAATGAAATTCTTCTTAACAAATTCAATTTTTTTTCAAAAATTATCCTCCAGTCAATGATTTTCAATATCTACTATTTTAATAAAATTTTCCAAAAGAAATTAATGCAAATTATAAAAAAATAATGCAATTATTTAAAAATTTCTTAATAAAATTCTTTATGAGAATTCAATTTTGAGAAACATTCAGTTATTCAATAAATTATTTATTTTTGTATTACAAATAATTAGGTATTTAAAAAGAAATATTATTAAAAAATTCGTCTCAAGAATTCAATTATTTCCAAAAGTAATAAAAATTTTGAAAAATAAAATTATTCTTAAAAATTTTATTGAAATTCGCCAAAAGAATTTTAATTACATTAAAAATTTGTTGATAAAATTCTTTAAATGAGAGTTGAATTTTAAAAAACATTCAATTCTTCAATAAATTATTTTTTTTGTATTTAAATAATTGAATTGACGTAGAATTTTCTAATAATAATTGATTCAAATATGAATTTCAGTTAAAACTTCAGATAATAATTGAGTTTTGAAAATGTTTTAAATTATAATCTTTGAATGTTTGAATTATTCATACTTCCCAGTAAACGAAAACTAATTGAAATGAATTAAAAAGAATTCACAAAGAGCTTTCGTGAATCCCGCTTTGTGACAAATACGAATTGGAGCCATGATGCAATTTTCCTGAATTCGTGAAACTGTATTGAACTTCCGAACCTTCTATCCGTACCAATTCACTGGACAAGTTTTGAGCCTTTAATTTTTTTCAATTCGTTAGCACGAATTCAATGCATTCCTTGGCCATTTCTTTCGAATGCGAATTCGTTTGGACAAATTGGTACATATTGAATTAAATTCAATTGAATATACAAAGAGCTTGAGTGAATCCCGCTTTGTGACAAATACGAATTGGAGCCTACCAAAAATGTTAATTCGTTTCAATTCATTTGAATTAGTTTTTTTTTACTGGGTTTTAACTTAAAATTGTGTAGATTTAATTTTTTTGTAAAAGTTGAATTGATTTTTTTTTGAAGTTATTTGAAGTTTTTATTTTCTAATATATATTTAATTGAAGAATTTCTGAGTACTTGAATAATCGATGAAATTTCGTAAAATTGAATTATAAACAAAAGGATTTGAAAATGTTGAAAAAAATTTTTCAGAAATTATTAATAATAATTAATTTACACTTTATAAAGAAGAATTTTAGTTAAAAATTGTGAAAAACAATAATTGAATTAAAATAATGAAAGTAATTTCTAATAAGTTACAGTAACAATATTCTTATAATAATAAACTAATGATTTTGTCAGTCGGCCATCTTTAATTATTATAAAAAAACATGAAGATATCGATTGCTCCGAGTCGAAGACTCCACCGAAAAAAATGCCTAGGACCCGTATATCAGGAATTGACTAGGTTTCCTAGTTACGAGAGGAGCCAACTATAGAATCCTGGTCAAAGTTATAAGATTCAAGCATAGTTAAAGTGACCAGGAAAATTAGTCGATGTAATCAGGAAAAAATAGTCAAATTGACTAGGAGAATAATATTAGATTTACACTGTGTATCATAATAATTATTTGAAATTGCTAATCAAATTCTTATTATCAAATAAAAGAGAAAAACTAATTAAAAGAAAAAAGAAAAAAATTAATTATTGTATTTGAACATATTTATATATTTGACTTTGTATTTATATACCTTAGAATTAATTTAAACTTATGAAATAAATATTTGACGCAGGGGGGACGCGAACACCTGAACCTAACGAATACGCACTTTGAAACCCGGAACGATAACCACTACACTAAACACGACTTGGTATTTTAATTTTTTAATAGACACTAGATTTTCGAGTCAAAATACAATACTTAATCAGATGATGTTTTATACATTTCAAGTACACAATTTTATACACTTGTCAAAAACTATTTATTTTAAATTATTTATGCCATTCAAATGAAAATAAATTTAAATGCATAAATTATTGCAAAGGTAAATTTTCAAACACACTGCGCGATTAAAATAGTAAAAATGTTGTCACCACGTGCGTAAAAATTTCGACGATTTATATTGAAACCTAACCAAAAGAGTCCGAAAGAATTGACTAATATAATTAAATAGTTTACTTTCTAAAACATGGACTATCTATATTTCCAGAGGTTCCGAGAAACCAGCAATTTTGATGTATGTAAGAACTCCATTTTATGTACAAAGAATAGACGCGAGTAATGATAAAAAATCGACGCGAAAGATATAGAGGTAAACACTGTCAGAACAGAAGCAGACGCGTGCGCATTATGGAAATAGGCAAAATTACTAAAATCCTAGTCAATTTGACAAGGATTTGCAGGGTTGTTTTTGCCAGGCTTGAATTTGTTGAATCAACCTAGCGATCCCAACCATAATGATTAGGAATCCTTATCCTTATTTGAATTAAAAATTTTGTAAAATATAAATGTAGTTTTAAAAACCTGGAAAACCTGGAAAAGTCAGGGAATTTGAAATGATCAAAAGCGTGGAAACCCTGAAAATAAAATAACATCTTTGGAGTTACGGAAAATTGATTCTTTATTGCTTACAGTTTGTAACTTAATGAAATAACAAAATAATAAAAATAAACAATATAAAAAAAATAAATAAATAAATAAAAATTTGTACTGAAATATTAATAAAATTAAATAAAAATATTAATAAGATGATCAATTATATTATGAGTTATACAGAATTGCAGTTTTTGCAAATGAAATAGCTCGTCCTCATCTTTGCGCATTTTAAACACAAAGTGGCCGACCTTGACAGAAAGTAACATTACCGAATTGTTGTAACCAAAAAGAAATATGTTTCGGGATTCGATTTTTCACTTTGATTTTTAAGTACCGAAATAAGTCCTCAAACTTCATGCCAAAAAATTGTACATTTGGGCGTTAAAGAGTTAAGAAGGAGGAGTTTAAGTTTTATTTTAATTGGTCTAAAACATCCATTTTTCTTTTAAGATTGGAATTATATGTTTTATTTTTAAATATTAATTTTTTCTCTATTTTGTTTAGCTCAACCAACAAATACCCAGTGAGCACAGGGACGTCTAAAAGAAGGCTTAAAGACGTCCCTTTTTGTCCGCGGACAATTCAGGCGCTGATCCAGGGGGGCACAGTGGCATGCCCCCCCCGAGAATTCAAACTTCCTGGAATTTTTTAAATAAAAATTCCATTTATATAAGGTCATCAAGCTAACGTCTAGCAGATGGCCCCCCCAAGAACCTTGTCTGGATCCGCCCCTGGGACAATTTGGGGACAATGATGGTAATGTCTCTGAGTCATCAAAAAGACAACTAAAAGACGTTCTAAAGACGTCTTTTGGACGGCTAAAAGACATGAAAGGGACGTCTAAAAGACGTCCTTCTTTCATTCCTTCAGATCTTAAATAGACATTTCTTTTATAACATTTTCTAAGTTGAAACTCAGTAATATTGTGTTAAATTTATTATAAGTTTAATTTTATTTTTTCTAAAATGTGGAGAAATAATGAAAAAATTCCTACGAAGCTGGGATCGAACTCAGATACCATGGGCTTGAAGCACCTTTTTTCATTTATTTAAACAAATATTAGAATTTACAAAGATATAACGCAATAAATAAATAAAGAGCGCCTTTACATTTTGGCGGTTAGTCTTGTGGTGTCAAACAGATTAGTTTCATTTCGTCGACCTACGTTTTCTGTTTGTTTTTATTTTGATTGACAGTGTCCTTGCATATAATTGTGTTGTTTTACACAACGCATTATTATTACATTTTATTCAGGAAAAGTTGACGCAATACAATTACGTAGCAACAAAAAAAACTGATTTAATCAATGAGTTTTTCAAAAAAGAGAAAAAAAGAGATATTATAAATACGATGACGAATTACAATGGATAGCTGTTGATGTTAGTTTAATTATATAAATTAATTCTCTTAATTCTCTCTATAATTTAATTCTCTTGTTCTTTCTTACTATTATTTTCTTGCGAAAGTTTCCTACTGTAATTATTTCTTATTATATTTTTTTGTATTATAATTTTTTGTTCTTTTTCCATTTATTTAGTGTGAGATTCCTACGAGCATAGTCACTTAGTCGATAGATCCATTGGATGGTCATCTGACAAGTGGCATGTCGAGGGATCGCTTCCGACTTTACTCCCCCATCTCCACCCTTCCTCTCGGTTGAGGGGGGGGCGGATAGTGGGGGAAGAGGATCGAGTTTGCATACCCATATGGAGAACAATATATGCTCGTAACTTTATACAATTTACAATAGGATTATTTAGTAATAGAATACATTTTGTTATTACATTTTCTTTATCGTGTATTATTATAATTTTTAATTCAATTTTCAATTTTTTTTTGTAAGATTCGTATTTTTTTTATTTTTTGATTTAGTTATTACGCGGTGCAACAATTTTATAACAAATCAATTTTTAATATTAGGAAACAATTTTTTCATTTTTTTCTTTCCTTTTTTATTTTTTTTCTTTTTAATAGAAGGAAACAATAATGAATTTGTCAAAATTGATTCCTCTTTAAAATATTGAGGATATCAGTATAAATAATTAAAAGTTATTGAAGGTGAGGTGATCCCTCAACAAGCGAAAGAAGGATTAAAAACGGAAATATTCGAAATATCAATGTGCAAATAATCGTGCAAGAGAAATTTTCGTGACTCATAACATTATGTATTATTCTCGAGAGTACAGCTAAATAATTCTTTTGATAGATAATTTTCAATTTATATCAACCAAATGCATTTGCTTAATCAACTTCCCTCTCTCTCTCTCTCATCGAAAATGAAACAGAAGAGGTGGGAAAATCATTTACTTGTCGACCACATGCGATCATTCTTGAACTTTCAGAAGTTAATTTCGAGAGTTGAAGAATGTTTCGCTTGTTTAATAAATAACCCTGTCCCGCTTTCCGTGTACTATTTTTCGTTCTCTAGCTTGTCTTAATATATGGTAAAGTATCGGGATACCGCCCTCACCCATGACAAATCCTTTTCTGTCCAGATATACAAATGTCTCCGGTGACAAATTTCCACTGTTTATTAATTGAGTTATATTATTTTCATTTTGTAAATACGGTAATGAAATATTAGGATTGACGTTGTTCCTCATTGACCTCGAGATATGATCTCTAATGAGGCCAATGATGAACCCGTCAATCCTAGGAATATTTGCCATGTTGTACAATTTGCGTTTCGTGACATGTTTTTCGAAATCTGCCTCCGCATCTCTGAATAATTTTAGGCACGTGCAGAGGCAGTTTCTTTCGAAAATTCGGAGTTTCTCCATGTATAAGGGCGATATCCCGAACCATATTTGGCAACCATATGTAAGTATGGGCCTAATTAGTAACAAATAGCAAATTACTTTTACTCTCGCATTAAGTTTACTCGATAAAAATATATTTTTGTGGTGAAAGAAGGCATTTTTAGCCTTTTCAAGTGTTATCTCGATGCTAATTAAACTTTATTCTGTCGTCAATATGCACCCCTAGATATTTAAGTAGTCTTGAGTGGGGGATTGTAGTTCCGGTTTCATTTTCTGCGGTGATTTTGAACTCGCCCCATCCCTCCCTATTTTTTTTGACATGTTATCGATCAAAGGTCTGAAAAGTATCGTTTCACATTTGTCGAAGTTGCATTTCAGCTTCCACGTATTGAAAAAATCAGTAATTTTGTGGAAGGCGTCCTGCAACTCGACTTTTGCTAGATAAGTATTTTTGTTTTTAGAATAGATCACTAGGTCGTCCGCGAAACCTATGCCCTTCAACCGGGGGGAGGAGTTTATGCCATACATGTTCAACACATCACTCATGAATATGTTGAACAATAATGGCGAGCTCACAGCCCCCTGTTGAAGGCCATCCCAGTGTGCACGTTCCGGAACAATTCCGGAACCGTTCTGTAACTGTTCTTTATTTCCATTAATTGTTACAGAACAGTTCCAGAACGTGTACACTGGGATCTTTCAGTGTGTATTTTTTACTTCTAATCTTATCGTTAATGGAAACAAACATCTCTTTACCATTGATCATGTTCCACAACATTTTCAGCATGTAGTCTGGGACACCCTTTTTTATTAGGCGAAATAGGATGCCTTCTATCCACGCCGAGTCAAAAGCCTTCTCTAAATCGATTAGGCATGCAGCTGTTACTTCATTATTATTTAGGTTATTAGCTATGTCCGAGGTAAATTTTGTAACGGCATGTGACAAGTGAGATCGTTAACTTTGTAGAGGTTCATATCTGTCTTGAACGGCTGAGGTGCTTAAAGCGCAGTGCTTCAGGCCCAAGCTATCAGAGTTCGATCCCAGCTTCGTAGGAATTTTTTCTCTATTTCTCCACATTGTAGAAAAAATAAAATTAAACTTAAAATAAATTTAATACAATATTACTAAGTTTCAACTTAGAAAATGTTATAAAAGAAATTTTTATTTACGATCTAAAGGAATGTAAAAAGGACGTCTTAAAAACGTCTTTTAGACGTCCCTTTTATGTCTTTTAGACGTCCAAAAGTCGTCTTTAAGACGTACTTTAGACGTCCTTTCTTAAGTCTTTTAGACGTCTTTTGGGCCAGACATAGAACGTCTTTTAGTTTTCTTTTTGATGACTCAGAGACGTTACCATCATTGTCCCCGAATCGTCTGCGGACAAAAAGGGACGTCTTCAAGACGACCCTGTGCCCACTGGGTAAGTATTAAGAACACAGGCCCAAAAATGTTCTATGACAATAGTATTGACATCTTCATTCATGGGCGAATGCAAACACAAGTCAGAAAGTGTTAAAACGCTTAAAGCCAACCATTGTTGTTCAAGTATATCTCGATCTGCAGATTGGTCTGAAAATTTTTTTATTGTTAATGCACATTCTATCTTCAATGTTAAATTAGGGGAAGTGTTCCGGTTGTGGGCACCCTTTTGTTTTTGCCTCATAACATTTATCCATGTGCATATTATACAAATATATGTGTACGAATTTAAAGCTAGAGGTCTAAGGTGACTGTCAGTGAAGGAATTAAATTGATTCCTTTAAATAAAAAAGTTTTATTAGAAATTTAGTGAAATGGGAATTTTTTGACAAAAAAAATTTTGTACCCGGTTGTGGGCACCCTTGAAAAATCCGCTAAAAATGGAAAAATATTTAAGGAAACCAACACAAATAAAGAAGAAATGAAAGTTTCTTTATTTTAAGAGAATTTGCCGGGATAAAGAACAAAAATGATGACACGTTTTCACACTATGCTCATCGCTAACAAAAGCATAATGCTTGCATGTGAAGTAGCTAGTACGCATACCATAACGCACTTCTAATGCACTGAACGACTATATTCATCGCATTTAATGGAGTTTGCGGCTGTCACTTTCCTTGGCAGAAAGTTTAGATAGATGAGACAGTAGTCCTCATCATTGTCAGATGGTAGAGCCTCCTTAACATAAAGGTGCCCACAACCGGGAATGACAGTCATTTTTTAAAAAGACCAACACATTTTGTGATGCAGGATTTTGGTTAAACACGAAGGTAAATCACAAAATATAATGACAACACTGCAAAAAAAATTAAACCCTTCTTTTCTGAACGAATCTACACCCATATGTTGCTCTTCGAAAACAATACAAAATTACTTTTTTATTTATTTAATGCAAATTTTCTTTATTATGCTCACAGCTATTACACAAATGCATATATTTGTTTCGTTATCAATACGAAAAGTCCGTATTGTCAACGAACACGACTTGCAATACTTAGATCAGTAAAGTCTGCTTGCCGTCGAAGTTTACGTAGGGGTGCCCACAACCGGCGCACTTCCCCTATAATATTTTTAAAAGAATTTAAATCTTAAATTGAAAAATAATTTTCTTGTTTGGTTAAAGAATAACTTTTTTATAAAAATAAGAAATACTTTATATGACATTATAATCTAATTAAGAATAGAATTCATACCTTTTTATTAATTTTAAAAATAAATTTATATATTATTAAGTTCAAAAGCTTACCTAAGTCTAAAGAAAGTTGGTCAAATGTTGGTCTGAAGATTTTCGTTAAAACTAATTTTGAAGAAAAATTCTTTATTTTTTATTTTATCTTTATTTTTTTAACTCCAATATTGAGAGGTATCCCAGTGGGCAAAAAACCATCATTGTCTTAAAAACTTTCCAAAAACGTTTTTAGAACGTTTCATGTCTGACAAATAACGTCCCAAAAATGTTATATGTTTCTAAAACTTTTTAAAATCAATGGAACGTTTTTGGAATATTATTTGGCAGACATGAAACGTTCTAAAAACGTTTTTGAAACGTTTTTAAAACAATTATGGTTTTTTCCCCACTGGGATTCGATCAAGGAGTTGATGACATAATACTAGTAAATAGTTTCCACAATTTGAACGCACAGTGATTATCGTTCTTTGAAAAATTTGAAGAGTATTTGAAAGCTGAGAAAAGTTTTCTCCAAGCTTAACTTGATCAATCGGTATTAAATTATTAGAAGAATTTAATGCAGACTGCAACATTTCAACTTCATCCAGTCTTAGAGTTCCAGGATTGTATGTTTCTGCGATTGCTCTCTCCTTAATAACACGTCGGGCAATAGAAAACACTAAATTGGGGAGATCACCGTAAAGCTTCGTTATGTCTCATTAGTATTTTCGAACGCTAAATTCATTCTATCCACATCTTTTAGTGTACTCTTCAAAAAGGTCAAATACAGTAGGTTTCAATTATGCTTTCTTAGTTTGAAAGTGTCGCACTCATATGTTTCCATGTATAAGGTCGATAAATTGATTAACCTTAAATCAGTTGGATTCACTGATGCTTCTCTTGAAAAATATTCGCGAAGATCGTACCACTGATTTACAATTATAGACGAAACTGGAAGCCAAATTAACCAAAGTGTTTTTGACAGACTTTGCAGTTTTTGAGGAGCCTTCCCTTCTTCACTCCTTGTCTGAAAATTAAAAATACAATTTTTCCACTTAAATTAAATTGACAATCAAATATAAGTAAAAACCAAAAAAAACTTACCTTGAAAAACTCTGCATATTCTTCTTGCCTTTTACCACTATGACAAAACCAATTATAAGTCTCGTTCAGGATGTAAGTAAAGTGATTAGGTAGTGTTTTATATGCATATTCTGCACATTTGTCAATACTGTGGCAAACACATTTAACTAGTTGCAAACTTGGTACTAGCTTCTTCAGATGAGTATACATGGAGTTATCTTTACCACACATATTGGGAGCACCATCAGTACCAATAGCATGGAGTTGATCAATGGGAAGACGAATGGTTTCGAGGTACTTTATGAGATCTGTCGCTAATTGTTCCCCAGTACATTTAACAACTTTGACAATGCCAAGAAAGTCCGTCATCATTTTCTTATGTACTTTGCTAAAATAACGGATTTTGAAAAGTACAGAAGCAAAGGCTTAGGGGAAGTGGAGTTCCTCTGGATTCCGGCTCATGCTGGAATCCCGAGGAACGAAGAGGCTTATAGACTCGCAAAAATCGCCACAGAATTTCCAATCTCTATGAGAAACCAATTGGTGTTTGATGATATCAAAAAACTTATCAGAAGTGATCTTGGGGATTGGGGAAAACTTTTATGGCCATTCGGCCTAATTTCAAATAATATTTATTTTAGACATATTAACGTTAAGACGAAAAGACCGTGGCTTACAAATGTAAATTTAAATAGATCGCTAATTTCTCTAATCACAAGACTAAGATCTGGACATGTACGTACGGCTGATTTGTTTCAGAGATTTAATTGGAATATTGACTTACCTTGTATTTACGGATTTGAATATATGTCATTAAATCATATTTTGCGTGATTGTCCGCTTTACAGCAATGAGAGATATCGATTTTTGGAATTTTTAAGCAGTTGTGAATCTGATACCACTGATCCGACACACAGTGTGCCTTTTTCTGAAAATGTGTTCAAAACCTAGTACACGGAGAGAAATCTGCTGCTAATATTACTCGAAAGAGCACATTACTTAAATTGCTTAACGTTTCTCTTATAGTTTTAGCATGGATTCATATACTTATTGTAAAAATACTTTCAATGCAATAAGCATAAGAGACAGTAGCTAATTTTGCACGAAATCTTTATTATAAATACAAAGAGAACGTGCTATAAAAGTATTAGATTCTTCTTATAAGAATCGCTCGAACTCCGACTGATTTTCAGGCGGACTTTATACAATACAATACTTGTTGCTGTTATAAAAAGATAATATTTATTTAATAGTAAGTATATTATTTAAAAATTATTGCATTTTTATTCGTGTTTGAATATATAAGCAACATGTGAAAATTGTTAGGTTATGTTATTGCAAACGTCACCGCTTTGTACGCGTTCCATTCCTCGAAACCATCCAGAGAAATATGTGTGTATGTGAGTTATATGTGCGTACACGCAAGTAAGATTGTGTTGTATAAAGTCCGCCTGAAAATCAGTCGGAGTTCGAGCGATTCTTATAAGAAGAATCTAATACTTTTATAGCACGTTCTCTTTATATTTATAATAAAGATTTCGTGCAAAATTAGCAGCTGCTTTTTGTTTTTATTGCATCGAACTCTCCATTACATTAAATAGATGATTTCGTATATAAATTATTATAACCTCAAGCTAAAATTCTATTCAGCAGTGACTAATAAAATTTGTAAAGATTCTGCAAGCAATAATAGCAACAGATTTCTCTCCGTGTATCTATCTTTTGAAAGAATTAACGAAATTGAATGGTTCTTCGACGAAAATAAAGCCCTACTGGAAGTAAAAAGATAGAAAAAGATAGAATTTTGAAGATAAAAAGAGATAAAGATTTTTCGATACCTTTGAAATAGCCACTTTGCATACCCAAAATATTATACCTTTTTATCTCCAAATTTCTATCCCTTTTTATACCCTATTATCCCCTTATATCTATCTCTTTTTAAACCTATATACTTTTATCTCTTTTTATTTCTCTTTGCTGCAAATTTTTATCCTTTTTAATATATAAAGAATTAATTAACCAATATTATTGACAATATTAAAGAGTTTATGAAGTATTACAATTTCAATTGAATTTATTATTAAAAAAAATATTTTTAGAGTTTTCGTACTTCTATTTATAACCTATTTTTTACAAATCAAGTTAATTATTTATTTGTTATGAAATTATTATTTATTGTTTAAATCTATATTTCATTTTACATTATTAACTAACATTGTACACATAACACTTAAAACTAAATTTGAAAAATCTCGCACGCAGGAGGGCTCGAACCCTGAACTTTCGGGACGCAAGTCGAATACACGTGTCACACAGTTTTTTTTTAGAAAAAGATTTCTTTATTGAAACATTATTATTTTTGTACAGGCAATGTAGATGTCAATTAAAAAAAACATTGCTTATATGGATAATAATTAGAGTTGTGCAAAAAGCTCGAGGCTCGAGGCTCGAGCGAGCTTTTTCGAGCTTTTCATTTTTCGGGCCGAGCCGAGCCGAGCCTAATCAGTTCGAGCTCGAGCCGAGTTCGAGCCGAGCCGAGCTGTGTTAAAAGCTCGAATAGTTTCGAGTACTCGAGTTAATTCGAGTACTCGAATTTTTCGAGCACTCGAGGGAATTCGAGTACTCGAATTTTTTCGAGCTCTGAGTAAATTCGAGTTCTAGAGAAAATTCATAGAATTTTCGCATTTATTATATTTAGCAAATAGAAATATTGATTCAGTAATTCAAAAAAATTCGAAATTTTTTACTTATTAATAGTTTTTTTAGTAAGTCAAAAGCTCGAATCCATTCGAGTACTCGAAAAATTCGAGTACTCGAATTCACTCGAGTGCTCGAATTTAATCGAGTACTCGAATTTACCCGAGTACTCGAATTTTTCGAGTACTCGAAGTCACTCGAGTACTCGAAAATTTCGAGTACTCGATACATCGAGCCGGCTCGGGCTCGGCTCGGCTCGGCCCGAAAAAATTTCGGCTCGGCTCGGCTCGACTTTTCGAGCTTTTTGCACATCTCTAATAATAATCAGCCAATCCAAACCATCGGCAATCTACAGATTGCACTCGTAGTTTACAACATTTTATTGTTTGGTAAGAAGAACAATTTTATATATGTTAGGCAATACTTTGACATAAGTCAGGTGTATTGCGCTCTCTTTTTTTGTTTGTATCGTAAAATATTATGTGACGCAATGTGATAAAGGGTCTCATGTATACAACACACTGACACCTTTAGGTCTTAATAACAATATATAAATAACATTCATAACAGTAGATAAAAATTAAAAAAAAACAACAATTAGATAACAACAATTTAAATTTAACAACAAATACGCATAATAAATAACAGTAGTAATTTTTTATAATCATATTTTTTATATAGCATTCAGCCAGGGGTATTTTTTGGTGTTTAGCTGCGCTTTATCTAGCAAATCTTTTTTTTGAAGCGAGGTCGACAATACCATAGTAATATTAGGGGTATTATTTAGATCATATTTATTATATTTTAACTTTTTATCATACGCATGTCTTTTAATGTGATAAATTATAGGCAGATTTTTACCATCCTGAATGTACCCGCGCTGGTCCAGTCTAGGAAATGTCTCGAGAGGCAGGAACCCCTCTACTATCATTCTATCAATGATATCTAACTCTAATAAAAATGGTTCTTTTATCAAAGGATTCTCGTCGTTTTTTAATGTTAGGCTTACATGATTCCTTGTCAATTTTATAATAAAGTTGTCAATTCTCGATATATTCGATTCGTCATAAATTTTTTTGTTGGATATCATTGTTCTGAACTCAGTTTCAGGGTCCCTATGCCTGCCGAGGCACGCCCTCAAACAAACTCTTTCGAAGACTCTTAATTCTTCCATTACGTGAGGTGAAATATTGAACCAGACCATGCACGAGTACGTCAGGATAGGTCTAATTAATAAAATGTAGCATAATAATTTAACTTTAGAATCTAATTTTTTAGAGTAAAAAAGACTTTTCAGTGTGTAAAATGCTTTTTTAGCCTTTTCTATGCTACTGTATATATGTTGTCTAAAATTCAATTTTTCGTCAATTAATACGCCTAGATATTTGACTTTGTCTTTGTGAATTAAAATATTTTTATTTGTGGTATTGTCGACAATGTGGAAATTTTTCCATTTATTGACATTAATAGTTTTTTTTCAATTTGTTCATATTTGGGCGGAAGAGAATGGTCTCGCATTTATTTATATTAGGCGAAAGACGCCATGTGTCAAAATAATTTAAAATTAAAAAAAAAAGATTTTGTAATATATTCTTTGCCATCTCTATTTCGTCGTTTTCAATATAAATGATTAAATCATCAGCAAAACCAATGCTTCTTATCTTTTTGTTTATATTCATGTTATACATGCTTAGCAGGTCCGCTGTATAAATATTAAAAAGGATAGGGGAGTTGACAGCACCTTGCTGGAGGCCCTCCAGGAGATCAAAAGTGATATTTGATTTGAAATTGCCGTCTCTAGTTATTAGTTTTCTGCCCTTAAGAGAGTGCCAAAGGATTTTCAGCAAGTGAATGGGAAACCCCCTCCTTATCATTTTAAAGAACAACCCGTCCAGCCACACCGTGTCAAAGGCCTTCTCGAGGTCCACCACACTGAGAGAAGTCCAGGGCGTAATAGTTACCGCTAGACGTCGCTATAAGCTACTGTTCTTGTTGCGTTTGAGATGTTTCGAATCTAGGGCTCAGACGCCCCGAGTCTGTCAAACATTGTTCCCGCATGTGAGAGAACAACTCGTGACCGAAACTAAAAGTTGTAAGTAATCCCGCTTCGGGACGTTCCACGTTTTTTATCGGGGCTTGAGACGTCCCGATCGAGGGTTCACATAAGAACATTCAAAATTATCACTCAAGCCTCGCACGGGACGTATTAGTTCCCGGACTTCTCTCAGTGCAGACAGGCCGCGATAAGATTGCCTTCGAGGAAGGCCTTATTTATATCTGAGGTTAATTTAGTGATCGTGTGCATAGTAGAGATTTTACTTTTGAATCCAAATTGTTCGTTTGGAATAATTTTTTTTCTTTACAAAATTTGTTAATTGAATTATTGATAATTATTTCAAATAATTTACTAAGATTAGGAAGCAAACTACCCAGTGGGCACACTTGTTCAAAAGACGTCCTAAGGATGTCTTTTTGCGGACGTCTTTTGGACTTGTACAAAAAGAAGTCTTTAAGACGTCTTAAAGACGTCCTATTCATGTTCTATGTCTTGGCCATTAGATGTCTTTAAGGTGTCTAAAAGACGTCTTTTTCATTCAACATTTGAAAATAGAAAAATTTTCATAAATAGAAAATATTATTTTCTAAGTTCAACTTGGACTTAGAAATTCATGAATGTGGAATTCATTGGAATTTTTCTAAGTTGAATTCATTTCATTGACAAGTGAGATCGTTAACTTTGTAGAGGTTCATATCTGTCTTGAACGGCTGAGGTGCTTAAGGCGCAGTGTTTCAAGCCCAAGGAATCCAAGTTCGATCCCAGCTTCGTAGGAATTTTTTCATTATTTCTCCACATTTTAGAAAAAATAAAATTAAACTTAAAATAAATTTAATACAATGTTACTGAATTTCAACTTAGAAAATGTTATAAAAGAAATGTTTATTTAAGATTTGAAGGAATGTAAAAAGGACGTCCAAAAGACGTCTTTTAGACGTCCCTTTTATGTCTTTTAGACGTCCAAAAGACGTCTTTTAAACGTACTTTAGACGTCCTTTCTTATGACTTTTAGACGTCTTTTGGACGTCTTTTGGACCAGACATAGAACGTCTTTTAGACGTTTTTTAGACGTCTTTTAGTTGTCTTTTTGATGACTCAGAGACATTGACATCATTGTCCCCGAATCGTCCGCGGACAGAAAGGGACGTCTTTAAGACGTCTTTTAGACGTCCCTGTGCCCACTGGGTCACCATCAATTCTAAAACAACTTCCTTCCATTAAATAATAAAAATTAATAATTAATGTTATTTTAGGGAGAGGAATATATTTCTCAGTCGAAAAAGAAAATCGAAGCTTAATTATTTATACCAGTTTCCCAATGTTGCAAGAGTAAATGTTCTAAAGTTGTTACAAATCAGCAGCAGGAAGAATATTTTAATTCTTTTTGGCAATGTGGCAGTTATGATATGCAAAATATAAAGATAAGCGAAATTATGACACAAAAAGATTCTAATGAAAATTCAACAAAGAAGAAAAACATTTCGTGGCAACATCAATTTCATTGTAGAACAACACGTGCTTCAGTTTGTCAGAAATTTTTGTGTGCTCTATTACAAATAAATATAGGTAGATTTACAACAGTACAAAAAAAATGCATAATAACGAATCGCTTTTCGACAATAGAGGTCGACATCAAAATCACTATTTAAAATTGACAGATGACATAAAGAATTTAATTCAAGAACATTGTGAAACAATACCTCATTCGCAGTCACATTATAATCGAGAATCTTCGAAATTAAATTATTTTGATCATCCTGACTTAAGTTTAACAAAATTGTACCATCTATTTTTGGACTATTATTCAGCTGTTACAGGTGACACAAATATTCCAATAAGTGAAGAAACTTATTCTAATTATTTTAATTTTCACGTGAATTTCACTTTTATTAAACCGCGAACCGATGTCTGCAATGTGTGTTTCGAAACTAGAAATAACGATCAGCTTTCCGATCCCGATGTTTTAGATCACATGTCAAGGAAAAATAATTATTCGATAATGAAAAAAGAAATGTTATCACAGGAAAATATTTTATTTTGCGAGTTCGATTATGGACAAAATCTGCCCTTACCGAAAATACCGGTCTCTGATCAGTTTTACAAACGACTTCTTTGGTTAAACGTTTTTAATTTCCATATTTTTAATGATAACAATGCACGAAGTTACATGTTTACATCACTTGAGGGGTTTTTCAAAAAAGGGGGGAATACTACGTGCAATTTTTTATTACATGTAATAGAAAATGAATATAAGCTTTCTTATTATAATAAGATATATTTATTTTCTGATTCTTGTGGGGGGCAAAATAAAAATTACAATCTTTTTTTGTTTTTATCGTTACTGTCATCACATCTTCAGATTGAAATTGTCCACTTGTATCCAGTTCGTGGGCATTAGGGTGGTTCTTATTTTGGAAAAGTTGGAATTTCTTAGGTCGCCGGCCGGAATTTGAATTAAAATGTGAAAAAAATGAGATACCCAAAAGAACAGCCCATTTGATAAATTTTAACCCGTGCCGCAAAAGGGTTAAAGTTTAAATAGGGTTTAACATGGGTTTGGTGCACTTCTGCAAACTTTGTATTATAACTTTTACATTTTTTAAAAATTTGACTTGGGTCTAAGTATTCCCATAGTTTTTCGTACGCTGAACACGAATATGATGTCAAAAATAACTTTTGACAGCTACCAGTTGTCAAAAAAGCTGTCAAATTTTGAAGATGAGAATTTTCACGACTTTTACATTAATTTCTACGAATAAAAAAGTTTCTTGTGAATATTTCAGTTTATATTTAGCAAATTTATACCCTTTGACAGTTGCCATCTGTCAAATGAGTCGTCAACTTTTATAAAAATCAGTTTTCAAAGAGTTTTAAATGAATTATCAAAAAAAACGGTTCTGTAGGTAAATTTAGTTCATATATAGGTATTTAATATATTTTGGTAGTTGACAGCTGTCAATTTAGTAGTCAACTTCTATTAAATAGGATTTTTAAGACGTTCCCAATTACTTCTTATAAATTTTAAAATTTATAAAAAATTATTTCCTCCTCAAAATAATTTTTTAAAAAATTAAACTTAAAAACATATATGTATTAGACAAATTAATACAAAATATAATTTTTTAATTAATTAATTAAATTATGAAAATCAAATATGTAAATACATATAATAAGTTGTACCCAAGTGGCACGTAATAATTAATATTTTTATACTACATATATTTTAAAGTTTATTTGTCTTTAAAAAATTATTTTTAGAAAAAAATATTCATTTAGCAATTTTCGAAGTTTTTTGTGATAATTGATTTAAAACTCTTTGAAATCTGATTTCTATAAAAGTTGACAACTCATTTGACAGCTGGCAACTGTCAAAGGGTATAAAATTGCTAAATATAAACTGAAATATTCACAAGAAACCTTTTTATTCGTAGAAATTAATGTAAAAGTCGAGAAAATTCTCATCTTCAAAATTTGACAGCTTTTTTGACAACTGGTAGCTGTCAAAAGTTATTTTTGACATCATATTCGTGTTCAGCGTACGAAAAACTATGGGAATACATAGACCCAAGTCAAATTTTTAAAAAATGTAAAAGTTATAATACAAAGTTTGCAGAAGTACACCAAACCCATGTTAAACCCCATTTAAACTTTAACCCTTTTGCGGCACGGGATAAAATTTATCAAATGGGCTTTTCTTTTGGGAATCTCATTTTTTTCACATTTTAATTCAAATTCCGGCCGGCGACCTAAGAAATTCCAACTTTTACAAAATAAGAACCACCCTAGTGGGCATTCATACTGCCAATGCGATAGGAACTTCGGGATGTATGGCAGTAAAAAGAAACAAATGGAAAGTATTGAAACAGAAGCTGAGTATGTTGATTTAATTAAAAATGCAAGGGATCCTCCTTTTATTATGGTTTCTGATATGCAGGGAAAAGTAAAAGATTTTGAATTGATTTTACAAAGTGAGGTAAAAATTCCTAAACAATTGCATATAAGCAAAGCTGTCAAAATCAGTACTTTCCAAATGGCGCAGTAAACGTATACGAAAATTACGATAAAAATTTCGTTTCGTTTAATGTTGAAACTACAATAAATTTTGACGAACTAAAAACAATTCAGTTTCTACTATACCATTTGGTATAAGTAAAGAGAAAAAAAGCGATGTTCTTTCTTTAGTTAAGTATCTAACGCCAAATGGTAAACTGTTTTTTAATACATTCTTTTCTGAGATGAACTTAAAATCAAATGTACCAAGTAATACTAAGAAGCAAAAGCGAACTAATACAACCAAAGAGCTTGAAGCAAGTAAAACGAATAAGAATCATAAAAAAACTACATCGACAAAAAATACCAAATCGATTAACAATACAAAGCGTAGAACTTCAAAAAAAAACGTTGAATAAAAATTTAATTAAACTGTAAACAGAAGGCAATTTAAAATATTAAATGTAAATTTGTAAATATTAAATAACTATAAGAATTTCAACCCAGTTGAATAAAATACGCTAAAAATCTAATTAATCTCTAATTTATTATTTTTTTGCAATGTTGATTATGCTAATAAATTCTAATAGCAAAGTGTCTACAAACCGGGAAATCCAGGAAAACCTGAAAATAGCCGGGAATTTAATTTGACCAGGAAAAACCGGTAATAAGCCATAAATTTTATGCCAAGCCGGGAATTTTTTCACCAAAATAAAAAAAGTTTTATTATTTTAATTCGTTTTTAAAAAATTGCTTTTTATTTCAATTTTTATAGATATTTATACTGTTCTCTATATTTGAATTAGTTAAAAATAATTAATTTGATAGTAAAAAATCAGACACTGATTCAAATATAATATGTAAATAAATTTTTAAAAAATTATTGAATTAATAGAAATTTGGCGAAATTTAACAGAAAACAATTAAATTTGTTAAAAAATTTCATTAAAAACTTTTTAACAAATCGAATTTTCAAAGTATTTTAATTTAATAATTAATATTATTATTAATATAATAATATTATATATTATATATTAATATTAATATTATATTATATATATATAATAATTAATTATATTAATATAATATATAATATATAATATATAATATATAATATATAATATTATATATTATAATTATAATATATTATATTATATAATTATAATATAATATATATTATAATTATATATTATAATATATTATTATTATAATAATATTATATTATATTATATAATTATTATATAATTATTATTATATATATTATTATATTATTATATAATATTTATTTATTATATATTAATATTATATTATATATTAATATATATTATATATTATTATATTATTATTTTTAATTTAATAATTGATAAATAATTGAATTTTACAAAGAGTCACATTCTAATGTCTTAAAGTTTCTTTGTGCGAAGATTAATAAATAAAATTTTTACTAGTTAATTTAAAAAAAGATACACATTTAAAATTTTTGTAAAAAAATCGAATTATTGCAAAGTTTTTTTGAAAATTCTGAAAAATAAAATTTATAAAAATTTTCAATTCTATTTTTTCAAGAGAATT
The DNA here is from genome assembly GCF_015476425.1 of Leptopilina heterotoma. Taxonomy (NCBI): domain Eukaryota; kingdom Metazoa; phylum Arthropoda; class Insecta; order Hymenoptera; family Figitidae; genus Leptopilina; species Leptopilina heterotoma. The sequence goes on from NW_025111017.1 coordinate 410,089, forward strand.
AAATTTTTATAAACAAATAATAGAAAACTTTTGAAATAATTGAAATTTCTTTACATTATATAAAAATAATTAAATTCTTTTAAAGAATTTTATTTAAATTTTTCGAAAATAATCAAGGGAAGTTAGTTACCGTAATTAAAATTTTCTTTTTAAAAATTTCTTTACAATATATTCAATTATTTTTATATATAGTAAAACTCATTGCAGAATTTCAATTATTTTTAATACAATTTTAATTCAATGCATCGAAAAATGTAATTATTCTAAAAAATTTTATTAAAATTCGTCTATAGAATTCAATTATTTCTAGAAACTGTAAAAAAAATTCTTTTCAAGTATTCAATTATTTACATAAATAGCAAAATTCTTCAGATTTACTAAATTCTTTTGAATATTATTTTTAAAAAAAATTCTTGACAAAAATTCAATTATTTTCCTAAATTCCCACAAAATTCTTCGCAGAAATTCAATTAATTTTAACAATTTTTTTAAATTCTCCTTAGAATTTCAATTATTTTTATAAATAATTAATTTGTTCTCCACAATTCAATTTTTTTTTAAATTTTTAATAAAATTCCACACGAACATTTAATTATTTTCATAAATAATATTCTTTGGGAGGATTCAATTTCTTCTGTAAATAGTAAAATTCTTTGCAAAAATTTCAACTAGTATCAATACATTTTAATAAAATTGAATTAATCAGATTTTCAATTATAATTATGAACAGACAAGATTATTTTAAAAAATTGAAAAAATTCTTTGTTTAATTAAATTATTTTCCAAATTTTTTAATAAAATTATTAAAAAAACATTATTTTCAAAAAATTTAAAGAAACTAGTCAATAGAATTTAATTATTCATAAAAACTCTAAAAAAATTTTGGTATTCAAAATTTTCGAATTAGACATAATGTCTATATTAATAAATTCCAATAATTTCTCGAGATAATTGCAGAATACAATTTAAATAAACATTTTTTTAACAAACTTTTGGTTAAAAAAGCATTAACTTATTATTAAGAAAAAACTGTCAAAAAACAATACATGAAAACACCTGAAAGTCGTGACTGGAGCAATGTTTTTCTAATGGCTATTTTTTTCTAATTTTTTTTCTTTTTCTTTTGTAATATATTTTCGATAATTTTCCATCAATTTGCACCAAACTTTCCAAAAAACTTCTTTGAGTCATAATGAACAAATTTATCACTGAAAGTTTGTTCAATTCGACAATTCTGTGCAGACTTTTTGTCGACGAAAAAAGGAAACTGTCATTACCGACACTCATTGATTTATAATTAAATATTATTTAACCAAGGGTCATTTTTAATAATTTTATCATCTTATTGTCTTTAGCAGACCATAATACGCATGCATACCAATTTTTGTAAAAATCCGTTCATATTTGTCCGACTTATAACGACTTATGTTTTAAAAATCAATGAAATCGAGTAATGAAAATTTTCTTGTTTTTTGTCTCTAGTGTCTACAATATTTACTTTACAAAAAAATTCTCAAGAGAAAAAAGATGCGTATTTTCATTCTCTATAAGATAGTGTTTTTAAAAATTTTTTATTTTAACTTTTAATTTTTGTCATATTTTGGAGCTTTTGACAACCTTCATACTGATCGTCCGAGCGCAGATCGAGTTATTAAATTGGGAGGCTTAATTATCTGACTCTAAATATTTGTTTAAAATTCTATAGTCAATACACATACGAATATTCCCATTCTTTTTACTTATCAAAACAACAGGTGACGCATACACGGCATTACTCAATCTAAAAACACGACGTTTCAATAAATCATCTAACAATTTTTTAAGCTGACATTTTTCAGCGAAAGCAAGTCTACGCGGTGCACTTGTGATCTTTCATTCGCAATTTAAGAGTAGTTTTTACTTTAGGCACCTCAGGCCTTTCAGGGTGGATATACAGACTTTCGAATGCGTTCTTTAACTCCTGTATATAACGAAAAGGAATATTTTCAATAATAAATAACTCATCTACTAAATTTATTTCGTCCATTTCGATATTTAAAATTTCATTAAAATCGTTCTCTTTATTTTGATCATACTTTTCTTTTTGTAAAAATCCTAACCCGAAAGCTCTGAGTGCATCTCTTCCCAATATAACGGAAGGATTCATAGTCTTATCATCTACAATCAACGATTCAATATCTTCAACACGATCATTCAACTTACACTTTGCCTTTGTTTTTCCTAGAAATCGTAATTGATAATTATTTACACCATGATATGCTATTGGGTAAAAATTTGCCAAGTGATACCGCCAAAAATTTCATAGTCTCCAATTTTTGTGTAACTACTTTTCAATTGTAGTATTAGTGGACCTTTTTGAAATCTGTAAAAATGGCTGACCTAGTATGACGGGTTGCCAAGTTACAGGGGCCCGAATTTATCTGCTTTCATTGCGCGCGGTGAATTTCAATTAATCATAACTTTCATTACAATTAGTCGATTTTAATTTTTGATGGGTGCTTTTTAAAGCATTTTTTACCAGATTTTCAAAAATGCTATTAGTTTTTTTTAAATAAAAAATTTAAGTAATTTTTTTTGAATTTTAATAATATTTTATAATATTTGTGTTTTTCTCCCCATGGGCCCATTTTGATTTTTTAAAAAATATAATATATCGAAAGCTTTACTCTTTCCCTACAAAAACATGTAAATCCGAAAATGGGATTGAAAGAATTAATATTTTTTTAGAAGGTTTTTCATACGCATGAGTACGCTACTTAAGTAGACGCAGTGTTATAAAGCGTTTAACAGTATTTATTAAAGTTACAAGCGCTAACTGAAAGTTAAATATTAATATTTTATGAAGTTAACATTCCCTATAGCTAATACAGATGACTAAAAATTTTCACTTCTTGATTAAGTTAAAAATAACATTGTTTTTAGATTGAAGTTTTTGACCGTTAATCCAGGTTTATTATATTTTCATGGCGTATGCGTATGTCGCTACTTCTTGATGTGTACGTTGGGGTAAAGTTGAAGTTTTGTATTAGTCGCTCGCTGTAGCTTGAGTTTATTTTCAGTGCTTTTAAACTGTAATTATAAAATTTCTTTGAGGTACTTCATAAACATTTCTTAGTAGCTGGATACGTAACAATATTGTATAGAATAACAAGTTTTAATTTTTCTTTGTAGTTCTGACATAATGAAACGACGAAAAAGTCATAGTGATCGATGTTATAATCGTTTTGAAAAGGATCATCACGGATCTTGTGATGATATAAGAACGATGTCTAAAAATTTGAGAATAAATTACATTAATGTTCCACTCGATGCAAAATTATGCTTATCATGCAGAAAGGAAATGTCACTACTTTCCTCTATGTCCCCTTTACAGAAGAGTGAAACAGTGTCAGTTAAAAATGATTCTGCATTTTTCGTAAGTGAAAACGACTGTGAAAATGCAGTCAATACTGAAACATCATAAAAAGTTGGTTTTGATATTGATGATTTTATAGAAGATGAGCCTTATCTTTCTTCTTCTTCAAAAAAATTAAAAAATGCTAGTGATGACGAACAGCATAAAGCAGCGATTGAGATTTTCGATCAAATTAAAGAAAAATTTAAAATCTGTACAAGTCATTTAGAGAAAGTATTACTTTTAACCCTTTGCCCCTAAATCTTGGGGTAGTAGCGAAAACCTCAATCTCTGCTTTATGCAGTTCGTCATCACAAGCATTTTTAATTTTTTTGAAGAAGAAAGAAGATAAGGCTCATCTTCTATAAAATCATCAATATCGGAAGCAACTTTTGATGATGTTTTAGTATTGACTGCATTTTCGCTTTCGTTTTCACTTACGAAAAATTCAGAATCATTGTTAACTGACACTGTTTCACTCTCCTGTAAAGGGGACATAGAGGAAAGTAGTGACATTTCCTTTCTGCATGATGAGCATAATTTTGCTTCGAGTGGAACATTAACATATTTTTTTCTTAAATTTTTAGACATCGTTCTTATATCACCACAAGATAAATAAATACTGTTAAACGCCTTATAACACTGCGGCTACTTAAGTAGCGTACTCACGCGTATGAAAAACCTTCTAAAAAAATATTAATTCTTTCAATCCCATTTTCGGATTTACATGTTTTTGTAGGGAAAGAGTCAAGCTTTCGATATATTATATTTTTAAAAAAATCAAAATGGGCCCATGGGGAGAAAAACACATAAATATTATAAAATATTATTAAAATTCAAAAAAAATTACTTAAACTTTTTATTTAAAAAAAAACTAATAGCATTTTTGAAAATCTGGCAAAAAATGCTTTAAAAAGCACCCATCAAAAATTAAAATCGACTAATTGTTATGAAAGTTATGATTAATTGAAATTCACCGTGCGCAATGAAATCTGATAAATTCGGGCCCCTGTAACTTGGCAACCCGTCATACTAGGTCAGCCATTTTTACAGATTTCAAAAAGGTCCACTAATACTACAATTTAAAAGTAATTATACAAAAATTGGAGACCATAAAATTTTTGGCGGTATCACTTGGCAAATTTTTACCCTATATTGTACTATCGTTAATCGGTAAAATAACTTTCGGATTGACAAATTTATTTTTAATTATCGATATCGGGCTGCCACTATTTAACACAACGATACAATTTGAACTTGAAATACTCCCTCTTCGTTTTCAATTTCAAAACAATACTCGGAAAATATTCAGAATTTAATTTATCATCTACGCTTATATTACTCACTTCTGTAGAATAATTATCTCTCTGCGGATTCGACGGACAATTAGCAATTGTATGACTCATAGAGCCACAACCAAAACAAGACCCTTTTTGTCTCCTCTCTTTCTTACATTGTGTTGCTATACGACCAAACATACCACAATTATAACAACGCTTTTTATTTTTCAAATAATTATTTTTTGTATCCAAAGATCGAGAAAGTTCCTTATTTTCATTCTTATTATCTCTACTGTTATTATTTTCCATTGCCGTATTTCTACTACTAACACAATCTCGACGATTATCTTTATTTTGATTTAATACAAGGGTAAGACTCCGTCAGAAAAAAAGCGATTTGCAAGTGGTCTTCCGATTTCTTCGAAACCTTGGGAAATAGAAGTCTTATATGAATTAAATTTAACCCTAAAAGGATTTTGAAAAATTTTCAAAATGGCGGCCGCTACGCCATATTGAAAATGAGTGTTGCGTTTTTTTCAAAAATTAATAACTCTGAAACTTTATGATCGATTTTAATAAAATTTACAGGCGATATAGTTAAAAATACGTAGTTTAATTTGATATTATGAACAAAAAAAAATTTCCAAAATTTGTCAAAAAAAAAGTCAAAAAAATTTTTTGAATTAATTTTTAGTTCAGTTGGCCTAATTTTTGAATTTTCTAATAAGTAAATATCGATTCCTTGTAATTTCACCTTTCATTTCATAAAAAAAATTTATGGAGACTCTAATAGTTCTCGAGATATTGCGACTTTAGTGGGAGCGCGTACCGCGGAATTAAACTCCGTAGCGAGGCGGAATATGAAGCGAGCGTACAAACGTGCACAATAGGGTGTCCGTAACAATTAATTTTCAAAATTTTGGATCCAATATGGCAGGTTCAAAATTTTAATTTTCTACAATTTCGAAGTAAATATTCTAAAACAACGTCAAGGGCGATATTTGGAAGCGCTATTTACGAATCTAATGTTAAAAATTTATTTTTTAAATTACCGAATCTAATATGGCATGGCGGATTCAATTTTTTTTTTTTAAATATTCCTTTAATAATCGATTTTTAAGAGCAGAGGTAAAAAGTTAAATTTCTATAAAAGAGTTTCGAAAACATCCCAATAATTATTTTTTGTAAATATTAATCTATAAATTAATATTTAGACTATTTACTTAAAAATGTAGAAAATCATAATTTTGAATCCGTCATAGTGGATCGAATAATTTGAAAAATAAAATTTTAACATTAGATTCGTACACTCAGAAAAAAATTTGTTCGAATCAACCAAATTTTGGTTGAATCAACCAAATAAATGCATTGCTATACAGTCAACCAAACGTTTGTTTGATTCAACCAAAAAATTTCGTCCAATACGTTTATTTGTATTAACCAAATGCTTATTACACTTAACCAAAAAATTTTATTTAATATAACTAAAAAATTTGTTTATTTCAAGAGAAAAGATTTGTTTGATTCAAATAAATAGTTTTAGTAAACGTATTTGGTTTATTTAAATAAATATTTTTGTTTACTTAATTTTGTTATTTATTTTCCTCTGATAATATTTGAATTTCCTAATTTAATATTTTCTAGTACGTATTATTGGTTAATTTATAATTTATTATATAGTTATTGATATTTTAAAATTATACATATAATAAATTGTAAATTAACCAATAATATGTATACTAGAAAATATTAAATTAGGAAACTCAAACATTATTAGAGGAGAATAAATAACAATTAAGTAAAATATTATATATGTATTTCTTCATATAAACAAAATTACTTAATTGTAAAAAAACATTTGAAATATTACATTAAACATATTATAATTATGATTTTTATACGTGCACTCAGAAAAAAGTTTATTCGAAACAACAAACTGAAAACTTCACAAAACCTTTTTGTAAATATTCTTCTCACTGGTACAAATTAAATATGCAGTAAGTCAATGAACACAATGTATTTAATATTTATTTAACCGACACTTATAATTTTTTTTCTTTGATTTACCGATTTAACAAATAAATTTGACGCGAACGCGGACTGTAGACAAGTGAGATCGCCATTTTTAAATTCACACATGTACAAAATTGTTTTATCGTGACAAATAAAATAGGTTAATTAAACAGTTTGGTTAAGTGAAATAAACTTTTTCTCTGAGTGTAAATAGCGCTTCCAAAAATCGCCCTTGACGTTGTTTTAGAATTTTTACTTTAAAAATGTAGAAAATCAAAATTTTGAACCCGCCATATTGGATCGAAAATTTGGAAAAATTAATTTCTGATATCAGATTCATGATGAACGATCGAAAATAGCCCCGAGTAAGTAATTTTTTTGAATTTTTGACAACACTTATGTGTTAAAACCTTGGATATATTGTGGTGCATTTTTATGACCCACTTTAATCATCCGCCATTTTAAAAATTTTTCAAAATTAAATTTTTGGCAAAGTGCTATCTTATAGTGCAGCTAAAAATGAAGGCAAATGTGACCTGGAGAATTTTTTGCATGAAAATTAAAAAAGTTATGAATTTTTTTTTAAAAAGTGCATTTTTCCTATGTATTTTTAATGGGAAATTTCGATGGATCTCTGGCACGTGTTAATATTAATCAATCGGCTTCAAATTTTGGGAAATTTTTGTTTATTTTATTGGAACTAAACTGGGGGGTGGCGTAAACAAAATTCGAAAGTCGCATTGTTACGGACACCCTATTGTGCACGTTTGTACGCTCGCTTCATATTCCGCCTCGCTACGGAGTTTAATTCCGCGGTACGCGCTCCCACTAAAGTCGCAATATCTCGAGAACTATTAGAGTCTCCATAAATTTTTTTTTATGAAATGAAAGGTGAAATTACAAGGAATCGATATTTACTTATTAGAAAATTCAAAAATTAGGCCAACTGAACTAAAAATTAATTCAAAAAATTTTTTTGACTTTTTTTTGACAAATTTTGGAAATTTTTTTTTGTTCATAATATCAAATTAAACTACGTATTTTTAACTATATCGCCTGTAAATTTTATTAAAATCGATTAAAAAGTTTCAGAGTTATTAATTTTTGAAAAAAACGCAACACTCATTTTCAATATGGCGTAGCGGCCGCCATTTTGAAAATTTTTCAAAATCCTTTTAGGGTTAAATTTAATTCATATAAGACTTCTATTTCCCAAGGTTTCGAAGAAATCGGAAGACCACTTGCAAATCGCTTTTTTTCTGACGGAGTCTTACCCACAATAGGTTTTTTCACTAAAGAAATTTTTTCGAATGCCAATAATAACTCCTCCTTGTTACGAAACCTGTGCATACGAGCCTGATCGCGCAACGAATCGTCCGGAATACCCTCAATTATGTACTCGACTAAATCTGCTTCGTCTATGTTTGCTTTATTTGACAAAATAAATTTATTATATACATATTCGCTAAACAATTCTTCTCGCGACAAAAGAAGATCTTCAAATTGTCTACGCAATTTTACTCTACTTAATTGTGGAAAGAACATTTTTCTTAATTCGAACATTAATTGCGCAAACGGCATTGTTAAATGACACGGTCGAGAATGAAACCAAGTTAACGCTTTGCCTTTTAATTTACCACTTATTACAATTTTAATTATTTCATCCGTTAAACCGTATCCCCTTCGAATCAAATCGACCTGTTGTGCCCAACTCTCAAAATTTTGACTATTACCGTCAAAAGTGCCCAAAAGTTCGCTAATTACATTAATAGATACTCGTGGGCTTACCTTCACTCCTGGAAATATTACCTGCTGATGATCAACATTTAAAGTCACACTTGCCGTTGTCCTATGACCTTGAGGATCTGCAGATACATATGAAGTTCCATCACACATATTTTTTTTGGTCTATTCATCTTCATTTATCTTAAATAATAAGAATATTCAATTTTGGCAAGTTTAACTTGACTACAGACTTTTGAAATCGAGTTCAAGTAGGAACGCCATTTTCGCATTCTGTGCCGCTTCTGCCACTTACTCATGGAACGCCAATTGGAACGCCATGCCGCCGAAGTGGTTAAGGTGCCGTCCCATGTCGACGTAAAAAAGTCAAAGAGTCGACGCGTCAGCGTTAAAGTATGAAAGTGAACGAGATAGTGATATAAGGATGTTTCATTTACTCTCATGCATTTACGTTTTGACGCCGACGCTTTGACGTTTTTACGCCGACATGGGACGATACCTTTACAGTTTTCCGTCGTTTAAAGCTAAGTGCACAATACATTCGGGAATATCGTTCGCGAAAGTGAAGTATGAAATAGAAAAAGATTCATATAATTATATACCTATCTATTTATTTGTTTCATGCTTTGCGTATTTCGAAAATATCTATTCTGTGTTAGCCTTATAGAAATTATTTCCCCATTGGTCATTCTGTTGTATCATTATTACCAACCAATCAGAAACCGTTGATTTTTTATTAAAGTAAGAAGCTTCCCACCCTTGCATTTTTTGGTTATGTTTTTAAATGACCATCGTAAAAACAAAACATACAATATACACAGCATTATTAACACCATTCTTCTCAATTATTAATTGTGTTAAAAAGTTATAAAGTGAATATCGATTTATTTCTTGATTGATATTTTTCTCCCTCTTTAATTTGATCATTATAAGGTAAGTTACGAGTAGACGCAACCTTATTTTTCAATATAAGTTTTAATCATAATGTGAAAATATCGCTATTGCTTGCCAAGAACACACGAAGTTTCTACTTCCAGAATGCTTTTGGGGGATTCACCAGGAAGGGAGATGTCCAATTATGATGCCGATATATCGCTTGGCTTCAGGGAAAGATGATATGGTGGGAGACCTATGAAGAGGTGTGAGAAAAGAGACACATTTTTTCTGGACATTGACTAATTAACATATTTTTCTCATGAGAATTGAATTTCTTAATTATATTGTAAAACTATATACCTATCGATAGACAATATTAAATAACGCGGATCCGCGAGTTTAGTGATTGCTATTTGTGAAGTGATACATTAGCATTAAATATACTCTATATTTCCCGTAATAATCTTATATTACGACGTTGGTAACACCTGAATAAATTGTGATAGTTTGCAACTCAGCAAATAAAATTGACTAATACTGTGTATTCAACTATAACTGTGATATCCCCCAAAGTTAATAAATTGGACTTTTCAACGAGCAACATTTTCATATTCGAGCAATCTACCAATTGGATTTCTTAATCAGGATGTTCTGAAGGATTTCATTTTATTTTACCATCTGGCCACCAACACGGTGCACAAATTTCCCATCCTGAATCCCACGACGAATTTCGCTAAGTCTTTTTATAATAATTTGTATTTTTTGATATATTTATTTGAAAGTGTGTGTATGTGTATGTATAATTATAATTGTGTGTGAATTTCATTAATGATAGATTGTTTTGCGATAATCCGTGATATTTTAGCCATTTTTGTAGTCATGCGTGTAAAACTTTTATCCCCTCGGTTTTATCAGTAATAATTTATGTTTTTGCGAATATCTCGTCTTATTAGTAGATCAATTGTTTTTTTATTTTTGAATATATCATTTTTCTTAAAGAAAATTAACTATAAAGTAATGGGATTTAGAAAAGCAAATTAATGTAAAGGGAAATTTTGATTATCGTTAAAATTTTTTGAATAAATTATATATATATATATATATATATATTCTTATAATCCAGTGAACAAAATTATTATTTGTGATTGTTTTATTTAACCTTCTATTTGTTTCTCTTCAAATTTAATATTAATATTCCAGTTTCATTACAATAAAAAACCATTTCAAGCATTTCTACAGTACCGTCCGAAATTGTCAGTCCACCCATTTTTAAAGGAATGAAAAAAATTTGTTAACATAAAATTCATGAAAACTAAATTTTTTTTTGGTTTATATTTTAAAAGACGATCAAATTTTGAAGAGAATAAGACCTTACAGAAGTCATTTGGCCAAAATTTGTAGAAGATATTCTTAAAAATCGTCATTTTCAAAGTTTTACAAAAATTTGAATAACTTCTAAAATAATGAACGCTTTTTAATAATCTTAGGCTTATTTTAAAGGTCATTTTCTACGGAATAAGAATTACTTATAGGCATTAACCTGTAATTTTTTACTTGGAATAAGCATGCCGTCAAAGTTGGACAAAAAAATTCAAAAAATTTGAAACAATATTATTAAAAGAAAAATAATTTTTGAAATTCAAACATATTTTTTTATTAAATTTTCTTGAAGAATCTACACCATATCATGTTTTATATATGTTTTAGAATAGTTTTTAGTACAAAAAATTTATTTCAAATTTTTCTAATTTTTTTGTCCAACTTTGACGTCATGCTTATTCCAAGAAAAAAATTACAGGTTAATGCCTATAAGTAATTCTTATTCTGTAGAAAACGACCTTTAAAATAAGCCTAAGATTATTAAAAAGCGTTCATTATTTTAGAAGTTATTCAAATTTTTGTAAAACATTGAAAATGACGATTTTTTAAGAATATCTTGAAAAAATATTTGCCAAATGACTTCTGTGAGGTCTTATTCTTTTCAAAATTTTATCGTCTTTCAAAATATAAACCAAAAAAAAATTTGAGTTTTCATAAATTTTATGTTAAAAAATTTTTTTCATTCCTTCAAAAATGGGTGGACTGACAATTTTGGCCGGTACTGTATGTCACATTGTTTTTATTTTATCGCATATATTATTAGTATCTTTTCGTTCTTTAATTAATTTGATTAAAATAATAAATTTTTAAAGTGTAAGTTGTGATAAAGTATAGTCAATTATGAATTGATTATGCTATTCTTTGATTATGTAAAAAAATGTTTGTTTTCGGAAAAGTTGTTATAAAACTAAAAAACATTAAATATTTTTTTAATTAAGTACTAAATTAAACTAATTCATAAAAACGATTATATTTCTGTTTTTAAGATCATCAGAAAATATATGAGGAATTAGATATTCTGTTGACATATCTTAAAAAGATGTGAAAATAATCTTAAATATTATTGGAATCTCAGTTTTAAATGACATATTGTGATTAAATTTTTTGTTGAAAAATTGGCTGTGATTTGAAAAATAATTTAAACCTAAATTTCTATTAATTTTGTATACATAATGGGTGGCTATAATTTTCAAACAATTGGGTGAAACGTATAGACAATTTAGGCTACGAAATCGGACTATGGTGCACTAAGTGCAATGAAAAAGAAAATAATGTATTTTGCACAATCTGCAGGAAAAGCTTTTCTTATGCAAATAAGGGTATCCAAGATATCCTTCAGCATTCCGGAACTACAATTCATACAAAGAACGCTTAAGACCAATTTCATAATAACCAATTAAAGTTTCAAACACCTGCTTTGCCTAGGAATGGAGAATCTTTGGAAAATCCACTTTCATTACAAGTTGTGCGTGATACATAATTAAGAGCTGAAATCATTTGGGTAATTAAGAATTTACATTGCAATATGTCTGCAAATGCTTGCGATGATTTTGAGTAAACTTTTCAATTAATGTTTCCTGATTCACAAATAGCGAAAAAATTCTCACTTGGCCCTACAAAATTTAAATATCTACTTACCGAAGCGTTGGCATTGTATTATAAAAAGAATTTAATTAAAGATGTAAAAAAAGCGACGGGTTCGTTTTATCATATGATGAGACAACCAATTTTGAGAGCAAAAAAGAGCTGCAGATTCGTTTGCGTTATTTTTCACACCAGAATTGCGAAGTAATTGATAGCCACTTACATACATTTTTTCTTGGATCTGCAACGGCTAAAATAATTTCTAAGTATTTAATAGATTCAATGAAAAATTTATAAATTGAAAAATTATTAATGTTGGGTTCGGATGGCCCAAACGATAATAAAGCTGTCTGGAGTCTTTTAAATACTGAAGTATTAAATTTTCGTTCAAAAGGATTGTTGAATACAGGGACCTGTAATCTTCACATAGTTAACAGTGCATTTGTAAAATCCCTTTCCGAAATGGGTAAAGAATCAAGTGATATAGCAATTAAAATTTATTATTTTTTTCATAAAGAGCCTGTTCGGTGGGAAGATTACGAAAAAATTCAAGAGGAAAAAAAGTACCTAATCATCGGTTCATCAAACATTCTACAACCCGTTGGTTAACACTAAAAAAGTGTTTTAATTTTAGATGAACAGTGGCCAGCTTTGACCCAATATTTTCTGAAATTCTTACCGATAAAGTCAGGTGTTAAGCCGACTTTACTTTCAAGTGTCAGATACACTTCTATTTGTAATTCATTAAAACAGAATGATATGCAAATGCAGTTAAAGTTTGTCGCAGGTAGTGCCGAGTTGTTTGAGAATTTTTTGCAATTGTTTCAAAAATAGGAACCTCTTATTCATATTCTCTTTGAAAGTATTAAAATGTTAATAATTAAACTTGCGAGTCGAATTTGTACCAGTGAAAGTTTAAAAAAGTTGAAGACTAATTGTGGGAACTAGCCTTAACCCTTAAACCGCACCCTGGGTGTGCGACACCCATATTCCTGCTTTTTACACCAATATATCGTTTATATTTGCAAAAATTAAACATGTGTCGCTATTGGACGGTACATTTTGTACTTAAGTTTATGTTCCGTGAGTAATATTTGTCTCCCATGTATCTTTGCGTATTTGAAAACTTTATGAAGTTGAAAGCGAAAAATTTATGAGTGGCTGACACCTAATTTTCGGTTTGAGGTAATTTCAGTAGTTTAAAATTTTTTTTTTTTAATTATTAAAATTAAATAAATTATTATGAAACCTGTTTTCCTTCAAAATAGATGTACTGAGCTGTATAAGATAATTTTTCCAAACGAAAATATCCTATTCCAGCTTGGAAAACACACTTAAAAGTCCCTGGGTGTCGCACACCCAGTGTGCGGTTTAAGGGTTAAGTATTATGTAAATGGAGACAAATGTATGGGGCTTTAACCCACAGCTCTTGGCTGTAAAAAGGATAGAGAAAACTAGTCGTGTGCAGAGAGTCACACAGAGATATTATTGTTGAGTCCCGGTAGCTTATTTCATATTGAATAAAAGTTAATTTTATATAAAGTTGAAATTGTGATTTATTTATTGAGAATATTAATTCTGATCAGTGGAGGATCAAGTAATCTCATATTATCTGAATGAATCTTATTGATATCTCCACATTTGGTGACCCCGACAAAAGGGATAGAAATCATTTTTTCCCTTACGGAAAATAATTTTCTAAATAAAAATCTTCTGAACTGTTTTCAACATATCAGGAAAAGATTTGTCTTTTTCTCCTGAACCATTTAAACTCAAGTTGCGAGTCATTTTAATTTATTTGGAGTAACTTTTTCCAAAATCGGAGCAACTCTCAAGGATTCTTAACCTCAAAATCAAACATGTGCCCGACATATTAAGCATACTATATCCGTATATATCCAAGCAATCCTGCTTCAACGGATAATTTTCGATTTTTTTAAAATCGCTCACAAATGTGCATCGAAATTTTTCGTGCAAAAATTTATGGGAAAATAAAATTTTTTTCCCCCCACGTTTTTTCTTTTGCACCGGCGACCAACTTATCAGCATCAATATCCAGCTGTTATTTCTCAACTCTCAGTGATATGAAGTACATTTGAAGACTGCTAAATTCCGAAAACCATATCAAGGAAAATTTTCCAATTTGGAGGATCTTTTTCGGCGACGTTACACATCGTCACCGTTACGCAGTCAACGTTTCATTTTGTGCGCTGTTTTTGTACATGTGGGTGAACATTGTTCACCCACACCAGGTCAGTACATAAAACCTTATTTTATTTTCAGTCAAAATTTTTATGACGTTAAAAGAGATTTTTTTTTAATTGTCCTTTTTCCGTCTTTTCTTTTTTCTACGACTGATGTTCAATGAGAGTGTACGACTCCTGACCTTCAACACTTACCTGAGTGAAATACCACCAGCCAAATACTAGACTTTCGTTGTCTAAAAGGATTTTACTTTCTGGCCATCGAGTATTTCACCCCGAACTTGTTCCTGTTTATTGGACCACTCGACTCAATGTTCTTCTTGGATGCTCACCTGTTCGCATCAGAAGCTATCATCAACTCATCGTGGGACTACTCGCCGCATCGAATTTCTATTTCTGGTTTTTTTATCCTTTTTTAAAAAATACTTAAAAATTTTTTTAAAAAATTATTTGACGATTTTGACATAAAATAGTCGTTTTCAACGATTTATTATTATATTTATATTTTCGAGTCAAGGAAATTTGTTTCTTTCTTTTTAAGAATTTTAAATATAAATTCAACGTACATATTAATTCAAAGAAATATCATTAAATCCCACTGTTATCAGTCGTGAGATTAATTTTTTTTAGCGTATTTAAACGCTCAACCACATTATCGTCAATAAGTAGAATAATTATTATTATTTTTTTTCTCTTTTGATTTATATATATTATTTTTTTCTTTATAATTCATGCGGTATCCCAAGTTAGTTGAAATGAAAAGCATTTTTATCTTTTCGACAATTTTGTGTGTTTTTGGTTTCGTGTATATTTTTATACATTTCTTTTAT
The DNA here is from genome assembly GCF_015476425.1 of Leptopilina heterotoma. Taxonomy (NCBI): domain Eukaryota; kingdom Metazoa; phylum Arthropoda; class Insecta; order Hymenoptera; family Figitidae; genus Leptopilina; species Leptopilina heterotoma. The sequence continues at coordinate 425,393 of NW_025111017.1, forward strand.
TTTAACGTATCCGTAAACGTGAACTATAGATTTATAAACCGGATCGCTCAGTGACCTTCTCGAGAACCTCGCGAATTGTTTCGTTTCTTTTTGGAGTTTGCGCCTGTTTTGTTGAGTAGCTGACACCTTGTCACACATTTTTTTTTATTTTTACCTTTAACATTTTCGTGTGTTTGTTTTATTTTACCATGCCTACTGACGACGAGATTATGTCCCCCGAGGAACAGATTTCGCGTTTGCAAATGCAACTCGATAGAGTTAGCGATGAGATGTTAAACATGCAAGGTCAGCAGCGCGTTGAAGCTTACCGTCAACCTAAAATTCCGCGTTTTATATCGAGTGATCCTTCATTCTGGTTCATCCAGGTCGAATCGGTTTTTAGTAATTGCCGTATTGTTGCCGAGAAAACAATGGCCGACTACGTTATAGCCGACCTTGATCCTGAGATCCTGATATGTGCGCGCGACATTATTTCGCTTCGACCTGTTCCAGCTGATATTTTTACTAAATTACAGACGAGAATAATATCTTCTTATTCCGTTTCTTCCGAGTCTAAATTACGCCAGCTTTTAAAAGGAGACATTCGAACTGATGGCAAACCATCTTTAGTTTTAACCCGACTACGCGGCTTAGGTAATGACAAATGTAGTGAAGACATTTTGAAATCGGTTTTTCTCGATCAACTTCCTCAATCAACGCGTGCCATCTTGGCTGCCTCTGCCGTTACGGATTTGCAAAAGTTAGCCGACCTAGCTGATAAAGTCTATGAGACTACTAATTTTGCAAATTCGTGCTCAGCAATTGCCGCAAATAATACTAGTCCTTTTTCTAACTTAGAATCTCAAATTAGCGCATTAGCTGCTAAAGTTGACGCACTCTCTTTTAAATTGTCCAAGCATTCTGATAACAATTCTCGAGCTCGTTCACGTTCTCGTAACCTGAGTAATCATCGCGGCTCGCGTAATCGCTCATCTTCTCGAAATCAAAGGCCTAATTGCTGGTACCATCACAAATTCGGCGAGAAAGCCAGCAAGTGCGTCGAGCCCTGCTCATACGTTAGCGGACATAATAATACGAATTCTAAATCGGAAAACTAATAGCGTGGCGCATTTTCTAGACGTCTCCACATTCGCGACCGTCGATCTGGTCTGCTGTTTCTTATCGATACGGGTTCTGATGTGTCTCTCGTTCCATCTTCTCCAAATGCTAAGCGTAAACCATCGGACGTCGTTCTATTTGCTGCTAATGACTCACGTATTGCTACCTACGGAGAGAGGCGAATGACGCTTGACCTTGGACTTAGACGTGAATTTTCTTGTAATTTTTGTGTGGCTGCAGTTCCCGCTCCTATCATTGGTGCTGACCTGCTGGCACATTTTGGACTCACCGTCTATCTTAGTCAACGTTGTCTGATTGATTCGCTTACCTCTTTGCATTCTAGCATGTCGTTCCATGGCTCTTCCTCGTGTAGCGTTACATCTGTTGATCGTTCGTCTCCTTTCGCTGAGATTTTGTCCCGTTACCCGGAGGTCACTGGAACTTCGCAATCCACATCGTTGGCTTCACATAATGTATTCCATCACATAGTAACCACGGGTCCACCTATGGCAGAGCGAGCTCGTCGCCTCGCTCCAGATAAGGTGAGAGCAGCGAAGACTCAGTTCCGGTCGTGGACTCAGCAGGGCATTTGTCGTCCGTCCAGCGCTTCTTGGGCTGCGCCGATTCACCTGGCACCTAAAAAGGGGGGTCTTTGGCGAGTATGTGGGGATTGTCGTCGTTTAAACTCCGTCACTGTTCCGGATCGTTACCCAGTCCCTCATCTTCACGATTTTTCCAATTATCTTACTGGAAAAACAGTCTTTTCTAAGATTGACTTACACATGGCCTACACCCAGATCCCCGTTGCTCCGGAGGATATTCCAAAGACCGCCGTCATTACACCTTTCGGCCTCTTTGAGTTTTGTCGCATGATGTTTGGACTGCGAAATGCAGGCCAGACATTCCAGCGCTATATCTTCCGGGCACTCGGTGATCTGGATTTCGTTTTTGCCTACGTTGATGATTTGCTTATCGCTTCTGCAAATGTGGCAGAGCACGAGCAGCACCTCGACATGGTACTTAAAAGGTTGAAGGAGTTTGGCCTCCGTGTCAACGTTAGCAAGTGTAGTTTTGGTCAGAGTGAATTGGAGTTCTTGGGTCATACCGTTAATTTCGAGGGTATTCTTCCTACTCGTGAGAGAGTCGAGGCTATCGTTTCGTATCCTCGTCCTAGGACAGTTCAGGAGCTGCGTCGTTTCCTCGGATTGGTGAACTTCCATCGTCGTTGCATCCAGCATGCCGCACAGATACTCTTACCATTGAACCAATACCTTGTAAATTCTAAAAAGAACTACAAGACTGAAATCGCTTGGACTGATGAGGCCATTGCCGCTTTCGAGAGGATTAAAGAGAACATCGCAAATGCTACTTTGCTCATTCATCCCACTTCGGAGGGCGAGACTCGGCTCGTGACTGACGCGTCGGATTTCGGTATCGGCGCTGCTCTGGAACAAAAGGTTTTTGATGAGAAATCTTCTGCCGACATATGTAAACCTTTAGCTTTTTTTCACGAAAGCTTACCCCTGCTCAGCGTGCTTACAGCACATACGATCGCGAATTAACCGCGATTTTCGAGGCCGTTCGTCATTTTCGTTATTTCCTCGAGGCTCGCGATTTTAAGATTGTTACCGATCATAAACCGCTGATTTTCGCATTTAAGCAGCGATCGGAAAAGGCATCTCCACGTCAGCAGCGTCAGCTTTCCTTTGTTTCTCAATTCTCGACCAACATTGAATATCTCGCCGGTGTCGACAACGTTGTTGCCGACGCGTTATCTCGCATCGAGTCCGTCATCTTACCTTCGGAAATTGATTTGCATGAGTTTTCTTCGGCCCAATCTGATGATGATGATCTTCGGAAGGCATTGCAATCTGCCGACTGGTCGATTCGAATCAAGGAATTGTCCTGGGGTCCCGATAACATCATCGTTCATTGTGACGTCTCTGGCACCGACTTGCGTCCCTTCGTTCCGTCCACGCTCCGTGAGAAGATCATGAAGATTTTCCATCTTCCTTCACATCCAAGCGCTCGCGTCATGAATCGCATGATAAGCAAGCGGTTTGTTTGGCCGGCGATGCACAGAGACATTTTCGCATTTTGTAGGACCTGCGTCGATTGTCACAGGTCAAAAGTGTCTTGTCACACAATTCTCCAGCCGGCGAATTTCGTTTTACCTGAGTCCAGATTCAAGCACGTGCACATCGTTCTTGTGGGTCCGCTTCCTGATGATCTTGGATTCCGCTACTGCCTAACTATGATTGACCGCTTCTCCAGGTGGCCCGAGGCAGTACCCTTGAAGAACATCGAGGCATCGACCGTCTGCAGGGCTTTTGTGGATAACTGGATATCTCGCTATGGAGTTCCTGACACTATCACCACCGACCAGGGCAGTCAATTTGAGTCGCGTATGTTCGCTTCGCTTCTCCATCTTTCTGGTACTCGTAGGATTCGGACCACCGCCTACCATCCTGCATCCAACAGGATGGTGGAGCGCTGGCACCGATCACTCAAAGCATCGATCATGTGTCATTCGGGCTCCAGATGGACGCAGATTCTTTACACCGTTTTGTTGGGTCTTCGGACCTCTATCATGACTTGCGGAGCTTCTGCTGCTGAGTACCTTTATGGCACGTCATTGCATATTCCGGGGGAGTTGGTCCTTCCTGATGATCTTCCTTGTGATCCTCAAACTTTCTTGACCGAGTTCAGGAATCATATTCGTGAGGTGAAGCCCGTGCCTGCTGCTCATCATCACCGGCGCAATGTGTTCGTGTCTAAGGATCTAGCTTCGTGTTCGCACGTTTTTATGCGTATTGGTAGATCGAGAAGGTCGCTCGAGCCTCCTTATTCTGGCCCACACAGAGTCGTCGATCGCACATCGACTCGCGTATATAAAATAGATATAAATGGTGTTACTAAACAGGTCTCTGTCGAAAATCTCAAGCCCGCTTATATGGTTTGCGAACCGACTGAGTTGCGTAACTTGGACATTCCGTCCTCTATACCAATTCAGTCTCGCATTGGAGCTGATAGAGATTCGTCTAAATTAACGAAAACCAATTTTTGTGAAATTCCTAGTCACGGTGCCCTATCGCCGACTCTTGTGAATTCGGACTTTGAAAACAACCAACCTTCGTCGAATCATGTACTGAATAATTCGTCAAACATTCTAATTCACGACAGTGCTCCGACTGTGATTGCCTGTCCTGAAAATAAAGTAAATTCAAAAAAGACTGATTTCTCGACTAATCACAGTTATTGTTCTAACATGCCAGTCATTAAGAAACCAAAAAGGTTGATTCCTAATATTTTAAGAAAGAAACAAGTACATTTTAACATTTAAATTATCGACGAATCATCTGTAAATTTTTTTTTAATACAAAAATATTTTTAGTACCTTCGATAGTATTATTGTAATTTAATCTATATTTTCATAAAAAAGATCTACCGCTACCGCGGACATATATACATTATAACGGGTGTCTTACTATTGTTGTTAATATTTGTAAAATTACTATTAATTTTATTACTCTAAATAAGGTTATTTTATTTTAAGAATTTATTTTTGTTTACTTCAGGATCAACTAATTAAATATAACACACGTTACTTTGTTGTTTGAATTAATGCCCGAACGCCAGAGATATTATTTTTTTTATTAATTTTATGCTAGCTCAATCTTTTCAAGGAGAGCGCGGGGTAAGAGAAATCACAAGTTCGTTTTTAATTTTTGATTTAATCACAAGAAATTACAGGTCCAGACGGGACCTGTTCAGAAGTTACACAGATGATATGTCGCGAAACAAAGGAAATTTACACATGTTAAATTTTTAATCGATTGTTCGTCAGGAGATAACACTTTTAATTATTCAGAGACTCACCGGAGATACGCCGACGTCCCCTCATGGTCCCACGGCTCATCTCTTGGAAGTAGGCACAACTGATTTTAATTTAAATTTTAATTACTACAAAAACGGTCTACTGCGACCTGTCATTAAACGACGTCAAAATGAGAATCAATTCAATGGCCGACGGGGACGCCGAAGCAGACGCGCATCTCTGCTTCGTGGTGAGTCTCACGCGCACTTGATACAAAGATTTTCGGTAGGTAATCGATGCGCGACAGTAAGTAATTCAGGTCATTTATCGACCGTCAAAAAAAGAGTCCATGAAAGTTCGTTTAGTCTCCGCAAGGGGCACTGCGCGACGACGTCCGGTTTGCAAGATGGCTGCAGCCAGTGTTTTGACAGCTGATGTCCTCGTCGATGGACTTTCGCCTTTTTGTCACTTCGTATGACCTGTAATGATTACAAGTAAAAACATTACTTGTTGGAATACGAAGCAATCTCTCGGCAGTGATCCCGAAGATTGAAAATCCGGACATCGCGATGACAGTGGACATGAAATGATAAATCGAGTATCACCTTCTTATGTTTAATAGCAATAGTGTTGACCAGCGATCTGACGGTTCGCTAATTTTCAGGTTTAAATAACAATATTTTAAGAGAAACTAAATTTTACAGTAGTGGAAATATTTAAAGTAAGTTTTCTCAAAAGGAGAAAATGATTGTTGATTCTCAGTTTGACGTGAATCAATAAAATTTAAAGTCTAATAAATAATAATTTAAAGTCTATTATTTAAGGAATATTAATTTGTACGCGGCAAATAAAATGCCGCGTTACAACATATATATATATATATATATATATATATATGCGTATATAAATTCTTATACATAACATTTTTATATTTTACATTATTATTCTTTTTTTTTTAAATTTTAAATTTATATCGTTGTCACTAAGGAGGGAATATATGTGGGACCTAGCCTTAAGTATTATGTAAATGGAGACAAATGTATGGGGCTTTAACCCACAGCTCTTGGCGGTAAAAAGGAAAGAGAAAACTAGTCGTGTGCAGAGAGTCACACAGAGATATTATTGTTGAGTCCCGGTAGCTTATTTCATATTGAATAAAAGTTAATTTTATATAAAGTTGAAATTGTGATTTATTTATTGAGTATATTAATTCTGATCAGTGGAGGATCAAGTAATCTCATATTATCTGAATGAATCTTATTGATATCTCCACATAATAACTTGAAATCAGATCTGTTTGAAAAAGAAAATTTGCTTAATTTACAAAATATTATTCTAGACGATGATGTAAAGAAACATTTGGAAAAACTTAGTCAAAAAGAGAGTCTAATTTTTTTAAACAAGATTAGAGAGTACTATAAGTGTGCCTGTCTGCATATTTTTAAAAAATCATCACTTACATCCGCATTCAAACATTTGATATGCCTGTCGCTGTTTACAGCCTATTAGAATTCATAACAAACATAGTCATAGAGATATTTGTAAAATCGCAGAGCAACTTCCTCTTCCAGATGTTTCTTCAACGCGATTGTCCGACGAATGGAATCTTTTGAAATTGGGGAAACTACCAGAATTCAAAAAATCAGAAAGAATCGATCACTATTGGCAAGCAAATATTTTTAACAAAACAAACTGCAATAATGATATTAAATATTCGTTAGTTACTAAAGTTGTTAAAGCTTGCTTTTTAATTATTAGTAAATTATTTAATTTTACTAAGATAAAAACAAGTTGTGACTATGTAAATAGTTAAACTATGTAATATGTAAATTATAGGTGAATATAAACATTAATATAAAACCAAAATATTGTGTCAAAGTTTGTAATATGTTGAAGTAAAACCAAAATATTATTGTTGAAAAAGATAATTACACTACCGTCCAAAAGTATCAGGACGATTACATTTGACTATAAAAAAACATGCCATCACTTTTTCAATCATATCTCGGAAATAAAAGGATGTACGAAAAAACTTAAATACGGTTAGAAAGCTGATTAAATTCTGCGTAAAATAAGCCATTTTTGAAGTCATTTCGTTAACTATTTTTTGAGTTGTAGAGTGAGAAAGAAATAAAAAAATTATCAAATTTTCTCATTTTTGTCTCTAGACTTCAACTTTTTCAAAAATCTAGAAAAATTTAGATACAATTTTTTTAAAAACACAGAAATCTTCGTTAGAATTTCAGCTTTAAAGTAAGTCTTCGAAAATTAAAGAAGGTTAATCCGTCTTTGATATATCATTAAAAATGTGAAGCCGTGTTTCGACCGATTGGTGCATTGAAATTCAACTGTGACGACTCGATTGTGGCTTCGCGCGGCAGCGAATGAGAGAGAAAACAGGAACGAATTCATGCGGTTGAACGATGAACTTTTGAGTTTCTTTATATTACTCGTGAAACATCATTATTTATTATTCTCTAGCAAAAATTCGTCTCTGTATTCTCTCTTTCGCTGCCGCGCGAAGCCGGAATCGAGTCCTCATAGTTGATTTTCAATGCAGCAATCGGTCGAAACACTGCTTCACATTTTTAATGATATATTGAAGACGGATGAACCTTTTTTAATTTTCGAAGGCTTATTTTTAAGCTGAAATTCTAACGAAGATTTCTTTGTTTTTAGAACAAATTTATCTAAATTTTTCTAGATTTTTGAAAAAGTTGAAGTCAAGAGACAAAAATGAGAAAATTTGATAATTTTTTTATTTCTTTCTCACTCTACAACTCAAAAAATAATTAACCAAATGACTTCAAAGACGGCTTATTTTACGCAGAATTTAATAAGCTTTCTAACCATATTTAAGTTTTTTCGTACATCCTTTTATTTCCGAGATATGATTGAAAAAGTGATGGCATGTTTTTTTATAGAGTCAAATGTAATCGTCCTGCTACTTTTGGACGGTAGTGTATGTAAAACAGAAAAAAGGTTGTAGTTAATATATAATTATAAAAATAATAACAATAATATGTTTTATAACAAAAAAATGATTGCATTATCTAATAATATTGACATGAAACTTAAAGTTTGACTATTTTACTAAATTAAATGTAAGGTGATATCTATTTTCTTATTAAAATATAAGATATTACTACAAAAAACTGATTTTTCACTCTTTTTACTTTACTACTTTTTCCTACTATTTTAATCTTTTAAATGCTACTTTTTCCTACTATTTGAACTCTAGAATACTTATACTAATGATGCTCGTTTCTCCAATGAGTAATCGGGTGTACGAAAAATGGCTACTGCGAACTTCAAAAATTTCCAACGAGAAATAAAACGACACAAAGTCGAAATGTATAAGACACAAAGTCTAAAATTTAAAATAATCGTGTTAAAATTTTTCGACACAAAGTCAACATGAATAAAAACACACAGCAGACAGGCTAAACACTTGAACTCAGAATTTTTTAACACACAATCTTTTTACAATTTACACAATTACACAATTTACACAATTTTTTTTTTAATCAATTTTGTCAGGATACAAATAACGTTTGTTCGCTCGTACACCCGATTCGAGACTGACACTTCTTTCCAAATCGTCGTTTATCGTCGACAGCAAAAGTGATGTCTCCCAAAACAAGGACACACACAATGACAACAGACACACCTCAGACACACACTCTCACAAACGTTTTATTATTTTATCTTAAATGTTAAACTTTAAATAGTTCTAGAAGACACAATTTTTTATTATTTAACAAATCCTTTATGCAATAACTTCCTTATTTACTATTAAATACTGTGGATAAATTCTTTTGTGCATATTTGAAAGTTGAAAAATTGTATTTTTGGCCAAAATTCGACGATCCTGGCCCACTGTGGAACGTGCGTTTGCAAACAATTTCTATATTGATATTTTAAAGTTTTAAGTTTGAAAATTTCATAGTATATATTGTCACATGTAACGTAGAAAATAAAATATATGTGTTCAATATAAAGGGTACAGTAAAAGTATCAATAAAACTGAAATTTTACTTCAGAGGGCAAGGGAACATAGAAAGTCCTTAAGACGCCATTAGTGCAAATTAGGATTTATGAATCAAAACTTTCTTATTTTTGAATTCTATTATAAATGTTTTAGAAATGACTTTGAAAATAAATAACAAAATCCTATTTATGAATCAAAATTTTTCTTCTTGAATTTTGGAAATGTTTGGGGTATGTTGTTGCTTTCCAAAATTCTATCCGGGCATTAAGCAAAAACGGGTAGAATGTAAAATCCCATGTGGAATAAAAATCCATATAATAATAAAATCCATATCTCAATCACGGTGGGCTTGAAACATTTTAAATACTTTTAACACATCCAGTTAAACATATATTTGACGTTAATTGACCAAAAAATGGAAACCAAAACCTAGTAAAATACAAAAAAAATCGTGTTTAATAACTCGAAAGTAAATTAATTTATTCAAAGATTCAGTTTTTTGTATTACAGTTGTTACATAATCATTAATTTAACTCTTAGATGATTTATATTAAACATGTAAACTATTATAGAGCTTTTAAAATTTGGCTTCAAGTCTTCAGAGAAACAAGAATCCACAACCGATTTTAATTTTGATAAACAATTCAGGTACTTCAAACATCCCAATGTTCATTTTGCTCGCAAAATGTCAATGTTTTTTAGTAACTTTGAGCAGCCATTGACAACAAAAGCTGGAGTTCCCCCATAAGTAGCTTGTCTTGATACTCCACAGGATTTGGCCCATTCTGAAGCATCGGTTTCAAACTCTTTCATCATTGTGTCAAATATTAAATTTACTATGCCAAGTAGCAAGTGTAACTCAGGGGGAGGTATGATGTTTATAATTTTCGTACTTTCATTAACAGCATCTCGAAAAACAGGATGATTAACACAATTTTTATAATTCTTGGCAAATTTTTTGTTAGAAGAATTTTGTTTAAAATTTTCAAAATTCTGCGAGATGTTAGCTATAGTACGAGCATCACCTTTTTGTTTTGTAATCGCTGATTACGAAAAACTTTTTAAACGATAATAATTACAAAATTTTACCCCCACAGTCAGCTGGTAAGTATACTAGATTCGTAATCAGCGACCCCGAAAATCGCTTAGTGACAAGTTTCAAATGAATCGGACTTTGGGTTTATTTAAGGTATATTTATCACTTAAAATCGTGTCGCAATTTCCCATACGGTTTTACATGTAAATCCATATGGTTTCCTTAAGGGGGCTACCCCGTGTAGCAGACGTTTTTTAAGAGTTTTTTGGAATTTTCTTTTTAAGAACCATGGAAACTTAGGACTGCAAAATTTTTACCATATATTCTGTTACATTTTAAGGTACTACTACACTTTAGAATTTTAAAAAAAAAATTTTTTTTATTGTATTTTTTAACTCCTTATGACTTTAGAAAACACCTCCTAAAGTATATGGAGTATATGGATAGCCTCTAAAGATACATATAAGTTTAAACGCATTTTTCTCAAAATAACGTTTTCTCAAATTGCGGACAGTTTATCTCTGAATCTACTGAACCGATTTTAATAAATGACAACTCGTTTTGTTTGTTAGCATGTCCTGTGTGAGAATTTACCAGAAAATAGTCAAAACATTAAAAAGAACATTTTTGCAGACTAGAAAAATACTGAAAAACATAGTGTATTTTTAAACAAATTATTTAAACATCTGCTATTTGTTTATTTTAGTCGATTTTTCATTATTGGTGGTGGATTTCTATGCAAGACACCTTCCTTTTTAAAAAGCAATTTGGATTTTTTGGTTCCGATTTGTCAATCTTGAAATAAACTGTCCGCAATTGGACAACTAACTTTTTGGAGTTTCGATCTGAATGCTGTCTGCAGAATATGATATTAAATAAAAATTAAAAACAAACCATTATTTTTATTTTCCAAATATGTACTAATATAGGCAAAAAAGTTTTTAAATATTTATAATAAAAGTCCTAAGAAATTTTTTTTTTAAATTTGGTCTTTTAAGAGCCTTCTAAAGAGTAGTAGTACCTTAACAAATAAAAATTTTTGCAAGTAAAAATATTTTAATGATTCCGCATTATAAAACTGGAAAGTAATGATGATCATAAAAACGCCGTCTATCGGCGTCCACGATACTGACCAATTGACTGAACTAAATTTAAAAAATCAAAAGGCATTTTAATCTGTGAGGATGTGACTATAGCCGGAACTAGGATTATTTGAAAATATTAAAAATTGAATTTTTTACGCGACTTAAAATTTTTTTTTCAAAAAAACCTAATTTTTTTGGTCTTTTTTGTTGCATAAAATAGAAACAACTTGACCTTTTTCAATTATCCTAGTTCGGGCGATAGCCATACATGTGCTGAACACGCCTTACAAATTTGTGCGATATTGGTCAATCCGTTTTTGAGATATCATGGACGCCAGTTTTAAAAACACAGTTTTGAGAAAAACGCCTATCAAAGCTTAAGTAATACATTGTTCGCTTGGCAACTCCTTGTCTTCTCAGTGCTGTAACTTTCTTAGGATGTCAAATGTCAAAAATCCTCTTTACCCATATATTCTACACATTTTGTAGACGTGATTTATGGAAAAAAAATTTTTCGATTTTTTAAACCCTTCACACAGGGTGACCCCCTTAACGAAAGTGGATCCAATGTAGATTCTCATGTGGGAATCGAAAACGTTTTATAGTTGTTATGAGGAGAAAATGAAATAGTTAAAAAAAATAATATTTTGAAAAAAAAGAAGAATTTTAATTTAAGAATAATTTTTGTTCCCACTTTTTTCAAAAGAAAAACTTTTAATTCAAAAATCCGAGCGAGAATGATTAGTATAAAAAGGGAAATAAAGAATAAAAATATTCGTTCGAGAAAATAAAAAAAAATTAAAAATTGCGAAAGAAAAAAAATAAGAATCTACTATTTGGTAAATTCAAAATCGAAATGAGCAGCGTCAAAATAAAAGAAAAAATATTATTCTTTAAAAGTTTAAAGATTGAAATGAGTATCGTCGGGACAAAAGAAAAAAAGATATTATGCCCATTTGTATAGATATCTTCCGGGCAGACAACAACATGGACCCACTTCAGCGTTTTCCCGGGTCAATTCCGGCTCTAAAATTGTCAAAATAGTGGCACATTTGGCTGCAGGCACTTTAACTACTGCAAACTCCTTAAGTACCACAAGTTGACAAATACCCCAGAGGGCAAAAAACCATCATTGTTTTAAAAACGTTCAAAAACGTTTTTAGAACGTTTCATGTCTGCTAAATAACGTCCCAAAAACGTTATATAGTTCTAAAACGTTTTAAAAGCAATGTAACGTTTTTGGAACATTATTTTGTAGGCATAAAACGTTCTAAAAACGTTTTTGGAACGTTTTTAAAACAATGATGGTTTTTTGCCCACTGGGACTGTTCTGTAAATCTGAATTAGTTAAATATAATATTTGATAGGAAAAGTCATTTACTGATTCAAATATTAATATTTTCCTAATGAAATAGTAAATGGTAACTAATTATTAGTTTTTCACAGTCAAATTATATTCCTGATTGGTAGACACCTCTTTAAATATATTAGTAGAAACTAAAACCCGTCGAAGACGGGTACGACAGCTAGTACTTTATAATTACTGTTGTCGAAAAGTGTAACTTTGATGGTCCTAGTCAACCAGGTGATAAGGGAGGCTCCAAATTCAAGGACCAGTCGAACGGACAGGGTTCACGCTTTAATACCAGTCAGTGAACGCCTCTGGGCTGCTCAATGAAACCCGACTGATATTATTGCGTGCCGTTTGAGCGTCCAACCGGTACTTGAATTGGGAGCCTCTATTTATTAATTTTACAAAATCTTCTATTTCATATACTGGTTGCAGGAAATTTATTATTTGTCTAATCTTCTTTTAGAATTTTCTTGATTAATTCTAATTTCTCTTTAGCTTTAGTTTACTATTTTTCTTGCTTCTCTTTCCATTGCTGAATTAGTTTTAGATATTTAAGAATTGGTGACTTTATAAGAGTAGAAGGGAGGTTTATTTCTCTTTCAAATGTGAGTTCAAAAGGTGTAAATTCTGTTGTTTCATTTGTAATTGAATTGAGTAAAAGACTAATAATTTTTAAAGTCTCGTCCCAATCATTCTGATTATCTTACATTGTTGTTTTTAAAAGATTTTTTAATGTAGAAGGCATTCTTTCTATTTGTCCATTAATTTCTGGATGATATATAGTTGTTCTTATTGGTTTGATTCGAAAAAGGCTTTCAAAAGTTTCAACTAATTTAAAAACGAAATTTTTTCTTTGATCGGTAAAAATACTTTTGGGTGAACGAAATATATATGGGGCATGCCTTGCCCATCAAACCCTCCTCTGCCCAAAATGGGCTTAAAAATAGAAAACCATATTTCAGCGACGAACGAAACATCAAATTAATAGAATGTAAGATTTTCACTTAACACTTCTCAACAATTGAAGTTTTAATTTATATTGTAGGCATCTTGTTATTGACTAGTTTCTGACTTTCTCAGAGTCTAGTACTACAGGTGAACCTAAGAATAGTGCACTCATGGATAGTGCAGTCGTTACGTGGTGATAGTTGGCAAGAGACGTTGGATGTTCAATACATATTTTGTGCGTAATGCGACCTAGAGAGAAAGTGCCTTCATTTCAAGTTCTTGATGCGGCCATGAATATAAATGTTTATTAACAATCCTGCACACACACGAGGACTGCACTATTCATAGGTTAGTCTGTATAAGTTGCTCGCAGGATACGCATTAAATGGTTTGAAAGGGGATAGATATATCATTCAGTCTTTTTCTATCCCATTACACACGTATCCGGCACCTAGCACCGACTATCCTTGTGCGAACAGCTTTAGTCATTAATAATGTCTTTTTTTGTAGGATAATGAAAAGGCCTAGATACGGTTTTTTTATATGATGTTTATTTTATAATCCCGACTAGTTTCGAACCATATGGTTCCTCATCAGGGGATGAACAATTTTACAGAAAATTATCCAAATATTGGACACATCATAAAAAGATTTCAAAAAGGATTAAAATATCTGAAAAATATAATTAAAATTGTTTTAATTTTAATTTAAATAGATTTTATGAGGTTATGTTTTAATTTGTGAAAAAAAAATGAAAAAGTTTCTTACCCTTTAGAAGAACATTACAAGTATAGAAAAGGAAAAAAAAATTTTTTATTGTAAAAAAAATTTTTTAAAAAACATTTTATATAAAACAATTTAATTAATTTTATAAATTTTGTAGAAACACATTTTTTGCAAAAAATGTGCTTCTATGAACAGAGAGTTATGACAGAGAGGTTGGGTTGTGTATTAGGGTCCAGGTATGATAGGTAAAGTAGATTTCTATGTTATTAAACTTTTTAAATTATGTTTTAAAATAAGTAATTAAATTATAGTATATTTTATCTAGATTGTCAATATCTGTTCTATAATTAATACTATTAGTATTATTTTTTATATAGAACATTTCCAAATTTTTTCTTTTCCAGTTATTTATTTCAATTTGTAAAATATTTGTATTGTCAAAATCAAAAGAATGTTTATTATCAAAAGTATGATTAGTTAAAGCATTAATATTTTGGTTGTGAGTGACATATCGTTTATGTTCTTTTATTCTAGTTTTAAGATGTCTTAAGGTTTCTCCGATATAACAACTATCACAATCTTTGCATTGAATTTTATATACACATCCAACTCTCTGAAATTTCTCTGTTGGATCTTTAAATTTTGGAAAAATACAATTTTTTAAATTATTAGAGTTAGTGAAAACTAATTTAAATTTATGTTGTTTAAATATATTAAAAAGTATTTCATCAAAATTTTGAATATAAGGTATACTTATAATTTTTTCAATTGGAAAATTGTTGTTATTTATTTTTCTATGTAAGTTATTGGTAAGAGCATTATACCTCTGTGAAATCTTTCTATTTAACAGATCTATTGGGTATCCATTAAGTAGCAATGTTTTTTTAACAATGTTAAGATTTTCAAGATGAAATTGTTGATCTGACAATTTAATAGCCCTATCAACTAGAGTATATAATACCCATTTTATAACTTAGAGGGTGGTGTAAATAGAAATTCATATATCTGCCTGTCCATATAGATTTACGAAACCAATTTGTTTCAATAAAATTATTACTGTCAATTGAAAGGGAAAGATCTAGAAAGTTAATTTTATTATTGTTAGATAACTCTAAAGTAAATTTTAAATGTTTATCGATAGAATTGAATCTACATAATATATCGTCCACCTTATTTGAAGGTGCACAAATTAATATATCATCAATATATCGAAAATAAAAAATAATTTTATATTTGATTTTGTTTAAAATTTTATCCTCAATACCCTCCATGACAATATTAGCCGCACTTGAGGATATTGGAGAACCCATTGGTAAACCAAATATTTGTTTATAAAATTCTCCTTGGAATTGACAGTATGCCGAATTTAAGCATAAATTTAAAGCTTCAAGAAAATCATCCTGCGAGAAGTTTGTGTGTTTTTCAATTTCTGACCATTTGCTTTTAATAGTGTTGTTGATTAGTGTCCAAGATATGTTTGTATACATGGAAACAACATCAAGTGAAAAGATTGTAAAATTTGGAGGAATAAAAATATTATTAAGTTTATTTTTAAAATCCCAGCTGTCTTTAATATAGTGATTATTTTCGGTATTTAGGGATTTTTTTAAAATGTTAGCTATAAGTTTTGATAGATTATATATTGGATTACCTATGAAAGATGTAATTGGTCTCATAGGGATGTTATTTTTATGTAATTTTGGTAATCCATAAAATTTTGGAGCAACACCATTTGTGCAATTGAGAAATTTGTATGTGTTTTTTTCAAAGTATTTTTATTTAAAAAAGATTTTAAAAGATTTCGTAAACTAACTTATCTAACAATAATAAAATTAACTTTCTAGATCTTTCCCTTTCAATTGACAGTAATAATTTTATTGAAACAAATTGGTTTCGTAAATCTATATGGACAGGCAGATATATGAATTTCTATTCACACCACCCTCTAAGTTATAAAATAGGTATTATATACTCTAGTTGATAGGGCTATTAAATTGTCAGATCAACAATTTCATCTTGAAAATCTTAACATTGTTAAAAAAACATTGCTACTTAATGGATACCCAATAGATCTGTTAAATAGAAAGATTTCACAGAGGTATAATGCTCTTACCAATAACTTACATAGAAAAATAAATAACAACAATTTTCCAATTGAAAAAATTATAAGTATACCTTATATTCAAAATTTTGATGAAATACTTTTAATATATTTAAACAACATAAATTTAAATTAGTTTTCACTAACTCTAATAATTTAAAAAATTGTATTTTTCCAAAAGTTAAAGATCCAACAGAGAAATTTCAGAGAGTTGGATGTGTATATAAAATTCAATGCAAAGATTGTGATAGTTGTTATATCGGAGAAACCTTAAGACATCTTAAAACTAGAATAAAAGAACATAAACGATATGTCACTCACAACCAAAATATTAATGCTTTAACTAATCATACTTTTGATAATAAACATTCTTTTGATTTTGACAATACAAATATTTTACAAATTGAAATAAATAACTGGAAAAGAAAAAATTTGGAAATGTTCTATATAAAAAATAATACTAATAGTATTAATTATAGAACAGATATTGACAATCTAGATAAAATATACTATAATTTAATTACTTATTTTAAAACATAATTTAAAAAGTTTAATAACATAGAAATCTACTTTACCTATCATACCTGGACCCTAATACACAACCCAACCTCTCTGTCATAACTCTCTGTTCATAGAAGCACATTTTTGCAAAAAATGTGTTTCTACAAAATTTATAAAATTAATTAAATTGTTTTATATAAAATGTTTTTTAAAAAAATTTTTTATTGTAAAAAAATTTTTTAAAAAAAAAAAAAAAAAAAAAAAAAAAAAAAAAAAAAAAAAAAAAAAAAAAAAAAAAATAAAAAAAATAAATAAAAATAAAATAAAATAAATAAAAAAAATAATAAAAAAAAAATAATAATAAATAAATAATAATAATAATAAAATAGTAATAAAAAAAAATTAAAAAATTAAAATTAATTAATTAATTAATTAAAAAAAATTAAAAAAAATTAAATTTAAATTAAAAAAATTAATTAATTTTTATTAATTAATTAAATTTTTAATTAAAATTAAAAATTAAATAGTAATAATAAATAAAATTTTAAAAATTTTTTATTGTAAAAAAATTTTTTTAAAAAACATTTTATATAAAACAATTTAATTAATTTTATAAATTTTGTAGAAACACATTTTTTGCAAAAAATGTGCTTCTATGAACAGAGAGTTATGACAGAGAGGTTGGGTTGTGTATTAGGGTCCAGGTATGATAGGTAAAGTAGATTTCTATGTTATTAAACTTTTTAAATTATGTTTTAAAATAAGTAATTAAATTATAGTATATTTTATCTAGATTGTCAATATCTGTTCTATAATTAATACTATTAGTATTATTTTTTATATAGAACATTTCCAAATTTTTTCTTTTCCAGTTATTTATTTCAATTTGTAAAATATTTGTATTGTCAAAATCAAAAGAATGTTTATTATCAAAAGTATGATTAGTTAAAGCATTAATATTTTGGTTGTGAGTGACATATCGTTTATGTTCTTTTATTCTAGTTTTAAGATGTCTTAAGGTTTCTCCGATATAACAACTATCACAATCTTTGCATTGAATTTTATATACACATCCAACTCTCTGAAATTTCTCTGTTGGATCTTTAACTTTTGGAAAAATACAATTTTTTAAATTATTAGAGTTAGTGAAAACTAATTTAAATTTATGTTGTTTAAATATATTAAAAAGTATTTCATCAAAATTTTGAATATAAGGTATACTTATAATTTTTTCAATTGGAAAATTGTTGTTATTTATTTTTCTATGTAAGTTATTGGTAAGAGCATTATACCTCTGTGAAATCTTTCTATTTAACAGATCTATTGGGTATCCATTAAGTAGCAATGTTTTTTTAACAATGTTAAGATTTTCAAGATGAAATTGTTGATCTGACAATTTAATAGCCCTATCAACTAGAGTATATAATACCTATTTTATAACTTAGAGGGTGGTGTGAATAGAAATTCATATATCTGCCTGTCCATATAGATTTACGAAACCAATTTGTTTCAATAAAATTATTACTGTCAATTGAAAGGGAAAGATCTAGAAAGTTAATTTTATTATTGTTAGATAAGTTAGTTTACGAAATCTTTTAAAATCTTTTTTAAATAAAAAATACTTTGAAAAAAACACATACAAATTTCTCAATTGCACAAATGGTGTTGCTCCAAAATTTTATGGATTACCAAAATTACATAAAAATAACATCCCTATGAGACCAATTACATCTTTCATAGGTAATCCAATATATAATCTATCAAAACTTATAGCTAACATTTTAAAAAAATCCCTAAATACCGAAAATAATCACTATATTAAAGACAGCTGGGATTTTAAAAATAAACTTAATAATATTTTTATTCCTCCAAATTTTACAATCTTTTCACTTGATGTTGTTTCCATGTATACAAACATATCTTGGACACTAATCAACAACACTATTAAAAGCAAATGGTCAGAAATTGAAAAACACACAAACTTCTCGCAGGATGATTTTCTTGAAGCTTTAAATTTATGCTTAAATTCGGCATACTGTCAATTCCAAGGAGAATTTTATAAACAAATATTTGGTTTACCAATGGGTTCTCCAATATCCTCAAGTGCGGCTAATATTGTCATGGAGGGTATTGAGGATAAAATTTTAAACAAAATCAAATATAAAATTATTTTTTATTTTCGATATATTGATGATATATTAATTTGTGCACCTTCAAATAAGGTGGACGATATATTATGTAGATTCAATTCTATCGATAAACATTTAAAATTTACTTTAGAGTTATCTAACAATAATAAAATTAACTTTCTAGATCTTTCCCTTTCAATTGACAGTAATAATTTTATTGAAACAAATTGGTTTCGTAAATCTATATGGACAGGCAGATATATGAATTTCTATTTACACCACCCTCTAAGTTATAAAATGGGTATTATATACTCTAGTTGATAGGGCTATTAAATTGTCAGATCAACAATTTCATCTTGAAAATCTTAACATTGTTAAAAAAACATTGCTACTTAATGGATACCCAATAGATCTGTTAAATAGAAAGATTTCACAGAGGTATAATGCTCTTACCAATAACTTACATAGAAAAATAAATAACAACAATTTTCCAATTGAAAAAATTATAAGTATACCTTATATTCAAAATTTTGATGAAATACTTTTTAATATATTTAAACAACATAAATTTAAATTAGTTTTCACTAACTCTAATAATTTAAAAAATTGTATTTTTCCAAAATTTAAAGATCCAACAGAGAAATTTCAGAGAGTTGGATGTGTATATAAAATTCAATGCAAAGATTGTGATAGTTGTTATATCGGAGAAACCTTAAGACATCTTAAAACTAGAATAAAAGAACATAAACGATATGTCACTCACAACCAAAATATTAATGCTTTAACTAATCATACTTTTGATAATAAACATTCTTTTGATTTTGACAATACAAATATTTTACAAATTGAAATAAATAACTGGAAAAGAAAAAATTTGGAAATGTTCTATATAAAAAATAATACTAATAGTATTAATTATAGAACAGATATTGACAATCTAGATAAAATATACTATAATTTAATTACTTATTTTAAAACATAATTTAAAAAGTTTAATAACATAGAAATCTACTTTACCTATCATACCTGGACCCTAATACACAACCCAACCTCTCTGTCATAACTCTCTGTTCATAGAAGCACATTTTTTGCAAAAAATGTGTTTCTACAAAATTTATAAAATTAATTAAATTGTTTTATATAAAATGTTTTTTAAAAAATTTTTTTTACAATAAAAAATTTTTTTTTCCTTTTCTATACTTGTAATGTTCTTCTAAAGGGTAAGAAACTTTTTCATTTTTTTTTCACAAATTAAAACATAACCTCATAAAATCTATTTAAATTAAAATTAAAACAATTTTAATTATATTTTTCAGATATTTTAATCCTTTTTGAAATCTTTTTATGATGTGTCCAATATTTGGATAATTTTCTGTAAAATTGTTCATCCCCTGATGAGGAACCATATGGTTCGAAACTAGTCGGGATTATAAAATAAACATCATATAAAAAAACCGTATCTAGGCCTTTTCATTATCCTACAAAAAAAGACATTATTAATGACTAAAGCTGTTCGCACAAGGATAGTCGGTGCTAGGTGCCGGATACGTGTGTAATGGGATAGAAAAAGACTGAATGATATATCTATCCCCTTTCAAACCATTTAATGCGTATCCTGCGAGCAACTTATACAGACTAACCTATGAATAGTGCAGTCCTCGTGTGTGTGCAGGATTGTTAATAAACATTTATATTCATGGCCGCATCAAGAACTTGAAATGAAGGCACTTTCTCTCTAGGTCGCATTACGCACAAAATATGTATTGAACATCCAACGTCTCTTGCCAACTATCACCACGTAACGACTGCACTATCCATGAGTGCACTATTCTTAGGTTCACCTGTAGTACTAGACTCTGAGAAAGTCAGAAACTAGTCAATAACAAGATGCCTACAATATAAATTAAAACTTCAATTGTTGAGAAGTGTTAAGTGAAAATCTTACATTCTATTAATTTGATGTTTCGTTCGTCGCTGAAATATGGTTTTCTATTTTTAAGCCCATTTTGGGCAGAGGAGGGTTTGATGGGCAAGGCATGCCCCATATATATTTCGTTCACCCAAAAGTATTTTTACCGATCAAAGAAAAAATTTCGTTTTTAAATTAGTTGAAACTTTTGAAAGCCTTTTTCGAATCAAACCAATAAGAACAACTATATATCATCCAGAAATTAATGGACAAATAGAAAGAATGCCTTCTACATTAAAAAATCTTTTAAAAACAACAATGTAAGATAATCAGAATGATTGGGACGAGACTTTAAAAATTATTAGTCTTTTACTCAATTCAATTACAAATGAAACAACAGAATTTACACCTTTTGAACTCACATTTGAAAGAGAAATAAACCTCCCTTCTACTCTTATAAAGTCACCAATTCTTAAATATCTAAAACTAATTCAGCAATGGAAAGAGAAGCAAGAAAAATAGTAAACTAAAGCTAAAGAGAAATTAGAATTAATCAAGAAAATTCTAAAAGAAGATTAGACAAATAATAAATTTCCTGCAACCAGTATATGAAATAGAAGATTTTGTAAAATTAATAAATAGAGGCTCCCAATTCAAGTACCGGTTGGACGCTCAAACGGCACGCAATAATATCAGTCGGGTTTCATTGAGCAGCCCAGAGGCGTTCACTGACTGGTATTAAAGCGTGAACCCTGTCCGTTCGACTGGTCCTTGAATTTGGAGCCTCCCTTATCACCTGGTTGACTAGGACCATCAAAGTTACACTTTTCGACAACAGTAATTATAAAGTACTAGCTGTCGTACCCGTCTTCGACGGGTTTTAGTTTCTACTAATATATTTAAAGAGGTGTCTACCAATCAGGAATATAATTTGACTGTGAAAAACTAATAATTAGTTACCATTTACTATTTCATTAGGAAAATATTAATATTTGAATCAGTAAATGACTTTTCCTATCAAATATTATATTTAACTAATTCAGATTTACAGAACAGTCCCAGTGGGCAAAAAACCATCATTGTTTTAAAAACGTTCCAAAAACGTTTTTAGAACGTTTTATGCCTACAAAATAATGTTCCAAAAACGTTACATTGCTTTTAAAACGTTTTAGAACTATATAACGTTTTTGGGACGTTATTTAGCAGACATGAAACGTTCTAAAAACGTTTTTGAACGTTTTTAAAACAATGATGGTTTTTTGCCCTCTGGGGTATTTGTCAACTTGTGGTACTTAAGGAGTTTGCAGTAGTTAAAGTGCCTGCAGCCAAATGTGCCACTATTTTGACAATTTTAGAGCCGGAATTGACCCGGGAAAACGCTGAAGTGGGTCCATGTTGTTGTCTGCCCGGAAGATATCTATACAAATGGGCATAATATCTTTTTTTCTTTTGTCCCGACGATACTCATTTCAATCTTTAAACTTTTAAAGAATAATATTTTTTCTTTTATTTTGACGCTGCTCATTTCGATTTTGAATTTACCAAATAGTAGATTCTTATTTTTTTTCTTTCGCAATTTTTAATTTTTTTTTATTTTCTCGAACGAATATTTTTATTCTTTATTTCCCTTTTTATACTAATCATTCTCGCTCGGATTTTTGAATTAAAAGTTTTTCTTTTGAAAAAAGTGGGAACAAAAATTATTCTTAAATTAAAATTCTTCTTTTTTTTCAAAATATTATTTTTTTTAACTATTTCATTTTCTCCTCATAACAACTATAAAACGTTTTCGATTCCCACATGAGAATCTACATTGGATCCACTTTCGTTAAGGGGGTCACCCTGTGTGAAGGGTTTAAAAAATCGAAAAATTTTTTTTCCATAAATCACGTCTACAAAATGTGTAGAATATATGGGTAAAGAGGATTTTTGACATTTGACATCCTAAGAAAGTTACAGCACTGAGAAGACAAGGAGTTGCCAAGCGAACAATGTATTACTTAAGCTTTGATAGGCGTTTTTCTCAAAACTGTGTTTTTAAAACTGGCGTCCATGATATCTCAAAAACGGATTGACCAATATCGCACAAATTTGTAAGGCGTGTTCAGCACATGTATGGCTATCGCCCGAACTAGGATAATTGAAAAAGGTCAAGTTGTTTCTATTTTATGCAACAAAAAAGACCAAAAAAATTAGGTTTTTTTGAAAAAAAAATTTTAAGTCGCGTAAAAAATTCAATTTTTAATATTTTCAAATAATCCTAGTTCCGGCTATAGTCACATCCTCACAGATTAAAATGCCTTTTGATTTTTTAAATTTAGTTCAGTCAATTGGTCAGTATCGTGGACGCCGATAGACGGCGTTTTTATGATCATCATTACTTTCCAGTTTTATAATGCGGAATCATTAAAATATTTTTACTTGCAAAAATTTTTATTTGTTAAGGTACTACTACTCTTTAGAAGGCTCTTAAAAGACCAAATTTAAAAAAAAAATTTCTTAGGACTTTTATTATAAATATTTAAAAACTTTTTTGCCTATATTAGTACATATTTGGAAAATAAAAATAATGGTTTGTTTTTAATTTTTATTTAATATCATATTCTGCAGACAGCATTCAGATCGAAACTCCAAAAAGTTAGTTGTCCAATTGCGGACAGTTTATTTCAAGATTGACAAATCGGAACCAAAAAATCCAAATTGCTTT
Source organism: Leptopilina heterotoma (assembly GCF_015476425.1). NCBI lineage: Eukaryota > Metazoa > Arthropoda > Insecta > Hymenoptera > Figitidae > Leptopilina > Leptopilina heterotoma. Next base: position 448,795 of record NW_025111017.1, read on the forward strand.
TTAAAAAGGAAGGTGTCTTGCATAGAAATCCACCACCAATAATGAAAAATCGACTAAAATAAACAAATAGCAGATGTTTAAATAATTTGTTTAAAAATACACTATGTTTTTCAGTATTTTTCTAGTCTGCAAAAATGTTCTTTTTAATGTTTTGACTTTTTCATTTTTTTTCACAAATTAAAACATAACCTCATAAAATCTATTTAAATTAAAATTAAAACAATTTTAATTATATTTTTCAGATATTTTAATCCTTTTTGAAATCTTTTTATGATGTGTCCAATATTTGGATAATTTTCTGTAAAATTGTTCATCCCCTGATGAGGAACCATATTGTTCGAAACTAGTCGGGATTATAAAATAAACATCATATAAAAAAACCGTATCTAGGCCTTTTCATTATCCTACAAAATATATAATACGGTCAAACAAACAAAAACTACTATTAATAATGTCTGTTTTCGGCACTCACCCAGGGTTGATCCCGAGTAAACCGTGCTTAAAACAATCATTGATATCATTGGCTGTTTTCAGTACCCTAAGTTAACTCCTGGTAAATGCTGATTGGTTAGATCCAACAGAATGTTATTGATGATTAGATCATCATTAACTCTGGGTTAACACAAGGTGAGTGTCGAAAACAGCCAATGAAGAGTTTACGAAAGGAAACAAATAATGATTTTTAAATTTGAAGATTATTATAAATTTAAAAAACATTTACTAAATTATTTAAAGGATGTAAATAAAACTATAGTTTTAAATCTATAAACCTTTTATGCACAATTTTTTCCCTTGTAATTTAAAACATAATATTATAATAATTTTAGTGATAAAACAATATAATTTTAGATACAAATCAGATTGGTACACACTGCCGTTAAAATATCAAAGATTACTGCTTATGATCATGCATAGAAGTCATGAACCCTGCGAATTTGTTTGCGGTCGCATATACATATTTTCAATGAAGAATGTTACTATGGTTTGTATTGACATATTTCTGTAAAATTAATTTTATTATATGTACAATTTAGAGTACACTGGATTGAGATAGACACTTTTTCACTTTTTGAACTGCAGCTCCGAATCTAGAGCCATAAAGTCAAAAAACAGAAAAGTTTTGAAAGATAGGTACACCCAGATGCTTAAATACTTTCCTTCCGGTTTGACTACGTTTTAAAAAAGCGTGATACAACTATCAAAATGTTGTTAGTTTGTGACGTATAAGTACTTGGGATGTTTTCGACGTTCACGCTGTCAGTGTTCTGAAAATGGCAAACGTGGTTGGTTGGTGAGTTAAATGGTGATTCTTGATTGGCTAAACTCTGAATTGTCAGTTTTCGTGCTCTCATTTCCAACCATGTTTGCCATTTTCAGAGCAGTGTAGCGTGAACGTCGAAAACTCCCTTGGGCTACATTTCACTTTATAGACGCAACTTCATAATTATTAGGACCCAGTAAAAAAAATTCGATACACGGACCGCGGAGTTCGTATACGAGCTCGGTAGCTCATATGAGAAATATGAGAAATCTCTTATACGAGCCTTTTCCGTAATGAGAAGTGTATAGATGCTTGTATACCAGGTGACTTTTAAAGCATTTTTATTAATGTAACACTATTTTAAAGTAAATGTAGATAATAGAAATGAATTTTCTCATCTAAAACAAAACTAAATTCATAAGGGAAATGAATTTTTAAGAAAAAAAGGATAATTTTGTTCAAAAAATTTATTCACACTGAAAAAAGGTTAGAATTTGATAATTCCTTGTGTGACGTGTGAATTTAAATAATTAATTTAAAGATCTAAATTTTCTACTAACGTTCAACAAAAATCTGACGCGATCAACAAAAAAAAGGAAATTTACTGAAGCAAATTTCGCCGTCAGGCGCCAATTAATTTTAAAGGAAATTAATAAACTATAAGCAAAACATTATACAACTCTTATATTTTTCAACAACGCCTCTGAGACTCTCTATATCACAGAGGAAATCCTGCCGGAACACTGGCAAGCAGAAAATACCAGCGACGAGACACGGCTGACAAATTTACTTGAATTTTGGGACTTACTCTTTGCTGCGATCCTCCCGGTTTCCCCTCGATGTCCTGATAATACGTCGGGAATAAGGGTCGTTTCCGTCGAGAAGAAAAAGAACACTACTGGAACCTTTCAAAACAATTTTATTTTTCCACACACTATAATAGTCACAAATACAGCAAACAACAGCCGAAACTCTGTTACTCAATTCTAAATAATACTGAGCTCTTCTCGAACCAACTAAATTATATCTTAACCAAAAATAATCGCGACGTATTTTAACTTAAATAAAGAAAAACGACAAACTCGAGGGAAAGCGTTACCAACGAGGCAACCGGTAGAAAAATTCAATATATCGGTCTTCCTTCTTCCTTGACTGCTGAATACTGAAATTTTTGTACTTCCGCTTTCCTCTCTCTCATTCTTAAGAACTATATCTCAGCCTCTCTTTTTCTCGTAGGCTTAACTCCCGACCTCTACCTTGAACCTGAAAATTAAATAGATAAAACCCACTGACCCACTAGGGAATTAGCAATTTCGCGACGACCGAATAGAACGATCTCTACTTTATCTCGCTTACGTTTTCACCATGGTTCAGGAATGTAACAGAATATATATGGATATAAAATCGCTCTGTTACAATCCCCTCCCCATGACTATTATTATTTAAAACTAATAATATCAGAAATTTCGTTTCATACCCCTTTTGAGTTTTGGTCCGGCAGAGGAATTTCTCCGACGTTTCCGGCATGGTCGTTGTGTTGTTGTCTGACTATCGTGGCGCTAACAAGTTTTGACAACTTTACTTATTTCACTTCTTAGTGGCCCTCTCCTCCAGCAATTGTTTGATCGCCAGATCGATGGTTGCAGGTGGCAAACCTACCATGGCCTTGGTTATTGTCAATATTTTTGTCGCTAAATCGTCACCAACCAGCATTTCTACCTCAGTTTCCCTTTTTTCTGTCATCTCTTGATCTCCTCCTTGCTCCGTAACTTCACTTCCCTCTTGACCAAATTCTTCTTGGATTCGCATTTCTTCTCCCGGTGTTCTCACTCCTTTAATCGTTGATTGATACTGGGTCTCCACATGGTTTCCTTCTTCACGTATCTCATCAAGGGTAATGGCACTACACCTGGGGCAATCCAAGACGATGACGTAACGCCTACCACAATTTAGACAATATTCGTGGATTTTCGGGTACGGGCAATGATCGGAATCGTGTCCAAACTTCCAACAGTTGAAACACGCGTAGGGTGGCGGATCCAATGTGGGTACTGTCGGTATGGGTCTCAGTCCTCCGAATTTTATACCTCTTAGTTTAATTTTCAAAGAACGTTTATTTACATTCCCAGAACTTCCTGGTTTCACAATTATCTGGCTTTATTCCTTCTTTCCTCTCCTCTGGCTATCTTCTTCTTTCTCTTGTCTCAATCTCTTCTCTTTCTCTCCCTCTCTGGCTTTGCGGTCCCTTTCTTGTGCTCTTGCTTGTCTCCACTCTTCCGGTTCTCTACTTTCTAACGGGACTATCTCTCTTATATCCTTTTCGACCAATTTTCGGTCGTAATGTTGTCGATAGGATGGATCTCTCGGTCGCGCGCCTTGGTATTGCACTGGCTGGACAATCGAAGGAGGACCAGGTTGTGGGGAGTGTGAACGTTTTGCTCTTATTGCTGGCTCATTACTTTCGATGTTCTCCTTTCTTAAAACATTTTGAGACATATTTTTAATTGCTTCTTTTTGTTTTGATTTGAGTGTCACAATATTGTTGTTAGTTTCTCGAATGTAATTGTCCAGTTCTTGCTCTGCTTTCCGACTCTCGAAAGCCGCTTTGCTTTCTTTCTCCCAGTTATTACACCCGGTTCTGGTTTTACTGCGCTATTTATTTCTCTTGCTGCTCCGGCTTCGCTGATCGAAGCCAACTCGACAATGATAACTGCATTTTTATTATTGGTCACGGGTTTTTGACGTGAGATGATTGATGGCGCCATCGATGGTAATGCCATATGTCTCATCGTTGGCAAAATTGATCTCGGTTCGGTCGTCCCGAATTCTGGAGATGGTCTGTGTTTCCCTCGTAGTGGCGCCCCTAATACAGGTCTGACTTGTGGTACTCCTGAGACATTAAATTCTGGAAATGGTCGGTAGTTTATGGTACCACGTCTCGTTGTTCCACGTCTATTCTGCCACATTTTCCTTTTTCGCTCCGGCGCTGTTCTCGTCTCTCTTCCCACGTGATCTAAAAAAAAATCAAATATTAGCTGTTGCACTTATAATTAAGGTAAGTATTTCTTTAAGTCATTTATGTGAACTTTTGGGACTCGTCTACTTTGTTCGTCTTGTAGGATAAATACTGTTGGCGAAAGGACTTTGACAATCTTATATGGGCCTTCGTACTTTGGTGCTAACTTTGCGGCAAATTTTTGTATCCCACTCGATAATTTTCTCGTTTTTCGTAATACCCTGTCGCCCACTTTAAATGATATATCTTTTCACCTTGGTCATAGTATTTCGCTTGTTTTATTTTCTCTTTATCGATTAATCTGGCTACCATATCTCTTAACGCATCTAACCTTTTCATTCGATCGATCCATTCTTCTGGCTCGATTTTCACTACTTGACCCTTCCTCTCTACTTCTCTACGTAAACTTTTTACTGGCTTCGGATGTCTACCAAAATTTAAGAACGCGGGAGACGTTTTCGTCGTTGCCTATACCGCAGTGTTCACCGCGTGACGGAATTCATGAACGTGAATGTCCCAGTCGCGGTGATCGGCTCCTATGAACGTAGAGATCATCGTTTTCAGAGTTCTGTTGCTCCTCTCTACTGGGTTAGCTTGTGGGTGATAAGGTGGTGTGGTGATGTGTTTGACTCCATATTCCTCCAGGGTGTTTTTGAGGAACTTGTTGTCAAACTCCTTACCGTTGTCGGTTAGCAAATATTCAGGCGTTTCCCATCGAAATAGGATTAATTCCTCGAGTGCTTTTGCTACCGATTTCCCATCCGCTGACCTCAGTGGCTTCACCTCTATCCACCTCGAGAACAAGTCCTGGAACACTACCAGGTACTTACAACGGCTCTTACTCGGTGGGAACTCCATCGTGTCTGCCGCCACTACAGCCCACGGTCTTTCGACAATTCTCTGGCCCATCAATCCAACTGGTCCGGCTTGAGATACTTTATGTATCTGGCACAAAACACAATGAGTTACGTAGTTGTGAACATCGTTCCATATGCCTGGCCAGTAGTATTCTCGTGCTACTCGGTCATAGGTTTTCTCGATTCCCAAGTGTCCAGCTGATGCTAGGGCATGTGCATTTTCCATCACTCGACTCGATCACTCCTAGTAACTTTAGTAATGGTATTTTAATCTCACTGTCATTTTGTATGAATCTGGAGTACCATCCAACCATACCCAGGAAACGTCGGAGTTGTTTGACATTTCTCGGTTCTGGATAATTTTGTACTGGCTCTGTCTTCTTCGGATCCGGTCTCAGGCCTTCACTGTCTAACAAATATCCTAAGTACGTGACTTCGGAACAACCGAATTCGCATTTCTCCGGGTTTACAATTAATTTCGCCTTATTTAGTTTTTTTAACACGATTTCGAGCCATTTTACGTGTTCTTCGAAAGTATCCGTGACTATTATTATATCGTCCAGATATCCGAAAACGTATTTCTCTACTTTCGGTCCTAATAAGGCGTCAATTAATCTCTGGAATGTCATTGGCGCATTCATCAGTCCAAAAGGCATTCTTCGAAATTGCCATAAGCCTGAACCTGGGATAGCGAAAGCGGTATATTTCTTGCTTTCCTCGGCCATTGGGATTTGGTGATATGCCAATTTTAAGTCTACTTTTGATAAATACCTGGCTTTACGGAGCTTGTCAAGGATGTAATCTATTGAGGGTAGTGGATATCCGTCTTTGATCGTCACTTTATTGACATCTCGATAGTCATTACATTGACGAAAGTCGTTTTCTCCTCTTCTCGTGATCACTGGCGCGCTCCTCCAACGGCTGGCAGATGGCTCGATTATTTTCAATTTGTACAGTTTCTCAGCGTTGCCTTGAGCCCAAGTTAACATGGCTGGAGACATCCTTCTGACAGCATGTTGCACAGGTGTTTCATCCATAACACGTATGTGATGTTCTGTTAAGTCCGTCATTCCGTGTTCTTCTGACTCTGGCAACACCCATTTCTTGACTATGGCATGAATGATGTCCTTTTGTTCATCATCAAGTGCTGAAATACCTGCACATTCGGCAAATATCAACTCTTCTTCCTTTTCTCCTTGTTTACTTCCAAACTCATGTCAAGCTCCACCAAGTACTCTCCACAGACCTTCTCCAAGTTTCACTTCCATATCCCAGGCTTTACAAAAATCAATTCCCAAAATGATATCTTGTGCCAGTGATTTCATAATCTTTACTCCAAAACGCTTCGCATGGCCATCAACTACTATATCCAAATTAAGTAGTCCTGTCGCTTCAGTCATGCCCCCAATTGCACTTCTGACTGCAGTTCCACAAGGTTGGATCCGGTTTTTGTATGGTTCTGCTACTTTGGAGTTTATGATCGAGATCATTGCGCCGGGGTCGAATAGTGCTTCGTACTGTTTGCCGCAGATGGACATCCCAAAGAAATACCTATTCTCTGTTCTTGCTCCGTCTACGTCCTCTTCTGTACTTAGGTTTGGGTCAGCTGTGACCCTCACAGCCTCTCCCCTCCCCTGGACTATATGTACTGGGGTCACTCCTGTGCAATTTGTCCCACACTCTATTCTTTCTCTTTCAAACACATTTTGACAGAGTAATTTCTCTTTACTCGGTCTATCCTCACTTGGCTCTGACAAGAATTGGAATACGTCATTTTCTGTCAAATCATTCCTACCTATTTCTGGCTCTAAACTACCCTTATTTTGTTCTCTTTTTTCTAACTCTAGTTCTAGTTCTGTTTTTACCCAACTACAACTTGGGACATACATATCTCGACATTCATTCTTCTTCTCTAATTCACACTCTGTTCTAATCTCTGTCTCTGGGTCACTAGTCACACTAACCGTACTTTTTACTGTCCGGTCAAGTTGGAGGGGGGTACAGGACTGTTCTGTGCCCCCCAAACACCGTTTCCCAGAGCTGCTCGTACGGCCGCACAATTTGGGCATTTTAGAAAATTTACACCTGGTGTCTTACACACCAAGCATATCTCTTCTTCAGCCGGCTTGATTGGACATTGGTTTGCATAATGTCCCTGTTGATGACACCTGAAACAAATCCTTTGAGGGCAATCTTTTGCTCGGTGTCCTACTGTCTGGCAATGAAAACAAGCTCCAATGAACTGTTCTGTCCCGGTTTTTGCCGGTGTGCCAGTTTGCCCCGTTTGTTGTCCCGTTTTCGGACCCTGTTGTCCATTTGGTTTGGGAAATCTCGGTTTTTGTCCACCCGCCAACATGCCTGCGTATGTATTTGGAAATGCGAATTGCATTGGTACTGGCAATATTTGTTGTACATTTGGACTGACTATTTGGTTTGGTGTCACTGTGGTTGGTTTCATGGCGTCAACGTTTTCACTTTCCGGCTTTTCTTTATTTTTCTTGTCCTTCTTTTTCTTTTTCTTCTTTTTCTCTTTCTTTACGGAGTGATCACTATCACTCGGTTCTGTCTCCTTTTCAATTGCTGCTACTTTCTCACTCTTGACATGTTTGTTCTTTTTATCTCCTTGCTCCTTTTCTCTCACTGCGGCAGAAGGGAAACGCATTTTATCCTTTGATGGAGGGGGTGTGTACCTATCGTCTAATTCTTTGACCTTTTCGAAATTCTTAAAAATTTTCTCCATCTGGCCAAGTGTGTCATACTGTAGTCGGTCTAATTGTCGTCGATAAGTCGGCGTGAGTCCTTTGTACGCAATTTTAACCTGCTGTTGTTGGTTAATTGGGTGTTTCATGTGTCCCAAAATAAATCTGAGGCTGGTTAAATAAGGAGAAATTTTCTCCCCTTTTCCTTGCGTTCTGGCCCGTAATTCGTCAACTATGTCATCGTCATCTACTGTCACTAAGTATTCGTTCTTGAATGCTCTCAGGAATGTTTTCCACGAATTTATCTCAAGACGTAAGGATCGGAACCAACTGCTGGCATTTTTCTGGAGTATTATGGGTAATGCTTGTAATATTTCTTGGTCAGTTAAGTTTGAACCACTTTTACAATCTATTAGCCTCTCCAGGAATTCTTCAGCATGGTCGTCTTCTCCATGGAATTTTAAATCCCAATCTTTTAGAATTTTTATCACTTTTGACCTTCGATCTGACCTATTATTACCCCTTCTACTCCACTCTCGCTGGCTCTGGCTAAAATCAGTCTCGTTTTTTGACTCACTCGTTGAGTCATACAAGATTGAAATTCTAGTTTCCTTTCTTGTTTTGTACTTGTTTCCTATTCTATTGTGTCTACTTTGATTGTCCCTATTATATCTCTGACTTGTTCTCCCATCAACACTTATTCTCTCATCGCTACTACTCCTAACAACCTCATCGTATTCTCTCCTTAGATTTCTTTCTGTCATTCTACTTTTATGCCTATGCCCTATTTCTTGTACAGTTTTCCCGCTTTTTCTTTCTCTCACATTCACATCTTCTTCTGACTTAACTGACCTATGTTGTGTTTCATTAACACTCTCTAGACTATTTTGAGACGAGAATTGCCTTGGGGCTGGGGTGGGTTTGGATTTAATTTCACTATTGTTAGTGGTTTGAAAACCAAGGTTATTCACCGTTCGTTGTGGGGACAAGATTCTTGACTTCTGATGACGTGTTAATTGATAACCATCTCCAATCTCGGCCCTACACTGGCTCTGTTGGAATTCCTACCCTCCACCAGAATATTGACGATCGATTTTCTCGGCGTATTCCATTAATTTGTTCATTTCTGGGGTTAATTGCAATCGACCGACCGATTTCCTCAAGTGGCTGACATCTGGGGCCATTGTTGCCGATATAATAGTATGTGGTGATGTCATTATTGTACTTGTTGTCGTACCCAATTGTACATTTGTCGTGGTGGGAGAAAACGTGGCCATACTGGCAGTTGTCATGACCGGTGGCGGGGGTGTGAAGTTTGGGGTGGATCTACCGTTTGTCGGATTTAATCTGCTGTACGATGGCCCACTTGATAATTCGTTATTCCCACCCCTAGATTTCTCCCTATCACTACCACTCCTCAGTCTTGGGACTATTTCCTCATTTGACTCCTCACTTTCAGATAGAGAGATTTGACCCCCTCTGTGACGATTTACGTTGGGAAAAGGACTACTCTCTGGTTCTGACAAAGCTTCCAGTAAGAAAGTTTTGTCGGAAATTCCACTATCATACCTTTCGCAAAATGGTACATCTATGTCTGCTGGCAAAACTTGTCTCATCCCAATTCTTAATAATCTTTCGCGTAAAACTGACAAAGTACCACTAATACACAAATTTTGTTTCAACAATTTGGTTACAATTTCACCAACTGGCATCTGGCAAATTTCTTCCCACGCTTGACTCACACACGGAATATCTATTAGTTCCTTCATTCTCTCTTTGTATCGAATCATTTCGTTGATTGCTTCTGTCATTGTCAATTTAGAATTTTAAATTTCAAAATTTTAATTTGATTTCAAAATCAAAATTTAGCCCTATCAACTAAATTTGTTCAATTAAATCACTTAGATCCGATAAAAAAAATTAGTGCTAACAAAAAAAAATCTTTGATCGTTATCGATTTCGAAATTTTATAAACACAATTTAATTCAAACTAATCGGGTCATAATTGAACCAATTTCAAACTAACTCAAATTAAATTTAATGTCAATCCAATCTAACTCAAGTCAAACTAAATTTGATTTCATGGTTTCAATGTGGGATTTTGGATTAGGGTTTTCTAATTATTATTTTATTTCGAAGATTTACAAAAAAAATGAAAATTCACAATTTATAAAACTCTAATTTCATTTATCTGTTAAACGAAACAAAAAAAAAAATTTTTTATCTCCTTTATCAATTTCAAACAGAAATTTTAATTCAGTTTCCTTTGATACATACGGCCCTGGGTAACCTTGGTTGTATAGGGAAGTATGAGATTTTTCGGGTGCCCCGTTTTTATCATAAATTTTTCTGGCTGACTAATGACTCAGTTCTCTTTTCTCTTCTATTTCGCCGTTCTCTCTACTCTCTCTCCACGGCCGCTATTACCACTCTAGGATCACTGGTCTGCCACGTGCAGCCTTTCTCTTTACTGTTAAAATTTTGAATTTTCCCGGCGCGTCGATTCGTATGTCGTCCTGCGCACCAATTTTAATCACGTGATATTTGCGAATTTTCCTTCCGGTCTGACATGTGCTCGACTCAAACTTAATTTTCAATTCAACTTTTCACTAATTACAGACGCTAATTTCAAAAGAAAAATGTCTTACAATTATTGTCTGACAAATTTAAGAAATTTGAACAAAAGAAATAATTTTAAGCATGAAGTACATCCGACCGTTTATAATTTTCGCAACCGGAAATTTTATTTTCCGGTGACAAAATTATTCTACACTCTCAATTTCAACTTCACTGGAAAATTTGGGTATCAATTTATTTATTGGGCACATAAATAAAATTTTCTGGCATAAACAAGTGACAAATAAAATAACTTTTACATATAAAATTTCAACTCAAATGGCAAATTTTATTAGTTTCAGTCGTGTCTCGGTTCTGGCCTGGCCCCACGTTGGGCGCCAAATTTTGTGACGTGTGAATTTAAATAATTAATTTAAAGATCTAAATTTTCTGCTAACGTTCAACAAAAATCTGACGTGATCAACAAAAAAAAGGAAATTTACTGAAGCAAATTTCGCCGTCAGGCGCCAATTAATTTTAAAGGAAATTAATAAACTATAAGCAAAACATTATACAACTCTTATATTTTTCAACAACGCCTCTGAGACTCTCTATATCACAGAGGAAATCCTGCCGGAACACTGGCAAGCAGAAAATACCAGCGACGAGACACGGCTGACAAATTTACTTGAATTTTGGGACTTACTCTTTGCTGCGATCCTCCCGGTTTCCCCTCGATGTCCTGATAATACGTCGGGAATAAGGGTCGTTTCCGTCGAAAAGAAAAAGAACACTACTGGAACCTTTCAAAACAATTTTATTTTTCCACACACTATAATAGTCACAAATACAGCAAACAACAGCCGAAACTCTGTTACTCAATTCTAAATAATACTGAGCTCTTCTCGAACCAACTAAATTATATCTTAACCAAAAATAATCGCGACGTATTTTAACTTAAATAAAGAAAAACGACAAACTCGAGGGAAAGCGTTACCAACGAGGCAACCGGTAGAAAAATTCAATATATCGGTCTTCCTTCTTCCTTGACTGCTGAATACTGAAATTTTTGTACTTCCGCTTTCCTCTCTCTCATTCTTAAGAACTATATCTCAGCCTCTCTTTTTCTCGTAGGCTTAACTCCCGACCTCTACCTTGAACCTGAAAATTAAATAGATAAAACCCACTGACCCACTAGGGAATTAGCAATTTCGCGACGACCGAATAGAACGATCTCTACTTTATCTCGCTTACGTTTTCACCATGGTTCAGGAATGTAACAGAATATATATGGATATAAAATCGCTCTGTTACACTTGTTACTCTTACTTACCGACATTAGATATTTCTCGGATGCAGTAAGTACGATTTTGTATTAGCGGTAGAATAAATAAGTTTTTTTCATTACTAATTAATAATATATTATTATTTATTTATTATATAAATGTTCTTATATAAAATAATTAAATTTAATATAAAATCGTGCTTACCGCATCCGAGGAATATCTAATGTCGGTAAGTAAGAGTAACAAGGAATTATCAAATTCTAACCTTTTTTCAGTGTGAATAAATTTTTTGAACAAAATTATTCTTTTTTTCTCAAAACTTCATTTCCCCTATGAATTTAGCTTTGTTTTAGATGAGATAATTCATTTCTATTATCTACATTTACTTTAAAATAGTGTTACATTAATAAAAATGCTTTAAAAGTCACCTCGTATACAAGCATCTATACATTTCTCATTACGGAAAAGGCCCTTATGAGAGATTTATCATATTTCTCATACGAGCTACCGAGCTCGTATACGAACTCCGCGATCCGTGTATAGAATTTTTTTTACTGGGGACCCAGTAAGAAGCGAGGAATTGAAAAGGATTGAAATAATTCAAACTCTGTATGGTGTAGTAGAAATTATCCAATACTTTTGAATGCCATTTCTGTCCAATACTTTTCTATACCATGATAGGACCACGTTTCGTCTAAAAATGAATGCAATTCAATTCTGTTTGTAATTGTTAACAAAGACAAAATTTTTTTCTGAATGCTTTCCAATCCCATCCGAAATTATTACAGCCTGTCACTACATCACTTTTCAATTTTTCATTGGAACCGCGTTTCTGCATGCATTCAAGCAATCTTCTGGATTTTTGTAATTTATAAGATACATACATTGGCAGATTTTGTAAAAAATGTTTGTGTTCAAAGAAAAACTTGCTGAAAAATTGATTGTTTACGAATTTTACGTCATTTAAACGAGTCAGGGCCGTTATTCTGTTAGACAATAAATCATAACCTAAAAATTTCAGAGACCTTTAAACACTTTTAACCCTCTTAACTGATAATTTAATAATTATTCCTTTTTAAAATAGCAAATAAAGTCATGAGTGCAGTTATTTGAAAGTAATTGAAATTGAAAATTTTTTGAAGTTGAATTGAAATTGTAAACTTTTTAACTACTGTCGCGGAATTCAGAAGCGTAGGACAGAAATGGTATTCAAAAGGATAGAATTTTTTTAATGCTTCTTAATCTTTGCTTTCTTACTAGGTATTCAAGAGGATTGATATCGTTACTTTTTATAATGCTCTCACTGGATAGAAAAGTATTGGACAGAAATGGCATTCAAAAGAATAGAATCTTTTTAATACTTTTCAATTTTTCTCGTTTCTTACTGGGGAGCTACAACCACTCTACGCGACTCTTGAAAATTGTTACCTCACACCCATACTTATGATAAGACTACCATTTATGTTTATTTGAAGAAAAAAAATTAAATAATAAAACCTCTAAAAAACCTCACCATCATAATAAGAGGACTTAAATCAATAAAAAATACTTATTCTTACTTTTTATAAGATGTTAGCAAAATAAAATCGTGAAATAAAAAAAAGTTGTAAAATGAATTTCCTTTTACTTATCATCAGGGTTAGGAACGTAAACTACCTAAGGTAATGTACGTAGTTGTGTAAATGTAGATTACTTGGTAATTTACGTCAAGAGTTTTCTACGTAATTTACATTAATGTATTTTGTCACGTGATATAACCTGAAAAGCCAACTTTTCAAGAGGTTATGTTATGTTTTTTTTAGTCTTTTAATAGCCGCCATCTTGAAAATTTTCTACGTAAATTACTTATTCGATGTAATCTACATCAAAAACCAAAAATGACGCGCTATATGGTCATCTTGCCCCAGTCTACTCTATTATGTAAAATTAATTCTTTCTTATACATATTATAATAATTTTAGGTGATAAAAACGTCTATATCCTACTTCACAGTACTCTGCTCATTTCAATAAAAAATACATATCATGTCAAGAAGTGTAGAAAAATTTTGAATGCACCATTAAACAAATGTTTTAAATTTTCATCATTATACTTGTTACAAACCATAAAGATAATATGATTTAAATTAATTTAATTTACTTGGGACTTTTGAGATGGTTCCTTATTTTTAACTAATTTAGGGAGGCATTAAACTGGCAGAGTTCTATTTACACGGTTTATCGGATCGGATCGGTTCCTACATTTATAAGACGAAAGAAAGTTATTGCTGGTGAAGAATAAGTGAAGCTCTAATTAAAAAATTTGTCTTTTAAATCAGATAAGTATAATATAAAGATATTAAATACTGAAATTTCCCTATTAACAAATTTATTTTTCCAATTACTCCCAGTACAGGGGTTCATGTTCTACAATGGAATATTGAAAAGTTTTTAATATAATATTTTGTAACGATATACTTAAATGCATATGTGGTATTCCACGTCAAGTGATCCGGGTCCAAATTTAAAATGTTTGGGATAAGGTTAAAAGTTTACACAAACAGTAGTCCTATTAGATACAATTAAAAATACTAAATATTTTTAATTTATTTTAAAAAATGTAAAAACTGGAGGGGATCAAAGTTTAAGGGGACCCGCACCCGAAATTTCAACTATAACAGAATATAATTGAAAAAATTTGGTATATTTTTTTTCTGACACTATTTTGATTTAGAAATAAGGTGAACAAATAAAAATTTCATGATTTTTCCGAAAATTAACAATTTTTTTTTTGATTTTTTTTGTAACTTTTGACAAAATTAAAATTTTACAAAATCCATGCCCTTAATTATACAGGGGGTTGTAAGGAACTCATTAAAACAAAAACCATTAAAAAATAATAAAATTTGTGAAAGAAGAAGCATTTTTTATAAGTTTATGGCATAACATTATAATCCATTAATTTACAAAAAAAATGCTTCTTCTTTCACAAATTATATTATTTTTTCATTGTTTTTGTTTTAATGAGTTTCTTACACTCCATTTTATAATTAAGGGCATGGATTTTGTAAAATTTTAATTTTTTGTAATTTATGGTATAACATCGAAATGTTATACTATAAATTAACAAAACATGCTTCTTCTTTCACAAATTTTATTATTTTTTAATGGTTTTTGTTTTAATGAGTTCCTTACAACCTCCTGTACAATTAAGGGCATGGATTTTGTAAAATTTTAATTTTGTCAAAAGTTACAAAAAAATCAAGAAAAACTTTTTTTTAATTTTCGAAAAAATCATGAAATTTTTTTTTGTTCACCTTATTTCTGAATCAAAATAGTGTCAGAAAAAAAATATACTTAATTTTTTAAATTATATTCTGTTATAGTTGAAATTTCGGGTGCGGCGGGTCCCCTTAAACTTTTTTGTCTTACATGGAATATTTGAAAAATTTGTAGTTTCTCTAAAACAAAAGAAAAATATGTTTTCTATTTTGGACTTTTTTACTATTTTTATGCACCTACTGATAAAATTAAACATTTTCATCTGAAGTGCACCGCCCCACAGTGGGAAGAAATGCAGTGATTTGGACAAAATTCTGTTAACAACACAAATCTCCACTGATTTTAATTTTCTTTTTTTTGAAACAGTAGGAAAGGTGTTTTCTACAAGCCTTCACCTGCTATAAATTTGAAATTTTTGCAATATAACCTTCATAAATCAGATTCATTGAAACATTGAGAGAAACCCATTGGGAAAAAACCATCATGGTTTTAAAAACGTTCCAAAAACGTTCTTAGAACGTTTCATGTCTGCCAAATAATGTTCCAAAACCGTTCCATTCCCAGTGGGCACAAAGACAAAAAACGTTCTTTAAACGTCTGTAAAACGTTTAATGTCTGCCAATTTATGTTTTAAGAACGTCCGACTGTTCCAAAAATGTTTCGGAACGTTCAGATGTTCTTTGAACGTAAATTGTCAGACATTAAACGTTCTACAGACGTTTAAAGAACGTTTTTTGTCTTTGTGCCCACTGGGTTGCTTTAAAAACGTTTTAGAAACATATAACGTTTTTAGGACGTTATTTAGCAGACATGAAATGTTCTAAAAACGTTTTTGGAACGTTTTTAAAACAATGATGGTTTTTTGCCCACTGGGAAGTTACCTATACATTTACAGAAAAATTTGATAAAACATATATTCAAGTATGATTAAAATATTTTTTCAGAGTATTTTACATCTTTAATATATTTCAGTCATAATTCCCAGTGGGTACATTTGTTCATGTTATGTCTCAGAAATGAAACTAAACATAATCATAATTTATATATTTAATTTGTCCTCGAATTTGTCCGGCATCGGTGATTCATACCTGATTTATTCACAGAGTCGAACACTCTGATTTCAAGGGACATGTTTTAAGAAAGAGTAACTGTTTAATTTAAGTTATATTATTATTAAAGATTTTAGTTGAATCCTCAGGGTTGCTACAATGTCTGGAAACCTGGAAAACCTGGAAATGTCAGGAAATTTTATTTTGTATGAAAAAGTCAGGGAAAAATGAAAAAACACCTGGAAAATAATTTTCTTTTAAAATTATTTTCATTTTTGGCGAATTTTACTGCATGAAAAGATACCCTTTGAGTGAAATCGCATGATTCATTAAAGGTTGTATCACGGCTGAGGCTATTGGCAGCCCTACTATTGGTGAAAGTAGTGTGAGTGAATAAACCTTTAGTTTATTCTGCTAATTTAACCTAACCTGACCTAACATTACAAATATGAAAATGTGAATTGTGACGATATAAAATAACTTTTCGTATATTAAATAATATAGATTAATTTTTTAACTTTCCTTAAAAAGATAATTTGATAAATGATAGTTAATGATAGCTTTAATGAGAGGTAAGTAAAATATTTGAAGCATTATTCATTAAATTATTTTGTTCTTTCTTAAATCTAACGAACTACAACAATTTTTTCTCTTTATATATATTGCAAAACAATATAATTATATCAGACGTAATGTTTTATAATTTAACATAACTTATATTAAAATATTCTGTGGTAGTTGTAAATTAGTTACCCAGTAAAAAAAGTATTGTCCTGGTAGCGAAATTTTAAACAAAATGAAATTGGATCGTGCAAAAATTTCTTATATTATAGTTCACGGGTTACGTCCATTTTTTTAAAAACAATAATAAGTAAAGTATCGGATACTGAACAGTTAGATATTATAATTCGATACTGCGACGACATTCTTAACATAGCAAAATCTAAGTATTTGACATCTTCTTTCTTGGGACATACGACGGCGGCAGATTTATTAAATTTGGAATCCTGTGATTTGAAACGTCTGTTACAACTTGCTATGGATGGGCCGAATGTAAATACGAAAGATTTCAAGGATTTAACGAAATATTTAAGATAGAGCAACGCTCTAATAAAATATAACCGAAACAACCCGAAACAACTTGTTGTTAACAACAACAAGAGTTAAACCTTCTACACTG
This sequence comes from Leptopilina heterotoma, assembly GCF_015476425.1. Classification (NCBI taxonomy): domain Eukaryota; kingdom Metazoa; phylum Arthropoda; class Insecta; order Hymenoptera; family Figitidae; genus Leptopilina; species Leptopilina heterotoma. The sequence goes on from NW_025111017.1 coordinate 465,959, forward strand.
TCCTTTAAAAAATTATGCTTCTTTTCAAAAGTTTCTGTTACGTAAGTTTTTTTTTTTAAAAATATAGTACCCAAAAATTAAATTTAAAGACAACATTTTTATGTAGATTTTCACAGAAACTTTATAATAATTTGTAGCAGTAAACCACTGTTTGAAGATAATAAAATATTTTGTAAAGGATGAATGGATAAGAAAGTATATTAAAATCAATTATAAAGTATAATATATCATACCCAGTGGCCAAAAAACCATCATTGTTTTAAAAACGTTCCAAAAACGTTTTCAAAACGTTTCATGTCTGCAAAATAATGTTCCAAAAACGTTCCATTGCTTTTAAAACGTTTTAGAACCATATAGCGTTTTTGGGACGTTATTTAGCAGACATGAAACGTTCTGAAAACGTTTTTAAAACAATGATGGTTTTTTGGCCACTGGGTAGTTTATTGCACTTTTAGAAGTGTAATTAAAATTAAAATTATTGTTCAACGGGTGTTCGATGGTTTCTCTGTTCACAGGCACGTGAAATTGGTAAACAATTGAAGCAATATTTTATTCCTTTTATACAGAGATGTATGTCGAGTTTCATGTGAATGATTTTGGTGAAACGCGCGAAGTTTTAATATGACGTGATTTAGTCCGCCTATCGGTGTTCTTAATTCGTCGTGAGGTGTGGAAGAAAAACCGGGAAACTGCTGACGATTTTGGAGCGATGACTAGGTGTTCTCACTTTGTCATCGTGTCTCTAATCGGACAGCACTCAGCAGGGTCTGTGCCACCTTATCACGTGCCGGCCGCGGACACTGAGAGGTAGGATAATGAATTTATTGTATATTTAAAATTAATAGTTCGCCGTGATTCATTTTTGTATAATTATTATATATATATATATTTTTATTTTCTTATAAAAAGTGTGGCGTTATACACGTGGGCAGATTTATACTTGAGCAAATCAACCGTTTACTCTCGCAATCCTCACCAAGAGTCATTTATCTAGAAGCCAAAATAATAAGGGAAAACAGGAAATAATAATGATCTACATTGGATTATTGTGAACAATCATTCTTACAATTGCCTGGGACTCTAATTTATGGTGTATGCATGCAAAGGAGGTTTGATTCCCATTCTATCAACTGCTGTCCGATAAGTATTGAATTTAAAACGTGACGATTTCATTTATTGATTTATGAACTTATATATCTATCGCAGTTTTATTGTTTATTTGTCTTTATATGAATACTGTGACGAAGTGAATTTTCATCTTTATCATTTAATTGCTGAAAATTCTAAATCGTACGCCATCCGTCGGAAAAGTCCCCGAATTAGCGCATCAATTATCGATGGTAATTAGAGAAAGCTAGTACCGCCGGCTGACCTACTAGTAGTAGCGAAAGTGGGTCGCGCGGCTAGCTCACCGGAGAAAGTGATAGATGGCAGGGCCAGTACTATTTTTAGAAGACAAGAGAAAGAAGACGAGCCACGTGCGGAGAAAAGCCGAGACAACAGGTGTCCAATACTTTTACCGCCATAACCAGTCTTGGACTTTTTTTTGTCGTGTCTCGCCGTTGGCATTTTCTGCTTGCCAATCGTTCGAACAGAATTTCCTCTGAGTGAGAGAGTAAGTTCAGAGGAGTTGATTTTGTTGTTAGTCGAGCCAACAAGTTCTTGTCAATAGCCGAAAGTTCAGAATTCAATAGCCAAGAGCCGAAATTTTTGAATTATCTATTTGCCAGAGCCAGATATTTTTTTTGTTGCCAGAAAATTCAAAAATTCAATTGCCGAATTGTTTGCCGATTTATTTGGCCAATGCCAGGATTTATTTATTCATAAATTATGAGTAAATTGATGCCAAAAACTGCGTAAAATAAAATAGTAGAGTGCCTTTGCCATTAAATTTGAAAATTTCTTTTCTTTTGAGACTGTAAAAATTTCCTGCCGTGATAAAAATTGAATTCAGCAATTTAAAATTTTTTTGTTTGTCAAAAGCCAGTTTTGTGAGAAAAATCCGAGTAAAATTCCCAACAAAATCGTGCAAAATCAAAAATTTTCCCAAAATATTATGCCGAGCACATGTTAGACCGGAAATAAAATTCGAATTAGTCACGTGACTGCAAATAGTGCGCCGGACGGTCGAGAGAATCGACGCGCCGGAAGATTTAAAATTTCGACAGCCGAGAGAAAGTTTGCGCGTACCAGGAAAAAGTGGCTCGGTAGTAGTAGTAATAGCAGCTACACAGAGAGATAAAGAGAGAGAGAACGAGAAGAAGAGATAGAAGGAGAGTCGAGTCACCAGTCCGCCATAAAAATTAAATTTTTAAAAAGGGGGCCCTCCTTGAGTAGGTACGTCCTTGCTTCAAGATAGCACAGGACCGTGTATATTAATTGTGCACCCCCCTAAAAATTTAAAATTATTCGAACTTAGAATTTTTTTTTTTTATTTTTTTGAAATGGCAAAGGCAATTAGCGACATGCAGGACTACAAGAGACGCATGAGCGAATTAATTGAAGTACCATGCGTAAGCCGAGCATGGGAAAAAATTAAAATCATGCAAGTTGGCCAAGTAGTGACGAATTTATTGAGACACCAATTGTGTATCAGTGGTTCGTCACAAGTGTTGAAGGAGAGACTATTGCGAGCCGAAATGAGATAAGCCCTAAATGATGGTAGTGACGTGCCATTTAGCGATCAGTATGACTTGAGGAATTCCGACAAAATCTTTTTGGTGGAAGCTTTCCCAGAGCCAGAAATGGAAAAATTTCCATTTGTAAATTACCGCAGGGGTGGCCAGATGACGAAGAATCAGATAGTGGGGCGAGTCATATCATCGAGCGTATCAGTGCCAGGAAAACTCTAGGGAGTGGGAGAGATAGAACGAGAAATGGAGCATCGCACAGTAGACCTAGTTCGACCATCGTTGCGTCCACCCCAAATTTTACACCCCCACCCCCAGTCGTGACAACAGCCAGAATGACGACAGTTTCCCCCACCACAACGAGTGCTCAGCTAAGTATGACAACCAGCACAGTCATGACAGCACCCCACACAATTCAGTCGGCAACAATGGCACCAAACGTGCAAAACATGCGAGATTCAATAGCGAGGTTAGGTCTATCTCCCGAAATTGAAAGACTAATCGCCTATGCCGAGAAATTGGACCGCCAGTATTCACCACCAGCAATCGATTCGTATCCCCTCAAAGAAATTCCCTTGTAGCCGAGACCTCACACAATCACCAAAAAAAAACAGAAAAATTAAATCCAGCCAAAGGTCCAAAGTGATCAAAACACTAAAGGACTGGGATTTAAAATTCTTTAGGGTCGAGTCCCATGACAGCGTTTTTGCGTTGCGTTATTGAAGGCGTACGTTATTTTCAGTGCGATCCATCTCTGTTTTACCTAACCATGCCATCCCTGCAGTTTGTTTTGTTTTTAAACTTTTCGAAATGTACAACGACGTTTGTTTTGATCCTTGTCATTAAATTATTAATTACATTAATTAAAAAAAAGTTATTCTATCTCGTGTTGATGGTGCAGCAAATAAAAAAATTGTTTTTATCGATTCCGTCGCCTATTGTTTAAAAATGTCGGAAAACGATATGCAGGTAAGAAATGATTATGTCAATTTTAAGGTTATTTTATAAAGCAATAAAAGTGATTAAAAATTGTAAGATATAACATTTGGATAATTTTCAATGTTTTAATATGAATTTTATAAATACTTTTCTAATATTTTTAACATTCTTTCCAATTTTTCTATTTTTTTAAATTTTCTATAACGACTTATTATAAAAAATGTTTTCATTTTTTTGGTTTAGCACTTGTCATTTCGGAAAATTATAAAAATAATGTTATTACTCAAGGTAAATATATTTCTAATGAGTTTTGTAATTTTTTTATTTTTTATTCATTTATAGATGAAGCTGAAATGCGGATATTGCGGTTTTATTAATAAAACCGCAATATCCGCAATATCCTATTGAAAATTCCTGCGAAGGAACACACATAGGTTCCCATATCAAGTACATTCGCAAGATCTCTCGTAAGTTCCTGAACAGTTTCCCATGTGGGATCCTTGCCACTTAAGATCATGTAAAGAACTTGTGTACGATCTATCACGGTTTCCTTTGTAATGAAAGTGATAACATCATAGGGTCTTATGATGTTTCCTATGTCAGATCTTGTACAGGTTCTCACATAAACAACCCTGGCAAAAATCTTTTGCATGATCATGACTATGATCCTGTGTGTGTTCCTTAGAGGGATTCTACAATGTACAAAGTTGTTTTTGTAGGAAACTGAAGATCTTCCTGCATGGGAACTTTTGTTTTATATATACCTTGACCTTATAAATAGTGTGTGTTCCTACGTGGTAACCTTCGAACGTTTCTTGACAAGTTCATAAATACCTTTACACTCGTAAGTAGTATGCGTTCCTACGTACACTACCGTCCAAAAGTATCAGGACGATTACATTCGACTCTATGAAAAAACCTGCCATCACTGTTTCAATCATATCTCGGAAATAAAAGGAGGTACAAAAAAAACTTAAATATGGTTAGAAAGCTGATTAAATTCTGCGTAAAATAAGCCGTCTTTGAAGTCATTTCGTTAATTATTTTTTGAGTTGTAGAGTGAGAAAGAAATAAAAAAATTATCAAATTTTCTCATTTTTGTCTCTTGACTTCAACTTATTCAAAAATCTAGAAAAATTTAGATAAAATTTTTCTAAAAACAAAGAAATCTTCGTTAGAATTTCAGCTTAAAAATAAGCCTTCGAAAATTAAAAAAGGTTCATCCGTCTTCGATATATCATTAAAAATGTGAAGCAGTGTTTCGACCGATTGCTGCATTGAAATTCAACTATGACGACTCGATTCTGGCTTCGCGCGGCAGCGAAAGAGAGAAAACAGAGACGAATTTTTGCTAGAGAATAATAAATAATGATGTTTCACAAGTAATATAAAGAAACTCAAAAGTTCATCGTTCAACCGCATGAATTCGTTCCTGTTTTCTCTCTCGTTCGTTACCGCGCGAAGCCACAATCGAGTCGTCACAGTTGAATTTCAATGCACCAATCGGTCGAAACACGGCTTCACATTTTTAATGATATATCAAAGACGGATTAACCTTCTTTAATTTTCGAAGACTTACTTTAAAGCTGAAGTTCTAACGAAGATTTCTGTGTTTTTAAAAAAAATTGTATCTAAATTTTTCTAGATTTTTGAAAAAGTTGAAGTCTAGAGACAAAAATGAGAAAATTTGATAATTTTTTTATTTCTTTCTCACTCTACAACTCAAAAAATAGTTAACGAAATCACTTCAAAAATGGCTTATTTTACGCAGAATTTAATCAGCTTTCTAACCGTATTTCTAACCTGCGAAGGAACACACATAGTTTCCCATATCAAGTACATTCGCAAGATCTCTCGTAAGTTCCTGAACAGTTTCCCATGTGGGATCCTTGCCACTTAAGATCATGTAAAGAACTTGTGTACGATCTATCACGGTTTCCTTTGTAATGAAAGTGATAACATCATAGGGTCTTATGATGTTTCCTATGTCAGATCTTGTACAGGTTCTCACATAAACAACCCTGGCAAAAATCTTTTGCATGATCATGACTATGATCCTGTGTGTGTTCCTTAGAGGGATTCTACAATGTACAAAGTTGTTTTTGTAGGAAACTGAAGATGTTCCTGCATGGGAACTTTTGTTTTATATATACCTTGACCTTATAAATAGTGTGTGTGTTCCTACGTGGTAACCTTCGAACGTTTCTTGACAAGTTCATAAATACCTTTACACTGGTAAGTAGTATGCGTTCCTACGTAGTAACCTTCGAACGTTCCTTTACAAGTTCATATATACTTTTACAGTGGTAAGTAGTATGCGTTCCTACGTAGTAACCTTCGAACGTTCCTTTACAAGTTCATATATACCTTTACACTGGTAAGTATTATACGTTCCTACGTAGTATCCTTCGAACGTGCCTTCACAAGTTCATGTATGTTTTTTCACTGGTGAGTAGTGTGTGTTCCAGCTTGGTTACCTACGAAAGTTCCTGCACAAGTTCATACCTACCTTGACATTGGTGAGTATTATGTATATTATACGTGTATAACCTTTGAATTTTGCTTCATAAGTTCGCACATACCTTTTATTCTGTTAAGTAGTATGTGTTCCTAGATGAGAAGTTCAATATAAACTATTATATTTATTAAGGGGACATTCCAGTTCAAAATGTTAAAAAATCAATTTTTTTATTTTCGGATTTCTTATATTGTCAAGAATACTCTCCTAAAATTTTATTGTAAAATTCGAAGTAAAACAAAAGTTATACATACTAACTTATTCTTCGCCATGTCAAAGATCTAGGGTTGCTGATTACGAATATGATATCAGATTTTTGAAATTCATAATGGCGGATCCAATATGGCATTTAATTAATTTTCATCCTGTCTATAAGTAGAACCTCAAAAACTGGAAAATTTCCAACTCCTTCTTTATTTATAAGAGAAATTCTGAATAAAAACATGTGTTTTTTCATGTTTTGGGAAAAAAGTACTTTAAAAAAAGGAGGGGAAGAAAATTTCACTTTTTTGAAGTTCCACACCTAAAGAAATATCTAACGAAGAGAATGGCACTTCCTTTTTGGTTTTATCTGTTTTAGAAAGTTTGGAATCGATCTTACCATAAGAAATGGACATTTTTGCAAATGGTGTATATCGTCGCCATTCTTAACGGTGTTGCGCAAATTCAAACAGTGGTCGCATTTTAAAAATGGTTGCTTGAACATACTAATAATAAGGAAAAACACAAGTTATCCTAAAATTTTATTCTTTCATTTGTGCACAAGAAATAGAAAATCCAATATGCCCATTAGGTGCTGCCCTCTGGTGGTAATTTTATGTATCGCGCATTTGTTTAACTCTTTTTTATTTTACTTCCTGTCGTTGTAAATCTAAATAAATCTTTTACTTCTTGCGTGCAAATGAAAGATAAAATATTCATGATATCTTGTATTTTCTCCGATTTTGCAATAACTGCCCGAATTGGGAGAAAAATCATTTTCAAATCAGGTATACATTTGAGCAACCATTTTTAAAAGGCGATCACTGCAGAACACCATTAAGTAAAAATTAAAAGAAATTTTTTTTGCATATTCTTAAAAAAAATATTTGTTACATGTAATATAAATTTTTCAAATAAATGTCAGTTATTTTAATAATATATACTAAAAAAGCCTTATTTTTTCCTGTTTTGAACTGGAATGTCCCCTTAATTTATCATTATTTGTAATAATATATAATTAATGAATTACAGAGTGCAACATATTTGAGGTCATCGGATGTGTACGAACTTTTGACTTTAGTTTCTGAAAGTACTTATCGAAACTAGCAAAAACATACTTCAGATTTGCTAGATTAGCTCGGATTTTAATTTTATCGAAATATGAATTTTTTTTTAATTTTAACTTTTTTTTAGTTTTTAGATACGGGTGGGTGGGAACGCTGGCTATTAAAAGTTTATAAAAATATTCGCAATGGTCATAATTTGAACATCAATAATTTCTTGAACACCACATGAACACAAAAATTATAAAATTGTACAACTTGGCAGCGGTTCTCACATTTCTCGGTTTTTTGATAAGGCGAGTGGAAACGCTGGCTATTAAAAGTTTATTAAAAAAATTGTCAATTGTCACCATTTGAAGAGCAATAATTCCTCCTTAATTTTTGACATTGGACAAAAAATTTGGTCAAAAATTGTTCGAGTTATGGGTTTTTTTTAACTTTTTAAAATTTTTCGGTTTTTCTAATAAGAGTGTGTGAACGCTGGCTATTAAAAGTTTATTACAAAAAATTCGCAATAGTCCCTCTTAAATTTCTGATGAAGAAAAAAAATTTGGTCAAAAATTGATCCAGTTATGAATTTTTTTTCACATTTTTCGGTTTTTTGATAAGCCCTGGATTAGTCCGAAAATTGTACGAAAAGGGCCCGAAAATGATCTACGTTAGTCTGATATTAATCCGAACAAAAACCTGAATTCGAAAACACTCCGGAGTAATTCTGAATGTCTACGAATTCAGTCCGTAATTAGTCCGCAACAATCCGAATTTATAACCAGTGAAGAATTCTTCTAAAATAAGTACGGAATTATCAGAAATCAATATTTAAAGAATACGGAATTAGTCCGCAACAATCAAAATTTAATCTAGCTAAAAAAACTGAATCCCTAAAATGTCCGAAGCAATCCGAACTCTGTAAGCAAGAAATCCGATAGTAGTCCGCAACAATTTGAAATTAAGTGTTGCAAAATCCTATTCCAAAACAAGTACGAAACAATCCGAAAACTGTATGCAACGAATCCAGAAATCGTCTGCAACGATTGGGATTTAATCCAATTGAAAGACATAATCAGAAACAATCCGAAATATGTATGCCGTAATAATTCCGAGCGACAAAAACCTGACCATAAGCAGACCGTTTCGGATTAGCTGCGGATTCACTGATTAACAAATCCGATTACTTCTGCATTTACTAGTTACATCTGATTTGACGAACTTCGGACTAAATCAGACTAATTACGAATTCAATAGTTGTAAAAAACGGTATTGATTTTAAACTTAATTCACGGTGAAAAACTCTACATTAAACCGTACTGTTGCAGACAAAAGGCACTTTTGAACGTTCGTCTAAAACTGTTTTGAAATGTCATATATGTAACACTGACGTAGAAGTAAATAGCTTGTCGTACAACGATTTTTTCGTTAATTTTGATGTTTCTTATCAATTGTCTGAATTAATTGCGTCAAATAGTGAGTATTTTAAATTTGTTATGTCGGAAAGAATTTATAAAAAAGATGTTTTCAAGGATATTTATGATGGGAAAAAGTATCGACAGTTTCTTGAAAACTTAAATTCGTCTGACAGAGAACAATATATTACTGTTAATTTCAATACTGATGGTGCGCCATTATTTTAAAGTTCTTCATATTCTATTTGGCCAATTTTCTTGCAAGTAAATGAATTACCATTTCACGTAAGAAGTTCAGAATTAATTGTAGGAGGATTATGGTTCGGTAAGAGTAAACCAGATATGAGTATTTTCTTAAAGCCCTTTGTTGAAAGCATTAATAAACTCTTCACTGATGGTTTCAAATGTAATATAGATAATCAGGAAGTAACCCTTAAAGTCTATCCTATAGTATGTTGCGTTGATTCGGTGGCTCGTGCGTCTCTGCATTGCTGTATGCTATTTAATGGCAAGTATGGATGCCCTTGGTGTCTCCATCCGGGTAAATGGGTTTGTAATCCTGTAAAACCTAATTCTGGAAGTCATAAGTACCGTTTAATAGTTGAAGAAGTAAATCTTCGAAACGTAGAAAATACTATAGAGCACATGTTTGAAGGAACTGCTTTAAACCCCTGTTTCAGTTTCAAGGGTCCATCTCCGCTAATCAATCTTAAAGATTTTGACATCATTGAAGGTTTTGTACCCGATCCTTTACATGTATTTGCCGGAATTGGAAAACAGTTTGCAAATGTTTGGTTCGGCTCGAAAAATAAGAGTTCTGGTTTAGTTTCAAAACATGGTGTTGAAAAAATTAACAAAGTTATGAAAAATTTAAAAGCACCTTCTCAAATAGGTCGTTTATGCTGTACACTTGATGATAAAGCATTTTGGAAGGGAAAAGAATGGGAAAACTGGATCCTATATTATAGCATTCCCATAATTCAATCGTTTTTAAAAAAAGACTTGGTAAAACATTTGATTCTCCTTGTTGAAGCAATTTACATTCTTTCACAAGAAAAAATCACTTTACTGCAAATTGAAAAAGCTGATATCTTATTGCACCAATTCGTTTGCGATATAGAATTATTATATTCAAGTATGAAAATGACATTTAATGTTCATCAGCTGTTGCATCTCGCTAAAAGTGTCCTAAATTGGTGTCCTTTGTGGGCGCATAGTGCTTACGGATTTGAAAGTGGTAATGGCGAATTGCTGAAAATCATTCATGCAGCTAAAGGTGTACACCATCAACTTTGCCGACACATTGGTTTAAAATGTAGTTTAATAACAATAAAGAGAAAAGTTTATCAGAATTCTTCTGCTAGCATGAGAAAATACATCGACGAGTTGTGTCAAAATAAAGTACAAAAGTCTTTTAAAATGTCGGACGCTAGATATTATGGTGCAATGTTTAAAGTAAATGACGAATGGAGAAGGATATTAGGTCTCTCTGATAACGCTGTAGAATTTAAAAAAATGGTCAGAAATGGTTGTCTTTATTTATCGAATATTAAAATTAATAAGAGATCTGACAATACGTTCGTTCGTCTAAGAAATGGCTCCCATGGAAACATTGTAAGCTTTGTTATAGATAAGGAAACTAAAAGAGAATTAGTAATGTTGCAAATGTTGAAAACAAGACCTGCGTTTCCAAATAATCACCTGGCTTATCAAAAGTTATTAAAATTGATGAAGATGTTGAAGCAAAAAATATTAAAGAAATTGACACTATTTGTATTTCTATTACAATTAATAATCAGCGATTCATCTGTCCAGTTGCTAATACTCTTTCGTATTAAATGTTCGATGAGCTTGCTACAAAATTATTGCAAGATTGCAAAATAGTTTTTTTTAGTTTCCAAAAAAATGCTTTAATGTTTTCTACATTCTTCTTTTTATATTTTATAAAGTAAATCATACATTACTATAAAAAACACAATTTTGCAATCGTGATTGCAAAGATTTAATCGTAAGATTGCTATCTTGCCATGTAACCTCGACAAGATAGGAATTTTATCTGACAATATGCTTACACAGCAAAGTTGCTAAACTCACATTTCTCACAGGCAATTTCAATTTCCTTCAATTTTTTACTGCCAAATGGTATAGCAGGATAAGTATGGAAAAGTGCCCCTCAAGTATTTTTTCATATTTTCCCATACATTCTACCCACTTAAAAATAACTTTCTGAAATTTTCAAGTAAAAATTTTGAGTTCATGATATGCTCGCGTCTTAGCACCAATAGGTGATAGTAAAAATTGAAAGTCAATCTGACACCATCTGCAAAGTTAGAAGTTAATTTTTGTAAAAAGTCTGTTTTGCTAAAATGTTAACGTTATTTTCAAATTAATTCACGTCGTACCTTACAATTTAGAAAAAAATGAAATATGGGCTGACGGGACAAGGATAGTTAGAGCTAATACAACACGGTAAAATCCTGTTAATGTCATTGCAAATTTTAAAAAAGTTTTTAATTGTTCTTTTTAGGTTGATATACATAATGGTACGTAATTATATACGGAAAACGAAGCTTATTGACCAAGAAATTGATGGTAGTCTGAAGAAAATTGGTTTAACCTCAGATTCTATTTCAAACAATGCAATAATTGAAATTCAGAAAATGTTAAATACATATTTTTAATACTTCAGATGTCAATATTGAATAATTTAAATCTAATAAAATAAAAAAAACAAAAATTTACTGATTTTCTATAACATTTTTAGCATTCAGATTCTTTTAACTATCTTTGCCCCGGTGCTGGGGCAAGGATAGTTAAAAATTTATGTTTACTTTTTCATTCGTATCTCAAAGGAATTTGAGTCTACAGTAAAATAATGTATAGCAAAATTATAGCCAAATAAACAGGCTTTCCAAAAATACTTTTTCATTTGCAGATACATATTTAAGTTTGGCCGCTAGATCCGAAAAGGTCTTACCTAACTATCCTTGCCCCATCCTCCCCTATATTAAAAAGATAAAAAAAAAATTTTCGAATTTCCTATTTACAAAATTGCAATAAATTTATTTTGATTTAAGGGCGACACTTTTATTTATTTTCTTATTTCACTCTCTTAACTGTCCTACTTTATAAAAAAAATTATGCCCAACATGATTTCAGTGTGTGTCACAGTAGAAAACTAAAAAAATCCTACCCACTACTTTTTAATGTAAAAATTTTTTTATTGTATAAAAACGATGCACTAATTTTTTTCATTTATTATCTAAAGTAGACCACTGTATATAAAAATTGTGGATATTAGGTTACATCACTTTGAAAAAATAAAAAAAAATAGTCGGTATCTGTTTATGTAATATTTGACTGGTTAAGTTTGAAGAATTTATCAAATTCTTTTGCAACTTGTTACAGAAGGCTTTTTGGCGTTACTGAATACAAGAGTCTGCAGTTGATTTTCAAAACAATCGAAAATTTTTTGATTTTGATGATGTTTTTTTAATCGATTATCGAAAGAGTAATAAATGAAACACTATTTCATTTGTTACTTTTTATTATTTTTTTTAAATCAACTTGATTTGTATTAAGCAACCTCAAAATCTCCCTAGTAACAAGTTACTAAAGAATTTGTATCACTTTAAAGAGCCAAAAGAAAATTTTTTGAAAATTTCAAAATAAAAAATTTCTGGGATTTTTAAAAACAAAGTTCAAGAATTTTTTGTAATCTCTTTACAATTTTTAAAAAACCATTTAGTAGTTTTTTGAGAAAAATTAATATTTCTTTTCTTTTCCCTCTCTATAAACTTCCATGAAACTCAAAATTTTTAGTTGAAAATTTCAGAAAGTTATTATCATGTGGGTAGGAATGTATGAGGAAAATATTAAAAATATATATGAGGCCACTTTTTCCATACTTAAACAAATACATATGTCTAGTTTAAACAATAATATCTGATTATATCGCATAGAAAAATTTGATTCCGTAAATTACGTATCGTAAACTACATGGAGTACCATTTAAATTGATACAAATTTGATGTATTCCTCTAGCTGCGACTTTCATTTCTTTTCAATTTTAGTTGCCCGCATCAAAATAATAAGTTTTAAATGGACGTTACTGATAAAAATTCTTTGATAAGTGGAAAAGCGAATTAACATTAGATCTCATTGCTAGTTTTGAATAAAATGAAACTTTGTTCCGCAAATTGGTGTAAAAATTTGTTAGATAAATCAATTCTTAAAATCTAAAACTCTGATTTTAATAAATAAAATTAATCTTAAATCGTTTTAATAGAGCCACATGTATTACAAGAAAAAGTTATCTAGCTCAGCTAGATCATTCACGATCTTTCCAAAATTTATTAATATTCATTTATTAATTTATTTATTATTTATAAATTTCGGCAACAACGAAGCTTTCTTCATCTAAAACTAAATAGTCGAAAATTGTTTTCCAATTCCGCTAATCAAAAGCGTGTAAAAGAATTCAACAGCAAATGATCTTTAAAATCTAAAAATTAATTTTTTCGGAATAATATCATCTTTCATGTGTCATGTATGATGCATTTAAATTTCACTCTTTTAAACATTTAGATCAAGCTTAAAAATATATGTATCTGTTACATATATTTGAATTTTTGTTTCTCAGGAGCTTTATAAACCCATGAACTAAGATAAAAAAATTGGTCGCAACCATACGAGCCATTATATTGCAGGAATCTTTGAAATTGTTGTCGTGTTACTAAGTATACGAAGCAGACTATAGTATAAACTTTTAATACACATTTTTACCCCTTTTATAATTTATAATATATTAAATTAGTTGAATAATCGAATGATTCTTGGATAATAAATGGCTCATAAAAGACATTTATGTTTGGCTTGTCTTTTCTTAACAAAGGATCTGCAAGGATTGAATATTTAATTCTCATTTAAAGTGGTACCTTATTCATTACTTTATAAAATTGACCAAATAGAGTAAAAGAAAACTTTTAAACAAAGGTGCTCCATATAATAATATCATATAAAAATACATCTTCCTCATATATATAAGACAATTTGCTGATATTTCTTGCCATCATGGATACCTCATGATAATCCCCAATTTGGGACGCATGATTATTCCCCAAATGTTATTTTTCCGAAATGTCATTTTACTGAACTGCACTTTTGCGAATAGTCATTTTTGCGAAATGTCATTGTTGTGAATAGTCATTTTTGCGAATAGTAATTTTTGCGAAAAGTCATGTTTACGAATTGTCATTTTTGCGAAAGGTCATTTTTGAGAAATGTCATTTTTGCGAATTGTCACTTTTGCGAATCGACATTTTACGAATTGACGCTTTTCCGAAAAGTCATTTTTGCGAAAATTACTATAGTAAACTTGTATGTATATATAGATTCACTGTAACATTTTTCGCAAAAATGACAATTCGTAAAAATGACTTTTCGCCATATTTATTAGAACAGCGCGTGCGCAACAGATCATTTAATCGCATTCTGCAGATTATTTAGCACGGACAACCAAATTGTAGTAATCTCAACAAAAAGTGCTCAACAAAACGATTTTGTTAAGATTACAATATTATTTTCCTCAGTGTATTTTTATAATAATAATAATTATTTTTATAATTATAATAATTTTTAAAATGTTTTTCTGTATACCAGCGTATACCAAATGTATATTAATAAATGAAAAATTATTTCTTTATTTCAGTTTTATATTCAATTAATTTATCTAAAAATAAAATAAAATATTAGGGTAGAGTGGGGTAAAAAAGACACATTTTTACTTTTGATGCTGTAAAATCTGTATTTAAAAATTTTTTCTCAAATTTCCAATTGTTATTGAAAGTTTAGTTATTAAGCTTGAAAATTCTTGACGAAAATATTTTTTATCTCATGAAAGGACTACCCAGTAAAAAAAATTCAATACACGGACCCCGAAGTTCGTATACAAGCTCGGTAGCTCGTATGAGAAATATGAGAAAACTCTCATACGAGCCTTTTCCGTAATGAGAAGTGTATAGATGCTTGTATACGAGGTGACTTTTAAAGCATTTTTCTTAATATAACACTATTTTAAAGTAAATGTAGATAATAGAAATGAATTTTCAAAGTAAAACAAAGCTAAATTTATAAGGGAAATGAAGTTTTAAGAAAAAAGGGTAATTTTATTCAAAAAATGTATTCACACTGAAAAAAGGTTAGAATTTGATAATTCCTTGTTACTCTAACTAACCGACATTAGATATTTCTCGTATACGGTAAGCAGATTTTGTATTAAATTTAATTATTTTATATAAGAAAATATTTTTTTAATAAATAAATAATAATATATTATTAATTAGTAATGAAAAAAACTTATTTATTCTACCGCCAATACAAAATCGTGTTTACCGCATCCGAGAAATATCTAATGTCGGTAAGTTAGAGTAACAAGGAATTATCAAATTCTAACCTTTTTTCAGTGTGAATAAATTTTTTGAACAAAATTATCCTTTTTTTCTTAAAACTTCATTTCCCTTATGAATTAAGCTTTGTTTTACTTTGAAAATTCATTTCTATTATCTACATTTACTTTAAAATAGTGTTATATTAAGAAAAATGCTTTAAAAGTCACCTCGTATACAAGCATCTATACACTTCTCATTACGGAAAAGGCTGGTATGAAAGTTTTCTCATATTTCTCATTCAAGCTACCGTGCTCGTATACGAACTCCGCGGTCCGTGTATCGAATTTTTTTTACTTGGTAAGTTATAAGAGTTTTACGAAAGCACTGTAAGTGGCTTTTTTGCACCACCTGGTGGGGTGAAAAAGCCACCCTACGATTTTAGCAAAACATGTTATCAATTTAGGTATTTTTATAATTTTCCTTTATTTATATGACAAATAGTCTTATTTGAAAAATATTCTAATAATTATGAAAGAGTTTTTAGGAAGCAAAATTTAAAATTATATTAAGTTTGCCTGTTTTCGATTTGCACTGACAATTTTTCGTACCTTATTTAGAAGTTCTCTTTAAGTTTCACCACAGATAACATATTTCCTTGCAACCTTTTATTCATTGTTTATTTTTTAATGCACTTTAAACTACTTTTTCGTCGTGTTTAATTAATTTTATTAAATAAACACGAGAAATTTTACAAAATAAGAAGGTTAGTTAAAATAGAAAACAAGTGAATTTCACAAAATATTCAATGGATTTTTTGCCCTGGCTTTTTTACACCCAAGACCAGTTATTAAAAAAGCAAAAATAAATTTTTAATTCAGTTCAATTTCTAAAAATTACCATTGTATACGTTTTTGGTATACTTTTCTCCTTATGTACAAACATTTACTTTCATTATTCGTTCACTTAATCAGATTGTAATATGTTTGAAAAGTTCACCAAAATGTTTTCAAAAAAGCAACAAAAAATTAAAATTACAATAAAAACAATATTAATCTAGGTACAACATTCAAATTAGATTCAAAAGTTGCGTATTAACTAATAGTATTTATATTCTAAACAGCTGATAAATCGGCTTAATAGTTTTTAAATAAAACTCAAATAGCTTTTTTACCCCACTCTACCCTACCTAATAAATTTTAAATCAACAATATCAAATTGATAAATAGAACAATATTTTTCAGGATGTTTGCAACAAACTTTACATGTGTATAAAACTATCTCAACATTTCAAATAAAAAAAATTCTTTAAAAATAGGACGCAGATATGGAAAATCACATATAGTTTTAATTATGCAATTTCACATTAATTTAATTTAACTCCATATGTAATGAAAATGTGAGCTTAAATAAGATATCAGAAAAATTATTTATAATTTTCTTTAATAAAATAAACAAAACTTTATGTATAATATACATAGTACTCACCAATGTCAAGGTAGGTATGAACTTGTGCAGGAACTTTCGTAGGTAACCAAGCTGGAACACACACTCCTTACCAGTGAAAAAACATACATGAACTTGTGAAGGCACGTTCGAAGGATACTACGTAGGAACGTATAATACTTACCAGTGTAAAGGTATATATGAACTTGTAAAGGAACGTTCGAAGGTTACTACGTAGGAACGCATACTATTTACCACTGTAAAAGTATATATGAACTTGTAAAGGAACGTTCGAAGGTTACTACGTAGGAACGCATACTACTTACCAGTGTAAAGGTATTTATGAACTTGTCAAGAAACGTTCGAAGGTTACCACGTAGGAACACACACACTATTTATAAGGTCAAGGTATATATAAAACAAAAGTTCCCATGCAGGAACATCTTCAGTTTCCTACAAAAACAACTCTGTACATTGTAGAATCCCTCTAAGAAACACACACAGGATCATAGTCATGATCATGCAAAAGATTTTTGCCAGGGTTGTTTATGTGAGAACCTGTACAAGATCTGACATAGGAAACATTATAAGACCCTATGATGTTATCACTTTCATTACAAAGGAAACCGTGATAGATCGTACACAAGTTCTTTACATGATCTTAAGTGGCAAGGATCCCACATGGGAAACTGTTCAGGAACTTACGAGAGATCTTGCGAATGTACTTGATATGGGAACCTATGTGTGTTCCTTCGCAGGAATTTTCAATAAATTAATAAAAAAAAAAAAAAAAATTAATTAATTAATTTTATTAATTTTTTTTTTTCTTTTTTTTTTATTATTATTATAATAATAATATTATCAGCAACATGAATAATATTTTAAAACATTCTTGTTTTGAAAATTACGAGGAAGAAAATGATTTTATAAAAGTTGATGACAATCACGTTGTCGTTATCTGTAATTTTTTCTAATATTACATTTATACTCTTTTTTTCTGATAGTTAATTTGCTATATTTTAACAGTTACCGTTGCTTCACTAGTAAAACCAAGATAGTCCATATAAAGTATTTATTGTATTGAAAATTAGAAAAATTAACCACAATTCTGTAAAATTCGATTTTTACTGAAAATTTGTCGCATTTAAAATTATGGTGCTATATAATAAAATTTCTTTTTCATCAAGGTAAATTTAGCACAATGTTAAATAATAATATGTTTATTTCTTAGTTACTTGAGAAGCTGGTGACAATAATAAGAGAGTTGAAAAAAAATGTAGAATGGAACAGCGATTGGGAAGAATCTCTTATAACAGCAGTTTCGCAAAGACCTCAGCTATATAACCATCTTCTGCCTGTTCAAGACAGATCTACTTTAAAAATAAATGCTTTATGGGAAGAAATTAGTAATGTGTTTCATTATGTGTTTTCTCATTAGACAGTATTAAAAAAAGATGGAAACAACTTAGGATCAAATATTCTTTGGAGAAATCTCAGAGAAATGCATATATTCCCAGCGGTTCAGCTGCATCAAAGAAAAAAAGTAAAAAGAATAATGATGATAATTTTCCGTTTTGTAAAATGATGAGTTTTCTTGATGTTTCTGAAACAACGAAGTATGTATCTATTTAAGAAGTACAACAATTACATTTAACTAATAAGATAAATACTTCAAGACATTGGTTTTACAACATTTTTTGCAAAATTTCTATTTTTTATTACAATTTTTAACATGTGGATATTATTTTTTATTAAATATTAAGTTATAAATAATAAGAATTGATTATTTAGTTTTTTTTTAATAATCGGTCAATAAAAAACATTTTTAAAACCTAAAATGTTAATTTGTTTAAAAACTAGAGTCAATTTGTCGGCCTGTGTTCTTTATTTTTTTTATAATTTCAAAGAATGTTTATTAATTTAAAATAATTACCAAGCTTTTAAATAAGGTACAAGTTATAAACATTTACAAAATGGAAAGTCAACAAACTTTTTTCTGTATTTTTAATTAAAACTTAAAATATTGTTAACAAACTGGCATTGAGAAAGAGAAAATTTGCCATTTTTTCCCTTTCTTCTAAGAAAAATATATAATCTTGCCAATTTCTTAGAAATAGATAAAAAAAATCACTAATACTAGTTTAATATTGTAACGCGATAATTTTAAATTAATAAATAGCATCTATCGGTCATGAAATACTCTATTTTACACCTTTCCACCCACTATGTCACTGGGAGGCAATGCTGAGACGAACGAAGGATGCAATCGACGTTGAGACGAGAACAACTGCAATGGAAAGAACTTACCCGTGACCTTCCACGGAATGAGAAAACGATCGGCAACGACTTCGACGACACACAACACAAATAAAAAAAAACCACTCCAGTTAACGCTAATTAATATCCTCAATTTATTGATAAATCTCACTCAATTAATAATCAATTTAACAAATTATAATTAGTTGAATAATTAAGTTCAATTCGCGAAACACCTTCTCTCTAATACACTACTCGTGAGACAACTGCCCTCTCACGTTTTGGCAAGACGCCGGCCGGCACGATCGTTCTCGTTCTCTCTCCAACACATGGATTCCTTCCCGTCTTCGCGCTCTCTCACTCCTTGGGCCGGAACCACCTGTAGGGAAAACTCCGAAAACTTCGCTGACACTCGCCCTCAATCGTAACTCACACACACAAACCGTTTGTAACTCAAAATATAACTCGAAATGACGCTGATAGAAAAATACGAATTATAGTTTTCTTACGTAACGAAACACCTCGTTACAATTTCCCTCCCTAGGCCGATAGTATCCCCGAAACTATCACCGATAAACTCCAAAGAAACAAACAACTCTCGAACAATAATTTATTAATTTCGAGTACAAGACCTGCTTATATAATAAATTATGAACATACCCAAACAAAATAAATGAAATCAAATACAAAAATAAAAGAAACAACGAAACAAATTTCCCTTTTTTCTTCCAAAAAAAATAATCACATCTTAATCATTAATTTTACGTGATTGTAGCTCACGAAAGAAACGAATGCGTGTTTCTCTCACTAGTTCTTCTGGTAGACCCTGTAAATAGCGGTCCAATTCCCTCAGCTCTTCCAACAAGCTACTACCCACTGACACCGGAACGGAGGGGCTCACATTCCCAACCGAAACACTGCTTTCATCAATCGGGGGTGCATTTTTCCACCAATCATGGATGTTCGGAGCCCCAGACTCCACATTCGGCGAATCAACAGGCTCATCCGGGGAGATCAAAGGCAAATCATTAAAACATTCAGGAAATGCCGGCGACAATACGGAACGCTGAAAGGTAACATCTTCGTCGGGACATTCGATAAACGCTGATACTGGAGAACGATGGGTATCATTACGTGGAACCTCCATATGATTCACTTGGTCCTTATGATTTTTGTTCTCATCTGTGGCCACAGGTTTAACAGGACGACTCCGCTCATCACATGGTTCCCTATAGTAATGTTGATGATAATATTCAGGCCTCTGGTTCCTGAAATTTTGGAACCCTCTGGCCTTGTGTCTCCGCTCCATGTCCCGTCGATGCACCTCGCTGCACCTAGGACACTCCGTCAAAGTGACGCCTCGTCTGCCGCAGTTATTACACATCAGCCTCCTAGGCTCTGGGCATCTCTTAACACCATGCCCACCTCGCCAACAATTATGACACACGCCCTCTGGAGGATCGAGTTCGGGATCAGTGGGAATCCTTTTTAACCCTCCAAACATCCTTCCCTGTGTAATGATCGGCCGTTGAGATTCCTTCCGCTCATCAGATGGCTTGTCCGCCAACTGTGTGATTGTACAGCGTGGCAACGCAGGAGGATGTCTGGGCAAATCATTAGTTGGTTTCCTGGTGACCTCTTCCTCGAAGGCACCCACATAATCCCAGGACTGCAAAGAATTTTTATTCCTCCGTTGAACCTCCTTCCGTCGGTCCTCCTTCAACTGTAAAATCTTCGACTTGGCGCGTTCACCAAGTGTGTCGTACAACTCCTTGACCGCACACCGACTCTCCCAAGCCTGATCACTCTCTCCCTTCTTCCGTCTAGGCGAAGGTTCGTGTTGTTCCTCCGCTGTCACCACTATCATCTCTCTTTTTCTGGCAGCGACCGTAGGATTGGTTTGCTTGCCCTCATCCCTTGCTCTCTTATCATGGTCATTTGTTGAAACCGCACTCTTCTCCCCTTTCTTAGCACTTATCTTAGGACTCGCACCCTTGCTGATATCCTTAACTACCTTATTCTTGTCATCCGCTAAGACCTTAGTTTTCTCTCTCTTCTTGGAGAACACCTTAGGAATCGCTCCCTTGCTAATAGAGGGCTTTGAGCTTGTCCCATCGCCTCACTCTGGTGCAACGGGTAGTATGATTCCTCCTCGAGGATTCGGATTGATTTCTTCCAATGCCGCTACTACAGCACTTGCTCCAGGCGTCGGTACGCTGATAGTCGTTAACCTATGAGTCTCTACTTGTGACCCTCTTGGTGACTCATGGTCACGAAGCAAACGACGAATCCTGACAATTGTCGGATCCAATTCCACTTCGGCCAAAGGCGGTGAGAATTCCGTGCGCTGCAATCGACTCGGATGATTATGCCCCATCCGTCCCCGTGATGAACCAGGTCCAGCTCGCCACATTTCCTGTTTGTGCGTCCTCTTTACTCCTGAATATCTCCTCTTTTTCCGCTCCACTTCCTGCGCTGACACCCAGGGGTGAGATGGCATCGACCAATCTAAAAACAAATAATCAATCAGTAAAGAATAATCATTTTGACCCGCGAGGAGGAATATATCTTTTAATATCTGAAACGTGAATCTTTGCGATTTTACGATTATTATCAACCTTCAGTTGATAAACTGTCGGGGAGAGTTTTGCCAAAATTTCATACGGTCCCTCGTATTTCGGGGCTAATTTCGCTGAAAAACGCTGCGCCGCATTTGACAATTTATGAGTCCTACATAATACTAAATCGCCTACGCTGAAACTAGCCTCCCTCTTATTACGGTTATAATATTTAACCTGTTTTTCCCTACCTTCATCAATAAATTTCGCAACCAGATCACGCAACGCATCCAACCTTCTCATCCTATAAGCCCAAATTTCAGGGTCCAAACGCTGAACTTCCCCCTCTCCTTCAACCTCCCTACGCAAACTTTTGACTGGGTGTGGCTGTCTACCAAAATTCAAAAATGCAGGCGACATTTTAGTAGTTGATTGGATTGCCGTGTTCACTGCATGTCTGAATTCATGGACATGCTTATCCCAGTCTCTATGATCTTCTCCGACGAAGGTCGCGATCATTGTCTTCAACACTCGATTACTCCTCTCAACCGGGTTAGCCTGTGGATGGTAGGGCGGTGTAGTCAGGTGTTGCACACCATACTCCTCCAACGCATCCTTCAAGGTCTTATTGTCGAATTCCTTCCCATTATCCGTGAGTAGGAACCTCGGTGTATCCCACCGGAACAATATTAGTTCCTCAAAAGCTCGTACTATGGATTTGCCGTCCGCTGATCGTATAGGCTTCAGTTCTATCCACCTAGAGAAAAGGTCTTGAAACACAACTAAGTGTATACACTGACTCTTACTCGGTGGGAACTCCATACAATCCGCAGCCACTACTGTCCACGGCTGTTCGACTATTCTTCGACCCATTTGTCCCACCGGACCTTCCTGTGACATTTTGTATTTTTGACATTGTACACATTCTTTCACACGATTATGAATGTCGTACCACAGTCCTGGCCAATAGTACTCCTGTGCCACACGCTGATACGTCTTGTCAATGCCCAGGTGTCCTGTAGAAAATTCTTCATGCGCCTCCCGATATACTTTCTCTCTATATTCCTCCGGTAACACTAGTTTCCAATTATCTCCTTCATCAACGAATGGTGATAACAATGGATCATTTCTACGTCTATACAATTTGTCTGCTTCCAATTTCCAATCGGGAAAGCGTTGTGGATACTTCTTTACGGCCTCACATCTTCGCAGATACCAGGAATCCGTGGTTGATTCAAACGCTGACACATCCTCGCTCTCTTCGAACATTCTTGAGAGTGCATCTGGCACTTGATGATGGATTCCTCTACGATGTACTATCTCAAAGTACTATCCCACAACGCAAGGCATTCCTTCTCCGTCACACTATAATTTTTCTCGGCCGCTGATAACACCTTACTCACATAAACATTAGGATGCTCTCCCAGTCACGACCCTTGTGCAACAAGCGTAAGAGTGGTATTTTCAATTCCGAATCATTCTAAATGAATCTTGAGTACCAACCGATCATGCCCAAGAATCGTCTCAGTTGTTTAATGTTCTGCGGGGTTGGATAATTCAGTACTGGCTCAATCCTCTCCGAATCAGGACGCAATCCTTGACTATCCAGTACGTAACCCAAGTACGTCACACCCTGGAGCAGCCAAACTCGCACTTAGCAGGATTCACGACCAAACCTGCAGAGGCCAACCTTTTCAGGACAATTTCCAGCCACTCGATATGTTCCTCATAGCTTTCTGTGACGATAATTATATCGTCCAGGTATCAGAACACTACTGGTTCGAATTGTGGGCCAAATAGGAAATCGATGAACCGCTGAAACGTACTCGGAGCATTCATCAATCCGAAAGGCATCCGCTTAAACTGGAACAACCCCAATCCAGGAACAGAAAACGCAGTATACTTCTTACTCGCTGCAGCCATGGGAATCTGGTGGTATGCAGCCTTCAAATCGACTTTTGAAATATATCTCGCCTTCCTAAGTTTATCCAGTATCGAATCAATACTCGGTATCGGATACACGTCTCTGACGGTAATTTTATTAACGTCTCTAAAGTCGAAACAAAGCCGCCATGTTCCATCACTTTTCTTTACCACCACTGGTGCCGTACTCCACTCGCTGGAAGCTCGCTCAATTATCCCTTGTTCCAATAATTTCTTCACTTCGTTGATCAACCAGTGTAGCATCATGGGAGACATTCTTCTTGGTCGGTGTTTAATCGGCCTTGAATCCGTCACCATGATACTATGTTCCGTTAAATTAGTTACTCCGTGCTCCTGACCTTGTGGCAACACCAGCTTATCAACAAGTCCTTGTATTTCCTCTCGTTGATCATTTGTTAGTTCGCAGATTCCCGCGCATTCCGCAAATATCTCTCCTTCTTGACGCTGATACTGACGACTCGCAAACTCATGCCATTCTTGTCCCTTGATCCTCCACAACCCTTTCCCGAGTTGTACGTCCATTTCCATCTCTCGGCAGAAATCCATTCCTAGGATTATGTCTTGCGTTAGAGCATCAACTGCTCTTAATTCGATCGATTGAGAGATATCATCAATAGTGATCCATATTCTCAGTTTACCCAATGTTTGGGTCGTTCCACCAATCGCGCTCTGTATTTCTGTTTCCGCTGACATCAATCTCTCCTTGAATTTTTCCGCCAATTTAGGACCAACCACCGAGATGGTTGCTCCCGGATCAAATAGTGCAAAGTATGGCTGATCGCCAATAAATAATTTTAAATAATAGCGATTCTCTGTGTTGGTACCGTCCACCATTTCCTTATGACAAGTCGGTTCTGCTGCACTTGTTGCAGCCTCCCCCTCTCCTTGGCTCATACCTGTTGGTTCGCAACCAACATCATGACAAACAGTAACAACATTCACGCTGATATCGTCAATCTCAGGTTCCATTTCACTTCCAATTATTTGCTCCTGCTCATCTATTGTCCCTGTACACTCCATCCGTTCCAGGCACGATCCATCGTGTTGCCCACCCCCGCTGACATTCAATTCTTCCTTGGTTCCTGCGACTGGGGGGGAGATTGTTCTGTCCCCCCCTCTCCAGTTTCCCAATAGCTCTCTAACTTCTGCACATTTTGTACAATTCGCGAAGACTGCTCCTTTTCCACCGCAAACCTGGCACGTGGGTGTGAACACCCGCTGTTGTGGTTTGCTGGGACATTGTGTTGAGTAATGACCCTGTTGCCCACATGTAAAGCAGACTCGTTGTGGACATTCATTCGCTCGATGTCCAACTACCTGGCAGACATTACAGTTTCCAAGAAAAGGCCGTTGCTCGCCCTGTTTAAGCTCCATTTTGGGAATCATTTGCCATGGTAATCCCTGTGGTCTACTCATGGCCTGTGTCGCAGCCTCTTGAGCTTCAGTTGATCTCGCCTGATTATAAGTCACTGGTAATTTTGCCGCTTGTTGTTGTGATCCTGCACCAAACGCTGATACTGAAACTGCATTTACATCCTCAGTCTCACCATCCTTCGTTTTCTTGGTCTTTTTCTCTTCCTCGGTTTCTACTTTCTTCTTATGCTTCTTCTTTTTCTCGACTTTCCTCTTAGGTCTCTTTGACTGGACATCTTCTTCCGACTCAGATAACGAACTCTCCAATAATGCGTCTAGTTTGCTCATTTTAATACTGCCTTTAGGTGCTGCCGCTGGAACTCGCATCTTATCCTTACTCGGAGGTGGAATATATCTTCGGTCCATATCCTTGATTCTTTCATACCGTCTCAATCCCACTTCCAATTCCGCTATTGAGTTGATTTGGAATCCTGAAAGATAACGCCGATATTCTGGGGTCAAACCCCTGAATACTATTTTTAACATTTTGTCCGCTGATATCGGATGTTTAAAATGCTCTGTTATCAATCTAATACTCATTAAATAACTAGAGATTCTCTCACCCTTGGCTTGCGTTCTCGCTGCTAATTCGTCCCAAATATCTTCCTCGTCGATATCCCCGGCAAATTCACGTGAAAATAATTTTTTAAATTTTTTCCATGAGGTAATCTCGTCTTTACTTAAACGGAACCATCGACTCGGTGCTTGTTTCAAAATACTTGGTACGGCACTGAGTAATTCTTCATCGCTGATACCATTGCATTTTTTACAGTCGTTAAGCCGATTTAAGAACTCTTCAGGATCTTCCTTCCCCCCCCCCCAATATTTAATGTCCCAGTCCTTTAACAGTTTTACTAATCTAGCACTTCTGTGTGAAAACGACCCATGATGTCTTCTTAACGGTAAGTTCCACCCGAGGTCGTCCTCCACGTCAGATTCACTACTCGATTCCAACAACAAGGGAGATGTACCCCGACCCTTTGATGATATATCACTGTGTCTACTCTTATTCTCTTCTCCTTCTTCCCCACTTCTACTTTTATCTCCCACTTCACGCTGATATACCCCACCCTTTCCGAACACATAATCCTCTTCTGGTCTCCTTCTCTCATTCCTTGGTGTGGCTTCTCCTCTACCCCTTCTCTTCCATTCATCCCACTCTGGCGGACATACTACTTTCCTTTCATTGTCCTTCTGTCTAACCTCGTTCCTACGTTCCTGATCATGGACATGTGTGTTCTCCTCCTCTTCACCCATGTTACAATTTACCCCTCTCGACACCACCCTCGGTACCCCCCCTCTGGTACGCTGATAACCCCCGTATTTGGGTATGGCACCTTGTTCTTCCCCCATTAACTGTCGTTGATTTGATTTTGTTACCGGAACATTCAATCCAGGTTGTATCGTCAACGGGTTCCAAGTCACTGTTGTTGGTGATACTATACTGACCCCGGGTAATGCCCACGAGACCATTGTTATGTTCTTGGTCGTTGTGCTCGTAACTGTCGTTGTAACCGATGTAATGCCTGGTGCTGTGGTTATTGACACTCTCAATGTACCATTAGACTCGGTGGTGGTTATGCAGGTGTCATTAGGTGGATTGATGCTCGTCGCCCCCAATTCTTCTTGATTTTGAGGTGATAACAATCTCTCATTACTTTCTTCGGCCCCTGCGACATTCCCCACTTCACTCTGTACTTGACTGTATTCTGATATCGACGCTGGAAACTCTTCTTCCGAAATATCATCCAGACTTGGAGCCATACCCTCCAAAACAAAAATATGTTTCGAGTCGGCTGCGTCATATTTTTCCAGCCATGGTACAGCCAGTATTTCTCCCAATATGAGCCTGGTTTGCGCCCGCAGAAGTCGTTCTCGTAAAATTTTATCACTCCCCTTAACACTGCAGTTCTGAGTATTTAATTCTTGAATCACTTTGCTGATCGGTAAGCCCTCTATCTCCTGCCATATCCGTCTAACGTTTCTATTTCTAAAAAGTCTGACAAAATGTCGGCGATAAGCTTCCGTAGCACTCATCGTTAAATTTTCCATATCCCGTGTTAGGGATCGTAAACACTCTAAAACCGACTAACGATAAATCTTTAAAGTTACATTCAAAAAAAAAAAAAAAATCTTGAACCCCAAAAAAAAACTATTACACTGTTTCGTCACTATTACCGAATCACAGAAAAAGAAAAAGCAAAAATTACTTCCGTTGCGTCACTCATTTAATTAGCCACGCTGATAAACGGACGCTCTAATGGCGTCCCGCGGAAAACAATTCCTCATCAGATTATTATTTCATTGATCGCAAGTATTACCACATTATTCTTATCCTTCGCTGATATTGAATAAGAAATGATTTAAAATATTTTCCTCTTACTGCTTCTATACTAAAATAACTTCCGATGCTTCAATGGGGACAACAATGAAAGGAACAAACTATTGTTAAAAAAAAAAATATTCAATCGACAATTATATCACTATTCTCTTCCACAATAATTAAAACATAATAACTGACATATTATTTGTCGATTAATTCATATTTTAAAAAATTGGGACACGCTGAAATCTAAATTATTATTAACATCAACAAAAAAAAACATAAAACTCAAATTCAGTTCCTCTAATAAATTAACAATGCCAACTAACACATTTAATCACAAACATTTCAATAAATAATATCTCATTCACTAATTAAAACTCATTATTTCCACCAACATGCCTTCAAAAAGACGCTATTACGTCATTTTGACGTCATTTCCATTTGGCGCTAACTATACCAATATGGCCTCGCGCCCCAGCACGTGTTGGATAAATACTATTTCTCCCTCAATTGTAAGATCTTCACAAATCTCTACAATCTCAAATTTGAATAACCCACACCGTAACAAAAAAATTACTCTTAATTTTTGGGAGTTAACCTCAATAATTATTATCACGCTGGTAATTTTAAAACTTCAAAATTCAAAGAAATATTCCTTCCCACGCTGATATTAAATTCGCTGTTTCTCGTCTCAATGTCTCAACGCGGCCCCACGTTGGGCGCCATTTTGTAACGGGATAATTTTAAATTAATAAATAGCATCTATCGGTCATGAAATACTCTATTTTACACCTTTCCACCCACTATCTCACTGGGGGGCAATGCTGAGACGAACGAAGGATGCAATCGACGTTGGGACGAGAACAACTGCAATGGAAAGAACTTACCCGTGACCTTCCACGGAATGAGAAAACGATCGGCAACGACTTCGACGACACACAACACAAATAAAAAAAAACCACTCCAGTTAACGCTAATTAATATCCTCAATTTATTGATAAATCTCACTTAATTATTAATCAATTTAACAAATTATAATTAGTTGAATAATTAAGTTCAATTCGCGAAACACCTTCTCTCTAATACACTACTCGTGAGACAACTGCCCTCTCACGTTTTGGCAAGACGCCGGCCGGCACGATCGTTCTCGTTCTCTCTTCAAAACATGGATTCCTTCCCGTCTTCGCGCTCTCTCACTCCTTGGGCCGGAACCACCTGTAGGGAAAACTCGGAAAACTTCGCTGACACTCGCCCTCAAAGTACATGTTTTTGTAATTGTCCAAACAATTACTGAAATAAAAGTTTACCAAGTAAACCTTAATGTTTCTTCCATTATATTTTGAACTGTAACAAACAATATGAAATTTAATTTCATGTTTGACATAAGCAAAAAATTAAATCTAATTATTCATCTTTATAAAAAATTTCTGTTTAAGGCAATTTTAAAATCTTGGCGTCAATACTTTCATCAATTATAAGAACAAAGCTGAGATGTTTCTTAATGAAGACATAATGTTGATAATTTTTTCTGATTTAATAACTGTATTATTTGTTGCAGGTGGTACATGGACTACCGAATATTACGAAAGGCTAATACGATCAGTTAGCTCAACATCAAATATTGAGTGCAGCTATAATATTGTTGAATGTCCTCTGTATTCTTTGGTTCCAACATTTAAACAATTGGATGAACAGAGGCGTATTCGTTGTGGCGAAACTTCGCGAGACTTGAGTATTTTTGAAAATTAAATGAATGAGGATAAGGGTTCGGCTCACGACAGTCGACACAAGGGTTAATGAACGAAATCTTCACACATCAAAAGTAGACTTTACCAATAGTATTAATTAAATGAGCAATTGCAACATTAATGGAAGACGAGACCAATAGACGAGATAGAGAAGATTGAGCGAACTTACCAAATGATGCAGCGCAAAGGTTGTCCCATAAATAATATTCCTAATGATGGGATAAACACAATAATACCAAAATAATTAAAAAGAAGATATTTAATTAACTGTAAAGCGCGTTACAACTATGCGCCGAAGCACAATATGCACACACACACACATACACGCGTTATTCTACGTTTACAAAAAGAGATCTCGTAGATCTCTTCGGTGTACGAAGGCACGCTTCTCTCTGATGAGAATTTTCGCGTAATCGTCATCGTAACCATAAGACCATTCGTCTTTGGTCCGATGACACCCGAATTTATAATTCTTTTAACGACCGGTGGTCGCAGTAGCTATTAGGCTAACACCTAGCGCGATAAGTTGTGAATTGGGGAAACAATCAGAAAATGGCATATTTAAAGAAAAGTAAGAAAACGATTTTGGATCGTTACAATTCCCCCCTTCTAAATTGCTGTTACAGATTGTTTGTCCAAGCTCGATCAATCGTTTTTGAATTATAATCTCATCTTTGATTACTCGTCTCAAATCATAGAGTTGTGCTAAATTAAATGCATAAGAAAACATAAATGATTATTTAATTGTGTCATGAAATAGAATAAAAATTGATAATTTATAAATTATTAACCAAAAATTTTTAACCAATAATAATTTGCAATTGCTCATTTTGGAGTGATAATTCTAAGTAATATTCGCAATAATATTCGAATCACGCGCAAAATAATTGTTTTGAAAATGTTGAAAAACAATTTCGCTGTATATAAATTTTCTAAATTAAAGATCGATGTTGGCTTACAATTTATAAATAATATGTAAAAATTTGTCGAAACAAGAGAAAACGAGAATTCGAAGTCGTTGTGGGTTTGTTGTCCGGGACGGTCCATTGCGTTTTAACAGATGAATTTTATCCGTGGATTTAAATCGCTTTTTGTCAACCAGATCATGCGCTTTAGCTCCATCTCTCTGATGATCACGTATTGTTAGACTGATGCTCCAGCAGTACGAAGGTTTGACTTTCTGGTACACAATGGGTAGGCATCTTGGTAGTTAAAACAAAGTTGTAAACATCAAGAAAAACAGGTGACTGGCGATGACACCGATGATGACACATCATAACAACTTTGAAATGATAATTTGCTCGAATGTGTTTGAGGAAATTATTTTCGTTTTCTAGTGTGAGAAACTGTGGATTGTCTCACATAATAAACTGGTGCTTACTATGATAGCACGTACGAGGGTTGCATAAAAAAAACATCAATATAAGAAATTAATTTTCCTTTCGCTGATAGCAATGATTTTCGGCCGAGTGTTGTAACTGGTCGGACATCTTCTTCAAATTGCGATATCGTGATGCGAAGTAGAGGATAAATTTTTTTGTAGGCTCTTGGATCCAGGTGATGAGAAAACGCGCATGACCAAGGTTTCTAAAGAAGCTAAGTTCGGAGAAAACATAACCAATGGATAATGTCCTTGCTTTGAGAAATCTCAAAAATAACATTTTATAGCCATTACAACTGAGATAGCTAATATTCTCTAAGCGGTGGTGATGGTTGTTAGCAGTTGCTAACCATGACGCGTGCGCTGGTACAGATGAGAAGAAGCTGTTTCTCGTTTTGTCTCTTGCAAACTAATCTACAATTTTTTTTTTGCTTTGAAGGAATCTTCCGTTTTTCTTAAATTACAATTTCATTAACGCGAACGTAAAATTTTTTAGAGTTCTTATTTACATTTTTTTTTGTTAAAATATAAAATAATAATTTAGCTCTATAGCTGAGAATTAAATGTCGAATCACGTCACAATCATACGTTGCGCTCTTAAGCGTTTTATTGTAATGAAAAACGTTATCTCTTATAACTGAAATAATAAATTTTTTTTTTTAAATAAAGTAAATTAAGTATCTTTGCTTTATATCAGCCTTTAATAATTTTCGCGTTGAAACATAATATATCATTTATAGTTTCTTTTTAGTATTTATTGTGATTTAATTATTATCAAATTTTCCTTTTATTTATTTAATAAATGATAGCAAAATATTTGTACTAGAGGTCCAAATTACTGAATGCGGATAGTTTATGCATTACTATAAGCGGATACAGTATTGAACCAATATACAAGAATTTGTCATTTTATATTATAATATTCTTTGTTTCATTTTATTTTAAATTTTCGCGTGTAATAATCGTGCTATGATTTTGACTTTGCGTAAAGACTCGCCAGCTGTTGTTGATAAGCAAGCAGTCGGCTTTGCTATAGGCAATGAACTAGGCAAAAGTATACTCGATCCTACCATAAGCAAAGGGGTGATGGTGGGGAGATTCTGCTAATGTCTAAGTGTTGCGTCTCAGATTCGACAAAAGCAATATTTCGCATTTTGGAGTTACTCGCGAAATCTCTACTAACTAAACGTTTGATTAGGAATTACAGTATTTTGAGAAAGACACCTTCAGTCCGAACGATTGCCATGAAGAATTGCACGTTTATTAATTTTAGCGCGGTATTTACATTTCCTGTTTTTTTTAAGAATGTACTATACAATAATTTTTTTTTTTTTTTTTATTTTGATAATTGACAACCGATATTTAACGATACACTAGCATTGTTCACAGGGATTCTGACTGTGTCGATGAATCAGCTGGGAGGCGCGTTGAATCTTATCGATGGGTCGATTATTTTCTTGATTGTTAATATTTTTTGTCATTGAGATTTGTTTACTCTCTTAATTAATTTTTTTTTTTTTTTTAATATTTGACAAAGTCCTCGCGAGTTAAGGAAACACTAGTGTATTCATCATGACTTGTAATGAAAACACGTTGTTTCCTTCGAGTTAAGGAAACACTAGTGTATTCATCATGAGTTGTGATGAAAACACGTTGTTTCCTTACAAATCTCTTTGTAAATCTCTTTGTGTTGCTTATTAAAGCACTAATATATATAATTTATTAAACATAATCTTATACGAATAAGATTTATTGTTAATAAATATGCGAGAGAAAAGTAATGCGATATTTTTTTCAATTTTCGAAACACTAGTGGAAACGGATTGTTTATCAACGTTACACGTTGTTTCTTCATGAAATTCGCAAAATACTTTTTGGACTTGTTAATAGTAAAAGAAATTACTATTTTCTTATGTTACGCTCCTTTCTCGATAACTGAGCGTTATTATATTTGCCGGATGCGTTACGCGCATTTGTGTACGAACATTGTGGTACAAATGGAGAATGACATTCTAGCGGATAATTTGACGGAACATATGGCGAATAACTTTGATAACAATAATTTTGTTGAGGATAGTTTGGTTGCCATTGTTGATAAGAATTTGCGCAGTTGTTAAATTTCGTTTGATTTAATTTACTGGTGCAGGTATTCCGCTGAAAATTGTTATTTTGTGGGCAAATGTAATTTTCGTGATTTACAGATTTTTTATTTTTATACCGACTTTCTTTACAGCTCGGATACCGTGGACGATTACGACGCCCATTACTTGGCGTTCGTCGCTTAGAACGGTAGTCTTGGTGCTGTCTATTGACATCTTCGCGATTTGTTTGCGTTGACGATTGGTGTCTCTCTCCCCCCTTCTGCGATGAAGTAGAACTGAGAGAGCAAGAAAGATCTTGACTAGATCGACAATGCAAACTGGGAGTGAAAGACTCAAAAATGCTATCTGAATCAGCGCAGGTTGTAGATTCAGATAATTTCGCGCCATTATTCTGTATTTCTAACAATTCAATTTTTTGTTGCAAAGAAGCGCACTGGCGCTTGTAAATTGAAAGTTTATCAGTTTCGCTTTTTTGCAATTTATTATTCTTTGATTTAACATTTTTCACCGTTTTGCATTTAGTTTTTACCATTAAGGTTGACTGTGTAAACGATTTGTGCATGTTTGTAGCAGTCCCTATGCTTAGTGGGATATTGGAGGTGGTTATCGCTACCGAATCTGAAGAAAGGGTGGGAGGGAGGGGTACGAACTTGTCGGTGTTATGGCTAAGACTATCGCTGTTCACCGAGCAACTCGAGGAATCCTTTCCCAAGTTTCGCATTTTTAATTGCGCAATTTCTTCTTTCAAGGTTGAAAATTCACGAGTAAAATTTTCCTTTAAATCTGCTATTAATTCGCGATTGGAATTATTTATTTCAAAAATTTTTTATTCTAAGGAATTTTTCAATTCCCATAAGAATTCATTTTGTTCATTAAATTTATTTATTACTTGAGCAAGTGCTTGTTCCATTTTAAAGAAAAAGAAACTTTGAAATAATTTTAATTTCTAAAGTTTTTAATTTTGGATATTTGTAAAAGTAAGCGAGCTGATATTGAACAAAGTACGTGTTTACGTTTTTGAAAGGTTCTCTGTGTTTACATCGAACGATTGAATAAGAGATAATGCTTCAACAGAACACTTTAAAAGTAATATACAATATTTGAAATATTATTTTCGAATGGAAAATTTTTAGAATTTAGGCCTAGAAATCCCTTATGGTGATTAACAAATCAAAATAAAATATTAAGAATTTTAAGAATCATTACACAGAATACAATGATAAATTTTTGAAAAATTATTGACGCTTTTTATAAATCGGTAATGTGAGATAGAAGCGAGAGCGTGTTGCGCAAAATGATTTTGATATTTGAAAATTTGTCGCATATGATTTGTGTAAATCTCGTTCACAAATTTGTGTTTATATTGGCGTAAAAAAATTGATTAAATTTCGTCAAAAATCTTAAAAAGAAAATTTAATGCGCAATCATATCAACATTTTATTACGTCAGAAACACAAGAAAATGCTTTTCTATATGGAAAATTCCATGTAACGCGCCATTTTTATGCGGTTGTAATGGAAACCTCGATAAGAAAGCATTGATAAATTTTACTTTAATGTTTAGTATTAAAGTGAGTTTACTTTAAATAGTTAAATTACGATAAAAGTACAATTATTTAAATATAGGAACAGATAATTTCAAAATGAAAAAACCTGTCCCTGTTCGGGCGCCAAAAATGTGGCGAAACTTCGCGAGACTTGAGTATTTTTGAAAATTAAATGAATGAGGATAAGGGTTCGGCTCACGACAGTCGACACAAGGGTTAATGAACGAAATCTTCACACATCAAAAGTAGACTTTACCAATAGTATTAATTAAATGAGCAATTGCAACATTAATGGAAGACGAGACCAATAGACGAGATAGAGAAGATTGAGCGAACTTACCAAATGATGCAGCGCAAAGGTTGTCCCATAAATAATATTCCTAATGATGGGATAAACACAATAATACCAAAATAATTAAAAAGAAGATATTTAATTAACTGTAAAGCGCGTTACAACTATGCGCCGAAGCACAATATGCACACACACACATACACGCGTTATTCTACGTTTACAAAAAGAGATCTCGTAGATCTCTTCGGTGTACGAAGGCACGCTTCTCTCTGATGAGAATTTTCGCGTAATCGTCATCGTAACCATAAGACCATTCGTCTTTGGTCCGATGACACCCGAATTTATAATTCTTTTAACGACCGGTGGTCGCAGTAGCTATTAGGCTAACACCTAGCGCGATAAGTTGTGAATTGGGGAAACAATCAGAAAATGGCATATTTAAAGAAAAGTAAGAAAACGATTTTGGATCGTTACATCGTGTGACACATGAATTTCAACAAATCTTAAAGGAGGAGTTGGAAGATCAATTGAATAAGAAAACCGTAATCTAATGATACGTATTATAATAATAACATTCTTTTTTTTCATTTTCATTTCATTTCGATGATAGTTTAAAAGTAATTTGTTTAAAAATGAAAAAGTCTATTTACGGTATTGTAGATAAATGATTTTTTCCCTAACTGGTTTCGAACTTTCTAAAACTTTTTAAATTTATTTAATTAATGAAAGAAAAAATAATATTTATATGAAAAACAGCAATTGTATTTACCATACAAAAAGGCTTAAGCCTTTTAATGTTTACATAAATTTAATCGAACCGTCTTAATGACTAAGTAAGATTTGACCGAATCGTTTTTTTGTGTTGCAAATTGTCATTTGTTTGAAGCTAAATAATTGTAAATAATGGGTTTAAGTAGATGATTTGGAAGCCTGTTTTTGCTTTATATTCTGAATAAGTATGTTCTTGCTTTATTCTTTTACCAACAAGTATTATATAACTAATAAATCTTTTACTTCAATTAAGGTGGCTTTTGTACCACAGCAAGTGCGTGTAAAAAAGCCACTTACAATATTTCCGTATAGAAGACGTATAGTTCAATCCTTTTATAATCTAAAAACAATTTTTCACAACGATTTTAAAGCTTAATAATTAAACTTTCATTACCAATTGAAGTTTTAAAAATGTATTAAAATATTCTGATTTTGTAACGTAAAAAGTAAAATAATAAATTTTTTTACACACCCAACTCTAAAATTTACTTTGATTAAGAAATAGATTAAAAAATATTTTTATTTCTCAATAACAATATTGTTCATAAACTCATTCTTTTCTTCTGGGAAAAAACATATTCAACTTTCTTAACATTTTTGTAGACAATTTTCTATTTTCATAAGGAAATAATTTGCATAATTTTGCGATGAGCGTTAGTATTTATGAAGATAATTGAATTCTTAAACCAATTATTTATAAAAATAATTGAATTAATAAAGAAAATTTATTACTTATAAAATTAATTGAATTATTGCGAAGAGATTTATAAAAAATTTGTTAATAATTGAATTCCTGTGCATTTTTTTATTATTTATGTAAATAATGAAATGTGGGCGTAGAATTTTATTCAAATATTATTTAAATAATTGAATTCTTTTGGGAAAATTAAAACAGTAGATATAAATGCCCAGATTTCCCTGTGTCAATCGATTTTATTAATCGACATTACAGTGGTGAAATCATACTTTAGTTTATTGCACCTGCTCGTTGCCAGGCGCTTTTCTGCAAGCTTGCAGTTTTAGGCAGTGGTGTGATCATGGTTCATTAACCTAGACACACCACTCCTTAAGTTTCACAATACATTGGTATCTGAAGCCTCATTCTTTTAATTAAAGTTAAATTCTCATTCTTTTTCAATATAAATTTATAAAAATGTGAAATATAATAAACTGCAATGATTGAGAGAGATATTATATTTTATTAATATTTAAACTCTTTTGAACTAAGATTATAACGAATAGATGAACTAAGTATATTTTGTTAATATTTTCTTGTAAATATTATATTTGTATTTTGTTATCACGAAGGGATAAATCGTGACGAAGTCCGTTCGTCACAGGCACTAAAATTCAGAATTTTCTTATGAATTATTCTAAAAATTAAAAAAAAATTGAATTACAAATTTTTAAATTGTATTTTTTTTACAATTGCTAATTTAATTTTAAAAATTATGTAACATTAGCCATGCGAATTGTTGCTAGTGTTCTAATAATGGAGATAATTTATCCTTACGTAAACTTAATGTTTCTTTATTCCAAATTGTTTTATTGTTCGAATTGTTATGTCAAAAGTTTAATACAGTTAATTTTAAAATAAATAAAGTAAGACAATTTAACTCAATAAAGAGGAACAGTTGCAATCTTTAAAAATACAATGTTCAAAACTGAGGGAGTTAACGGTCACTGGTGTTGGGTGTTAAAATTTCCAAATGAAATATCAACTCCAAAAGAGAGTTAATTTAATAACTCCCATCATCAACACCCGTGCGAGTTGTTTATTCCTTGGGGAGTTAGCATAGGGGTGTGGATTTTTAACTTCTTTTATTCAACTCCCCAATGGGTTCGATTTTTATAGAATCCCCTGTAGAGTTAAAATTTAACTACCTTTTTTACAGTGCAATAAATTATTTTGTACATTATTTATTTTTCTATTTAAATAATTGAATTCTCGTAGCTAAATCATGATAAGAATTTATTTAAAAAGTCAACTTAGTTATAACTTTACAAAATAATTAAAAACCTTAAAGTAGGATAATTTAGAAATAATAAAATTTAAAAAAAAATTATTAATACAAATTGGTAAAATAAACATTTAACTCTGTAATATTTATTCTAGAAATTCGAGCTTTTTCCATTCATAAAAAATACTTGAACGCAATAAAAGCAATAATAAAAATAATAAATTCTTGAATTTTATATTTTTTTACTTAATATGCAATATATCATTGCAATAAAATTTGACTTTGGAGTTGAAATATATAAAAAGAAGAAAAAAAGACAATTAAATGTAAGAAGACTAAAATAAATAATTTATAATAAATAATTGTAAACAATAGTAATTATATTAATATTAAATTATCATACTTAGGATCCTACTTACACTGTAAAATATCTAAGGAGTTAACGAACTCGGGAGTTGGAAGTGAAATTTTTCGAGTTGAAAATCAACTCCAAAAGAGAGTTAATTTACTAACTACCTTTATCAATTTAGGTGTAAAGTTTTAACTCTTTTTATACAACTCCCTTCACTTCCAACTGAACGAAAAAATTTTTAAAACCATATTTTTCTGTACATTATATTCTTTGTTGTTTAGACACAGTCTGAAAAATGTAAGAGAAATGTAAGAGAAAAATACTTACAATCTCTCTGGTGTTTCCCTTCCTGCTGCATACAAATACCCATTGAAGATATGAACTTTCGCCCCTGGTCCTTGATTAGCAACAATACGATCCATTTTTAATCCTTTGATATAATTAGGCGTCCGCGAAAAAGAAATGGTGTTCTGCGTCGATGGCGTCCTATTCCCATTGACCGGATGTTCGTTTAACCGGAAATTTGAATCCACTAAAAAGTGTTTTCGCGTTACATATAGAGGAATCTCCACTTTTTTTGTGGGTTCGATTCAAATCTACCAGTGGTGCTAAAAACAAAAGAGGTGGTGCGCTGCAATCTGCGCTTTCTTCAGATTTACACATAGGTGCGCTGCTGCGTCTATGCAGTTATCTCTCAACTTTAACTGGGCATTTAAAACTACGACCTTTAACATGGCACAACAATTAAAGGCACATGTTTTTAAAACATACTTTTTTAATAACTTTCGGTATGTGATCCACAGTAGGAAAGAAGATACAACGTAAGTTTGACAGATATTTTTGGAGATTTATTTATTAAAACACAGTAAAGATGAAGTTTGACTTTTGGGGGTGGGTTCGTTGATATTTTTAAGTTAATCATGAAAATAATTAAAATATTCCATAAAAATGTTTTATATTAATTTTTTAGAAGAATTCAATGCGTAATTCTGTGTAAAATATGTTTTTCTATCCGCAAAAAAATTGCCGAATAAGAATAAGTTTATTTTTACTATTTTTGAATCATTCTATTTTAGAAAAAACTATTGCTTTTTGGTTAAAATTTTTAAAAAGTGACATTGTTATTCAATTTTTTTAATTCGAAACTTATTTGTTTATTTTTTAAACTAATTTCAGATCCATAATATTCAAATTCAAAAATATATTATATATATTATTATACATCATAGATATATATTTTGTAAAAGTTTCTTACAATTTGAGAAAATAGTGCAACAAACTGAAATTTTGACATAAGAATATACTAAACATTGAAAGAATAATACCTATGAAATTTATTAGTAAAGTTTGAGTCCTTTCCAATATTTTTAATCCATAATTAGTATTAATTTTACCGAAAGTTTCTTTTACTGTATTTCATAAGGTTTTTTATACACTTCAACGCCGGTTTAGCAGACTTTTTGTGTTGTGATTTACGATTTTCATTGTCCTGCCTCGTTAAAGGTATTGTTTGCTTTCATATTCGACTCCCCCTAATAAGTGGTTCAAATTTTGGATTTTAATCATTTCTGAAAAATTTTTTCTGCAAACGTCTGTACGCACAAGTAGCGCTAGAAATATTTTTTATCATTAAATAAAAGAATAAATTAATAATCTTAATTCAACTACACAGTGGACAAATTTGAGCAAAAGACATCATTTGAACTTTGGTAGAAGACAACTTTAATATGTCCCTATAAAGACAGACTTGCTAAGGAAAAATGTCGCCCTCCAAAAAATACTATTTCTTTTTGTGGAAAGATTGCAAAGGTTACGCTTCAATCTTTGTTAAACCATACTACAGAAAGAATAGTAACATTTTTATCTGAAATAATTGTTCGGTACATGCAAGAATACAAACAATTATTATTAGCGTGATGATGTTTTTAGAGGTTTGATGGTTGTAAGGGATTATCTTCGTATAATCAGCCATTTAAATCTGCATCTTAAAACACCCCACAAAGTGATGGAAATGTGTTTGTTACAACTATAAATCCTTTACGATTACTATTCTACTCTGATGAAGAAAATATAATTTTCTGCAACAACAACCCAGTAGGCAAAAAACCATCATTGTTTTAAAAACGTTCCAAAAACGTTTTTAGAACGTTTCATGTCTGCAAAATAATGTTCCAAAAACGTTCCATTGCTTTTAAAACGTTTTAGAACCGTATAACGTTTTTGGGACATTATTTAGCAGACATGAAACGTTCAAAAAACGTTTTTGGAACGTTTTTAAAACAATGATGATTTTTTGCCCACTGGGAAAACATTGTAATCGCCAAAATCATGTCGCCCTCTTTGCATTCAATATATTTCAGAATCTGTAGATCTTATTTTGATACAAAAAAGAACACTTAAGAAGAATTTGACAAATTAGAAATTCTTGAACCTGCATTAAATGATAACACAGCCACACAAAAAATTTTTTTTGGTTCAGATCTAGAGGTCTCACAAGGTTTACTTTATGTTTTTTGGGTCGCTGAATCCGAATAAGATATTAGTTTTCAAAAATTCTAAAGGACGGACCAACATGGCAGACACATTTAAAAAAAATTCATGTTTTTGAAATTTAAGATCTAAGAGTTTTTCTGGTCACAGATTACGAATACTATTTCATACTCTAAAAATCTCACAACTCCAATAACATTTAACTTAATATGTAGACGTATATGACATGCCTTTCCAAATGCTGTTATTCAATGCACGTTATTTTATGAGTCTTTATACATAAAAAAATCCGCCGAGGGGCCTGCTCGGAGGTAGTGTTTACTTAATTGATAAAAATAAACAAGTTCTTTAGAATTTTTAAAAACTGACATCTAATTTGGATTTAGCGACCCTGAAAACCCCTCGTCTAACAAATTTCAAGCGAATCCAATGAGTTTTTTAAAAAATGGTCCACCATATTCGATCCGCCCAGTGGGCAAAAAACCATCATTGTTTTAAAAACGTTCCAAAAACGTTTTTAGAACGTTTCACGTCTGCTAAATAATGTCCCAAAAACATTATATGGTTCTAAAACGTTTTAAAAGCAATGGAACGTTTTTGGAACATTATTTTGCAGACATGAAACGTTCTAAAAACGTTTTTGGAACGTTTTTAAAACAATGATGGTTTTTTGCCCACTGGGCGCTATTTTAAATTTTTAAAAACTGACTTCAAATTCGTAATCAGCAACACCGAGAACTGACGAGTAACGAGTTTCAAGCGAATCTGATGAGTTTTTCAAAAGGTGTCCGCCATATTGGTTTTTTTTGGTTATGTCAAAGCCCTGATCTAATGGGGTTAAATGGACCTCGGATTTCGAATTAGCGACCCAAAAAACATAAGTTACACCTAGTGAGACCTCCAGATCTGAACCAAAAATTTGTTTGAGTGTCTGTGTAATCTATACAGTTGCACAGTCTACATAGGGGAATGTAAGGTATCATGGCGTGTGAGGTATGGTGGCGGACTTGTCAAATCTGGCATGTAACGTCACATCTGAAGCGCCTTATCACTATGGTCGATGTATTTTATCGTGATGACATTTTATATGCAGTAGTATTAATGATCAAACGCGTGCTTTGTACTCTAAGTGATTTTGAATAAAAAAGCAGTGAAAAAAAATAAAAAGTTTTATTGGATGTAAAAGTGTGTTAACAGTGCCAGAGTGAAGATTTTTTGAAAATTGAGTCTGGTAAATGTATGGAACGTATTGTTTAGACCTTGGACCAGCTACTTCACATGTCCAAATTGTAACCATAACTGAAATGAAACTTTTTTTCTATAATGTAAAATCATTAGTTTTTTCTCTTTTTGTTGTTTTTCATAATTTCTAGTAGTTTTAATAAATGATTTTAACATCTACATAATGTTTTAGTTGAATACACAAAATCCGCCACCATACCTTACAAAAAATATTGTTTTTTGAGAGAGAGACGCAAAAAAAGTGTCCACCACCATACCTTACACTCCCCTAATATTTTTTATTAATCAAAATGTAAGGAGGTCTCACAATTTTAAAAGGGTAATTTTGAATTAAATCTAACAATAAAATCTAAATATTTGTCATTTTTTAACTACATGTGACAGAGAAAATACTACTAGCAGAAAACTATGTTTTTAATAATATGGACCGTTGGTTGCGACAGACTTTATTTCTTCAAAATTATAGTAGGACATGCTGTTTTGACCAAATACTAGAACACTGTACGAAGAGAATTTTTCCATCCATTTTCTGTCATCTTTTATTTTTAATAAATAAGACCATATCTTCTTAACCAAGGATTCTAAAATAATAATAATAATTTTATCTATAGAATTTAACATTAATCTATACTCTGAAAAAAGATATGCGACACTGGTATTAGCTCTTATAATAGCGCACTGGTTTAACTACCCAGTGGGCAAAAAACCATCATTGTTTTATAAACGTTCCAGAAACGTTTTTAAACGTTTCATGTCTGCAAAATAATGTTCCAAAAACGTCCCATTGCTTTTAAAACGTTTTAGAACCATAGAACGTTTTTGGGATATTATTTAGCAGACATGAAACGTTCTTATAAGTTAATTAAACAAATACTAGTAATTCTTTA
The DNA here is from genome assembly GCF_015476425.1 of Leptopilina heterotoma. Taxonomy (NCBI): domain Eukaryota; kingdom Metazoa; phylum Arthropoda; class Insecta; order Hymenoptera; family Figitidae; genus Leptopilina; species Leptopilina heterotoma. The sequence goes on from NW_025111017.1 coordinate 507,815, forward strand.
TCAAAAAAACTTTTATAATAGTAAACTAAAACACGATTTAAAATAAAATTTACCTAAAAATAAAGCATAAATGTTGTAAAAGGATCAGTCTCAATATTTTCAAATTTTAACTACAAGTATAGAAAAATATCACATTATACTCTATTTGATTGGTAATCTTTTAAGAACAAATTTTAATAAATAACTGTAATAAAATTTATAAAAGTAACAAAAAAATAAAAGTAAATTTCTTTAATAAAAATTGTTAGAATCGTAATAATGCCTGTCAGTGTAATATATCTTATATCTTTCTGTGACAGGCTGCTTATTATTTATAATTATTAATTCAAATATTTTGTAAAAAAGTCATTATCTTTAATTTAAGAAGATTCTTTATGGAATTATAATATAAATTAATATTATTTAATTATTTTAAAACAACAATTTACATATACAGTAAACCCTCGTTAACGCGTATTCGGTTAACACGAATTCTCTCTTAACACGAACAAAAATTGCGGCCCCGGCAGAGATGCATATAAACTGTATAGTGACTTCCTGAAACCCGGTTAATACGAAACTCGAACAGTTTTTGCGGTCCTCATTTCGTTCTTAGCTCGGTTAACGCGTACAAATTGGTACCATCACACTTCGAGTTCTTTGTTCCAGATATTTTTTCACCCATTAAAATATTTTTGATAATGTAATAATTCTATTAATCGTTTGATCAATTAGTATGAAAACGTATTCCCGTCAAATAATACAAGAAATAGTGTTTACATTGCTATGAGTGCAAGAAAACAATCGAATATCAACCTAAAAGCAAAATTATTAATTATGGTACTTTATGTTATTTATTATGAATGCCTGGTTAACACGAATTATTTTAACACGAACTGCTAATTTTTCGGTCCCTTCAAGTTCGTGTTAACGAGGGTTTACTGTATATAATAATGAATTAATATTAAAATATGTATTCCTGGAAATTATGTGTACTACACACTTGAAATAATTTCAACACTTTATTCAAATAAATAAATAATAATATAACTATATATATGCTATATAATATAGCACTTTAATATTTTTAATACGGTACATAATTTTCTTCAACAATTTGCATAAAAATTCACTGTCTATTTAGTATTTTACACATTTTATTTCGCATATAACCTAAAATACACATCTGAACTATATGGGACATATGAGAGAAATGGATAATTCAAAATCATTAAACTTCAAATCAGTATTTTTAAAGTGAGAGTATGAACTTGTAAGATTCTGGTTCGTTTCAGCTGAATAACGTTGTGCAAAGATAGACCACAAATACATTAATAACAGCTTTTTTATCGATTATAATTAATTTCTTTTAAAGACCAACCTGACTTTTTTTGTTGAAAATCATTAACCTTAACAAAAAGTTTTTCACGAATTTTATGATTAAACCATTCGTCAAAATTTGTTGATTCTAAAATTTTTGAATTTCTGTATTGAAATACATAATATCTTCAATTTCCTTACCCTCTTCTAGAGCTGTAAAATTTTTCGCAAGAATAACATGAACTTTTATGTTTTACCATCTTTTTAAAAGCATTTTTTAATCGAGAAATAATCATTTTTTTGCATCACTAAGAAAACTGTCTTTATTTTTATGTTTTAAATTTATGACTACGCCTGTTCTGATTTGATTCTCAAAAACATTCTTTAATTCTTCACACCTGATCCATCTCTCATTCTATTTAAATAAGCCAGTTCCTGTTCTTCCTAATTTCTTAAACTTTCTGCTATTTGCTTTCGAAAATCCAATAGTTGACAAAACCTTTCTTTTCTCTCCACATGACATAGATCCATTTCTTAACAATTTATTCATTAATCTAATGTTCTTAACACTAATATTTATCCAAAAATTTAATTCTTCTGTTGTAGTTTCTTTACCTAATGTTTTATCAGTATTGTTCATAATTTTCATAAAATCTTTACAATAACTAGAGCTTTTATCAGTTTCCATAACTTTAATTGCTGTGTTCAATTTATCCAAATTCATTTTTATCACTTGTATTAACTCCGATCAGAATAAAATTGGACTTTTAACTTTAGCATTTTTTTAAAGCGAGATGTTTAAGCGCACTTGAATTTTACGATACTTTTTTTAATATGTTGATTGATCAACTAAAACTTCAGGAATGATTTTGTTCAGAAAAAGGGACGCATTTAGGTTGCTCGCAATTAAATTGTTAGAACTTGGTTCGCGCCCATTAGCCTGGGATTTTTCCGGCACGTGAGATAATCTGAGCGGGAGGTTTGACGTCGAGGTATAATAATGTGCACTGTCGATTATTGTCCAGTACACACCGTTAAAACTCGGCTGTCGATAAACCGGTTGTACTCAGGAGAGGTTTTCTACAGTTTCCCTCTTCTCTGGCGAGAAAACCCATTGACAGGTGGTCCAGGCAAATGCGAGTACTCCTAACCTCAAAAAATCGTTCTGTAGAAACGCAAAAGTAGTTGGTATATAAGAGTGTGTGTTCTGACAGTTGGCCTAGCTTCAAGTCATTTAAGAAGAAAAAAAAATTTTTAAATTATATAATTGATATTTAGTATAACTCAGTTATATAGTGTTAAAAAATCATGTTAACAGGGGAGAAGTCGCTCTCGCCACCTGGTGGTGACAGTATATGAACTGTGGTATTCTGTATCATTAATAAAGAAACCACGTGAGATCCTACGTAAGATCCCATATGGTTTCATATGCGGGAAATAACATGTGAAATTACATGGGATCTTACGTAGGATTTTACATAGGAATGAAAATTATATGAATTCTCAGGTGAGATCGTATGTTATTTCCCATGTGATTTTCCACATGGGATCTTATATAGGTTCTCACGAGGTTTTTTTATTAGTGATACAGATTACCAGTTCATATACTCTCATCGCCAGGTGGCGAAAGCGACTTCTCCCCCTGTTAACATGATTTTTGAACACTATATAACTGAGAGTTTATAGCTCAGAAAAAGTGAAGTTTTAATTTATTTTTTTGTTACTGTCACACCCCTAGTAGAAATTTGTCATAGTATCTTTAAGGGCACTGGACAGTCCCACTGGAAAAATTCGAGGCACTTTACATTAAACAACATTCACTTTTTTCTTGAATTAAGCACAACACTGAAATAAATATTATTATTTTATCACACTTCAAACTTATAAGTAAACCCTAATATGAAGAACTAATTCAGTTCAAACGAAAAATATCTAGCGGTATCGGGGAGCGAACTCGGGTCACACTGGGACGAAATACCTAAACGCACGCTTACGCATCACGGCCGTTCTAGTCGATGGACTATTCCGGAAAAATAAGAACCATACTCTACCGGCAAGTAAAACCAAAAGATTTATTTTATAGAAAATATTTCGAAAATGTAACTGTAAAACCAAAAGATTTATTTTATAGAAAATATTTCGAAAATGTCAATACACAACTGTTTAGTTACTGAAACTGGCGGAAGCGCTAGTAAAAGTGACGTTGCCGCTCTTCTTCCTTTGTTATTTAGGAAAGGTAATAGATTATATTTTCTTTACTATTTTCTAAAATTTATTAGATATATTTCCGGTAACTTTGTATAATTTTTATTTGAAACGATTTGTAATATCCCCATGCACTTATTTTTTAAAAAACATGAATTTATTTGGATTTAAAAAAAAAAAAATTTTCAATTAAAAGGATTAATTTCACATATCTCCATAAGAATCAATGTTAAAAGTTTATAATTTATAATTCGTATTATTTAAAAAATCCGTAGTAAACAGAGTCCAAACTTTGCAAAAAAAATTTTTTTACGTAGGGGTGAGTGGGGCAAGACGGGGTACTTAAGGTTTAAAGCGCAAAAAAACGAAAATTATCGAATATATACTTTATTATTTTTTTTAATTATCATCTTTGGGAATCAGTCTTTCGTAATAAAGGCGTACAAAAGCCATCTGTTTCTTAAAAAAGCATAAAATTAATATGTAAAAAATTGCAAATCTCCCCATCTTGCCCCACCGGCGGGTAAGATGGGGTACTCAAGAATGCAACCTATTTCTGTCGACAAATTGCACAAGTAAAGGTTGCATCTTCATCGTCGTCATCGACACCAGCACAACTGCAGTGAACCCATTGGCCGCAGACAGAACAAGCAGCCCAGCTTTCATTTGAGTCTAAATAATAACCATTACAAAGAGACAGGGTGTATTTTCCACTTGACCATCGCTAATTGATGATTTAACCTGACAAGACTTTATCTTTTTGGTCACTCTTATTTTATTCAGTCTTGATTTAAGTAGTTTTCTTTAACTTCTCTTATTTCTCTTTTCTTTTGCTTCATTTGTGTACCCCGTCTTGCCCCACTCTCCCCTACCCCATCTTGCCCGCATCTACGAAATTGAATAAAACGATTAATTAATACACCCAATATCATATATGCTTTCCTTCCGGTTTGGACAACTTTTTGAAAAGTGGTGTGTCTTCTATAAGAATGTTTTAAGTCTATGGAGTATGGTAATTGAAATACGCCATAGACTTAAAACATTCTTATAGAAAACACACCACTTTTCAAAAAGTTGTCCAAACCGGAAGGAAAGCATACATGATATAGAGTGTACAATTTACGATTCAACAAAGAAAAAAAAACATATGCTTCCCTTCTTCTGTAATCCTTGCCAGTTAATACATTTTTTGTATAGTTCATTAACTATTATTATTAAATAATAAACACCTCCTAAAAAAAGTGAAAAAATTACAAGAAAATCATCGAAAACCGTTTTTTTGGTAAAACAGATAAAAGATTTGTTCTCATGTTTTTTAGGTTTTGTAAACAAGAAACTATCGTTTCGGTGCAGTATTATGTAAAATATAATCGCGATTGGTTAATTCGTTTGTTAAATAAGTCCGGTACCCTGTCTGCCCCACTCTCCCCTAAAACTTTTGACATATGTAAAAAAAAGTGTGTTTTATAATTTCCAAAAAACGTGCACGTACATCCTTAACTTCAATTTGAGTAAATTATTATTGAATACACGGAAAAAAAAGTACGTGAAATTTTCATTGACTCCCCCAGTGGGCAAAAACCAATCATTCTTTTAAAAACGTTCCAAAAACGTTTTTAGAACGTTTCATGTCTGCTAAATAATGTCCCAAAAACGTTATATGGGTCTAAAACGTTTTAAAAGCAATGGAACGTTTTTGGAACATTATTTTGCAGACATGCAACGTTCTAAAAACGTTTTTGGAACGTTTTTAAAACAATGATGGTTTTTTGCCCACTGGGTCAGTACTTGACTTTTGAATACGACACAAAATACTAGAAACAATCTAGTACTTTTGCATGAGAGTTTCAAAAGCAGTTAATGAAAATTTCGACTTTCATTTTTTAACCAAAATCATGCTCATGACTTTGACAGGATGCCATTTTGTCAAATATTTTTTTTTTAAATCCTTCGATCGGGAACTAGATAATCATATAATAAATGTAAATCAATTTTATTTTTGCATTTTAGTCGAACTATACTTACGGAATGCTCGAGGGGAAATTCACTTTAGAAATCACGATTTCCTTGATTTGGAAGTCAAAAAATATCACCAGCACACAAAAAAAATTTGGATTGACAGGACTGACATGTGGTAGGTTTTCTTCCTTAAGGTGTATCTAAAGAGAAAACATTGTCCGAACTAAAAGTTCGTGTTCTCTTTTTACAGGCTTGGTGGGGGGGGGGTGAAGTTTGAGAAACTAATATTTATGGGAATTTACTTAATTTTTATAAATGGGGGTAATGAATCACTTTAATTTATTCAAAAGTGATTAGTCAGATTAATTTTGGTTTTTGATTAAAATAATGTACTTGGTGTACCGCAAGTTTGTGCCAAGTTTTATTGTTATTTATTCATTATTGTCGAAAATATGATAGATTAAGTAATTTTGACACTTAAAAGTAAATTTTTAAAGTCTTTGTTTTTTTGTTATATCTTTTTCAAAAATAGCTTTAAAAACTAAAATCTGGTTTTGAGCTTGAAACATTTGTTTTTAAAGAACAATTGTCAATTTTTGACTAATACTTACGGTATTGATAAAAAAAACAAAATATACAACAAACACCTCCGGGGCGTAATGGCTCACTTTGACCGGGGCGTATTGGCTCAACTACAGCGCGGTGGTGCACTCGACTAAGAGAAATCTACTATATCGGCAGAGTGTCAGTACAGTGCGGTGGCCAACTTAACTAAGATAAATCTACTATATCGGCGGAGAGTCTGTTATTGATTCTTGTCATTCAGTAATTGAATATATAGTAAACAACTTATATTTTTTTCACATTTTCAGTGATTTAAATTATCATTCATATTATCAGTTATGAGAAATTACAAAAAATAGACTGAAAGAGTATCAGTGTCATCAGACATTATTTTAAGAGCTGTTAATGAATTTACTGTAAAAAATTCTGGTGTAAATTTACTACGTCCGAATAAGCTGCTCGCTAAGAATCCTGATGCAATTCTGGGCACTTTAATGTTGCCGGACGGGACTTTCTCTGAGTCGGACGATGGAACCTTGGCTTGTCTGGTCCAGGAACACTTCCCGGGCTTTTCGAGGTCTGGGGAGGGCGGATCCGATCCTGAGCCGCCAACAAACCTTCCGCAGGCTGATTACCGGTCGCGGAGGCAGTTGGCTAACAGGATTGTGACTGCCGAGAGGATCAGATGGGCCACGGAATCTTTCAGCCCTTACAAGTCTCCGGGTCCGGGTGGCGTCTACCCTGTCCTCTTGCAAAGAGCGATAGATGAGGCTGTTGGACCATTGGTAAGGCTTGCTAGGGCGAGTCTGACTCTGGGATATGTCCCGATAGCGTGGAGGGGTACAAAAGTTGTATTCATACCTAAAGCGGGCAAGAACGGTTATACCTCACCGAAAGATTTCCGTCCTATTAGCCTTACATCCTTTATCCTAAAATTAGTTGAAAGGTTAGTGGATAGATATATTCGCAGTGAGATTTTAGAGCGGTTCCCGCTACAAAAGGATCAATATGCGTATAGAGCGGGATGCTCTACGGAAACAGCTCTGGCAAGAGCAGTAGACCTAATTGATGGGCAACTGCAGAATCAGGGCTTTGCTGTGGGTGTTTTTATGGACATAGAAGGAGCTTTTAGTCAGGCCTCTCCGGAATCCATAAAAAGAGCTATGACAGCTTTTAATATTCCTACAGGAGTGGTTGATTGGACCTGTCATATGTTACAAAACACGAACCTCTTATCAACTAAAGGAGACTCAGTCCTGAAAGGGACAGTCAACTCTGGATGCCCCCAAGGAGGTGTTCTTTCACCCTTGCTCTGGTCCTTGGTGGTGGATGAACTACTGAGAATTCTGACCGAAGCAGGATACCATGTAATTGGTTATGCGGATGACATTTTGTTAATCGTTCGCGGTCCCGACCTTGGAGTTATACTCGAAGTGGCCCAAAAGGCGTTAAACCAGGTAGATAAATGGTGTGAGAAGGTGGGTTTATCTGTAAATCCAGGGAAAACGGAAGCGGTTATCTTTACCAGACAAGTGGAAAGCCTCGTGCTCACTTACGCTGTCCGGAAAAGAGATCAAATACACAGAGCAGGCAAAATATCTAGGAGTAATCCTGGATAGCAAATTGCTTTAGAAAAAGCATTTAGAGGAAAAATGTAAGAAACTTACAGCTGCTCTTTGGCAATGTAGAAGGGCCATTGGTGGTAGCTGGGGTCTCAAACCGGATACACTATTGTGGATCTATGAAGCAATTCTGCTCCCTAGGCTGACCTATGCTTGTGTCGTCTTGTGGTGTAGAGTTGAGCTAAAAACAGCACAAACAGAATTGGAAAGGGTAAGAGGGATGGTACTTAGAGGCATAACGGGGGCGGTGCGTACAACTCCTACTGCTGCCCTTGGTGCCCTCTTGGGGCTAGAACCCTTACACCTTACAATTAAAGCAGCGTCGGTTAAGGCTGCCCTGCGGTTGAGTGGTCCTGTGGGCCGCAGGGAGGTGGGCAGATAGCGTCTCCCAAAGAAATTGGTGAGAATCCCCCTTCTAAGTAAGATTAGGGACAGAACTGTCCCTTTGTACCTCTTCGACAAAAAGTATAGGAATAATATACCTAGTAGAGAAGATTGGATAAATGGACTGACAAGTATTCCAGCTGACTGTGAAGTCTGGTACACAGATGGATCAAAAGGCGGGAATGGAGTTGGTGCAGGAATCTATCATGTAACCTCCCAAGTGGGACACTCCTTTAAGTTGGGGACCACTGTTACTGTGTTACAAGCCGAAATTGTGGCAATATTTTATGGTGCTGTTGAAGCCTTGAAAAATTGTCAAAACAAAGATATTTTTATCCTTTCGGATAGCAAGGCGGCCATTTTCTCCTTGAAACGATACGTATCAACATCACGGCTTGTCGGTGATTGTCATGAAGCACTTAACAAACTAGCTGAAACGAACCGCGTTACCCTCCTGTGGATCCCTGGTCACAGTGGATTCGCAGGAAACGATAGGGCGGATGAGCTAGCCAAAGAAGGGGCTAGAAAACAACTTATTGGACCTGAACCTCCCATTGGTGTTTCCAACAAATGCCTGACACTGGAAATTAAACAGTGGATAGCTGCAGAACACCAAAGGGAATGGCAGGTAACTAAGGGCTGTAGACAAGCCAAGGTACTCATGGGAAGTAGTATTAACCCTATGAGGAAAGCTGAATTCCGCAAATTAAATAGAAAAGAGGCAAAGATCATAACAGGGCTATTAACTGGCCATGGAGCTATCATAGGCACAAAATGGGGATCCTGGACGACCCGAAGTGCCGTAGGTGTGGAGAGGAATATGAAACCCCGATACACATCTTGTGTCACTGCCCTGCACTTGTGAAGGAGCGGGAACACATTACGGGCTACTTCTTTCTGGGGGAGACCGTTATTGCTACCAGAAACCTGGCCGAAGTCCTCCTGTTGTGGAAAGGACTTCGGATATAGGGGTGGTTATGGGGAACGTAAAGGGATTACCCAAGCGTTAGTGGCGTTGACCTGCAAGGTCCTAAGTCCACAACCCTCTTCTTAATAATAATAATACTACGTTCGACGTAGGAAAAGAAAATCACTACGTCAAGTGTGTAATTTTACAAATGGCTGATCATTTGACATAACCTGCATGTTATTTTACATGCTCAATGATAAAATGGGTTGCTTCAGATAGCGTTTTGTTCAAAAACATGCCGCATGAAATTTAACTAATGCGTGTAATTTAACCTAAAAACCGCTGCCAAGTTGTACATTTTTATAATTTTGGTGTTCATTTCATGAACACTTTGCTTCCTCATAGAAATAATAATAATTGAAATATAAGAATTACTTTTTATAAAAGCGTTAAAAATCATTAAATCTTGGTCTAAAAAATGTGTTTTTATATATTCTTTAAGATGGTAATAATAGTTTAATAATTACACATATATTAATAAACAAGAATGTTGAAAAAATGATATTTTCCACAATTTTTGATTTTTCAAATACCAATAATTTCATAATTTCTGCCCGAATCAGGTTAAAAAATAGGTCAATCGAAGCGTTTTTTAATGCTCTTAAAGTTGGTAAAAATTTTTTGAAGTTGCTTTTACATAATTTAAAAAAAATTTTATAAAAGTCTTATTTTTCAAAATTTTAGATTTTTAAAAGTTTAATATCCCCGGTTAATATGGACGAAAAATGTTCAATTGGGGCTCAAAAGATGCGTGTGAAAAAACTCTACAAAGCTAAAAAAAAAAGATTTATAAGTGTCCTAACAATTTTTTAAGTTATGTCCAAAAATCGTTTTTTTTTACTAAATGAAAAATGCAAAAAAAATAGTTAAACTTCATAAATCGGGCTGAAAATACTTCCATTTTTTGTCCCCCGGGGAGACCAACAATTTAAAAAAAATTAAGGCCTTTAGCTCTTTCTCGTTCTGAGATATTGAGGCAAATGTAATGTTAGTACACACACACACACACATCGGAACAAATTTTAAAAATCCGTATTTTGGACTTCGGAGGTCAAAATACATCGAATTTTTTTTTTATTTATTTAGAACATTTATACGGGGAGTTCCTGTGCATATATAAAGTACTAAAGTATTAGGCATAATAAAAAAAATTTATAAATATGTCAAAAAATGACAATCCAAAATTTTTCTAATACAAAGCTTCCTTTATGAGGAAGCAATTTGTTAAAATTGCAATTAGCTGAAATACGTATTTTTCATAATTAATTTTTAATAATAAAACAAAATTATGGATAACATGGTTTCACCAAGTAAAACTCGGTTATAATGCTATTTGTTCATTAATTTTTATATTGAATGTGACAGTTTTATAAAATGTTTGTCTTTTTTTGAATTCTAACCTGAATACTGACATGTTTGTTGAATATACTTTTGAATATTATTTTAATGAAAAACAAGAATAAACACTTATGGTAAAGTAATAAATAACTATCAAGTAATCTATTAAATTATATAAATTGAAAAAACTAAAATATATACTAATAAAAACACAAAAACATTCGAATGAGAACAAAGGCAAAATGACAGTGTCGGTAATGTAAAATTATAAAAAATAGTAAAACTACTTTGGAACTTAGTAAATTTACTACGTCCAGCCTGTAATATTGCTGTGTAAAAATACATTTAGTATGTTTTATTAATACACCAGAATTTTTTACAGTGAAGTTAAAGTAAAAAAAATCTGTACGTGAAACAGCGAGAGATTTTAATTTGCCATTCTCAACTTTACGAAGATTTTGCAAAACAGTGACAGACGCAAATATTAATGAATTTATGAAAAACTTTCAAATGGAAATTCATAAAAGGAAACCTGGACAGGTAATTCAAATTTATTTGAATTTTTTGTTGTGACATAACCTAAAAATATGTATGACTGTTTATTTCAACCACTTGTTATTTTTTTATACATTTTTGTTAGTCAAAAAGTTTTCGTTTTAACTATTTGTATATTAATTTATATTTTAAACATTATTAAATTATAATTTTAATGATTTTAGTAACTAGTAGAAAAAGTTTTATTTTTATTGATTTAATATTTTATTATTTTTTTATTATTTATTTATTTACTATTACTTGACTTATTTTCTGACAAACAAAGACAGTTGTTTAATTATTTTTTTCATTATTTATTAATTTTTAGGGTTCCGTACACCGTAGGTGTACTGACAGAACCCTTATGAAATCACTCGTGTGTCCGTCCACCCACGCAAAATGGGCTGTCCCCCCTAAACTTTTACAAATCTCAACCTAGTGAGCTGAAATTCGGTAGGGATCTTCAGTTTTAAGTGCAGATTACAGAAAGAATATAGCAAACCCAATTGACCAACATATTTGCGAACTAGGAGGGAAAGAAATTGAATTTTTCCGAAAAAATTGCAAAAAATGACCCTGTCCCTTCCCCTCAACATTTACAAATCTTAACCTAGTGAGCTGAAATTCGGTAAGGATCTTCAGTTTTAAGTGCAGATTACAGGAAAAATATAGCGAACCCAATTGACGGACATATTTGCAAACTAGGAGGAAAAGAAATTGAATCTTTCGAAAAAATTGCAAAAAATGACCCTGTCCCCCCCTTAACTTTTACAAATCTTAACCTAGTGTGCTGAAATTATGTAGAGATCTTCAGTTTTAAGTGCAGATTACAGGAAAAATATAGCGAACCCATTTGACCGACATACTTGCGAACTAGGGGGAAAAGAAATTAAAATTTTCCGAAAAAATTGCAAAAAAATGACCCTGTCCCCCCCTTAACTTTTACAAATCATAACCTGGTGAGCTGAAATTCGGTAAGGATCTTCAGTTTTAAGTGCAGATTACAGGAAAAATATAGCGAACCCAATTGACGGACATATTTGCAAACTAGGAGGAAAAGAAATTGAATTTTTCGAAAAAATTGCAAAAAATGACCCTGTCCCCCCTCTTAACTTTTACAAATCTTAACCTAGTGTGCTGAAATTCGGTAGAGATCTTCAGTTTTAAGTGCAGATTACAGGAAAAATATAGCGAACCCAATTGACGGACATATTTGCAAACTAGGAGGAAAAGAAATTGAATTTTTCGAAAAAATTGCAAAAAATGACCCTGTCACCCCCTTAACTTTTACAAATCTTAACCTAGTGTGCTGAAATTCGGTAGAGATCTTCAGTTTTAAGTGCAGATTACAGGAAAAATATAGCGAACCCATTTGACCGACATGCACGCGAACTAGGAGGAAAAGAAATTGAAATTTTCCGAAAAATTGCAAAAAAATGACCCTGTCCGCCCCCTTAACTTTTACAAATCATAACCTGGTGAGCTGAAATTCGGTAAGGATCTTCAGTTTTAAGTGCAGATTACAGGAAAAATATAGCGAACCCATTTGACCGACATACACGCAAACTAGGAGGAAAAGAAATTGAAATTTTCCGAAAAATTGCAAAAAAATGACCCTGTCCCCCCCCTTAACTTTTACAAATCATAACCTGGTGAGCTGAAATTCGGTAAGGATCTTCAGTTTTAAGTGCAGATTACAGGAAAAATATAGCGAACCCAATTGACGGACATATTTGCAAACTAGGAGAAAAAGAAATTGAATTTTTCGAAAAAATTGCAAAAAATGACCCTTTCCCCCCCTTAACTTTTACAAATCTTAACCTAGTGTGCTGAAATTCGGTAGAGATCTTCAGTTTTAAGTGCAGATTACAGGAAAAATATAGCGAACACAATTGACCGACATATTTGCGAACTAGGAGGGAAAGAAATTGAATTTTTTCGAAAAAATGGTGCATCTTGGAAACAATATCATTGAAAAAAGTAATGATTTTAAAAAATAAAATATTTAAAAAATTTTAAATTAAAATTTTTAATGAAATTGGCAAAATACCAATCAATAAAAAATTTATTATAATTAATAATATAAGTAGCTTTTGTTACTTTATATCCAATATATTATTTTAAATATTATCTCTAATCAGGTAAAATATATATTTTTTGTTATTTGTAAATAAAACATAAGAATACAATATGGATTATAGTTATAGTTTTTTTGTAATCTACATGTAATAAAAATACATATGTATACCGAATTTCAGCTCAATAGGTTTATATATGTTAATATCAATCAATCATTCTTCTTCTATATATATATATATATATATATATATTTATAAAAAATAAGTTTAGTTTTGGTGTACGGAACCCTCGATCTTAGTGCGAGTGCAACTCGCACTTGTCCGATTTTTTTTATTGATTTATTTTTATGTTACTTTTTCTTACTTCATAATTTTAATTTATTTGTAGGTTTTTACCGTATAACGGGACTTTTGTTAGTTAAATAAAAAGTTACTTTCAACAAACTATTGCATCGTTATTCCGATACTTAAAATTACACAACAAAAGGTCTCGATCACAACTCTACTTAGAAATAAACCACAATCGCCAAAAACAAATTAAACAAATCCAAACGAATTAAACTCAGAAAAACCTCAAATAAAATTTCGGAAAACTCAAATTCAAAGGGGAGAACTGCTGAGAAACAATCGACGATGTATCGATCTCCAGTAAAAAGACCTTCCAAACCTGCGTTGTCGAACTCACCAACAACCAACGGCGTCTCTGCTCTAACGGTTATTTCAAACAACTCCAGCGAACAAATTAAGGGAAAAACTCAGTTAAACTAATAAAAATTACACTAATAAAAATTTATTAACAAAATTTAAACTAAATAATACAAAGAAATAAAATGAAAGATTTAAATAAAAATCATTAAAATTAATTTTGAATTCCTGGAAAGGAGTAATTGTAAAATCACAACCGGCTCGTTTCACTAGCTTGCGAATAATAATTTCCGAGTGGTTTCAACGCCTTCCAGGAAACCTGCAGTCAATTTTTGGAAAATCCGTCTCCGTCTAATTCCCAAACTTTTCCCATACATCCTTCTCCATTCAATCAATGGTAAACCTGTAAGAAAAAGGGAAAGGGTCGCTACTTGTCACCTGACTTCATACGTCAAAGCAATCATGCGCAGAATTATTCTCTACTGGACTTTGCAAGAGACGGACACTCGGCTCTGACACGACACTATAGCAAATTTGGAAAAACAGCGACAGAACGATGACTTAGACGGAGACAGAAATCTCTCTCACTATAGCAAATTTAACGAAAAACTCTCGGTCTCTAAATACTCTTATAAGTAACGATTCACTTCGTTACAACCGATAAACAGGAAAATTTACTGGAGGACTACTTGATAAAGGCAAGTGATATTTATTATGGACTGTCGCCAAGAGAAGTAAGAACTTTTGCCTACACGTATGCTGTTTCCTTAAAGATAAAATTTCCGGCTAATTGGACTAACAGTAAAATAGCAGGTGAAGATTGGTTTTCTGCGTTTATGAAGCGTCATAGTAAATTATCTATTCGAACTCCAGAGGCGACTAGCTTGGCTCGAGCGTCGGGTTTTAATGAGGCAAATATTGGTAAATTTTTCAATAATTTGCAAGTCGTTCTCAATCGATTAAAGCTTGGTCCAGGGGATATATATAATATGGATGAGACTGGAATCACCACAGTTCAAAAACCCAACAGAATTGTGGCAAGGCGAGGATGCAAGCAAATTGGAAGGATAACTTCACAGGAAAGAGGGACCTTAGTTACATTAGCCATCGTTGTATCGGCTCTTGGAAACAGTATTCCGCCTTTTTTCATTTTTCCAAGAGTTAACTTCAAGGATCACATGGTAGCCACAGCACCTGTTGGAAGTTCTGGAAGTGCGAATCAATCAGGCTGAATGAACGCCGAAAGTTTTCTAAAATGGGCTAAACATTTTGTTCAATATGTACACTGTTCATTAGAGCATCCGGTTTTACTCCTCTTAGACAATCATGAATCGCATTTGTCCCTTGCTGCACTCGACTATCTAAGAGAAAGCGGTGTCACTGTCCTTTCTTTTCCACCGCATTGCTCACATAAACTCCAGCCTATAGATAGATCAGTTTATGGACCTCTAAAAAAATATATGAACTCGGCTTGCGATGCTTGGATTACCAATAATCCTGGTAAAACTATGTCCATTTATGACATACCGAAATTGATTACAACTGCGCTACCGCCTGCTATAACTCCTGCAAATATAACAGCTGGGTTCCGAGTTACAGGAATTTATCCATTTAACAAAGATGTTTCTTAGTTGAGAAATTTTTGCCCTCATTCTCAACCGATAGGCCAGAAAGACAGGAAACGGTTGCAGTTAATGAATCTATTCCCGGTCCTTCAAATGCTTCTGTTCTTCAAGTGGAAGAATTCTCAACGAATAGACCTTCATTCTCAGTGGATAGAGCAGTAACGGTTGCGGTTCAAGAACCGATTCCAGGTCCTTCAAATATTTCTGTTAACACTGAAAACACTTTAATGAGCGAATCAGAAATATTGCAAAAATCGTCGCCAATAACACCTTTGAAATTAAAACCTCTACCGAAGGCTGATCAAAGAAAAGCTTCATCTACACTGAAAAAAATTCTGTGTCGCTATCTTACCTACGAATGTCGCTACCACACAGATCAGATGGTAAGTACTATCCCGATTTCAAAAGGGAGATTAGCTCTCAAAGAAACACTACCTCACCGCGAGAGAATACCGCGTGCTCAATACGAGGTTACACCAATCTCGAGATATCGGTATGACAGCCTCCCGTCTATTCGGGAAGGCTACCTGCTCTCGAGATTCGTCGACGCACCCGAAAACCGAAGGGCAGAGCACTTGAGGCAAGAGAATGTAGCGCCATCACCACACATGTGGCAGCCACACAGAATTTTTTTCAGTGTACATGTTCTAGAAAACGCCGACATACGACTATTGTGACTGACTCTCCAGTTAGGAAGGCATTAAGAGAGGAACAAACAAAAAGAAAAGAAAATGATAAAATAAAAAAGGCCAAAAGGAATAAGAAAGTCGAAAAATCTATTTCTCAAAGAAAAAAACATTTAAAAAAGTAAATGTGACAAAAAAGACCAAGCGCTCAAATGAGAGTAAAACTGATGGCTCTGATAACTGTGAATGTATATACTGCTGTGAATTATTCGAAAATAGCGTTTCAGGAGAAAAGTGGATACAATGCACTTCATGTCATCTATGGGCCCATGAATCATGTGCAGGCGCTGATACTTTCCTTATTTGCGATTATTGTAAAAACAAATTACTTTATTTAAGAACTATTCGAACCACAAAAAACAGTTTTAAAAAATTTAAATTAAATTTTAACATGATATTAATTGAAATGTAATATAAGGATCGTTATTTTGATTAAAGATTAATGCAGAATTTAAAGTTTTAATTAGTGTAACATTATGTTACCTAAAAATTTCGTAAATTGTTAAATTTTATTAAGAAAGAAATTTAATTAGGGGAGACTGGGGCGAAAAGTTAAACTACCAAAACCGTTAAAATTCATTATCTTTCGAACGAAAATAGTTAGAGCATTGCAATTTTAATTACAGAAGGGTGTTATCATCCTAAATAAATGTCCGGAGTTGTGTGCAATTCTGTTTATTTTTGTGGTGTCAATATTAAAAGTTTTTTTTCAACCTACTTTTGAAAATTTTTTCGAAAAAGAAAATATCAACTTTTAAGTATATTTTTTGCATTTTTTCTCACCGCGATTTTTTTACTTCATTATTTGGGTCCCCTGAAGAGATACCTGAAGGTATTTTCTAAATATCTTTAGTCAGATTTTTTATATTTGTTGTTAAAGCCAAAAACGCACCCTGGGGCGAAAAGTTAAATAATGGGTGGGGCGAAAAGTTAAATGTATTTTTACATGTTGTTAAAAATTTTTTTTTTACTTTTCGTTTTTTTGGGTTTATTTGTTTAAACATTATTTATTTGACATTTAGCAAGTACTCTGTCAAAAAATAAGCCGGTTCACGTGAAATAAACCAAAAATTTTTTTTTTTTTTTTGAAATTTCAATTTTTTAACTTTACAACTATTCTAAAGCTTTTGTCAAATAAACAAAGATCTTTTATTTACTAAATTACTTGTTTACGTATACTTTAACTTATCTACTATTTATCACCTATCAGAAAATAGTTTTAGTAGGCTAAAAATAGAATTTAGCTTTTCGCCCCAGCCATTTAACTTTTCGCCCCAGGGTGGGGCGAAAAGTTAAAAAAAACAAAATTTTCAAAAAAGGACAAAACATGTATTTTTTGCGAAAATATCAGGAACTTTTTTATTGAAAGTTTTAGAGTACAAGTTGCCCTACAATATTGATATACAAATATTTGCATCTAAGCGGCTTATATTGCCAAAAAAAATCATTTATGCAAAATTTAACTTTTCGCCCCAGTCTCCCCTACATGTTTTTTATTTAAAATGTTAATAAAATAATTAAGTCAAGTTTAATTTCTTGTAATTTATATATTAATAGGTACGAATGATAGCCTTTTATTTAGCGTCCAACAATAGTCCGCTAACATATTCTTACTCTATTTCACTTGTTAGCGTTTCTGCATATCCTTTAAATCTTTGTGAAATCTCTCGCCTTGTTCCTCGCTAAAATCACCAAGATTTTCAGGAAATTCATGTTTATGTCTGTGGCTTTTTTTATTTCCTAGAAATTCCATGCAAACTTCTTTAAAACTTGTCCAGGCTGCTTTTTCTTTAAGTTTCATCGTTTGCACAAATTTTTCGTCAGATAACAACTTACGTATCTGGGGCCCATTTAACACACCTTCTTTGATTTTAGCGTCAGACAGTTTCGGAAACTTCTCCGCCAAATACTCAAAACATTTACCATTTTCGTCCAAGGCTTTTACAAATCGCTGATACTGAGGTATCCTTCCTCTGCATCGTAAACTTCTTTCCTACTTTTGCCATGAAGGCATAATTTTTACCTAGAAACTAAGCCGAGGATTCCTTCACCACGGGGAGGTGTCCTGGTCGCAAAAACTAATTTTAAATAGGTCAAAAACTTTTTGAGATTGTAGTATCACAGAAATGCGATTTTTTAGTAAAGCATTTACAGTAAACCATTTCTAGATTATAAAAAATTCAGATTTAAAATTAGCGACTAGAGGAAACACCAGAGTACCAAGAACCAAGAAAATCTGAGAACAATTTCATCGTAAGTCATATTGGATACACCATTTTGAATTTTTTAAACCCAACATCAGATTCGTATTCGGCGACTTTGAAAATTCCCACGGAGTAGCAAGTTTCAATCGATTTCATTCATTTAAATATATTTTATCCGCCATATTGGATCTGCCATATTGAATTTTTATAAACTGACATCATATTCGTAATCAGCGACCCCGAAAACCCCCGACTAACGAGTTTTAAGTAAATACGACGAATTTTTGAAAATTTCGTCCGCCGCGACATAATGAATCCGCCATTTTGAATTTTAAAAATCTGATGTTAGATTCGTAATCAGCGACCCCAAAAACCCCCGAGTAACAAGTTTCAAGGAAATCTGAACAATTTTTTTTAAATCCACCATTTTAGATCCGTCATTTTGAATCCGCCATTTTTATAATTTTTATATATTCAATTCTTATGTTATTAAAGTCACTGAATTCAAAAAAACATTCAGAAGAAGCAAAAATTCAGCTTTATTTATAGAAATTAAGTAAATTCCCATAAAAATCAGTTACTCAAACGTCACCCCCCCACCAAGCCTGTAAAAAGAGAACACGAACTAACTTTTAGGTCGGACAATGTTTTTCTCGTTAGATACACCTTCAGGAAGAAAACCTACCACATGGCAGTCCTGGCAATCTAAATTTTTTTTTGTGTGCCGGTGTATTCAAGAAGTTTTAGCAGTCTATAGAAATCATGGGGATTCTTAATCGAAATCGTAGGGAGTCTCGACAGAAGTCTGTACTCACAGAGCAGTCTACAAAAGCGCCTATACGCCACTGTAACCGAATCGCGTATGTGTGCATAAAGTAAGGTACAAATGGAAGAATTGCGTGCGAGGTACCCCCTTAGGCTAGCTGAAATTCCCTAGAATAGAATTAATTGCGAGCGTCCCTACCCCTTAGGCTAGCTGAAATTCGTGAAAATTAAACGACTGTGTGAAAAGGAGGTTATAGGGCTTTTGTTTTACAATTATATTTTACTATTTTAAAAATGTTTTCTTTGCTGAAACATTAATTAAAATTAATATTTTTAAACATTTCTTTTTCACAAATTGAAAAAAAGAAATCTTGTGAGGTAATAAGTTAAATTTATTTGGAAAAAAAAGTAAAATAATTTTTAAGTCAAATTGATAATGTGTCTACAATTATTCTGATCCATTTTACAAAAAGAAAATTAGTTGTGTTATTTATGGGAAATTTTAAACATAAAATATTTATATTTTTTTAATATATAGATACAAATATGTAAGTTAAAACAAAATCGAATTTTGAAAAACAGACCATTGTAGAAACTATTTAATAAGAGTTGAAAAATTATTAATAAATTAATTAAACATAATAATAATTTAACTACAAACATCTAAATTTTAAATGGTTCTGCAGATTTTCGGTATAACTGGATACGAATTCTATGTCAGACTTTCAAAATTCAAAATAGCGGATCATCCCAGTAAAAAAAACTAATTCAAATAAATTGAAACGAATAAACATTTTTGGTAGGCTCCAATTCGTATTTGTCACAAAGAGGGATTCACTCAAGCTCTTTGTATATTCAATTGAATTTAATTCAATATGTACCAATTTGTCCAAACGAATTCCCATTCGAAAGAAATGGCCGAGGAATGCATTGAATTCGTGCTAACGTATTGAAAAAAAATTAAAGGCTTAAAACTTGTATTTGTCACAAAGCGGGATTCACGAAAGCTCTTTGTGAATTCTTTTTAATTCATTTCAATTAGTTTTCGTTTACTGGAATCGTATATGGCAGCCCGAGTCGAAATTTAGAGTCGACTCAGAGTCCGTTAAGACCTGCTTCATGGAGAACCTATAAGCACCTGAAGAGGTTTTACTTACATTGTGATAGAATCGATTTAAGATCGTATAGGGTCTACATAAGACCGTTTTCGCTATCTATTAGGCGTTAAGGAGGTCTTAATTTAAGACCTCTTTAGAGCATATTAACTACTACTGACTACAGCATTTAGAATTCGCGCTTGCGCAAACAATAAAAAAAAGTACTGTTAATATTGAACAAAACAATCCTATTTGTTTTATTAAATTTTTTGTTGTTCTGACAGTTAGAATAAACACAAAATTTTATTTAATCTTAATTTTACAACCAAACTAACTGTCAGAACAACAAAAAAGTAATCATAACAAAAAAATAGAATTATTAATTCAACACGAACAACTCTTTTTTTTAATTATATGATATGGTTAACATTAGAAATATAAATAAATGCCTTATATATTGTTTTTTTTAAATTATATATATTTATTATATAAACTTTTAAAAATATAAAATAAGAGTATAATAAGAATATCAATTACCCAAGCAAAAATGTATAACTGGCAAAATACTGGTCGCCATGGTTGAACCAGCACTGGCATTTGACCGAAATGATAGCGCTTTTCTGTACTGACCAGACAATACTGGCTAGCCAACAATTGGCTCACATATACAATTTCAGTACTCAATTATTCAAATATTCAATTTTCAGTATTGAACCTGTATGGGTGAGTCAACTGTCAGCCAGCCAGTACTGGTGCAATGCTGCGCTTGTTGTAAATGCTGGCATTTGCCAAAAATTTTTGCTTGAGTAATATTATTAAACTATAATTGCATGTAACGTTTAGGAGATTTCGCAGTTAAATCGTCGTCATGAGATATAAATGATTCTGAAAGCGGACCAGCAGCTGGTAGTCCGTTAGGAATAAATTGTTGATTCGATAGGAATTGTTCATCCTTTTTATTTTCATCGGCATCTTGGAAATTGTTGCTTTTCTTGTTAAATGGTTTTTTTCTAATTGGCAGTGAGTTTTTTTTTGTTCCGACTTTATGTTTCCTTTTATTAGATATGTTTTTATTTATCAAAGCTTTTAATGCTTTTATTGATACTGGTACATCGCCGATTTTGTTTATCAATTCTAAAACGTTTGAAGAAAAAAATTATTAGAATACATAATTAAATTTTTAATATAATTTTGAAAATCTAGAAACAATTTTATGTAGAAATGTATATTAGAAAATGACATACCATATAAACTTTTAAATATTCTCCAATCTATCCCTGGTCTATTGCTACGTGCACCAGTCGCAGAGTAGTTTTTTAAACTGTCTCCATAAACTTCGATTAATGTTTTTTTGACAATGATTTTCGAATTGTATTTGTTGGATTCTAGAGCACTTAGTTTTATATAATTAAAAACTTATTTTTTTAAATAAAAACCACAAGAAGGTGATACTTCCTCCTGAAAAATATATGATTTAAATTTATATATATATATATTTAAATTTATAATTGAACAGAATTTTTTAAAATTGCAAGAATTTTAAGTTTTAACTAACCCTGTCATCTCCAGGTTGAAAATACTCAATTGGGATCCGAAAAAGAAGAAAAATATGCTTTAATTTAAAAAAAACGCTTTGCAAAAATTATAAGGTTCACAATTTGCTGAAATTACCTGAAAGTTATTTTTTAAATTGCACTTCGATTTGGTTCTTAGCTCAAAAGCATACTCTATTGCACCCATGAACAGCTTGGAAATCTCAACATGTTTTTTTGTGACTAAAAAATTACAGATTACTTATGAATTTAAACAGTAAAACAGATAATATTAAAGAAATTGTAAAACTAAAGACTTTAAATTTTACTTTACATTGGAAATAAAACAGCCACTTTTTTGACGATTTCTTCTGAACACTCGTTTTCATCATCTGAAGAGGAATCAGATGAATCTTCATCAGCAGAAACTTGAGTTTCCATCTCATTATCGTATGTTGAGGTAGAGTTATAATTTTTTGTCGATAATGGCGGATAAGTATCGCGAAAGTTCATACTGTCCGTTCTCGGATCGCCATTCCCTTGCATATCATATACTTCGAAGGATTTTCTATTTGTTTCTTTATTAAGTAGTCGTTGATGGTTAGTAATATTATAGAAGATTGACGATAACTCAACAAGGTGCTACTAGTTTGCGAATTTCCACTGTTGAAAGCCCCTTGATAATTGTTGCATTGTCTCCAATTATTGCCATTTCTTCTCATATAAGTTTCTTCGTCTCGTTCTTGATAAACATCAGCATCGAAAGAATACTTTTCTGCACTATTGAGGCAGGTGTTTTTATTTCCAAATCTATAAAGAAATAAATAAATACACAACAATAATATTTATGACATATTGTATTATTTCGATCATATATAATAAATAAAATAAATATATAAAATAATATAAGTGCTAATAATAATAAACTTTCAAAAATGATAATGAAAAATGTTAGAGCAGAAATTATTGAAAATACTAACTGTAAATGCACATTTTTTGCTGCACGATTATCCTCAACATTTCTGTTAAACTGTGATGAGTTATTATTTTGTGAATTTATAAAATTACTCAATGCTCGTGGAGAATTTTGCTTTGAGATGTATGACGAAAAATGATTATTGTGAGCTGTTATGGCACCATTATTGTCTGAATGTTGAGAATTTCTTAAAAATTCCTGAGTATCTGCAGTTAAATATATAAATAATTACAGTAAACTGATTTGAAAGTAACTATAAAAATGTCAAATTAAAAATTTAAACTTGTTATATTTAAATTTGTAATGAAAATAGAAGAGTTGGTTCTCACCTAGCTCCACATTTTGTGATTTTTTAAATTCATTAACAGAATGTGACATTGGTCTCTGAGAAATGTAATCCAAATCAACATATCTTTTGTCTGCTTCTTGCGTATCTACAATTAAATAGATAAATTAGTAAACTTATTTAAAACGTTGTGGATTTCAACTTGATTAAACTTGTTATTTTCAAAATTACAATGAGAATAAGAAAATAGTTCTTACCTAGCTCTACATTTTTTGCTCTTTTAAATTCATTAGCAGAATATGACATTGGTTTCTCAACATTGCAATCTGAATCTACATACATTTGGTTGGATTCTTCAGCACCTGCAATTAAATAGATAAATTAATAAAATGGTAAAATTAAGTGGTAATTATAAAATAAATATGATTATATCACCACCTTTCTCAAGATTTTGTAATTTGTTCCATCCGCTGGCAACTGAAATTATTGGCTTTTGAGCCACGATTTGAGAATCCAAATGCCTTTTATTAGATTTAATTATTTCATTCGTCAATAACTTATTCTTGTTATGAAGTTTCTTATCTTCCATAACTTTCTGTGAATAGTAGATTGTGCATCAAGGGAGGGAAATGGATGATTTCCGACGAGTGTAGTTTGCAGTTCGAGGCGTAGCGAGCAAACGAGCCGAAGGCGAGTGCTTGCGAGCGAAGCCGAGAACTGTAAAACACGAGTGGAAATCAATTTTCCTCCCGAGTTGCACATACTATTTTTTCTAACACACGTATACCGAAAGTACAAACGCGGCAGTTTGATTGTTACTTTTGAATGTATAGTTGTAGCTGGGGGCGGTATAGTTACAACTGTGGTAACTGAAAGTTTGTGAAAAGCTTGAAATAACTGAACTGACCCAAAGAGCGTAAGATTACGCAAGTAGCGTAACTTACGTAACTTACGTCAGTTACGTAACTTACGTAAATCATTTATTATTTGTAACTCGAAAGACTAACATAACTACACCATTTACGTAAGTTACGTAACTACACCATTTGCGTAACTCGCGTAAGTTACGTAAGTCACTTAGCTGACGTAACTCACGTAACTGATTCATCAATGGTCATACTTTGATAATATTACCGAGAAAGCAAGTTACTTTTCCTCCCTCACAGGGAGGGAATGTTACATTCCCTCCCGGTGACGTCACTAGCCGGGAGGGAATGTACATTCCCTCCCGCTCGCAGGGAATCATACACTTTTCTCCCGCTAAACACGTAGGAAATGGTGTACTTTCGGTGCGTGTGGTAGAAAAAATATTTTATTTGAAGGTTCCACAATTTCTCCTGATGTTGTTACAGTCATCTTGTCCAATTTATTTCTGTCCTCTAAAGTAACAAAATTATTAATTAAACTAGACATAAAATAACGTCAAGAAATTACCGAGGAATCTTTTTTTGCATTTAAATTTTTCCCTGTTTAAGTCAAAAACAGAATTTGTTTACTCCAAAAATAGGTAGACCCTCGACAATTGATACATTTACCCTTCTCTTTTCCTTGTTAAAGAAGTGAGAAAAATACCTTTGAAATTGAATAGAAAAGTATACCCACAGTCCTTCAGCTTCTAACCCGTATATAATAAAGCAATTAGGAAAGTAAAGGGTCTTCTGATACTTGGGAAAAACCCAAAACTAAAATGTAAAACACATCTGTTCCGAATAGCGAAAAAAAAAGTATTAATGAAAACAAAATCATGCTATGTGAAAATTCATACAAATTGTTTACATAATTCGCATAACTCGTTTGAGCCGAGAAAACTTTATTATAACATTTTAAAAAATATTGTTTAAAAAATGTAATTTTTTAATGTATTAAATTAAATTAATAAGTTAATCACCAAATAATATTAAAACTGCAGATTAATTTTTGATTAATTAAAGCCTAATTTCATTTGTTAAATTTTAAAAGTGATAAATTTGTATAAATTCTACATAAGAAAATAATTCTGAGAATAATTCAGTTTTTGAAAAATGTTTATTTCAAAAAGACGTGACAAAATAAAAGAAATATGTTTGTGGATTTTATTTAGGCATTTTAAAAGCAAGGAAAATTTCGAATAATAGAACAAAATATACTGTGGAACCGTCATAAAAAAGAAATCTGAGATTCTGGAGGATGTGGTCCTATGAGTAACAATAACGTTGAAAAGGAAAAAAAACTTTTCGCCATGTGTTCTAAATGTCTTGCGTTCTAACACAAAAATTGTATTCAATTTATTATTTTTAAACAACTTATTTCATTATTTAAAGATTGAATAATAATTCATACAATATTCAACGTTTTTTAATTTTATTTAAAAATTTTATTAATTTATTAATTTCATTTCATTATTAGGATCACCCCATCATTATTATTTTATTAATTTTATTTAAAAATTATATTTATTATTTATTTATTTTTGTTCTTTACTTCTAAACTGAATCAGAAAATCGATTTTATTTCATTATTATTTATTTTTATTTTATTAATTGTATGTAATTTTATTTAAAAATTATTTTTATTATTTATTTATTTTTTATTTTTGTTCTTTAATTCTAAACTAAATTGGAAAATTGATTTTATTTCATTATTATTATTTTATTTTATTAATTTTATTTAATTTCATTTAAAAATTATTTTTATTATTTACTTATTTTTTATTTCTGTTCTTTACTTTTAAACTAAATTGGAAAATTGATTTTATTTCATTATTATTTTATTTTTTTTATTTAATTTTATTTAAAAATTATTTTTATTATTTATTTATTTTTTTATTTTTGTTCTTTACTTCTAAACTAAATTAGAAAATTGTTAAACAACTGTGATCAAGAAATAGAAAATTTATTTATTTTGCATTACAATATATAATAATATAATGTAATATGATTAAAAAAAGAAAACAACATTTAAATAAGTTTTTTAAATTTCACATAATTAAATTTTTTTTTTAAATCTACAGATTTATAAATTTATAACTCTTAAATAATTGCCGTCGTCCGTCTATAGCAAGTACTTTTGCTCTATGGTAAGTGTCCTTCTCTCCTTTCCTGAATGCAGACCACTTGATATCCGCAATATCACCTACACTTCGTTGTCCTTTCGGTACAGATGTTAAATTAATTACATCTTTCATTCCTGTACCAAGCCACAAAATTAAAGCGAAGGACTTTTTTCGTGGAGCCATTATTTTCCAGTCACTGTCACTGCACTTTCACTCCGAAACTCAAAAAGCTAGAGCTAGCTTCAAACTGACTTGGGGTACAGGCGATTCGCTTCAAGAGGCTGTGTAAAAACATGTGTTGCAGGATGAGTAGAAAAAGGATTTGCGCATGATTCAAAAAAGAAAATTTTCTAATATCAGTAAGAAACTGAAAACGAAAGGACCAGGTAGACTGTTTTTTTATTCGAGGCTTCAGTACCATTTTTAAACGGTTTCAGAGGTGGTCTCATGACTCTCTGACAATAATTTGTGAAAAATATATTTAACAAAAATTAAATGTGTGTAAATTTAAAAAAAAATTAAAAAATGTCAAGAAAAGCATTTAGTGGACTTGGTAAGCGCCACAGACATAGACAACTGCAGGACATTAGACAAAAACTAAGTGCGTTCACTAACAATGTCGAAAATCGAAGAGAAGAAGAGCATAATTTTCAGGAAATAAATGCCGAAATGGATGTTCCAGCTAATGTAATGTAAGTACAAATGTGATTAGTACTGTCTAATAAGATAATGATGTTATGTCAATCGGGATTAATGTTTTATCATAAGATGGGATTAATGTTTGTTCATAACTATAATTTGAATGTTCTTTCATTCATTCAATTTTTCTGTCCCTCACACTCTGAAGTTGCGCGAATGAACGAACATTCAAATTTTATTATAATTAATTGAAAATCATTTAAATTAGAAAAATTTTTGAAAATAATATTGAAATTAGGACAAGAATTTTTTTGACACTTATGAAAGTAATTGAACTTTGGAGAAGAATTTTGTTATTTATAAAGATAATTGGGATTTTTACGATAATTTTTTTCAAATTTCGAACATAGTTGAATTTTATAAGTAGAATTTGATTTTTTTTTAATAATTGAATTGCTGCAATTATTTGTAATTTCTCCAAAATTACATTATTTTAGTGTTTTCAACAAAAGTTTTAATTAGAAAATTTTTAAATTTAATTATTTTTAAAATTGCTAATTTTATTTTTATTAAAATAGGAACAATGAGATTGAGATTAATAATGATCATGAGAATCAAAGGCAAGAGGACATTGCGGCTAATCGACAGTAAGTATTATTATTGTTAAATGCAATAATGAAATTTGTTTTATTAACTCATAATAATAATAATAATAATAATAATAATAATAATAATAATAATAATAATAATAATAATAATAATAATAATAATATTAATAATAATAATTTTTTAATCAAATAAGTATTAATTGATAATTTTTTCACTATTTCAATTATTTACTTTTAATTACATTTTTTATTTGTGCATTTAATATTTTTGTTACTTTTTTGGTTTTCAGAATAAACTTGGAAGAGAGAGACCAAAATAATATCGAAGCAAATAATTTAAATCATATAGATGGTTTAGAAGACGCATTGTTTTTTGAAGAATATGATTCCAATTCAGATGAAGCTCCAGATAAAGATGAAAATGAAGACGGAGATGAATTATTTGATGAACGTATTAATAATGATGAGCCTTTATATTGGAGAGCTCCATTAACAGTTGCCGAAAGTATGTTATTAATATTCGCTCTCTTATTGCATCATAATCTTCCTTTATCTTGTCTTGCTGATATTATTACCGTTATCAACTTTCATTGTCTAAATGAAAATTTAAAAAAAAACAGTTTGTACAAATTTCAAAAATATTTCTCACTTGACAAGAAAAAAAGTTCATTAAAAAAAATTTACTACTGCTCTACGTGTACTAGGCATTTAAAAAATGCAGTTACTTATTGTCCATCGTGTCCGCAAAAAAAAAATTCATATTTCATTCAGTTGCCTTTTCTGGAACAGTTAAAAGAAATGTTTCAAAGAGAAAATTTCTACAATAAACTGCAACATCGGTTTCAAAGACCATTTCAACCAAATTTTTTAGCTGATATTTATGATGGTTCTGTGTATAAGGAATGGCTAGAAAATAAATTTCTTAATGATGGAAGAAATATTTCATTAAGTTGGTATACAGATGGAATACCAGTTTTCAAATCTTCGAAAATAAGTGCGTGGCCAGTGTACTTGACTGTTAATGAATTACCTGCTAACGAAAGAAAATTAAGAGAAAATATATTACTTGCTGGGTTGTGGTACGGTGATCGAAAGCCGAACATGAATTTATTTTTTCAATCGTTTTACTCTCAATTTCAAAAACTTTCACGT
Organism: Leptopilina heterotoma; assembly: GCF_015476425.1. Taxonomy (NCBI): domain Eukaryota; kingdom Metazoa; phylum Arthropoda; class Insecta; order Hymenoptera; family Figitidae; genus Leptopilina; species Leptopilina heterotoma. The sequence continues at coordinate 536,014 of NW_025111017.1, forward strand.
GGAATTCAAATTCATATACCAAATCAAAATGCTACTATAAATGTTAAAGGAATATTAATAACAGGCACATGTGATTTACCAGCAAAGGCTTGCTGTTTAAATTTCATTCAATACAATGGCAGTTATGGTTGTCCTGTTTGTTTTAATAAAGGTAAAACGTATCAGGTACCGGAAACAGGAGGTAATGTGCACGTTTTTCCTTACACAAATGAATTTGACCTAAGGACGTTAGAAAAATGTGAGCCGTACGGTAACACTGCAACAATAGATGAACCAAAAATGGGCTTTAAAGGTCCCACAATTCTTTCTCGTTTAATGCCTGATTTTATTAAAGGTATGGCCATAGACCGGATGCACGGGGTCGATGGTGGTGCAGTAAAAACGTTATTGACTTTATTGTTTGACACTAAATATAGAACATATAAGTTTTCTCTAATTAATGCCATTGATGTTATTAATAGTAAATTATGTCAAATCAAACCACCTAAATTTGTACATCGAATGCCACGCTCAGTACTTGATTTAGTTCACTGGAAAGCCTCAGAATTGAAGTTATGGTTTTTTTACTACTCGTTACCAGTTTTTCATGGAGTTATGGAGGACAACTATTTTGAACACTATTTATTGTTAGTTAATGCTTTATCGATTTTAAATTGTAATTTACTATCATTTCATAGAATTGAAGTTGCTCGTGATCTCTTACATAAATTTGTTAGAGAATTTCCAACATTGTATGATTTAAGATTTTGTACAATTAATATTCACCAATTACTGCACCTACCTGATGATGTTATAAAATTTGGTCCTTTATGGGTACATTCTTGTTATGAATATGAAAATATTAATGGTCAGTTACTTAAACTTGTACATGGAACTACCCATCTCGATACACAAATTGTACAATCTCATCAACTATTTATAAGCATGATGAACAAAATAGAAAGTTTAGAAAATAGAGCTGTTAAAGATTTCTGTTTAAAAAGAAAGCGACAAGTTAAGATTATTGAGAAATTATGCCCTAGTTGTTATAATGTAGGGACTTATAAACGTTTGACTGAATTATCACCAATTATACAAAATGCTTTTTATAATTTTAAAATAAGGTTCAATAATTTAAAAATATTGCAGTATTTACGCATGTTAAAAGATAATAAGCTTTATGTATCACAAATGTACAAACAAAATATACAAACAAATTCGTTTGCAGTACAGTATCTTGAGAATAGTACTTCACAAATTGGACTAATATACTGTTTTTTAAAAGTTATTGATTGTATGTGTGAAATAACTGATTGCCAATGTCCTTGTCATCATTATGCTATTATTAGAAGGTGTGTGAAACGAGAAGCTTTCCAAGCGCAAGGTGATCACTGTGAATTTGATAGCAGTTCATTTTTGTTCAGATGTGAAACAACTTGTGAGTCAATAGCTATTCCAATCGAAAATATTTTAAAAGTTTGTATTTATATGGATATTGATAACGAGATTTTTATTGGCGTTCCAATAAATCGAGTAGAACTTGAATGAAAATTTTAATGTAACCCACTGAAAATAAATTATTAAATAAAACATTTATGTATTACAAAATTTGTTGTTATAATTATTTGAACTGTTGATCATATACTTTAAAAATACAAAAAAATAAAAAATATTTTTAAGTCCGACATGAAGCAAACAAATATTTCTAAGTTCAACAAGAAGGTCTTATAAGGTGTTAATCGGAACTTCTTTCAATTTTTGGTATAAGTTGTATTAAATAGATCGGTCTTAGCAGTCCTTAACTAGGACTAGAACAACTGTATATTGGAGTCAGGGTGTCTAAGAGTACTAAAATCCATGCAATAAGTACTAAGGCGAACTTACAAATATTTAAAGAATTTTGTCACAGTACCTAAGATTACTAAAATCAATCTAAGGACAACTTAAAAGACTCTAAGTCGAATTTATAGGTGTTAACAGTAGTAAAGCAGAACTAAATACTCCTTATTAGGTCTTAAATCTACTTTAAATTTCGACTCGGAAGACGATTTGGTAAATCTGACAACATATTCGCATTCAGTTGTACCGAAAATACACAGAAGTATTTGAAATTTATATCCTGGTTTGTAGTAATATTCTTCTTCATTATTATCAAAGGTTTGTTTGTTTTGATGTTAAACAACTGGTCTTTCGCACTTTTAAGTTAAAATACCTCGAAAACCTGACGTGCAGGGTCTACTATGACGCTGGATTCGGAATTATCACGTTGAAACCTTTAAAAATTATTCTTTGATTCTTATAAATACTATCGGCCTGGTCTTTATCAATTTTGGAAATTTTTAAGGCTCTACAGTAATTTTCTGTGCCTTTTACCATAGAAAATCTTTGTCGATGCTAAAAAAAATTTGAATCCTTCGGCTGCTACTCGTGAAAAAATTGTTTTTCCATAGAATTTCTTTAAATTTGAAAAATTTAAAAACCCTTTGCGATGCTAAATTTTGAAATATTAAAGTTCCAACTTTAACTTTTACATGCGATTATGTTAAAAATAAAAAATGTCAACCACAATATCTCGGTTTTTGACATGGCAAAGAGTTTTGAAATATTTACCACATTTAAATATTTACAAAGAAACATTATCTCAAAATTTGAAGAAAATCTATTGAAAATCAATTTTTTCAAGAGTAGCAGCCGGAGATGTACCTAAAATTTTTTATTTAAAAATTAATTTTTTTATTAACTTTATTTTTATTTCAAATTACAAATTTTTACCTGAAAAATGTGTAAATTTTATAAAAATCTACAAACAATATTCCGAAATATTCAAATTTTTATAAAATTAATATTAAAATTCAAAATGGCGTATCTTCAACAATTTTTAAATTTAAAAAAAAAATTTAGGGAAAGAAGTCTCTTATATATTGTATACATATATATTATATTTTTGGTATAGCTATACAGAAAAGAACTATTTTCTTTAAAGAAACATTAAAAATTGCTGAAAAAATGCAGTAAAATCTCTTTCTCCAACACTTGCTCTGAAAGGAGTACTTTTCTTGGTAAAAAAGTGTGGCGAAAGTAGAACTTTTTTCAACTGCTCTGAAGAGCGTGGCGAAAGTAAAATTTGGCGTGGCGAAAGTAAATTCAGCGTGGCGAAAGTAATTTTTAGCGTGGCGAAAGTAAATTTGGCGTGGCGAAAGTAAATCATGACCTAATTCTTTTTTCTTGCTCTTTGAACGAGATGTATTTTGTATCCAACTTATTCCCCACTCAAAACATTCGTCTTTTATTATTTTAAACATAGGCACACGTTAAATTAAAATTATACGAAACTCACGAAGAAACCTTTCCTCGCAAGGCGTTGGAGAAAACGTAGTGCACAACACGTGGTGAAAGAATGATTTTTCTCAAATGATTGCTGCTCTCGCTACGCTCGAGCCGCAAACTTCACTCTCGAGAAATCACACTTTCGCTACTAGTTGTACAATGTACTATTTTTCACATTCAATCAGTTTTTGGATCCATTAATTATTCACACATTCACTTTATTATTTTTGTATTTGTTTTGTTAGATGAAAGAGAAACTTTTTCAGCCCGACACTCATTGATATTAAATAATTTTACAAAAATGGCCAGGCTAATGTATAGGACGTCTTTAAAACGTCTTTTTGTACAAGTCCAAAAGACGTCCGCAAAAAGACATCTTGTAACGAATGTTAAGGGTGTGGATTGCTCGTCGGTCAGGGTTCGTTTAAATAATTTTAACATTTTAATTACAGAATCGAAACTTCAAAATATATTTACAAAACACAAATAAAAGTACAAAGAATTGAATAAACTTGTCTACGCGGAGACGAGAAAAACGACGTAAACGTAATATCGCGAATATTAACGAAGTACGTAAAGCGACATAAAATCGAGCGTTAACCGTGATTTCGACGACGTTGACGATTAGTTTAATTTACAATAAAAAACATTAACGTGCGAGACGCGGATTTCCGTAAAAGAGTAACGCGGCGAGTTACAAAACGATAAAACGATAACATTAAGCGAACGCGGATTTTTGTATAGCAACGCGACGAGTTACAATACAATAAAAACTACATTTCGGACAACGACGACTTTCGAAACGGCACCGACAGTTTCGCGGGAGAGAGCGTTACAGGACCTGAAGTAACACCTCTTTAGCCCTGTTTGCGGTAAAACCGCTTGTGGTAATACCACTTTCCTCTCATTGTGGTAAAACCACTTCGAGAGCTCCTACTGCGGTAACACCGCTTCGAGAAGTGATGATCTCGGACCGTGCATTCAGGGTCCTCGATTCGGGTCGTGCTGGAGGGAGAAGATCTCGGCGGGAGAGAAATTCTCGCTCACCATTGGTCGTAGGCTGAGCGCACGCGCACAATCGGCACTCAGGAGTGTACAACAAATTTCTTGCGTCGAATATAACCATTTTTTAAATAGAATTAAATAATAATATTTTGATTTCACTTCATTATCGTCACAATCTTTAGGACGTCTTTTGAACAAGTGTGCCCACTGGGACAAGATTTTTTTTTGAATTTGTGAAAAAGAAATGTTTAAAAAAATTAATTTTAATTAATGTTTCAGGAAAAAAACATTTTTACAATAGTAAAATATAATTGTAAAACAAAAGCCCCATAACCTCCTTTTCACACAGCCGTTTAATTTTAACGAATTTCAGCTAGCCAAAGGGGGTCCCTCGCACGCAATTCTTGCATTTGTACCTTACTTTATGCACACATACGCGATTCGGTTACAGTGGCGTATAGGCGCTTCTGTAGGATTCGCGTTGTGACTGTTGCGCAGCGTAGACGTTTTGTTATCTTAAAGGCGCTCGCACAGCTCTACTGCCAGCATGAGAGTAAGAGAGAAAAAACATCTCTTTCTTGTGAAGTGGTTAAATATTAACTTTTGAACTTTTATATTATTATACAAACTTTTAATTTAAAATATATATAACTAAACTTTAAGCGGGTATCCCTTTAAACCGGCAATCTAAAATATTTTACTTAATGTGTCATTAAACCTTTTTATAATTATTAAATACTAATTTATCTATTAGACAATAGTGCAAGTGTATAATCTGATTGAAACTTTTTGGACTTTCACCTGGACATTATATTTGAGGTTGCTTATAAGTAATAATAATCAGTTACAATCTACATCAAATATAGGTAAACTCATAAACAAAAATCACCTTGAGTTGCTACAAGGCAATAGTTTGAGAAATTAATTAACAACAAGTCAGGTATTTTAAGCACATTTTCTTCAAAATTTCCAAATATAATATTTTCTCCAAATTTTTTCCCTTCTTATTACCTAAATTTATCCTTCACTGAGACACCATTTAATAACATGTATAAATATGTATTAAACTAAATTAGATAGAGATTTAATCAAATTTATATTCACATATTTCATCCCCTTTTGTTTACCCTTTATTTAAAAGCCTTTTTTTAATTTGTTTTGTTTATCTTAAAAAACAAAAAAGAAAGAATTTTTATTTTCTTTTCTTTGTTCCTTTTCTTTTTTTATTATTGTCAATTTTGTTTATATATATATCAGCATAGTATCCTGTTATCACTTCAGGATGGAGACTTAAATCTGTTTTGGGTAAGCCAGTATTAACATGGTATTATTTATAATAAAATATTGATAAATCAATTAAATAAAACTTTTTTTTTAGAATGGATATTCCTAATAATGACTTCTCTGCTGCTTCTCGCACCGGCATATATGAATCGGCAAATGAAAGTTTTGATGGTGATCTTTCTATGGAGGATTTAAGTACTGAACGCACAGACCAATCAAAGAGAGTACACTCTCTCATTATTTCATCTGGTTCCTCTTCTACAGAGCAACAATTATTTGCTAAAAAGGCTAAAGAAACAATTAACACAAGTAAAACTAAACAATCACATAACAATAAAAACACAGCACATAACTCTAAATCAAACAATCTTCCAACTCAACCTCCCACAGGAGCATCACATATTAATAAACAAACACATACACAAGATGTCTGGATTATCTCTAATCCTCCCAACAATCATCGATATACTGAAGCAATTCCACCCCCATTTTTAGTTTTTCTTAAAAGCATTGAACAGGATGAAAATGTTGGGAAGTACAGTCCCATAGCGTTGGCTAAAATGATCCGAAAAATCATTCCTAATAATGTTAAAATACATCCTAATGGAATCAATAGTGTTAAAATTTTTTGTGAAAACTATATTGATGCTAATAAGTTATTGGATTATTTTTCTCATCCTCTATCGAAATACTTAGCCTCTTTTCTTTCAACTCTTTTTAATAAGATAGGATTTATAGGTTCTATTGATTTAGATTTATCAATGAGTGATTTGGCGATGATTATTAATAGATGAAGAATCTTTAGTTAATATAATTAAATTGAAGAGAAGGGCTGATAGTAATAAAAGTCCAATTGATTCAGTTGAAATTACTTTTTCTACCACTTATATTCCAAGAACGGTTTTAATTATTAACTTCATGTTTAAGGTCAACCCTATAATTATAACGCCTAGACGTTGCTATAAATTTCAAATGTTTCGTCATACTCTTGACCAGTGTCGCTCTACTCATCCAATCTGTGAGTACTGTTCAGAGTGGCATGAGTCAGAACAATGTCGAGAACGCAACCCTAATCGCAACCCTAAACCAAAATGCAACAATTGCAAGGGTGACCATTTTGCTTCATCAAATCTGTGTCCTAAGTTCAAATATGAATTTCAAGTTGCCAGAGTGAGTTATTAAAGACATTTAAATTTTTTGAAGCAGAAGTTTGGTTGGCTGAAAAGGGAATTTATCCACCTACTAATCATATTAACTCTTCTTCTCATTATGAACGAATCAGTAGCCCTAACAAAATGCAGAAAAGTCCACCTAAATCGTTGATACCTCAATCATCACCTCACACTTTTGTCACCAGTTCTCCACTTGTTAAACAAGGAAGGGAGGGATTTTAGGGATTTCAATCATTAAAATAAATTAAACAATTAAATCTTAGTTTAAATTTATTAATAACGTGAACAATTAATTTTTTTTCTTTTTTCCTTTTCTATGCCAGGCTATGCTGGCTTACTTGTAAATTTATATTATTTAGTTTTTAGTTTTAAATTGGTTAATGGGTCAAACCATTTTATTTCGCCTAATGTATTTTTGACCTTTATAAAAAATTTCAATATTTCGGGAAAATATTCTTATATGTTTTGGGATTACGAAATGCACAATGATTTGTAAAAAATAATTTCATTTCATATAAAAAAAGATATTATAAATGGAGAGTACATGAAAAATGGTTACATTGACAGGCATTACAAAATATTTAAAAAAGGAGTAATCTCCTTAAGAAATATAAAAAGAGCGATTGATATTTATTTTAAAAGACTGAATTTGTGATTTGAATTTGATAAAAGTATCAAATAATTTATAATAAACTGTAAAATATGTTATTTAAGTTTCTGTATGAAATGTCAAAAATCGATCATATTTAACAATTTTTTTTGACAAAGTAATTTAATTTTCGTAAATCAGAATTATTTAAATAATAAGTATTTTAAATACACTTTAATATTATTTATATACTTTTTTGATTATCAACTAAGAAATATAAAAAAATTTACCTTAAAAATTTACCATTCTTCATTTTATAGGGATTTTGAATGTTTGTAACTTCGTTGGAGAAAAACCGATTCATGCCAAATTTTTGGAGCATGTAGATAGAAGCAGTATCTTCCTGCTGCTAAAATTTCGCGATGGGTTTTGCACTAGTCTTCAAAAGAAATTGATTTAAAAAAGTGTTTATTTTGAAGGTTATTGACAAGTATTATAGCTGACTTGAAGTTGGTTTGTTTTAAACTGACTTTAAAAAAATCGTTTTATTTTGAATTTGACTTTTATCGCAAGTAGCAAACCAACTTCAAGTTAGTTAAAATACTTGTCTGTAACCTTCAAAACAAACAATTTTTTTAAATCAATTTCTTTTGAAGACTAGTGCAAAACCCATCGCGAAATTTTAGCATCAGGAAGATATTGCTTCAATCTACATGCTCCAAAAATTTGGCATGAATCGGTTTTTCTCCAACGAAGTTACAAACATTCAAAATCCCGATAAAATGAAGAATGGTTAATTTTTAAGGTAAATTTTTTTATATTTCTCAGATGATAATCAAAAAAGTATTTAAATAATATTAAAGTGTATTTAAAATACTTATTATTTAAATAATTCTGATTTACTAAAATTGAATTGCTTTGTCAAAAAAAATTGTTAAATATGATCGATTTTTGACATTTCATACAGAAACTTAAATAACATATTTTACAGTTTATTATAAATTATTTGATACTTTTATCAAATTCAAATCACAAATTCAGTCTTTTAAAATAAATATCAATCGCTCTTTTTATATTTCTTAAGGAGATTACTCCTTTTTTAAATATTTTGTAATGCCTGTCAATGTAACCATTTTTCATGTACTCTCCATTTATAATATCTTTTTTTATATGAAATGAAATTATTTTTTACAAATCATTGTGCATTTCGTAATCCCAAAACATGTAAGAATATTTTTCAGAAGTATTGAAATTTTTTATAAAGGTCAAAAATACATTAGACGAAATAAAATGGTTTGACCCTAATGTTAATTAAACTAAACTGAATCTAATTCTGATTAATTTTATGTAATTGTGTATGGTTGTATTTGCCTAATTGATTATAAATTGTAGGTTAAATTGTTAATACTTTACTATACAATGGCACCTAGAGGCCTTAGACTTTGTTCTTGGAACTCTCGCAGTCTACCCTGCCGGAAGAATGGACTGAAATTGTACTGGGGAATCAGTACTGAGAGCTCAGTGCTATTTCAGTGAAAATTTGCTGCGTTTCAGCACTGAAATTGTACTGAGAAATTTACCTGCTAAAAGGGTCGTTTGTGGCGGTAAGGGATTAAATTTAAAGGGATTTAAAGGGACTTAAGAGTAAAATAACGGTATTGAAAATACGAACCATTCCAAAAACATTTCCCCAAATATACTATACGTGCAAAAAACATCCGCTTTAATTTAAAAATGAAATAACGTATTTAAAAAGTAAAAAATAAATAAAAATTTGTTTTTATTTTTTATGTCTTTTATTTAAAAGATTAAATCATGTAAATATAAAAAGGTACTTATACATAATAACAATTTTTATACAATTTCTGTAGATAATAATTAAATACAGAATTTATACTTCCGCGCGCTCGGCGATTTGTTCTTTTCGATTTCTCAATTTGATTTTATATTTTTACATTGCATGTTTATCTCTAAATATAAAATAATACATTTTAATTAACGTTCGTTCAAATAAATTATTCTATTTGTTATTCTTATCAACTGTAGAGCACTACTTTTTTAAATAATTTGAATTTATATTGTTATACAGCATCAGTGTATAAAATAACTTAAAAAATAATATTGATATGATATAAACCATATAACAATATGATCTGTTTTGTAAAATTACAAACATTTTTACAAATTGTATTTTACATTTAGTAATTACAAAACAAAAATTAAAATTTCTCAAAAACCTAAAACCATTCACAATTACATATATTATAATTTTAAAAAGTTAATTTATACACAAATTAATCTTAAAATAAAGAACATTAATTCATATTCTTAACGTATCAAATTATAGAACTATATTTATAAAATACATTTGTCAACTTTAATCGTGTATAAAATAAACATATAACAAGATAAAATTATTCTGAAATATATAACATTAAGACATAAATTTTTTAACTAAATAAGTTGTGTATAATATGCTATGTGTATAATAAGCATAATTAAATAATTTATTATTACACAAAAAGCCATTTGACGTTCATAATTCTTCTTTCATTTAACCGCAAGTTTTTTTACATCAAAGTGCCTATCCCAACATTAAAAAGTCGTGAAGAACAAAAAAGAAAGAAAATTTATTTGTAACTTATTTATTTATTAAATAATAGTAATAATAGTATATTAAAAAGATGATGTATTAATATGGCATTTTTCTAATAATAAGACGCTTTTTCAATGGTAGTTTCTGTAATCCTTTTCTATTTCTCAAGACTTCATATGTAGGAAGTAGCACTTTTATATGAGAAATTTGTGGCTTACTACTAGGTGGTTTGATAAAAGATGAATTAAAGACTTCACACATTTCTTTATCAAAATTGTAACTGTGTGGAGAAGGCAGAGGACTAATTTCTCCTAAACTTCTTTCTTCTTCTGAATAATCATTGCATCTTGTCGTTTGAAATTCCGAATTTATGCAAATAAATTCAGTAGAATATTAAAGAAGTTTCTTTTTTAATATCTACCGCAATTTGAGGAAAACTTGAACTATGCCTTAAACTACTTATTTCTTCACTTTCTGTAATCACGCAAAACTCCTGATTTAAAAACCTAGTATTAGAATCTACAGTTACTCTTTCTGAAGCTGAATTTAAAAAAGGGTCAAATAAAATAGAATCTGAATGATTTTTCCATTTATGGTCTTCAGCAATGTAAGAAATTGAAGAAGAGCAAGGAGGGGATCGTTTGTTTAAAATGGCAATTTTTTCATTGTCTGAGATTTGAGATTCATCCTTATGCAGAACAAAAGAATTATGAATTTGTGATTCTGTATTCATTACTTTATCATCTATAGTTTCTAGAATTTTGCAACGTTTTTCATTTAATAGGGCATCATCCGAATTTAAAGTTCGTAATTCTGTTGCTTTATTTAAACGAGGAGCAAGCATAATAACAGAATTTGTAGAAGTGTTCTCATTAGAAAGAGAAGCATTAGATTCCTCACAAGTTGCAATAAATGAGGGTGATACACTTTCTTTTCCAAGTCCTTTTTTTTCACTAATTTTTTTTCTTTCATATTCGATTTTTGATGCAATGTAAGAATTCAATTTTGACATTTCATTGTCTACAACATCCTGTTTATTATTCTTCATGATATTTAGAATTTTCCTAAATTCGTCTGAAAAAATATTTTTAAATTATTAATATATTTGATATTAATTTATATACATATTGAAATATTTAATAAAATGATAATAAATCGAACCTTGTAATGACAGATATTTTTCTTTTTTTAATGGAAGGCGATCTGGTTGAGGTTGTTTTTTTGCATTAAGCTTACATTTTTTTCCAGTTACAGAACTATTTAAAATCTCTTCTTCTGTTAATATCATATCAACCAGATGACGAACTATTCTTCTTTTTTCTTTGTTTTTTTTTCTTTTTTCTTCTTTTTTTTCCTTTTTTTTATTCTTGTTTTTCTTTATTGTTTTAATGTTTTGCATCGAGTATGCAGAAACTGTAATGATAATTTATCAACAAGAATACCATAGCCTATATCTGCCTGCAAAAAAGCATTTTTAGATTTTTTAAATTTCTAAATTTTTGATAATATTGATGCAATATTAGTTCAAAAGTTTAAAAATTAATCCAAGTTTTGTAAGCGTATTTAAAATTTATATATTACCATCCCCTTCGGAATTATGATGTTCTCTCGATTATCCCCAAACAAAGATGTTGTATTTTTATGTTCATTATTTTCTACTATGAGAGCTGAAAATATAATACCGGTAATAGACATTGTAGAAACAAAGTTTATATATTATATAACTTAAATGAAAATGTCTTACTTAGTTTCTGTTGTATGTACTCATTTGCTGTCCGAAGCTCATAAGTTAATTCTTCTAATTTTTTTATTTTTCTCTATCAGCTTTTCCTTTAAGATCTGAATTTCTTTTTGCAGCAAGCAATTTTCTGCAGTTTTCCCTGTCCATTCATCGATTGGTACATAAATTTTTCTTTCGTTTTCAACTTCTTTACGTCTGTTTTGAAGTTTTTCAAATATTTCGTCTTGTAAATGATCTTTTCTTCTTTTTTCATCAAAGTTACTTTTCCTCGCCTTTTTCTGTAAATATAAAGTACAACATTATAAACAAAAAGGAAACTTAAAAAAATTATATCTAAAATCTAAAATAACTAATTATTTTGTAATGATGAATTATTCAATAATCAGTAAATCTCTAAAAAAGTGTTTTTAACATTAAAATTTGAATAAAATCAATTTCTCAGTCTAATAATTTTTACCCTGTAATTTAGTAGCTTAATTGACTCTCTGTGTTCAATAACGACAGGTCGAGCGGTCGCAAGGGATAATACCGTCAGGTAACAATGAGCGCCTCCGGGACGCTCATTGTTACCTGACTGATATTATCCTTTGCAACCGCACGACCTGTCGTTATTGCACGGTACGGTTTAATTATTATACTTAATCAACTTTTGAGAAAAATAAAAAACATGTCCTCGTCTTTTAAAATGAAAATTGTTAATTATGATTTTGAATAATAAATTTGGAGCAAAAAAACGAAAATATATTTTATCCCTTTTATATTCCCGCTTGGTTGATTTAAATCGGTTCATTCATTTAAAAGAATTAAAAATTTTGTTTAAAAATTTGCAAAAAAAAATTCATTTTGCAATAACTTTAAAAATAACCATTTTTTCTATTATTAGGTGGGCATAATCCTAAGGCCAAATAGAAATATTTTTACAACATTTCGATTAAAATAAAATATTTATTTTTCATGAAAATTTTACGAATTCTTACCCAATTAGGTTATAGTGGCAGCTAACGTGCATGCTATTTAGTTATACATGTATACATACTGTCATGTCTTTTTTTGATGGAATTTCCTTCGTATCACTTTCGGTTTCCCCTGTAGTCGATTCTGATTTATCCGATATATAAGTGAGAAATTTTAAATTTGGTGCCTTAAGTCTCTTTCCTATATACCGCTTCAATTGTTCCGCAGATTCTATACGTAGAGTAGAAGTTAATATACAAATTTACTTATTAGCAACTATTAAAATGTTTTGGTAAATACTTTTAGACTTATCACTAACAAAACATTAATTAAATTTGTATTTAAAAATATATTGTTTAATAAATGTAATCCTAATAGTACCTTTGCCCTTCTGTCCTCTAAATATATTTCAGAAACTATAAATAATGTTTATATACTCTTAGCATGAAAAAAGAGTTTGGAATTTTTTAATTTCCTCAGGATACTTTTCTCTTTACTTTGTAAAATTAATGGGCTAAGACGAAAAACTTGCTAAGGGTGAGGTCGCACATGCTAAATTCAGTCAGGTAGCAATGAGAGAGGCCAAAGGCATTCATTGATACTTGACTGGTACTAGTGCGGAGTACCGTACACTCAACGTGTTTTTCTTTGTCCAATAATCTAACCTGAGGAAAGAAAGGCATCTGGACTATTTGTGATAAACTCCAGAAACATCCTCTGATGGGGTTTTTCCCGCCATAAAACCATAAAGTGAAGGGAACAAAACTTATGTTTTTATAAAGATTCTTTGAAACTATTTTTTGAAAGTATATGATCACTTGTAAATTTAGGTTTTGAAGTTTGAAATAATCCCCTGAGCCTTTTTTTTAAATTGTCTTTCTTGTGATCATAAAATGTTAGTAAATTTAAAAATTAGAAAACTTTTTCCAAATGTATATTTTTTCAATATTAAAACAATAAAATTGCTGCTAAAATAAATTGAAAACTTTTAGTTTCCTCTAACCAGGATTTCGACAATTTCGTCATATTAAGAAAATATATAACACGTAAAATGTATTTGCAATTTTTTAAAATAATTGTTTAATAAAATTTTAGTTTCTGATGAGTATGGCTATACCGTTTAAACGTAAAAAAAATATAAAAATTGTTATATTTTTTCTTACGATGACGCGGGGTGTTCGATAACTTCAAATTTATTATTAATTGAATTAATAAGTTACTTTAACAACTTGAATTTATATTATTAATTAATTAGTTATATTATGGGTGTAATTTTTTTGTGAAATTGAAGGTTAACATTTTATATTAAGCTTAATAATATAGGTTTTTTTTCAGGTTCGTATTGACTATAATCCGAATTTCAGTTTACCCAATTTTGACCAATATTATTATATAAAACTATGACGTTTTACACGACAAATTAGAGCTCGATATATAAAATTGTAATTTTTAAAAGATTTAAAACAAATTGAGATTCGTAATAAAAAAACATGCTAAAAATTAGTTACGGTCATTAAAATTAAATTTTATCTATAGTATTCAATAAATAATATCAATATAATCAATGAAAAACTTACCAGCAACTTTTAATACATAACAATGAGGTTTCTTTTCTTCACTACTGTTTCCACCGTCCTTATTTTTTAATTTATAATATTTAAATTTAAATTTTGAACTATTTTTTAAATAAAAATCCACTTTAAAGTTTTTTATTCTTCTACACTCAACAATAATTTGATTCTCATTAGTATCCTTTTTATTCTCAATGTCCAATATTTCCACCAAAGCAAACCACTTAGATGAAGGAGTTAATACCACTTTGGGCAATTCCATTTTAAATACATAAAATAAATTAGAAAACAGTACCGTTATTTTTAAAATGGATGTACTAATTTTCTCCGTCCTTCTTCTGGGAAAGCTTTTCGCAAACTGATGAGCAGGCCATAAGCAGGTAACAAACGAAAACATTTTGTCTGCTGCTCTCCAAAATGTAATTTAATGGTCTTCTATGCCAAAGTTATTTTTTAATTTAAGAAAATTATACAAAAAGCAATAATTCTTGATATTATTAAAATTATTATAAAACTTATAATATTTCACATTTTTTAATATTTATTCTACAGTATGTATGTACCAGTATAAATTTCATATTTTCTTCTCATATATTAGGTAAAAATTTGTTTATTCTCGATATTGCTTAAATCTTTAAAGTATTAACATATGAAAGATAAAAAACAATATTTCACCAATAAATTTTTTTTAAATTTTAATTTAAGTTAAATTAACAAATGAATAGCTCGCTTGTTTATAGTAGAAAAAAATTTTCTTTTCTAATGGCCTCAGATTAAGTCACTATTAGCAACTGTACATAATTCAAAAAATATTATTTATTGATGTTTAGATCAATTTAGATAAATTATTTTATGTTCTATTAATTGTCTGGTGGTTATATTGGATTAATTTGAACTGATTTAGATAATGTGCAGTAACGGAATAAAAAAATAAACGTCCTTTTTTAAAAAATTGTATTAATTTGTTAAATGTGATTAAAATAAAAAATTATAAACAATTAAAATCTTAAAAATCGGGCTCTAGGGATGTCTTAAGAATTTATTCCCCTTTAATTTATAACAAAGAACACTTGAATCGGTTAAAAATTGTAGGTTGTAGACATTTTTGAACAGTAAATTGCAGATTCAGGCAACTGTGGGCTCCATAGAATAAAAATAAAAGACGAGCGCACGGTTGCAAGGGATATCAGTCAAGTATCAGTGAGCGTCTCAGTGCTTGTCACTGCTCCCCGACTGATATTATCCCTTGCAACCGCCCGCTCATCCTTATTCTATGGAGCCCCTCAATTTTAAAAAGCAATATTAATTTCGTAGAAATATACACAAAATAATTTTTTAAACCAATCCTAAAAATAATTAAGCAAACTTTACATTTAAACAGTTACAGGTTAAATATATTATTAATAATATATTAAAAATGATCTAATAATGAATTTTTGAATTTATGCTAAAATTTCTTAACAAGTATAAAAAAGTATTTTCTAATAAGGTTACAAATTAAATTTGTAATATATTTTCTTTTTCTGTAATAGTTAATTATTATGTGTTATGATTTATAATTTTAAAATTAGGATACCTTAGCTCTGAAACAATTTATACTTTTCCACAACAATGATCATGCCTCACTTTTTTAATAATATTTTCTTACGCATGTAAGCCGTACCAGTTCAACAGTATAATGTAATTTGTAATATTTTCTAGAGATTTTAATTTTCATGTGTATACTTTTTTCATATCTATTTAGTAAATTTACTTTTCTTAAAGAAAGATTGAAATTATTTAAATGAATTATTATTTACAACAGGCAAAGATCAAACTGTAAAAAACCATTATATTTTGTAAAATGTTCCAAATTTACATGAACAATATATTAAAGCTTACAACTTATTACTTTATTGTATTTCGCTATGATTTAACAATGTACATATACATAACTAAGCCCAGGTTTTACGCAGATATGCACACATAATTCACTTAAATCAGTTGGATTTATTAAAAAAAGCTTATTGTTTTGATTTATACTTATTTTTCTCATATGTGTGAAGAGAGTGTCCCCCTGAATTACGTCTTCAGTTAATAACATTCTAATAAATATTTTGCAAGTACCATTTATTACAACAATACGTACTATTTTGACATGAGATCCATCTTGTAATTTTGCAATAGAATTATCACGTCTTACCGCTTTAATGTGTTCGATTGATGTATGAACCCGAGAATTAACTATTATTTTAGTGTATACCAAACATCGGCGATCGACAATATTATTACTTCGCAGTAGTGTTACTTCTTCTTCATTAATTGATGTCCACTTGCCGTGTCCTAGAACTACACAGTTGTTTGCGATTTCTACACCCGTAGATCGTGATTTACAACTAGACATCTTTTTTATAAACGATTCAACATCTTCTCGTAAATTTAAATGTTCTTTTATAACACATAAGGCTTCTTTTTTCGCTACTTTCTCTGCTATCTGAATACTTACACCTTTACTAGAGTGTGTGTACTTTCTTAGCACTCTTAAATTTGATTCATAAGGATAAGTTGAAAATGACCAGACTGGTCCACATTTAAGTACAGCTTTTACAAAATGTAATAGACAGTGAATATTGAATGTCATTTTTTGAGGTTCATATAGAATTTCAAATTCTTGAAATCCTTCTACAAGAAGAGCAAGATGATCAAGATATTTAGAAGACAAAATTCCTTTTAAGCATGGAATTGCATAATACAATAAAAATGATTTTAATTCTGAAGCTTTCCACAACTTTCGTTGCTTTACATCACGGGGTAGTCGATGAATTTCAACCGGAGGTTTTATTAACTTCAAACGAGAATTTATTTCTTTTAATGCTCTTGGATACCCAATGTAATATCGAGGATCACTCTTACTTCTTTCGAAGAAAATATCAAATAAAGTACGACCTAAAGCACCCTCTTCTACTACATGCAAATCATCTGGAGGAACACCCCATAAAGGATCAAAATAGTTTAAAAGTGCTAACATTGATATGCCCTTATATCCTTTAAAAGTTATCTTCTCATTTTCATGCTCTACTTCTCGGTTTAAAATATATGCTTCTTGCATATGATCTAATACATCTGCAGTCGATCTTTCTTTGTAACTATCGCCAATTACTTCGTTGTCAATAACATTATCTGGATTTACTGTATATGGATATGCACCTGTTCTGTTAAATATTTTACCTGGATTGAAACAATATGGACAACCATAACATCCATTAAATTGTGTGCTTTCAAGAATTTTACATTTGGCTATTGAATCCACGCAGCAACAAAAAGGTATTATATAGCTTTTTATCTCGTAGCCATTCCTATCTGTCCAAGAAACTCCATTCGTTTGAAGCGTTTTAAATTCATTGCATAGAATTTTTAACAAAACATCCATTTTGAGCTTTGTACCAAACCATATACCACCTAAAATTAACCTTCGATGTCTTAATTTTAAGGGTAATTCATTTAACGTTAACTGGATTGGCCAACAAGTTGCTTTGGAAGATTTAAAAAATGATGCCCCATCTACATTAAAATTAAAACTGAAATTATGTGCACCGTGTAATATATTTCCCGGACTCTTCAAATTGGAATACAATTCACCATCGTATAAATCTTCTATTATAAAGTCTTCCCCTTCATAAATAATATTTTTACGTCTATTTTCTTCATTATCAATTAATGCTTGCTGAATTTCTGGATCTTGCAAGAAATATTTAAACTGCTTTTGCAAATCATACATTGCAATGTAACAACCACTTTTAAATTCTTATAATTTTCTGTGTGACAAATGTTACAAATAATAATCTCATCACACCCCTCAGGTCTCGTTATTTTTCCGATATTCGTACCACATTCTTTGCAACACAAATAATACGTAATTAAGTTAAGTATATGTGAAAATACATTATTGAATGTGTAAATAGAATTTGGAAGATTACACTGTCCAACTACAATTTGCAAAAGTTCTAAGAGATCCTGCATGCACACCTTACTAAGACCATGACGACTTGAAAACGACTCTATCATAAATACAGTTTCTCCAATCGTTAAATCACTACCTTCATACAATGGAGTATTTAAGTAGTTTAAATCTAATAAAGGTGGATTTCTATCTTCATTTATCCTATCATTGACATCCTCTTCCTCGTCATCTTCTTCAAAATCATCATCGGAATGATTGTTATTTTCCGGATTTTCATTTTCTCCTTCTTCTTCATTCTCTTGCACAAATTCTTCTTCCGTTATAGGTAGAATTTCTAAATCATTAATTTCTTCATAATCCATATCTTCAGACCTAAAAAATAAAATTGCAAAATAATTCAATAAATCATTTAAGTTTTCAGTTGCATATTTAGGGCAAATTTCTTTACACATGTTAGTAAGTTGGCACAGTATTTTTTAAATACATAAGAACATTTTTTTTAAAATTTATTTTCAACTACACGGAAAAAAATTTACCAGGAACAGCGATAAGTTTCTCTAGAATAATGAAAGACTTATCTAAAAAAAAAGAAAAAAAAATTTTTCAACTGTACGATACACATTTTTTTAAAAAATAATATTATTTATGAAAAAAATTAAGTTTGAAGGATAACCTTTAGAATATCTCAAAACACGTCACCTCCGCTCACAAAGCACAGACATTTTCTGCAAGTTTGCTGCAAGTTTTCCATGCAAATTTCGCAAGTTTGCATTGCAAGTTTGCAGCAAACTTGCATAAATATAAAAATGTCACCCACTTGGCAAGTTTGCAGCAAACTTGCGCCAAATAGCAAAAACTTAAATGTATGCGCAGTAGTTTACTATGACATCTAGAGCTGCGCACTATATTTTAGTCACCTTCCCTACAGGGAAGGCATCGTTTATCAAAATATATGCAATTTGAAAAAAAAAATTTATTTTAATTTTTTAGGTATTTTAGAAAGTTTGCTGCAAATTTTTCTCAAGTTTTCATTGCAAACTTGACAAGAGGGTGACATTTTTATTTTTATGCAAGTTTGCTGCAAACTTGCGAACTTTGCATGGAAAACTTGCAGGAAAATACTGTGCTTTGTGGGCATTTTTAAAGTCATATCTGTTTATATAAATATTGTATTACCTTTCACTATCAATTGTAGACTCTGCTCCCACTGTATCAAGAAAGACATCTTCGTTTCTTATGTCATATGTAACATTTTCTATAATATTTTCTTCATTTTCATCTGATGACTCCTCGTTTCTAATACGTAGTTCAATATTCCTCAATATTTCTTCATTTTCATCTGCTAATATTGCCTCTTCTTCGATTCTATTATCCTGTGCTCTTAACTGATTATTTACTCTTCTTATGGTATCGAGGGATACATTCCAATTATTTGAATCACGCCTAAAGATTTCGTTATAACGACGTGGATTCATCACTCTCCTTGCCTAAAAAATCAGAAAAATGTTTACTTTGGATTGTATAAAATAAATAATCTTATAGTAACTCTTAACCCTTTGAGGACCAAATTTTTTCTTAAAAAATCGCGATTTTTGATTTTTAAGCAAACTTTTCAGGGAAAGTTATTAAAGTTTTTTATTTGAAGACCAGTGTCTGTCATACGAAATTTTTCAGACTATATGCAAAATAATTGTTTCAATATTCAGTTTTAAAATTTAAGAAATTTATGCACGAGTTAATAAAAAAATGTTCATGTTGCCTGAAAGCAACACTGGGAAAACATTATACCCAGTGTGCACGTACTATAACTATTCTAGACCAAAAAAAGAACAGTGTTCTAGAATAAGTGTTACAATTTTATTATAGAACAGTTCTAGAGCTTTGTTCTAAATTTGTTCTGGAACAGGTGTTCTGTATCTGTTCTATAACAGACATGTGACATTTGTTCTAAATTAGTTATAGAATTTTGAAGTAACATTGTTCCTACAGTGTTCTAGAACACTGTTACAAAAATTTAATATAACAGATTTTTCACTATAAACTCGTGTTTATTTTCACTACACGGAAAGATATTATTAAATTTTATAAAAGTATTTTACAAGTGTAGGACAAAATGCGACAAAGAAAAATTTTGCTATCAACAAAACTAACACAGTAAATCTTAATTTAAGATCGGTCTTAAATTCAGCACTGTCTGCTATAATGTTAAAGGATACAAAAATGTTGTATCTTTATTTAAGGCTGCTTTCCTGCTTTAAAATAAGACTTTCTTTTTACTGTGAAACTTTAACAAAACGTACTTATATAAAATTTAGTAAAGTTATATTAAAATTTGTTAAAAGTTTTCGATATTTGATATAACTTTACTAAATATAGTATAATTTTTATTAAAGTTTAATACTTCTAATATAATAACTAATATAATAACTTTCTTTCCATGTAGAGTGCAGCCGCGTTTTTGCATGAATTACAAAAAATCTTTTGAATTTAGATACTTAGAAAGACTCGTATCGATGATTCGTGAAAAATTAAATAATTTTTCACTGTCAGCTTGCATAAATTTTCAAGATTTTTAAAAACATTATTCATTAACAATAACATCAATTATTTAATTAATTTATTATCAATTATTAATTAATAGGTATATCCAAGAAGGCTAGAGACAGGAGGTGAAACTTCGGTAGTGTAGTTTACTGTAAACGCATTTTAAATTTAAAAACGATCAGATAAGATTTTCAAAAGTTATTGTGTCAACAACATTTTGGTCTACAGACGGACATACATACATACATACATACATACATACATACATACATACATACATACATACATACATACATACATACATACATACATACATACATACATACAGACAGACACACAGACAGACGGACTCGCCGGACCATGTTTTTCGGGTTCAGGGGACCTCAAAACGTAAAGATTTCATAAAATTAGCAAAAGTCAATTTTCGACCAAAACTAATACTTTCTCATGTGATGAGAATGTAATAAAAATTAGTTTTTTGAAAATAACTCGAAAAGTTTAGGGTTTGGCAAAAAGTTGTCAACAGCAAAGTTGTAGATGATGCAAAACCGGGAAAAAAGTCTCTGGTAGCAAAATCGCATATGCAATAATGTCGGAGATAATGGAGTCGGAATATTGAATTTTTTTCAAAAAAGCGCACAAAAAATATAAATAGAGAGTGGTTTTTCCGAAAATTACGACTTTTTTGTGTACAATTATGTTTTTCGAGTATTTTAGGGTGAGAATATATGTCAAAATCAATTAACTGACTTTTATTCCTTTCAAAAAATTCGATTTTCAGTGTTATTTTAAGATTTTTTTAGTTTTTTTGACCATTTAAGAGACTATAACTTCAAAAATTGAGTTTTTATGAAAAAATGTTGTAAAGAAAAGTTGTTTGTATTTTCCTAATCTGAAATAATACAAAGTTAAAAATTCTGAAATTTGAAAAAATTGAGTTTTCAAAATTTTGAAACTACCGTAGTTTTTGTAGTTTTTAACGAAAATGTCTGGTTAGCGAACTTAACCTTCATTTTTACACCAACTTTAAGTGTGTTAAATTTAAAAACGATCAGATAAGATTTTCAAAAGTTATTGTGTCAACAACATTTTGGTCTACAGACATACATACATACATACATACATACATACCTACATACATACATACATACATACATACATACATACATACATACATACATACATACATACATACATACATACATACATACATACATACATACAGACACACAGACAGACGGACTCGCCGGACCATGTTTTTCGGGTTCAGGGGACCTCAAAACGTAAAGATTTCATAAAATTAGCAAAAGTCAATTTTCGACCAAAACTAATACTTTCTCATGTGATGAGAATGTAAAAATGTTTAAAATAAATTTAAGATGCAAAAGCAAAATAATTTCCGATTTGGCCTGGAATGCCCCATATATAGTTATGTTTTTATTAAGTATGTTACATTTCAATTTATAATTTTAGCACTGCACATAACGGTCCCACAATTCAAAAGGAAGTTGAAGTAAAATCAATTCCAAGCTTGCGTGGCTATGCGGTATGCGTATTCAACTTGTGTCCTCTAGGTCTAGGTTTCGATCCCCCGTGCGTGCGAAATTTTTCATTCTTAGTTTTAAGTGTTCTGTGTATATTGTATAATTCTGAATATTGTTACTTAAAGTATAAGTTTAAATAATTATTAACAATGATAATAATAATTTAGTCATTAATTTAACCCTTAAACCGCACACTGGGTGTGCGACACCCGGGGACTTTTAAGTGTGTTCTCCAAGATGGAATAGGATATTATCTTTTGGAAAAATTATCTTATATAGCTCAGTACATCTATTTTGAAGAAAAATAGGTTTCATAATGATTTATTTAATTTTAATAATTAAAAAAGAGTTTTTTAAAACTACTGAAATTACCTTAAACCAAAAACTGGGTGTCAAGCAAGCAGAAATTTTTCGCCGACAACTTCATAAAGTTATCAAATACACAAAGACACTTGGGAGACTAATGTCCCTCACGGAAGATAAAGTTAAGTACAAAATGTATCGTCCAATAACGACACATGTTCAATTTTTACGAATTTAACTGAAATATTAGAGTAAAAAGCTAGAATATGGGTGTCGCACACCCAGGGTGCGGTTTAAGGGTTAAATAAATAAGATAGTCTGTTTGAATTATTAAAGAAAATAAGAAGAATATTTTTTAAAAACTTATTGCAAAAAAAGATATTCTATTAATTATTTATATTTTTATTTATACTCATAAACATTTATTTGTTCTATGCAACTATTAAATTTCTGCTTGGGTATTATTTATGATAAATCGTTTTTGTTATAGAATTGTTATATATTTGTTCTAAAACAATGTTCTAGTTTTGTTCTAGAATTGTTACAGACTTTGGTTCCTATTCTGTGCCTCCAGGGGGACGACATTTTGACCTGCCTGTTCCCCACCAGTTACAGAACTTGTTCTTTTTGTTCTGGAATAGTTATAGAATTATTCTGTAACTTTGCACACTGGGTACTTAAATGAAACACAAAAATTATGTTAGACGATTTTGTTTAATTGAAATTAGTTTGTAAGTTTAATCTCAATATACAGAAAATATCTACTGCATTGATTCAAAAGTATTATTTGTTTTAATAATTATATTTAATTCAAACATATTTTTTGTTAGCGTTTAAATAAAAATTATGTTTAAAAATTTTATGTTTGAATCAAACTTAAAAGTTGACTACAGATAATTTAAAATCAATCACAATTTATGTTTGATTTCAATATATAATGTCTTAAGCTGAACAAGAAAATATGTTTAAATTAAACTTAAATATGTTTGACTGTATAGCAAAGATATTTTAAGTTTGATTTAAACAAAATTTGTTTGAATCAAATAATTTTTTTTCTCAGTGAACACGGGTCCTCAAAGGGTTAAAATACATGGATATTTAAGGTAATTCTCCCAAATAGCACGTAATCTTGCAGCAATATTGCCGTGCAAGCTTGTCAAAAGCTTCAAATGTCCCCAGCATAGGAAGCTTCCCATGTAAGCTTGCTAATATTGCCGCAAGCTTGCAGTAAGCTTACGTGAAATTTTTTTATTATATCAAATTAATAATTTATTATTAGCAAAAATAACATTTCATAATCAAGCTTGCGGCAAGGTTGCCTGCAATATTACAGCAAGCTTACTTGCAGTTTGGAAATCCACGAATGTTTTTGGAATATCCAAACCGTCAATATAGCTGATGTATATTTCTAAAATATCTAAAGGATTTCATAAGCATCTTTGTGCTATGAGAGAATATGTTTAACCTAAGGGAATTAAATTAAAAAAATTATCAAAAAAAGTAATATCTATTAGGGACTCAAAAATAAAAAAATAGTGACATAAAAATATATAAGTTGTATTGATTATTTACAATTTTTTGCAATTTTTATTCAGCGCTTGTTTTCCTTTAGTTCAAATATTTTAAGAAAGCAGAAGCTTGAACAAACACACTTATTTTTGTTCAAACTTCTACTCCCACAAAACAACTATAAACTGAAAGAATAAGTCCTTTCTATTTATGCTTCTTAATAGCTCAAACATCTGTCTATTCACTCTATTCACACTTTATATCTGTTAACCATAGGGAAGATTAGGTAGTATTGTTATTTAACTTTGCAAATTGTGACTCATACCTTTCGTATAAATGTGAATTTAAATAGAAACAATTGTCACAAAACCAAGTAGAAAAATCAAACTTAGTACCCTTATTTTTTGTGATAGGCGCTTTTATTTTTATTATTCCTCGATCATAGTTTTAATATTAAAGTCTTTTCACGTGAAATGATTCTATGGAAACCACTCTACGGAAATTACGTATGGAATTCCATAAAGAATTTCCGTACAGAATTTCTGCAAATATTCCACATTGTATATTTTTGTAGAGTTTTCTTATTATATTTAAAAGATTTTTTTTATTAATTTTACACAAAAAGAAATCGTTAGTTGATATAAAACTGTTTCCAAATCCAATTGGAGTTAGTAACAGTTTAACAGATATTTAAAAGTTATCGAAAACTCTACAAAAATATTCTATGTGCAATATTAGCAGAAATTCTTTACAGAATTCTTTACGGAATTTCCGTAGAATCGTTTTGTTACGAACCAAAAATATTTTATAATTAAAATCTTTTGCTTTTAAACATGATAAAAAACACCATCAAATAATTACTTTTAATTTATACACATTAGAAAACAAAAATTCAATTTTTTAATATATAACTTTTTTCCGAAAAAAGTGTCACAAACGATGAGAACGCTATATTTTTTTAAAATTTAAATCCTAAAAAACTTTATGATGCTTTTTTTTAAACTTATCTACAGAAAATTTGTTTATTTTTTCATGTATAGAATAGAAAAAAAGCTTTTAATTTTTCCAAGTCTCTTTTCGTTCGGTAAGCTCAGACAATGCAGGGAGGCTTTACAGCCGAGCCGAGCTTTGTCGAACTGATCCGATGTAGGACCCACTACAGCCATCGCATCAACGCCAAAAATTCTCACCGCTTTTCTCAACAAAATCTTTCGTCTTCCGCCCGACTCATAACAAAAAGAGGCCCAGAATATTATGACTTTTTCGACTATTTTTCAAAAATGCAACTTTTTCGACATATTTTAAAAAATGGCGACTTTTTAAAAATATTTTTTTTCAAATATTGCAACAAAATAGATGTATTAAATATTTAATTAAAATTTTTTACATAATAGCATATATTTGCAAATCTCTATAAATATTTTAATTTCTGCTTGTATTTTTATAGGTACTTACAAAAATTATAATATTTTACATAAACTTACGTTTTTCAAAGTTGCAGTTTATATAGACAGGTCGAAAAATATTTCTCATGTCGATTCGGTAGCCGCGGTCGTTAAGCGTTTAGGTAGATAGGTCATACGTACGGGGTTCGATTCCCATAGGGTTCAAGTTTTAATTTAATTCTTCCAGTTTAATTAAAATGTTTGTATGTTTGGAGCTTGCTAAAAATATAAAGTTATTAATAGTCATAAGAATTTTTTATTATTTTTTTCACAAATATTTTTTTTCAAAACTATCTGTTCAATTGTAACCACCTTGGATTTCCAATTGTGAATCGATATCCAAGTTGAAACAAGTTCATGTTGTACAATGTAACCTATTTGGAATTTCCGGTTGACTGTAATGTTCAAACTGAGACCAGTTCATTTTGAACTTGACATTCCAAATTCAAACCAGCTGAAAATACTTATCTACTGGTTTGAAATTGGAACTTACGTGACAATAACCAACTTAAAGCAAGTAGGCTCCTGATTCTACCTGGTTCTACTGGTTCTTTAATATAGGGATATGTATATTGTTACTATTATATGTAATAAAAAAGGGTAGGAGTATATATCTTCGAACAAGTTATTCATATAATAAATTATGATCGAACTTCACTTGTAAGTTCGTTTAATCATAAATTATATTTCATTTACTTGTTCGAAAGATATAACTTATGTAGATGTTTAGAGTAGAATGAATCATTCTGTAAAGATGTACAGTGTTTTGTTAATGATAACATTTAACTTTTATTTTGAGCATATACCAAAAACGCTTTTGCGATGAAAACTTATATACTGATGAACCATTCCACCAAATCATTATTATTTAACATTATTTTTATTTATTTATTTATTTTTATTTTATTTATTTATTTTATTTTAAAGACAGTTATAATACTGAAAATAAAACTATTCTTATGAGAAAGCAAAAGAAAAATTATTTAGTATTTCGACTAACTACCGATCTTTTTAATTTTATTAATATTTAGTATCTTTGATAAGGCCTTGGAAGTTGAAGCAAGTTCTTTGGAATTATAACGCCAAAGTTTTTATCAAAACTTACTTCTTTCATGACCATCTTTAAACAGTAATACAGTATTTTATGTATTTTCCTTAATATTCTTTTGCTAGATTTCGACCACTTATTCAATAACCGCATATTAACGAAATAAATTATTAACCGATGGGGGAAGACACGAACCCTAGACCTAACGCATACTAAACACTAACGCTATCCACTACACTATACACACAACTACAATATTTGGAGACGCATGCATATCCCCTAATCGCCAAGTAATCGAATGGACAAAACGTCGAATGCTAAAAACATCGAATCAGCATTTAGTCGAATTGCTAAAAACATCGAATTGTCAATACGTCGAATGTTCAAAACGTCGAATTATCAAGTCGTCGAATGTTAAAGCATCGAATCGTCAATACGACGAATGTTCAAAACGTCGAATTATCAATTCGTCGAATGTTAAAAACATCGAATTGTCAATACGTCGAATGTTCAAAACGTCGAATTATCAAGTCGTCGAATGATAAAAACATCGAATCGTCAATACGTCGAATGTTCAAAACGTCGAATGCTAAAAATATCGAATCTTCAGTTAATCGAATGCTAAAAACATCGAATGTTCAAAACGTCGAATGCTCAAAACGTCGAATCGTCATTTAGTCGAATTGTAAAACCATCGAATAGTCCATTCGTCGAATGCTCAAATAGTTAAAACGCCATCTGTTCGAATTATCAAGTAGTAGAATGGTAAAGTTGTCGAATGTTCAAAACATCGAATCGTCATTTAGTCGAATGCTAAAAACATCGAATCTTCATTTAATCGAATGCTAAAAACATCGAATTCTCAATTCGTCGAATGTACAAAACGTCGATTGCTAAAAACATCGAATGGCCAAAACGACTATTCGATGGTTTTACCCTTCTACTCAATGACGATTCGACGTTTTGAACATTCGACGTTTTTAGCATTCGACGAATGGAAAATTCGATGATTTAAGCATTCGATAAATTAACAATTCGATGTTTTTAGCATTCGAAGAATTGACGATTCGATGTTTTTATCATTCGACTAAATGACGATTCGATGTTTTTGGCATTCGACGTTTTGAACATTCGACGTATTGAAAATTCGATTTTTTGAGCATTCGACAAATTGATAATTAAAAGTTTTGAACATTCGACATGTAGACGATTCGATGTTTTTAACATTCGGTGAATTGATAATTCGACGTTTTGAACATTCGACGAATGGAGAATTCGATATTTTTAGCATTCGATTAAATGAAGATTCGATGTTTTTAGCATTCGACTAAATGACGATTCGATGTTTTGAACATTCAACAACTTTACCATTCTACTACTTGACAATTCGAACAGATGGCGTTTCGACTATTTTACCATTCGACTAAATGACGATTCGACGTTTTTAGCATTCGACGTTTTAAACATTCGACGAATTAAGAATTCGATGTTTTTAGCATTCGATTAAATGAGGATTTGATGCTTTTAGCATTCGATGTTTTGTCCATTCGATGTTTTTAGCATTCGACGTTTTGAGCATTCGACGTATTGACAATTCGATGTTTTTAACATTCGACGAATTGATAATTCGACGTTTTGAACATTCGACGTATTGACAATTCGATGTTTTTAGCATTCGACTAAATGCCGGTTCGATGTTTTTAGCCTTCCACGTTTTGTCCATTCGATGTTGTTAGCATTCGACGTTTTGTCCATTCGATTACTTGGCATTCGACTATTTGATCATTCGACGACTTGGCGATTAGGGGATATGCATGCGTCTCCAATTTTTGCTAGAGAATGAGAAAAAAATACACTTACCGTCGATAGTGTCGCTTTTTAAATCATCATTGAGATATATTTTCCAGTAGTGGGCACACTTGTTCAAAAGACGTCCTAAGGATGTCTTTTTGCGGACGTCTTTTGGACTTGTGCAAAAAGACGTCTTTAAGACGTCCTATACATGTTCTATGTCTTGGCCATTAGATGTCTTTAAAGTGTCTAAAAGACGTCTTTTTCATTCAACATTTGAAAATAGAAAAATTTTCATAAATAGAAAATATTATTTTCTAAGTTCAACTTGGACTTAGAAATTTATGAATGTGAAATTCATTGGAATTTTTCTAAGTTGAATTCATTTCATTGACAAGTGAGATCGTTAACTTTGTAGAGGTTCATATCTGTCTTGAACGGCTGAGGTACTTTAGGCGCAGTGCTTGAAGCCCAAGGTATCCGAGTTCGATCCCAGCTTCGTAGGAATTTTTTCATTATTTCTCCACATTTTATAAAAAATAAAATTAAACTTAAAATAAATTTAATACAATATTACTAAGTTTCAACTTAGAAAATTTTAAAAAAAGAAATGTTTATTTAAGATCTGAAGGAATGTAAAAAGGACGTCCAAAAGACGTCTTTTAGACGTACTTTAGACGTCCTTTCTTATGTCTTTTAGACGTCTTTTGGACCAGACATAGAACGTCTTTTAGACGTTTCTTGTTGATTAGTCTTAGAATAATGAAAAACAAAGGCCGCATAAATTAATTGCTTAATTTAAAAAATATACATAGATAAATGTAAACCTAGCGCCTTTGCCCCACTCTCCCCTATATAGTTTATCCGAATGTACAGGATGACATTGTATTAAAATTCTTATGAATAATTGACGAAGTGAATGAGGCATTATCCATAATGCAGCTTCTTGGATTGTCCTAATCCACTCACTATCATCTTCTACAAGTCCTAATGCCAAACAAGGAGTTGTAAAAGATTCATGAACAGCTCCATTAACTGTTCTCAAACTTTCTAAAGAAGTTGCTCCTTTCACTGTAAGCAACAATAATCTAAGATGAAATAACTCCAATTGATGTGGATTACCTGAATACATTCTTCCCTATACTTTTACTTTACGAATTCTTTGTTTCCATTCATGAGATTTTGTTACCCATGTATAATGCTCTGGTATTTCTGAATAATAATACTTTTGAGCATTACTATCTCGTTGGTTAAGTTTAAAATAATCCAAAAGTTTTGTATTTAAATCGAAAGAAATGCCGTTACTATCTTTTTCTTCTCGAATAATAACATTTTGTTCATTTGGCAAATGTATGGGTAAGCGATTAACGCTATGACTCTTTTTCTCTAAAGGTTTACTTAGAATTCTCCAAACTGCCTCAACTGGACTAACATATCTATTTTCTTCATAATGATGTATTTCATTATGATTAACAGTTACCTCACCATTCGCATTTGTGATAACAATAGATGCATCATCATGCCCTTTGAGAATATATTTATATAAATATTTAACAGACTTGATACACGAAACTATTTCTACATTAATATGGCAATTAAATATTTTTGAAAGTTTAGGGCAATACGGAACAACATTCGAATTATCAACAATAAATCCATTTGGTCGTTTATACGCTTTATTATTATTTCTTCGAGGACAATAAACATATCAATTTTCTTCAATTGTAGTTTCTTCTTGGTAATTTTTTGGAAATTTTTTTGAATATTTCTCATCAATAAAACACCAATCTCCACAAGGTCCGTGAATATTATTTTGCATTATTATTTTATGTAAAATAGGATTGATATTTTCATCAGGAATTTCTGCAGAAATATAACGATCAACACTTTCAACTGTTAATATTTTAGAATTTTCTTTCAATATAACTAACAAATGAATGTTTGGGAATCATCGCTTTTGAAATTCATTACCATAAATATATGATTTGACTTCTCCAAATAATTTATTATCAACAATAGGTTTAAGTAGATGTTTAACATTTAATGCGGAAACCCTAGTTACTATATCAGGTCTATCAGCAGCAGTTTAATAGGGGAATAAATTTTCCTGTATCTCTTTCCAATTTGGATTACACGTCATTGTGATAAATAAATCTGGTCTACCATGACGAGCAACAATAGCCATAGAATCCTGATATTGTTGCATTATATTGCGAGGTGATCCTATAAAAGTAGAAGGCAATATAAGCGTTTTTCACACGTGTACATCATTTTTCAACACATGATTGTGTAAATAATCAATCAGTCCTTCATCCTTTTTTTACCCATTGTTGAAACAATCTACCTCCATAAAAAATTGATTAAATTCTTTATCTTTCACAGCAATTTTGTATTTCATGTAGCCAGACCTAGAAATAGTATGATTTCTAATTCTGTAATCACTATCACTACGAATCATATTAATATTATAACCCTTATTTCCAAGTGGATAAAATATGGGATAAATCCATGGTTCAACATTCTGATCTAAATTACTAACTAATTTTAATTCCTTTGTAGATTTATTATAAACCGTTTCATAAGATTCTGGTATTTCTCCTTCAGAGTTTGTATTAAAAATTGCAGCAACTTCATTAAAACTTTGAGAATTGTATCTATTTTTATCAAAGCTTTTTTCAACGTGAACAATAATTTTAACTCAGGAATTTCTTCATTATTTGTCTTGCTAATTCAGCTTCTATTTGAATTACCTCTAACATCATCATGTGAGATTTTGCGTATGCATTAGAATTTCTCATAATATTTTCTATAGATTTTAAACGGTCTTCATCCAAATTTTCGTTACTTTTTAATCTGTATCTGATTGATTCTTCAGGGTCATAAATAAATAATACAGCCACACAAAAAGAAAGTGTTTTGATCTAGGGTCGAGACATATGTATTCCGATGTATTTCGATGCGCTGATTCCGAATCCGCCATCAGAATTTGGCCAATGGGTCGTGGTTTCGCCCTTACCATAAAAATACCCTAAAATCGTTAAAATGGTCACTTTTGATTTATCAAAATTGAATCAAATTGAATCTAACCGCATATTGATAATTTTCTCAGATTCCTTTATTTAAATAAACTATTCTATAAGCTTTTCAATTGATAATTCATATAAAACATTAAATATAAATATAAATATCGAACCTAATATCAAAAACACATCTAAGATTCCAAACAAAGAAATTATACCATACACAGCGCAATCAAAATTATGTAAGCTCATGAAAGTTACAACTTAGGTGTTTTTATGATTGTTGATTACGAATCCGGTGTTAGTTTATCAAAATTCAAAATGGCGAAATATTCAATATGGCGAACAATATTATTAAAATTTGTTTGGATTGGCTTGAAAATCGTTACTCAGGGGTTTTCGGGGTCGCTGATGACGAATCCCATGTCGTTTTCTAAAAATTCAAAATAGCGCATCCAATATGGCGGTCTTTATTATTTTAACGATTATTTTAAATTTATTACTCTCGGTTTTTCGGGACCTTTGATTTTTTTATATGAATTTTAAATTGAAAAGCTTATAGAATAGTTTATTTAAATTAAGGGATCTTAGAAAATTATCAACATGTAATTAGATCCAATTTTGATAAATCAAAAGTGACCATTTTAACAATTTTGGGGTATTTTTTGAGGTTAGGGCGAAACCAGGACCCATTGGGCACATTCTGATGGCGGATTCGGATTGAGCGCATCGAAATACATCGGAATACATATGTCTCGACCCCAGATCAAGAGACTTTATTTTTTTTGTGTGGTTGTGTAATTGACCAAAACATGGATCCTCACCTTTATCCGGATATAAAGCACTATTAATTTGATAGTAAATTTGACCTTGAATTTTGTAACAGAATGGTCCTCTTCTTCTGTCATTAAAATTAATTACATTATTATTTAAAGATGCAAAAAAAAATAATTATTATACAGCCTTATATTCTTTTTAAAATGACCTGATTTTTAATGAAACCCTTTTAACAAAAGCCTTAATTCATCTGGATATTGTATTAAAGTTAACACAACACCTCCATGACTACAGCAGTCATTAAAACTAACTTTTTACCAGTAACTTTTCATCTTTAAAATGTTTAGTTTGACAATGTGTGCAGTAATTATTTATCGGACCAAGATAATTTTTAACATTCATCTCATTTTGAATTTGATGCTTTAATACTCCTTCACAATAATTTCTTTGTCATCGAGTATTCTTTGTTTTTGACAAAGAACTTGTATCACTATTTTTATTTTTTAATTTAAGGTTCTCAGCATATTCTATTTTGGATTCGACTTGAAGTTTTTTCTTAGTTGAAGTGTGTTTTTCACTTAATAATTTACGTTATCAATTGTACGTTTTAATTTTTGCCTCTCACGATAATTTTTTTGAATTTCAGCCCTACCTTTTTTAAGTGTTTTTGATGCAATATTTTTTTCTTTATTTCATTTATAATTCTCGGGAAAGAAATGGATGTGTATGCTTTCTCTGAATAATTTTCATTATCAATTTTACGTTTTAATTTTTGCCTCTCACGATAACTTTTTTGAATTTCAGCTCTACTTTGTTTAAGTGTTGTTGATGCAATATTTCCTTCATTTATTTTATTTATTATTTTCGAGAAAGAAATTTCTTTCTTAATAGAGTTTTTAGAAAAGTTTGATTTTCCATACTAAAGTTGAATATCTTTTTCATTTAAAAGGCAATTTCAGTCATACACAACTGCAAGATCTACTATTAGAAAGTTGTACAGATGGAAATTTACATAAACTATTATTTTCGAACATTAACTTTAAATGATTTCTAATATTACAATAATAGTAATTGACAGAGTGGGGCAGAATATTAAAAAACAACGATGTTGCAAATGCTATTGCATATACTCCATAAAAAAGACTGTATTCTGGTTGTTGATCAACAGTTGTGAAAACTACTGGTGGTTCAAAAGGATATAATCTAATTAAATAATCTCTTTGATCATGATTTAAACATTTTTTATTAAGACTATCAAAATTGTAAAGGCTTATTCCATCATATTAATGGTGTTCCGCAGTGATCGCCTTTTAAAAAAGGCTGCTCAAATGTATACTTGATTTGAAAATAATTTTTTTCCCAATTTCGGGCAGTTATTGCAAAATCGGAGAGAATACAAGATATCCTGAATATTTTATCTTCCATTTGCGCGCAAGAAGTAAAAGATTTGTTTAGATTTACAACGACAGGAAGTAAAATAGGAAAAAGTTAAAGAAATGCGCGATACATAAAATTGCCACCAGAGGGCAGCACCTAATAGGCACATCTAATTTTCTCATTTTACTTCCTGTCGTTGTAAATCTAAACAAATCTTTTACTTCTTGCGCGCAAATGAAAAATAAAATATTCAGGATATCTTGTATTTTCTCCGATCTTGCAATAACTGCCCGAATTGGGAGAAAAATCATTTTTAAATCAAGTATACATTTGAGCAGCCATTTTTAAAAGGCGATCACTGTTTGAAATTGCGCAACACCGTTAAGTATAAATCCAATGACCAGATTTATAAGATCTACTAAAAAGTATTTGAATGTGCTGCTTACTTTTCTCGATTGGAACTATCAAATCAATTGTTTGTAAACACAAAGTATTTTGCATATTATAAAAAAAATTGATTGCTTTCCCAATAGCTTTTGAAATTCATACATATAATCATTATTTAGCATCGCTCTTTCAGTGACAACAATACTTAAATCATGATTAGTCGAATTAACAGTTTCTCCTTTGTTAGACATTGTTCTTTTATTTTATAAAATTTACTTATATCAAGGAATTATAATTTTAAAAATAGTAATATTACATTAGAATTTGTGTTTTGAGGTTTAGGCCAAAGAATCCAAATTTTCCATTAAAAAATTTTAATTTTAATTTAATTAAAATAATTAAATTAGTTTAATTTAATAAATTAAAAATTAATTAATTAATTAATTTTTTAATTATTTTTAATTTTAATTTTAATTTTATTTTAATTTTTTTTTTAAATTTAAATTTTAATTTTAATTTTTATTAAGTCAACATATTTATTATTAATATAATTGTCTCGACGTGTCGATGGTGGCCACCATCCTTTTTAAGAAAAAACATTGTGGAAAAGCATGTTTAATAAACAACTCCTCACCACCACCACCACTACATATTTAAATAAATAAAATTAGTAAAAAATTATGATTAAAATCATAACCGTTTTTTTGATAAAGTCTCTCAGAGTTATTAGTTAGATTATCTGCTAACTTCACTCTGAGAGACTTTATCAAAAAAACGGTTATGATTTTAATAATAATTTTTTACTAATTTTATTTATTTAAATATGTAGTGGTAGTGGTGAGGAGTTGTTTCTCAACTCCTAAAATAAATTAAACATGCTTTACCACAATAATTTCTCTTGAAAAGGATGGTGGCTACCATCGAAACGTCGAGACAATTATATTAATAATAAATATGTTGACTAACTAAAATTTGTCTTCAAAATTTTTTAATGAAAAAATTGGATTCTTTGGGCTAAACCTCAAAACACAAATTATATTACGATCCAAAAACTGACTTTTAACAAATTACATTAGAATTTTAACATCAAGTTTTATACATTTAATTATAAATTTTATAATTTTCTTTTATCCAATGTTACCAAATTTTGTCTTTCATCCAATTTAACTAATTTCCAATTTTGTCTCTTATTCAATATTTAACCAATTTACAATTTTTCCATTTATCCAATTTAACCAATTTTCATCTTTTTTATCCAATATAACTAATTTCCAATTTGGCCTTTTATGCAATTTAACTAATTTCCAGCTTTGTTTTTATCCAATAGAACAGATTTTTGCAATTTTTCCTTTTATCCAATATAACCAATGTCGAATTTTGCCTATTATCCAATATAACCAATTTTTAATTTTGCCTTTTATCCAATTTAACCAATTTCCAGCTTTGTTTTTATCCAATAGAACCAATTTTCAATTTTGCCTTCTATCCAATATAATCAACTTCTAATTTTGTCTTTTA
Organism: Leptopilina heterotoma; assembly: GCF_015476425.1. NCBI lineage: Eukaryota > Metazoa > Arthropoda > Insecta > Hymenoptera > Figitidae > Leptopilina > Leptopilina heterotoma. The sequence continues at coordinate 571,435 of NW_025111017.1, forward strand.
TCCAATATAACCAATTTTTAATTTTACCTTTTATCCAATTTAACCAATTTCCAGCTTTGTTTTTATCCAATAGAACAGATTTTTGCAATTTTTCCTTTTATTCAATATAACCAATGTCGAATTTTGCCTATTATCCAATATAACCAATTTCTAATTTTGCCTTTTATCCAATTTAACCGATTTCCAGCTTTGTTTTTATTCAATTTAAACAATTTCCAGCTTTGTTTTTATCCAATAGAACCAATTTCCAATTTTGCCTTCTATCCAATATAACCAACTTCTAATTTTGTCTTTTATCCAATATAACCAATTTCTAATTTTACCTTTTATCCAATTTAACTAATTTCCAGCTTTGTTTTTATCCAATATAAATAATTTCCAATTTTTCCTTTTATCCAATTTAACCAATTTCCAGCTTTGTTTTTATCCAATAGAACAGATTTTTGCAATTTTTCCTTTTATCCAATATAACCAATGTCGAATTTTGCCTATTATCCAATATAACCAATTTCTAATTTTGCCTTTTATCCAATTTCACCAATTTCCAGCTTTGTTTTTATCCAATTTAAACAATTTCTAGCTTTGTTTTTATCCAATATAATCAATTTCCAATTTTTCCTTTCATCTAATGTTACCAATTTCTAATTTTGCCTTTTATCCAATTACAGACGATTTCCAAATTATAACAAAATTTTAAATTTATTAATAAACATTAAAAAAATTATAACAATTTTTTTTAACTTTATTAATAATTACCATCAAAAACAAAACACAACTCAATTAATTATTTAATGATTGAAAAAATTTAGAAAACAGTATCTTAATGTAATTCTATTCTTATTTACTATTCACTTATTATCACTAATTATATTCACTAATACTTACTATTCACTAAATCACTATTTACTAATTCACGAAGTATTCACTAATAATTCACTTATTTAACTTAATATTCACTCACATATTATAGTAAATGAATTCACCAGTAAATTATAAAGATTTTTTTAAATTTAATTTTCGTTGAAGACACGTAGAACGTGTCGCAAGGAAAATAATCTACGATATGATTTTTAAATTAAAAAAAAATATTCGTTCTTATATTTAGGTGGTAAGCCCTAAGCGTGAGTGTCCTTTTCGCAATCGTAGATTGATTCTGAGGCCAATATATGTATATATTAGATCTGTATTAGTCTCTACGAAGGATTACCACAAACAATACAAACCCTTGAACAATAGCCTTTGTAAATGAGGGACCCAGGTAGTAATATTTTCTTTCTTCCTTCATCGCAAGGAAAACTATAGATAAAAGTCAATATATATATACTTTTATTATTGAAACACAAAAGGTAACGTCTGGGTAACGGCGCCAGTAACGCCGGCTCTGGTTTCTCTCTTTCTCTAAAGGCAATATAAATAAGAATGTCTCTTTACCTAATTTGCATATCTACTCGTTTCATATTAAGGATAAACTCAAATTATTTTGAAGACTGTTTTACGTATACCTTATACTCTCTTGACTTAAAATTCAAAAATGATATCAGTTTTTATATATCAGTTATAGTTCACGAGATAGCTTATTTCTTCAAAATAAAGGTTTTGAGAATAAATTTTAGATATTTAGAAACATGAAATATCACAGATTCTAAATTTTTAAATTATAAACTTCCATTAGTTAAATTGATCAAGTTTCAAGTAATAAAATTTTTATTTAAACAATCATAAACCTTCAGAACAATGCCTTTTTTGCCCACTCGAGAAGTCAGAAATCGCTACCCAGTGTACACGTTTTGTAACTGTTCTGTAACAGTTAATGGAAATAAAGAACAGTTACAGAACGGTTCCGGAATTGTTCCGGAACGTGCATACTGAGTAGTAGTAGTCGTTGAAAGATTCTCATATTGATTTCTAAAACTTCTTGAGATTTTTACGCGACTACCTGCGATTTCTAGGGACTGCCGGGGCTCAGCTATCGGTAACTGCTTACATACTCGCGCGCTATATATATCGAAATGTAGCTTCGGTGCAATTCGTTTGTATGTGGAATATATTCCAGAATTAACTATATAAGCTTTTGGTTTTTTAATTTTAGTAATTTGTTGATTTAATAGTTTAAGTTTGTGTACAATTGGGTTCTCAGACCAAGCAAGTGATCTGACCATGAATCTGTTTCAAAGAAATCTGCGTCTATATTTGAGAGGAGGTTCAGCACTTTCTGATAAAAGAAAGTATCTTGGAGTGGTGGACATGCAGCCTAAAGCTACTCGCAAAGCTGCAAATTGTACTCGATCAAGTCTAGATAATTCTTTTTTACTGGCTCCAGCAAACAGAATAGCACCCCACTCTAATAAGACCTCTGTAGATAGTTAACATCGTGATAGGGGATGAACCCCAAGAAACTTTGGCTAAGGCTTTAAGTATGTTTAGAGCTTTCATTCCTTGCAAAACAATATGTGATATATGTGAGGACCAATTAAGTTTAGCATCCAAAATTACACCAAAATATTTAACAGTTGTTCTACAATGTATCGGTTCATTGTTAATGTTCAATGTGATTTGATTAGGATTGTAATTTTGTTTTGTAAAAAAACATAGTTGTGATTTAGATGCAGAAATATTCATTCCAATAGATTGTAACCAAAGAGTTAGTTCAGTCATTGAGTTATTAATTGTTATGAGTCCCTCTTCATGATTATCACAGTTAGTATAAAGAAAAACATCGTCAACATAAATACCTGCTTTGACATCAGTTCCCACATGGTGCAATATTCGACTTGTATAAAAGTTAAAAAGCAAGGGTGCAAGTACTCCTCCCTGTGGGACACCTATGCCCACTACAGAAGTTTCAGATTGATTAAAAGAAAAGTAAAGGTCTCTTTTTGAAGTAAGAAAGTTGACAAAATTTAAAATACGTGATGGAAGGCCTAAATCTTTTAACTGTTGTATAAGAATTTTAGGCATGACACATTTAAATGCACTCTTTATATCAAGTGATAAGGCAAGTACTTTTTTCCAGCATTGAAAGCCTACATGACATCAGTGGCGACCATGGCAACACAATCCATAGAAGAACGAGTCTTTCTACAGCCGTACTGACATGTTGGAAGCCAACGATGATGCTTAACAAGATATTCAAATCGGAAATGTACAATTTTTTAAAAAAGTTTACAGAGATTTGATGTAAGGGAGATAGGGCGAAAACCTTTACCTCCTGGTTTAGGAATGAAAGTGACTTTAGTTTGTTTCCAATCATCAGGGAATTCAGAAAATTTATATATATTATTATAAATTTTGAGTAATAATTGTAATCCTGCCCTAGATATCTTTAATGCATGAGGCAAGAGCTTTATTCAAATCTTCTTCAAGAAAGGGTTGATTCATTGCATTGTCCATGTCAGAGTCATACTAGATGGTACGAGATAAAGGTCGAAGAAAACAGGGAAATGATCTGATCCATATCTTTCATCATTAACAATAACCTCTGCCACGTTGGCAAGTGCTGGAGTGGTTATAACCAAATCTAAAATACTAGTAGTTTGATTGATGGAATTGTAATAGGTGCCTTGTGTATCATTTAAAACAATAAATGGTGAGGCTTCTAAGGTGGGATAAAAGTTACGACCATTTTAATTGAAGGTAGTATGTCCCCATAATGGGGCATGTGAGTTTAAGTCTCCACAAAGAATAACATGGTTATATGTTTGTGCATACATAAAAAATTCATTTCATTGAGTAGTGGTGACAGCAGAATTAGGAGGTAAATATAAAGAAAATACAATTATTTGACCCATTGATGTTTGGATATCTACAGCTGTAAGTTCAGCGAGATTGTTAAATATTGGTGGGACATAAATTTTAGAAATCTGAAAAAAAGATTTGCAAAAAATCGCCGTACCACCACCTCTTCCCAGTGGGCAAAAAACCATCATTGTTTTAAAAACGTTCCAAAAACGTTTTTAGAACGTTTCATGTCTGCTAAGTAATGTCCCAAAAACGTTATATGGTTCTAAAACGTTTTAAAAGCAATGGAACGTTTTTGGAACATTATTTAGCAGACATGAAACGTTCTAAAAACGTTTTTGGAACGTTTTTAAAACAATGATGGGTTTTTGCCCACTGGGTTCCCACTTCTCTATCGCATCGATAGGTGTTAAAGCCTCTAATTTCCCAAAACAAGATTTCAGCATTAAGCCATGTTTTAGTAACACAGAGTATGTCAACTTCTCTATCTATAATTAAAGTTTCGGTTTCAAGTTTTTTATTAATTACCCTGCCGGAAGAATGGACTGAAATTGTACTGAAATAGACTGGGCCTCAGTGCCGTTTGAGTCTGATTTTCCAGGTAGAGGGTTTTATGAGTTTAAAGGAAAGTAACGTTGCCTTATAACAATGGTTTAAACACCCTCCAGGTTAAGAACCTCGAGGGTTAAGACGTACTAAAAAAACGGTTACTATATATATATATAACTATATCTCTGTATTAGTAGTTGAATGTGTAGTAGTGTAGTAGGTAGTAACTGGAAATAGTAACGACGCCAGTGTAAAATTCATCAACTACTTTAACTTAGTCGATAATATCACTTTCTCAATTTTCTAATTTTACTACAAACATAAACGCCGTCTGGTGCCATAACTGTTTAGTTTAAATTAAGAAGATTCACTGTAAATTATGAGAAATTAAAAATAAGCTTTGGAGCGTAAACCTACACCAAGAAAGATTAAAATAATCCACTTTTGGATTAATTTTTTCTGTGACAAAAATGTGCTTCTAAATATAAACCAAATCATTAATATCTACCTTACTGAAAAAACCTATGTAGTTTATTACATGGGATACCATATGGTATCCCATGTAGTGATCTACATGGGATCTCATGTAGGTCCACTCATGGGTCGTTAGACATGGGTCCACCTGTGTAGTGACTTAAATGGATCACCACATGGGTAACCCATGAAGTATATAATATTTAATTATTTTACATCTGTAGAACATTTTTCTATGAAATTCAATTGCAAAAAGGTGTTTATAGTATTTTTAAATCTTTTTTCGTATACGAAGTCATTTGGAAATTTTATATTTTATTTTTATCAAAATAAAAGAATGATTGAAAAATAACTTAAAATTTCTTTAAGAAATACACTCAAAAATTTTTAATAATATAATAATTTCATTATGAGAAAATAATGTAATGAAATATTAATGTAATTAAATTATTTTTTCCATTTAATAATAAATGATAAAAACTAATTTTATAAAGATTCTTTAATTTTTTATTTATTTCAGTCTTTCACATTTGTACAGAAAAATTAACCAAAAAAACAATGCCCAATTCTTATTAATTTCCATAAGTTTTTTTAATAAAATTATCAATTTTTAAAGAAATAAACTGAGTACAGTATATGCGTTTGCTTATTGGAAACTAAAAATTTTTTATAAGAAAAGTACAAAAAATTAGTTTTCTTAAAATAGTAGCCTCTCATTACGCTCCCTACTGAAAATCCCTGTATAAGATCTTGTACAAGAAAATGCACACGTTCAGCAGCTGAACTTGTACAAGAAAATGTACAATTTCTTGTATACAGATTTGAAACAAGTTCTTGTATTGGAACTTGTACAAGAAAATGTATATGATCTTGTACGGGTTCATGTTCTTGTACATTTTCTTTACACATTATTTTTAAGTTGTAAAAATTATAAACATTAAAGGCTGCGCAGTAGTTTTTATAAGCCTTTAGAGCTGCGCAATAGTTTTTAGCTTGCCTAAAGTGAAGAGTCTTAACAATTATAAGTTATTAAGATTTTAATTTAAAAAAAAATTATTTATAAATTTACTTATTCCAATTTTCTAAAAAAAAATTATGTATAAATTTACTTGTACAAGAACATGAACGTGTTCATATGTACAAGTACTTGTACATGAACCCGTAGAAGATCATATACATTTGCTTGTACTAGTTTCTTTTCTTGTACAAGTTCCAATACAAGAACTTGTTTCAAATCCGTATACAAGAAATTGTACATTTTCTTGTACAAGTTCAGCTGCTGAACGTGTGCATTTTCTTGTACAAGATCTTATACAGAGATTTTCAGTAGGGCTGATAATATGCAAAAAATGAATGTTGTAACCCTTTTAGTTTCCAAAATATAGCCTTTTACAAATGTAATCATTGAGGTTAAAAATATAAATAGGTTTTTTTAAAAGTACTCAGAATTAAGTTTAATGACTTGCTTTTTCATGAACTTTTTTCAAATCCAGAATAAAGTACATTTAATAGACAATTTCATTTAGAGTTTGTTAGGAAATAAGTATGAAATTCGAAAAAATATGAAGGATTTTTTAAGTAGCATGTAATTTTTCCAATATCATGCAATATTTAATAATAATGGTCTAAAAGTTCTGACTTCACTAAACGATATACTTCATTCTTGATTGTGAAATGCTTTATTGTAATAAATAGACAAATTTAATTTTAATCGCTTCTGAATAAATTCATTAACCCCTTGACTGTGGATGACGTGTATACACGTCATGAAAAAACTGGCCCAAACAGTGGATGACGTGTATACACGTCATGGCCCGAACAAGAAAACATCTTAACGTATATTCGCAAAAATTTTTACTTGGGGGTTTTTGGGATCGCTGATCACGATTCTGAAGTCAGATTTTCAAAATAAATCATTTTTCATCCAAAATGGCCGCCAAAAATTTTGAAAAATTTCAAAAGTGGATAAATTCTTTTAGAAATTCTTACTCGGGGATTTTTGGGGTCGCTGATCACGATTCTGAAGTCATATTTTCAGAATACATAATTTTTCATCCAAAATGGCCGCCAAAAATTTTAAAAAATTTCAAAAAAGGATAAATTCTTTTAAAAATTTTTACTCGGGGGTTTTTGGGGTCGCTGATCACAAATCTGAAGTAAGATTTTAAAAACAAATAATTTTTCATCCAAAATGGTCGCCAAAAATTTTGAAAAATTTTAAAAGTGGATAAATTCTTTTAATAATTCTTACCATTTAAACTTTGAAAAGCTAATAACAGATTCGTAATCAGCGACCCCGAAAATCCCCGAATAATGAATTTTAAGCGTATTGAATGAATTTTTCAAAATCGTGTCCGCCATTTTGGATCCGCCATTTTGAATTTTAAAAAACTAATGTCAGATTCGTAATCAGCGACCACGAAAATCCCCGAGTAACGATTTTTAAGCGAATCCAATGAATTTTTCAAAATCGTGTCCGCCATTTTGGATCCGCCATTTTGAATTTTTGAAAACTAATACTGGAATCGTAATCAGCGACCCCAAAAACCCCTTAGTACCTATTGTCATGAAAATTTATTTACAAGAAGGTCTTACACATTTTGGGACCATTTTGTTATATTTTAGCTACACACTGAAGGGGTTAAACACTTTTTTACGGTAGATAAATTTGTCATTTTTCTTAAATAGTAAACAATTATTTTCAATTATAATTATTAAATCAATTACAAATTTTAAATCGAGAATTCCAATTTTAGTTATATGTTTGTTTGGGCAGAACTGCCTTATATTACATAATGTTTTAACTTTACCACAATGTTAATACGAATGTAAATTTGGAATTGCACAAATATATTTGTCTTTTTTTACATTTAAAAGCACACAGATTTTCTGAATATTGTCAGTTGGAATAATAGTTTCATCATTTTTTATGTTCATGACTTTTTGTAGAGCTTTATATTTATTCCTAAAGGCTGGCTGTGTCTGTAATGGTTGACATATTACAAATTCTTGCCTCGAATGGGGATCAATAATAAACTCTATGATTCTGATGTAGCCTTCATTTTCTATTTTAGCAAATGAGTTATCGGATCGTTGATTCTGCTTTGTAGAGGATGAATATAAACAACCACTTTTAACCATCTTTTTATAAGATCTTGCTTTATCTGAAAAATTAAATTTTTCAATCGACGATGACTTAACTTGAGATGATATACCAAAATATCGCGAATTACTTAATTTTATCGTATTTTTTACTTTAGATGTACCTAATTGTGTGCATAGTGATTGTACTTCTAATTGTGCTCGTGGATAAACTAATTTGTAAAGCAAACTGTAGCTACTATTGAGATTAATATTACGGCAGATTTGATGATGCACACCTTTCGCAGCATGAACTGACTGAAGCAGTTGATAATTTCCTGATTCGAATGCGAATGCGGAATGAGAAAATAGTGGGCCCCAATTTAAAACACTCTTTGACAAGTGTAATAGAAGGTGTACATTGAAAGTCATTGCCCACTGTGAATATAAATACTCAGTTTCTATTACAAACTCATGCAACAAGATATCAGCGGAATTAAGTTCCTCCATGGAAATTTCTGATTGTAAAAGAATGTATAATGCTTCAACTAACTTTAGCCAATGAAAAACGAATTTTTTGTCAAAAAATTGTGTTAATATTGGTATGCTGTAATATATGACCCAATTCTCCCATTCGCGTGCTTTCCAAAAGGCCTTGTCTTTCAAAGACCTTGTTAATCGACCTACTTGGTGAGGAACTTTAAAGGAATTCAAAGTAGAATTTATCTCCTCAATTGTTTCTGTATCGACAAATCCTGATCCTTTACTAGACCCAAACCACACATTGGCAAACTGTTTACCAATGCCAGCTACAATATGCATATAATCCGGCACAAACCCATCAATAATATTGAATTCGGTTAAATTCATTAATCTTGATGGGTTTTTAAATCCAAAGCATGGTTCATTTTCACTGCTTCTTTCCATATGTAGTCGCGAATCCTTATCATTACGATATTCTGGAGTAAATTCCAACAATGGATATTTGTGACTTCCTGAATGAGGGTTGGTATCCCTTGTAACCCATTTGCCTGGATGAAGACACCAGTTACATCCGTATACACCATTGAATTGTGTTAGTCCTTGCATTGGTGCTCTTGCAATGGAATCTACACAACAAGTCAAGCAGAAAACTTTAATTGTACACTCTTTATTATCTATGTTGCATTTAACACCTTCTTTAGATAATCTATTCATATCATTTACGAATGGCTTTAAGAAAATATTCATATTTGGTTTATTTTTCCCAAACCATAAACCAACAACTATTAGATTAGATGTCCTAACGGAAAATGGTAATTCATTTAGCATCATGTAAATTAGCCAGATTGAATAGGCAGAGCTTTCAAAAAGTGGAGCTCCATCAGTATTAAACGTGGCAGAAACAAAACGATGTTTGTCAGTAGGATCTAAACCTTTTACAAAATTTCGATAATTTTTACCGTCATAAATATCTCTAATAAAATTATCAGATTGTCGTGAATTCATTACATCGTTATAGTAAGTACTGTTCGCTTCTAACAAATTTTTAATGCTTGTTGTCGGGTCTAAAGTTACAAAAAAATTATTGTACATGTGAGTCTTAACATCAACGTTTATATCGCATAAACTACAATGTTTGTTTAAATCTGACCGTTTAAATATACCGATGTCGATTCCACAATCGGGACACAGCGCATGAAAAGTTACTGCATTTAATGGGTTGAATAATTTGTCAATTAAATAACGGGTGTCTGGAATAATGGGTCTAGCGAAAATGCAGTTGATAATCATAAAAAGATTTGATACAGCAGATAAACTAAGTGAATGAATTAATGCAAATTTTATTAGCATTAATAACAATTCGCCAATGCTTATCTTTACTTCCACGTCTATCGTATTAAATATATTTTCATTGTCTAAAAATGTTTGTCTGTGCATTTTCATCCTCATTCTCTTCTTCTTCATTATCGCTGTCATTCAGTAAATCGAAATCTGCATTACCCAACTGAAATTTAAAATTTTAAGTAATTTAATTTTATGAAATTTTCAAGTTTTAAAATTTTCTATTATATTCTGTTGATACATTTATTATTACAGGGAGAGAAATATGTTACTAATAGCGCATGAGCGCTAGAAAATATAGAAAATTAAATAGACAATTAATGCGTGTTTAATTAATCGGCTTACAATTAAACATTATTTTTTTACATTCTCATCATATGAGAAAGTATTAGTTTTGGTCGAAAATTGACTTTCGCTAATTTCATGAAATCTCGACGTTTTGGGGTCCCCTGAGTCCGAAAAACATGGTCTAAAAAAAGTGTCTGTCCGTATGTCTGTCTTCGTGTCTGTCTGTAGACACAATGGTGTCCCTACGATAACTCTTAAAAAACTTATTGCATCAACTTGCAACTTTGTATGCACAAAGTTAGTGTTAAAATACAGATCGAGTTCGTTAGCCAGCCATTTTCGTCGAAAACTACGCAAACTACAGTAGTTTCAAAATTTTGAAAATTCAATTTTTTCAAATTTCATTATTTTTAACTTTATATTACTTTAGATTAGACAAATACAAACAACTTTTCTCTACAACATTTTTTCATAGAAAGTCAAATTTCGAAGTTATAGGCTCTTAAATAGTAAAAAAATACTCAAAAATTCTAAAATAAAGCTAAAAATCAAAATTTCTCAAAGAGAAAAAAATTATTACATCAATTTCCACATATTCTCATCCCATTGTACTTAAAAAATGCTCACATTAACCAAAAACTAGTAATTTCCGGAAAAACCACCGTATATATATATATATTTTTTATCATTTTTTTAACAAAAAATCCATATTCCGACTCAATTATCCCAAAACTATTGCCAATGGGAGCTTGCTGCCAGAGACTTTTTTTCTCGTCTTACCATCAGCTACAACTTTGCTGTTGACAACTTTTCACTAAACTTAAAACTTTTCGACTTATTTGCAAAAAACTAATTTTTTATTACATTCTCATCATATGAGAAAGTATTAGTTTTGGTCGAAAATTGACTTTCGCTAATTTCATGAAATCTCGACGTTTTGGGGTCCCCTGAGTCCGAAAAACATGGTCTAAAAAAAGTGTCTGTCCGTATGTCTGTCTTCGTGTCTGTCTGTAGACACAATGGTGTCCCTACGATAACTCTTAAAAAACTTATTGCATCAACTTGCAACTTTGTATGCACAAAGTTAGTGTTAAAATACAGATCGAGTTCGTTAGCCAGCCATTTTCGTCAAAAACTACGCAAACTACAGTTGTTTCAAAATTTTAAAAATTCAATTTTTTTAAATTTCATTATTTTTAACTTTATATTACTTTAGATTAGACAAATACAAACAACTTTTCTCTACAACATTTTTTCATAGAAAATTAATTTTTTTTTTTAAAGTTTTTGGGTCAGGCTAGCTTAACTGGGTTAAAAAAGTTTTATTGATTTTCTAAAATGTTATAACTAAAATATATTCATAAAAGTTTTAACATTTTAGAAAATCAATGAAATTTTTTTAATGCAGTTTGGCTGGTCTGACCCTTTTTTACATTTTAATTTTTGGTCCTATCTTGTTGGAAATGGTTTTTTACATTCTAATCACATGAGGAGGTATTAGATTTGATGAAAAATTGACTTTTTATACCTCAGGTTGAATGAAAATGGCGACCTTTTTTTCCCATGGACAAAAAAAACAGCTAGTCCCATGCGTTATTTTTGCTCATGGAAAAAAAATGCCGCCATTTTCATAGAAGTCGAACAAGTGAATGAGTTTTACTCCCTGTCGTCTGCTATCTTAAATCGCCACTTTTGTGCCTTTGGAATAAAAAATATCGTAAGTTACACGGGACTTAAAGGCTGCCTTTACGGTACCTTGTTGCTTAATATACTATTTGTTAATTTTATGAAATCTTTGCGTTTTGAGGTGCCCTGAATCCAAGAAACATGGTCTGTCGATTACGTCTGTCTGTCTGTCTGTCCGACGATAACTTTTGAAAAACTTAATTTTTTCAAAAACTTTTTTCGAATTTTTGACTTTTTGTCTCAGCTTAGTGGAGGTGTTTTACTTTTGCTTGTTAAAACGATGGGTAAATATCACATTCACTGTATCCAAATTTACATGTTTTTAATCATACACTTGATATATATTTACAAATCACGTATATAGTGAAAACGGGACATAATGGCTAAGGGGCGTAATGAATAATTGTAATTTATTTAAAAATCGTAAATCGAAATGATTTCACTCCTAAGACAACTTGATGTACTGCAAGTTTCTACAAAGGTTGATTATTTATTATTCAATAACTATTGTAAGAAATATAGTAGAAAATCTGTATTTCACATATGAAAGTAACTTTTCAAAATTTTCATTTTTTCATTCTAATTTTTTTAAAATAACTTTAAAAAAGAAACTAAAATCGCGTTTTAAGCTTGAAACATTTTTTGAGGGTCAATTTAAATTTTTGATTCACACTTACTGTATTGATAAAAATTACAAAATATTTCCTAAGTACCCCTAGGGCGTGTTGGCTAATGCAACACGCTATGTATAACCCGTGTAGAAATTTACCGTGGAAGTGTATGAGAAACTGTCCAGTTGCGCTAGATTCAATCTAGCAACTAGATGGGAAAAAAATTGGACAAGTGCGAGTTGTACTCGCACTGCAATGGCGGGTTCCGCACACAAATATTAAAACAATACTTGTAACATTGATCGGTAATTGGTAGAATTAAAATAAACAATTATAAAAATATATTAAAATCATTTGATAAAAAAAAATAACTAAAAAAAGTTAAAGTATTGTATATCTAATATTGTAAACAATAATAAGCAGAGGAACTATAATAAATTTTGAAAATTTTGTTCCTCTGCTTATTATTGTTTACAATATTAGATATATACAATACTTTAATTTTTTTTAGTTATTTTTTTTATCAAATGATTTTAATATATTTTTATAATTGTTTATTTTAATTCTACCAATTACCGATCAATGTTACAAGTATTGTTTTAATATTTGTTTGCGGAACCCGCCATTGCAGTGCGAGTACAACTCGCACTTGTCCAATTTTTTTTTATTTTTAGTTAAGAAATTAAAGTCAGAAAACAACCTCTCATTTATTCTCTTAAAATTTCACTCTCTTCCTTAAAATATTTAATGCCACGTGTTTAAACTAAAAAAAATTTTAAAAAAATTTTTTTTTTGAAAAAAAAAATTAAAAAAATTTTTTTTTTTATTTTTCTTCAAAAAGTTTCTTAAATAAATTTTTTGTCGTCAGACTGTAATAATACACTAGGATACCAATTTTCAGCTTATTAGGTCAAATAATGTAAAAGTTAGGGGAAAAAAAATTTTTTTTTTAATTTTTTAGTTTTTCCTTGACAACGCTATGGCCATCATTACATATCAAGTTCTCTATATTTTTCCTGTAATATTCGAGTAAAAATACACCAGCATGCAAAATTTCAGCTCTCCATGTCGAATAGTTTAGAAGTTAAGGGGGGGGGAATGGTCACTTTTTATGCATTTTTGGCCAAAAATCTTGTTATTTCCTTGACAACGCTATGACCATCATCTCCAAACACATTCTCTATATTTTTCCTGTAATCTACGTGTGAAAATACATATCTGTACCAAATTTGAGCTCTTTAGGTCAAATAGTTTAGCCGCTAGGGGGGGGACACGATTTGGCTACGGACAACAGAGTCTCACCAATAGGGTTCCGCCGATACACCGTAGGTGTACGGAACCCTAAAAATGGACAGGCTTGAACGAGGGATGTAACACTAGCAACGTCAAGATTTTGTACAGTTATTTTGTCTAGTCCTTGTCTAGTAAAATAAATCATTCCTAGCCAGTTCCTGGATATTAAAATAAGCAGTTTCTACATACTGGGAATAATTGTTAGGTTTATAAATAATAGAACAATATTTTTCAACTTTACTCTTTTGTTTGTTTAACTTTTAAACAAACAAAACAGTAATACAAAAGTATTTGTTATTATCACAATTCCTCTTACAATTATTTTTGAAATTAATTGTAACATATTTTGCTACATTGGATTTTTTCTTTAAAACACAAACACATTCACTATAAAGATTCGTACTTGTATACCGATAATAAAATTAATTGTATATTATATTGTTGCAATCACAAAAAATTTACTTAAAATTACCAAAGTTTTATTACTTATTATGAACATTATAATATGAAAAACAATCTAGACTATTAATGATGACATCACATGTCCTTTTTCTAATAAATCTTTTTTTCGCTGTAATATATTTAAACTTGTACACTGTCCCTGTTCAAAAATGGAAAACTGAAAACTTTTCACTAGATTTATAAATTTGATTTTATCTTCACAACAAGATAAGTTACAATTGTAGACTCTTGGTTTCTTTTCATCAAGCACTACGTCAAGAACTGATTTCGTCTGCTAGCTTAGTAGACTCTCAGAGCCACCTTCTCCACGAACTTGTACTAAATTCTTAAGTCAGCGTCCTAGACAGTGCCCAGCTAATTCTTGGACAACCTGCTATACAAACTTGTACTGAATTTTCAATTCAGTATCCTAGACAAATTTTAGCCAGATTCTAGACTGTCTTCATAGCGAAGAAAATAAAGGGGAAAACTGTACATTAACATTTCTTGGCCAGGACAGTTTATTCAGAATAATTTTCCACGACAAATGCTATCTAGCTGTAGTCTATTTCTAGGAAGGCCACGACAAATTTCTACACGGGAAAGAGCAATACCTACGATACCGACGAAGTGTACGTTCATTGTAGAAAAAAAGTAAGCGTAATATAGGGACGTTCGACTTTTTAAAAGAAAGCTGAGGTACTAGAGTAACTTTTCTAGGTGATAAACACTTAATTAAAACAAAAATGTCCGTGTAAATCAACAAAGAGTGAAAAGTTAGCCATTACGCTCCGGTCTACACTACACAAAAACCTTGATACTAATACTTAAAAATATTTTATCTGCTTCCGCAAATAATATTTCTACTAAGAGTTAGTATAATTAAAAATAACTTCACAATTTAAATCATCAAGACCAAAAATATACATTTAAATCCACTTTATCTCGCAATCATCAGCAAACAAAAACATGTGATGAGAATGTAATCCTTAAAGTCGTAGTAACTTTAAGAAAAAAAAATGTTTTACGAAACATATAATAGGAAACAAGAACAAAAACACAGATAATGCACAACAATTGCAGACCGCCGCAAGCGAAGCGAGCCATTTGCGCGCGAAGCGCGACGTGTGGAATAATCGCCGAAGCGCGAAGCGCGACGATCAATATTCGCGCGCCCCGAGGCGCGCTGAAACTTGCGAGCGAAGCGAGCCCCCGCGCGAAGCGCGGATGAGAATGTGTCCGCGCTTGCGCGGACAGATTTTTTATTAAATTTTTGTATAGAAGTAAACTGTATGCAGTTAAAAAAATTTAAGAAATTACAATTTATTAAATCTACCTATATATAATTAAACCGTATGCAGTTTAACGTTGTTATTAATTTAAAATTAATTTGTATAGTTTTGAACTGTACACAATTTTGAAATTTAAATTTTTTTAAATTTGTTTGTACACAATAATCTATACGTGAAATTTGAAATCTAAAGTCACATAGAAAGGACCTTCTTTTGACATCCGTCTTATTTTTTATCTCTTTCGTAACATAAGGAAAAAAAGACACATCTAAAAATTTTAGCCACAACGAGGTTTTCATCATATAATCGCTGTATTTATTCTAATTACGAACATTTTTACACTTATAACAGATTAAATTTTTTCATTGTTTTTATTAGAATATAAATATTTTTAGAGATGCATGACTATTGCCTACCTTGAACTTGCAAGAATTTTTGTGGTATCGAAATTAAAAACATAAAAATTCTACTTATCAAAACTGCAATAATACAATTTTTTTTAAACCAACGTTTATCACAAGAAATTAGTAATTGAAGAAATGTTTATAAGACATTTTTTATTTGACTCTATTTCAATTCATAAATATTCATAAGTAGGAAAATATGAAAATATAGAACTTGTAATTTTTTTTATTTTTTACGCAGTATATTATATTTTAGGAAAATGTAAATTTTGCTTAAAGAAAATTTAAAGTACGAAAAAGTTAATGTGAAGGAATTATAATTTAAAAGATTTGTAAGTTATCTACTTTTTTATATCGCAGCATTTCTGTAGGCATATTTAAACGAATTATAATCTGACATAATTTAAATTTAACATAATTTTGGTGTAGAACCAATAATATATAGTTGAAATTATATTTAAAATAATTTTCATTTAATCCAATTCTTACTTAAGGGGGAGTGACACCTTTGAGGTGCCTTTTAAACCTGTTTTTCATGAATTTTTTTAAGACACAGGAATAAAGTAAACAAAATTTGGTTTCGAGGACTTTATTTATTAGCTTTTTAAGTTTACGAAAATATATTTATACTTAAAAAAAGTTTCAATTTGTTGCCTACAGAAGGCGCCGAAGTTGGTCTCGTTTCTATGCATGGTAAATCGGTGGGCAATATTCTGGTTAGACCGTTTAATCAAAAACCAAAATTCAAAGTTTTTCTAAATCTGTGATAGATTTAGCTTTCGAGTACGTAGGATATTTTAAAAATATTAATTTTTGTGTATTTGGCAGCTGTTTGATGAAAAAAGTTGATTTTTAGAGCGAAATTTTTTCAAAATAATTATTGCCAAAAAAACAAACAAAAAAAATCCGCTACATACTCGAAAGCGTTAGTAAATGACGATAAAAAAAAACTTTGGCCGAAGTCAATCCGATCAAAACTGTTCTGGCTAGACTGCCCACCGTTTTGAAAAATGTCATTTCGAGAAAAACGCATTTAAACTTATGTAATGTGAAAACATGAAAAATGAAACGACTGCGTTAATCTACGATGTCTGCACCATATAAGTGACTTTCTACATTAATATTTCCTTCATTTACATCCCTTAGAGCAATTTGAAGCTGTCTTCAGTATTCTTGAGCTGCTACAATAAAAGAAAAAATAGCTAATGGCGCTAAAAAGAACTCGAAGCACTCTTAGACACCTTTTACAGATTTCGATTTTTTTCACATAAAATAACTTCGAAATTACTTCTCATGATATAATTTCTATTCTACACCTCATAAAGTATCGTTTAAGAAAAAAAAATAGAATCAATTTTTTTTCGGGTTGAAGGTGTCACTCCCCCTTAACAATATTTGTAGTTAACCGAATTTTAGTATGAGTAAATTTCAAAAGTACCGTATTTCTAAAGCATTAAACTTTTACAATGTCGAATTTTTATTTGTCCAAACTTATTTTGTAACAAAGAGTTGATTCAAATTTTGCGGCAAATTTAAAACTACATGTTAAATCAAATTTCGCAAGCAATTTTAATCTACCTTATCGACTAACAATATAGATAGTAAACTCTATAGTGACAAAAAAAGTTCGAACAAATGAAAATTCAACATTGTAAAAGTTTTGTGCTTTAGAAATTCGACGTTTTAAAAATTCTATCTTTTATTAATTTTTTATTAATTATTTTATTAATTATAATTCCTTCACATTAACTTTTTCATGTTTTAAATTTTCTTTAAGCAAAATTTCCATTTTCCTTAAATATATATATATATATATATATATTGTAACGCTTTTTTCTACACTACTATTATAAGGAAACTAAACGGAACATTAATAACAAACAATCATTTATAAATCCAAAATAGTTCTGAAAGTATAATTTTAAAGTTACTGTAACGGAATTCTAAGACAACTTTAAATACTCAAAATCTGATTTCAACCGAATTTCAATATTTAACTAAAGAAAACGTTACTTGTGCAATCTAGTTCTTTATAGTTTGTCTAAGCGGTCCCCGGTAGGGCGCCAGACAACTTTTGTATCGCCGGTATTGTCAACCGGACGAAAACATAATTAATCAAAAATCATTAAATCAAACATTACTCAATACTTAATTAAGACCGACTAAACAAACATTAATATTAACTAGATCCTTTGCACGTGCCGGTACTAGTCAGCTATGCTGGTCGTGGAGAGAGGGGTGAGTTTTGTATTTAAGAAAGAGAAGGTAGTTTAAAACACAGTGACGGAATTATAAATAAATTAACAATCGATTAGATAAAAATAATTAAGTATATTGTACCAACGAAATTCAATTGACAAGTTACAATAAATAGTGATGATCATTTTGTCGTTTATAATTAATAATTAAAATAATAAAAAACCATAAGCAGAATTACTTGAGTATTCTGGATTATAACAAAGAACCATAAATAATATAAATAACTTACAGATTTTGTATCGATGATAAGTTGACTCGTGAAAGGGGTCATGATTTTATTTTACACTTTTAATTTATTATTTATTAAAGAAAACATTAAACTAATAATTAATTGGAATATTAAACTCACTGTAACATATTATTTAACAATTCGAAACCGTAAAAGAATCAAACTGTAACTAAACTAGAACTGATTCTAAATCTATTACATTTTTACTAAAACCGGAGAAATTAACTAACGATGTTAACACAACAAGGGATCGATGACAAGAGAGAGATTCAAAAGGTTTTGCAGAATTATTTTAATTTGAAATTAGTACTGAATTTTGGCGTTAGGTGACTTATCGGTATTCTCGATATTTTCATACAAAAAGGGGGTTTTCTCCTACCTTGCTTCTCCCAGAATTCTGAATTACTAATACTATGATACTTAAACTAAAACGACTTTTCCTATGGCAAGATTGCGACCTTCTTGACCATAGGAACCTGTCAATTAACCCAAAAGGAGAGCTTCTTTGCCAAACGAAGTCGCTTTCGTTTGACAAAGCCTGCCAACTCACTAAAACTAAACTAATTTATCAAAATTCATTAGTATGGAGCGCCAATGTTTCAATTGGACTTCTGCTAAGTGTAGAATAATTACTTAAACAAATACTAAAACAGACACTGTAACAAATTTACTTTAACAAAGACAATTAATATTACCAAAATTCAAATACTAGAAAAAATGTTCTCAGATTAGTGCTTTTGTGACGTAAATCGTAAAAATAACGTCACAACTCGCCTCTCAACGGAAAGATTGTGGAAAGGAAAAATATACGTGAATAAATATCCTCTAAAATCGGGACACCAACTATTCTGAACTCTAAACAGTTATTGACATAACAATAAATATAAACGAAACTCTATTACGATAAAACTAAATTTCACAAGGTGCACTCCCGATACCGAGCTAACGCTCTGGAGGTTCGAAAAAAAGGGACTACTTTAAATTGACTACTTAGGTTCAAATAGTAATGAAAATTGGGTATTGGAAGTATCGGTTCAGATAAGACCACACAACTTTTAAATTCAACACCAAGTACTTTTTATCTCAGAGACTGAAATCTAATGGTACAAATAGTATGATAGCGATGGCTGTTGTATCAACAATGGTCATAGGGACACTGGGCCGGATTATTAGTGAAGTAAGGGACAATAATATATTGAAAGTTATAGTGAATTAAGTGAATTAAGTGAAGTGGTGAAAATTATCTTATTTTATTTAGAAATTGGGACTCAAAGTAGGTACGTCCGAAGGCAACAGAATCCAAGTCTGCGGAACAGAAAATTATGAATATGGAGGCGTTGCTTCAGATTGAGAAGGAAAATTCTTAAGTTTGTTTAAAATGAGGGTAGTGAAAATTATGAAAAATATTACGAAAGTAAATTGCGTCCAGAAATGCTGCAAAGATTTACTTTCAAATTAACGCACTTGTACTGTAACGCAAGTAAAACGAAAACAAATTGCTTCCAGAAATGTTGCAAAGATTTACTTTCAAATTAACAACTTGTACTGTAACGCGTCGTTCCGACGCCTTGTCACCAAATTTTCAAAAGATTTAATAATAATACTAATTGTGTTAATCACAAAAGAGAAAGTTATCGTAGAAATCATGGGGTTTTATCACAAGTCATTACAATGTGACAATGTGGATTTAACTCAAGTTACAATTCTCTGAGTCAGGAAAAATTTTGTAACACAAGGAGTGTTCTCCCCCCCGTCAAAATTAAGTAACATAGTGAATATACGGTGAATATGAAAAATGAGTGAAAAATTCAAGTGAATTGTGAGTGAATAGGTGGATTATAAGTGAACAATTCGAGTGAATAATAAGTGAAAAAATTCAAGTGAATTGTAAGTGAAAAATGAATGAAAAATTCAAGTGAATTTTATGTGGACAATTAATAAACAGTTCGAGTGAATTATGAGTGAAAAAATTCAAGTGAATTGTAAGTGAAATTAAGTGAATAATAAGTGAATTATCATGAGTGAATAATTGAAGTGAATTATAAGTGAAAATGAGTGAAAAATTCAAGTGAATTATAAGTGAAAATGAGTGAAAAATTCAAGTGAATTATAAGTGAAAATGAGTGAAAAATTATTCTTATATAATAAATCTGACACTGGCCTCAACGGTGTCGTCTGTATGGGTGTTGGTGGTCCCTTGGGATGTTCCTCCCGTATTTCGGAACGTACGGTCCCATTGACGCCCATTTTTCTGCGTCTTTCGGACAGTTCTTGGTCGTGTACCCTCGTCGGCCACACATTTGGCAAAAAATGGTCCGTTTATAAGGGCAGGTGCCGTAGCGGTGGCCCGGCCTCTGGCAATTCAAACAGAGGCGTCGAGGTGCTGGAACCGGTGCTTGGACTGGTGGTGGACCTGGTGCTTGGCCTATAGCTGGTTCTAAGCCTCGTTCTCGGTTTGGAGCTGGTTCTCGGAATGGGCCTGGAACTGGTTCTGGACTTCGTGCTCGGCTTGGAATTGGTTCTCGGGATGGGCCTGGAACTGGTTCCCCTCTGGCGTTCAGGAAACACGTAGGTTCGGGAGGTCGACTGTAGCCCGTTTCCCTTGGCTTCGCATACGGCTTTCTCCAGCATTTGCGCCTCCTGGGTCGGATGTACCTCTCTGATTGGTGACTTGAAGAGTCTTCTTCGGTCCACCAATCAGGTTTTTCGGCGGGTTGACGAGGTTTCTTAAAAGGGTCAAATGGACCCGTGTCTGAGTCCGAGGAAACCTCGTCCAGATCCATCCTTTCATGGGATGGTCCGGGAGTAGGTTTCACCGGCATGGGTGGTATGGGCTCTGTCGTCTGGGTTCCCTTCTCCTTCATTATGGGCCCCGTTTGGCTCGCCTGGTCAATTTTTTCCGCAGCTGACAGTGGCCAATCCTGCACTTCGCTCGGGAGAGCTGTCCTTCCTGCTAGGTTTGTCCTCCATCGGATTGGACACTCCTCGTTATCCCGATGACTGCACCGCAGTACCATCTCCTGTAGCGATTGAAACAGTCCTGGCCTGTATTGTTCCAACCATGCTAGGGCGGGCAGGAACGGTCTGATTGGATCCCAGAATGGATCCTCCTCTAGCCTCACCTCCACGTCCTGTGGTGGACCTGGGATTTCACCTGGGCCTTCCTCATCGGGCTCCGGTGGGTTCCATGGGGGTGGAGTTGGGACTTGTGGAATCTCCTCGGGTTGGTCTGCAGATGGTTCGTCAGCGATTGGGGGTTCTTCCTCCATTTCCCAGTCCCCATTCTCCATTTCTCTTCCCATGTTCGCATCCTCGATTACCTCGATGCTGGAACTGGATGAGTTTGGTGAGGATGGTCGATGCTCTTCGCCCTCCTCGTCTTCTAGCAGGTAGTCATCGAGACTACCCACCATTGATTGGTCACCCTCCGAGTCGGAGATCTGAAGGATCTCCATTTCGTCTACTGGACACGTGGTGTCAGGCGAAGGATACTCCATCGATTCTGTAACGTTCTTTTATTGTAATAATCGAATAAGGATAAAATATCCACCACCTGGACGGTAACAAGACGATTTCACTGTATCATTTATTGAAAAACTGTAACTTTATTGAAAATACTGGAACACTAGATTATACTGTAACTTATTCTGGACATGAATATTATACCAAAATACAACATTCGGAGTCGGTGTACAGAAACACAAGAAATACAAATATAGACAAATACAAAGACAAACGTTGAAACTCGATGTTGAACGTACTGAGTCGTAAGGAATACTGTAACATTAATTATGTAAGACATTTTAAATTCTGTAACGATCTTTGTTAAGTACTGTAACTACTTTATTACTTTAGGTTAATCTGGATCATCTTGGAGTGGTGCGTGGTAAGGTTTTAGGTCTTGTACTGAAAACTTTCCCATTGATTGCCCTTGTAGGTCCTCTAGAACATAAACTACATTTGATATGCGTTTGGTAACAATAAATGGACCGTGAAACGCATCTGCTAATTTTGCCATAAAATGTCTGTCTGCGGACGATAATACGCGTTGTTTTTTCCATACTAAGTCGCCGATTTCATATCGCTGATCGCGTCGCTTGCGATTGTAGTAGTGTGATTGTTTCTGGAAAGCACTGTCTAGAGCGTGGACTATACTATTACGCAATTCGTTCAACTGTTGCATCCGTTTTGACCAAACTAAAGAAGATTGATGGACAATGTCCATATCTCTTTCTAATTCTCGACGTAGGGATATGGCGGCTGTAGGTTCGCGTCCGAAGTTAAGGAAAGCCGGTGTCCTTTGGATCGAGAAATGGTACGCTGTGTTGTGTGCAAAACGAAATTCTGGGAGGTGTAGGTCCCATTCCCGGCGACTTCTCCCTATAAACGCAATTATCATGGTTCGTACTACGCGATTTACTCGCTCTACAGGATCGGCCTGAGGTCGATAAGGTGGGGTGGTCATATGACGAAATCCTATTTTTGTCGCTAGGGCTTTCATGCTATTGTTAATGAATTCGGTACCGTTATCTGTAAGCAAAACTTTCGGTGATCCCCAACGGTTTATGACTAAATCCTGTAGCGCTGTCGATATTGTTAAACCTGTAGCTTTTCTTAAGGGCTGTATCTCTATCCATTTAGTATACAAATCTTGAATGAATTCATATCTTGAATCTTGAATGATGAGGATGTACACGTTACCCCTATAGCTCGGAGTTAAAGGTCCCACAATGTCTGTAGCAACTATTGTCCAAGGCTCCTCAACAGTCCTTTTTCCCATAAAACCAGCAGGACGGATTTGTTCGACTTTGGTGCGTTGACGAATTTCACAGTGTCGGACAAAAGAAACTACATCCTTGAACATACTTGGCCAATAGTACTGTGTGGCGATTCTGCGATGAGTCTTTTCTACACCAAGGTGTCCTGATTGTGGAGTTGAGTGGTTTTCCTGTAGGGCTTTTAGGCGACGTTCCCTGTAGAGTACTAACTTCCAGGCGTTAAGGTCTGTAACTTCGGTTTCTGGAAAATCAGCTGGTTTGTGGTTGTAAAGTCGATTATCATCGATTTTCCAGTTTGGAAACCTGTCAGGATGTTGATCGACTTGCTGTAGACGCTTCAAGTACCATCGGTCTTCTATCACTTCAATTTGGTTAACCTGATCCGACATTTGTTCAGGTATGCGCGATAAAGCGTCTGGAACGTGGTGAAGTGCTCCTTTCCGGTGGATGATCATCAGGTCATATTCCATGAGTTCTAGAGGCCATCTTGCGAGTCGACCAGTTGGGTTTCTCAAATTGTGTAACCAGCGTAAACTACTGTGATCCGTTATTACTGTAAATGAGTAGCCTTCTAATTAACAACGGAACTTTTTAACGGACCAAACTACGGCTAAACATTCCAGTTCTGTAACCGTGTAGTTCTTCTCGGCATTTGAAAGGGCGCGACTAGCGTAAGCAATCACTCGCTCTTGACCTTCAATATTTTGGGTCAACACTGCTTCTAATCCGACAGAACTGGCGTCGGTTTGTAAGGTGAATGGTAGTTTGAAGTTAGGACATGCTAATGTAGGAGTGGTTGTCAACAGTGATTTTAATGTGTTGAAGGCGCTCTCCTGATCTTCTTTCCATTCCCAGGGTTGATTTTTCTTGACCAATTTGTACAGTGGAGCGGCTTTTGTTGCGTATTCAGGAATAAACCTTCTGTACCAAGATGCCATTTCAAGGAAACGGTGTAGTTGCTTCACTGTTCGTGGTTGTGGGTATTCTAGGACCGCCGAAGTTTTCTCAGGGTCAGTTTGTAATCCTTCGTAATTGACTCGGAATCCAAGATATCGTAGTTCAGCACAGCAGAAATGACTCTTGTTTCTGTTGATTACCATGTTGGCCTTTTTGATGTTTGCAAGGACCTTGTCAAGCCAATGCAAATGCTTCTCGAAAGTCTCTGTTACGACTACGATGTCATCCAAATAACAAAACACGTGAGGGAACAATGCTGGACCAATAACACGGTCCATGAGCCTCTGGAATGTGGCTGGTGCGTTGCTTAGACCGAAGGACATCCTTTTGAATTGAAATAAGCCTCTGCCTGGTACAATAAATGCAATTATCGGCTTAGCTCTTTCTGTCAGTGGAACATGGAGGTATGCTGATGTTAGGTCCAAAGTTGTGATGAAATTACATTGCTTTAACTGATCTAAAATCCCGATCATGTTTGAAATTGGATATGCATCTTTTTTTGTACAGGAGTTTACTTTACGGTAGTCTATGCAAGGTCGCCATTTCCCATCTGCCTTTTTTGTCAATACTGGAGGGCTCGCCCAATCTGCTTGTGAAGGCTCTATGATGTCTTGTAGGATAGGACTGGCATTATTAAAACATTAACTTGAAAATTTCGGTTTTTCAAGTTTATTTCGGTGTCGATTGCATATTCGATACGGAGGTTATTACCGTTCGCGACTGTAACTCTACGAGCAGGAATTGGTTTCGCGGTTAACCCCATATTTTTTATTAATTCAATCCCTGTTTGACCAAGGAATGATTTACTAGCCCCAGAATCGAGTAGGGCCCTAATCTCACGTCCTGCAAGGGTAAAGTCAACACAGAATGCTACTTGTCTTTTGTTTGAGACCGAATTCGCAAAATCGATTATTTCTACATTATTCTGTAACTTTAAACACTGGTCGGGAAATAGGCTTCCCGTATCCTGTAGCTTTTTAATTTCGGTAACATCTAATTCTATCTGTAACTGATCTTCCGACGTTAATTCTGGAAGCGATACACTTGTCGGAATAGTGTTCACTATTGAGAGTTTCCCTTATTACAATGGGGACAATCTCGTTTAGTAACACCTGAGGCTCGACAACGGTAACAAAATCTGCGTTTAGGTTCTGGGCATAATCTGTGACCGTGACCAGTTTTGTCGCAATTCCAACATCTAAATTCAGTGTCATTTGTTTCATTCCTATTAGTATTCACCGCGGGTGACGCTTGATTTACTAAATTGGATGTTTTAGATTCACTAGATTTATCTTTGACACCGGATCTTGTTGCAGGTGACTTAGAAAAATCACTTGTTCGTTGCTGATTATGTCGTTGTAGTAACAGGGAGTCTAATATGTCACTGTAACCTTCGGCATTGTTCTGTAACGGTACGCTATGATCAACTGCCGCATGTAATTGATCAGTTTTCGAAAAGTGCTGTAATGGTCGGGGTGGTTGGTAGTGTGCCTTACGAGGTCCTGAGTACGCATACGCTGGACACATAGAGTTTTCTGGTAGTGGTGGGGGGCGATATTGGTTTACACTTTGAAGTGTTCTTTCTTGGCGTGACGCGTACGCTTCTAAATCGTCCATAGTTAGGTTTCTGTACAATGGGATCACTAATTTGAATGCCGGTAACATATTTCTGTGAGCATAGCGGATGCATTCCCATTCTGACCATAGTGGGTCCGTTCGGGCGAAAAGACCATTCATACATGCAAGGTAATCACAAACTGGTTCGTTGTTTGCCTGCGTTCGATTAGCAATTTCTTCACGCAAAGCTAACTGATAATCTGGATCTGCATATCTGGAGCGAAGAGCAATCTTAACGTCTTGCCATGTTCTAAAAGAATTGACGCGACCTCTGTACCATGTTAACGCTGCATCTTTTAACGTAAAAGGAATGGCTTTTAGTAAATCTGATTCACGCATAACCAATAATTCACGACCCTCATCGATTCGATTTATATAATTCTCGACGTCTTCACCACGCGCACCACTGAATTGTAAATTTCAGCGATGTATTGTCTGTAACAGTGAGTGTGGACTCATAGGTTGTTGATTGTTTGTTCTTCTTTCTGTGTTTTCATAATCGTCAAATTGGTAGTCTTGGGGGTTTGGAAAGACTCGATGTCTATTAAAGTTACGTGATTCCCTAAAATTGTTGGAACGAGAGTAACGACCGCGAGTGGTATTAACATTACCAAAATTAAATTCCGCATTCGGACCAGGTTGAGTGTTGGGTTCTCGTAACACTTGATTTTCACGCATTTGATCACCATCATTTCTTGCATTATAATCATCGTGATCAAAATATAGGTCGTGCAGCAATGGTTGTAGTTGTGACGGTTCGGAGGTGTCTGATTTTATAGACTGTCTGTTGTCCATTTTCTTTTTACTTTTTAATAAATTTCTGTAACTATATATATTTTTTTTTTTTTTGAAAATTATTTAAAAATCAAATTTCTGTAACTGTTTCTTTACAATGATGTTCTCGAAATTTTAATTTCTGTAACTATTTCTTCACAAGGATGTTCTCAAAATTTTAATTTCTGTAACTATTTTCTTTCATGAAAATATCGAAAATTCAATATCTGTAACTATTTTATACAAAAATGTTTTAAAAATGTAAATTTTGCAACTGATTTTGTTCCTCAAATAATTTTAGATTAATTTTTGTAATTAATTGTGTTCCTCAAATAATTTTAGATTTATTTTTATAATTAATTTTGTTCCTAAAAATATTTTAAAATTAATTTTCTTGATTAATTTTCACGAATTACTTGGAACTCAAAGTTTTATATTTAATTTCACTTTACAAAATATTTTAAATTCACTTTGTGTAATTAATTTTCACGAGATGCTCAAAAATCAAAATTGTATAATTAATTTGATTTTATAAATTCAACTTTTGTAACCAATTTTCACGAGACACTCGAAATTCGAAATAAATTAATTAATTTCACTTTATAAATCCGATTTCTGTAACTAATTCTCTCGAGATACTCGGAAATCGAAATTTTATAATTAATGTCACTTTATAAATTCGATTTCTGTAACTAATATTTTCGAGATATAAATCTTTAATTAATTTAACGTCACCGAAATATTTAAATTTAATTTCTGGGATTGGCTATCTCATAAAATATTTTAATTTTACATTTATTTCACGCGAAAATAATCAAATTCTACCTTTGGTGATTATTTCAAATTTTACAAGAATATTTCCGTAATTATTTCTTGTGAAATATTCAAAATTTATTTTCTGTAACTTTCTGTACTAAGATATTATATGAGAAAAATGGAAAAAGATAGAAAATTCACCAATTAGTTGAACGAAGAGGTACGATATTCACAAGGAGTTAAGTGTGTAAGGAACGTATTAATAAGTCAGACGGAGCACTATAGGAGTGAGCGAGAGCGAGTATATCACTGGCGCGAGAGGATCAGAGGGGAAGCACGTTTCTATACTCGTACGCTTTACACACTACTACTAATCCGACACTATGAGTAATACACACGCATACCAAATAGACGCCGGTAGGATGCTAGCACATGGCGAGAAAAGGAAAATTTATACACAAAATTTTTCTTTTACACTGAATCGAATTGATTTTATAGTTACTTACTCGGTGGATGACACGACAGGAACTATCCACACGGGGTTGAGGTGTAAGTGGATGGCACAATGCACCACACACAAGAGTTCTGGTTTTATAACCAACTCAAAAAAAGAACTAAAATTATTAAATAAAAAGAACCCAAAAATAACTCTTAACAAAACTGTAGCTTTTAATAAAAATGAAAAATAAGAAAAAAGAATAATACTACTGTGGCAAGTAAGTTAATTAATAACTAATTAATTGAAACTGTAGCACGAGAATTTTCAGGAAACTTATTTAAATTGCGAAAACACGACTATTCAATTTCGAATCCGGAAAACTAATTTTGGTAATGTTAATACCACTCGCGGTCGTTACTCTCGTTCCAACAATTTTAGGGAATCACGTAACTTTAATAGACATCGAGTCTTTCGAAACCCCCAAGACTACCAATTTGCCGATTATGAAAACACAGAAAGAAGAACAAACAATAAACAACCTATGAGTCCACACTCACTGTTACAGACAATACATCGCTGGAATTTACAATTAGACGTCGAGAATTATATAAATCGAATCGATGAGGGTCGTGAATTATTGGTTATGCGTGAATCAGATTTACTAAAAGCCATTCCTTTTACGTTAAAAGATTCAGCGTTAACATGGTACAGAGGTCGCGTCAATTATTTTAGAACATGGCAAGACGTTAAGATTGCTCTTCGCTCCAGATATGCAGATCCAGATTATCAGTTAGCTTTGCGTGAAGAAATTGCTAATCGTACGCAGGCAAACAACGAACCAGTTTGTGATTACCTTGCATGTATGTATGGTCTTTTCGCCCGAACGGACCCACTATGGTCAGAATGGGAATGCATCCGCTATGCTCACAGAAATATGTTACCGGCATTCAAATTAGTGATCCCATTGTACAGAAACCTAACTATGGACGATTTAGAAGCGTACGCGTCACGCCAAGAAAGAACACTTCAAAGTGTAAACCAATATCGCCCCCCACCACTACCAGAAAACTCTATGTGTCCAGCGTATGCGTACTCAGGACCTCGTAAGGCACACTACCAACCACCCCGACCATTACAGCACTTTTCGAAAACTGATCAATTACATGCGGCAGTTGATCATAGCGTACCGTTACAGAACAATGCCGAAGGTTACAGTGACATATTAGACTCCCTGTTACTACAACGACATAATCAGCAACGAACAAGTGATTTTTCTAAGTCACCTGCAACAAGATCCGGTGTCAAAGATAAATCTAGTGAATCTAAAACATCCAATTTAGTAAATCAAGCGTCACCCGCGGTGAATACTAATAGGAATGAAACAAATGACACTGAATTTAGATGTTGGAATTGCGACAAAACTGGTCACGGTCACAGATTATGCCCAGAACCTAAACGCAGATTTTGTTACCGTTGTCGAGCCTCAGGTGTTACTAAACGAGATTGTCCCCATTGTAATAAGGGAAACTCTCAATAGTGAACACTATCCTGACAAGTGTATTTGGGGCTAGTAAATCATTCCTTGGTCAAACAGGGATTGAATTAATAAAAAATATGGGGTTAACCGCGAAACCAATTCCTGCTCGTAGAGTTACAGTCGCGAAGGGTAATAACCTCCGTATCGAATATGCAATCGACACCGAAATAAAATTGAAAAACCGAAATTTTCAAGTAAATCTTTTAATAATGCCAGTCCTATCACATCCGTGTATACTAGGGTTAGATTTTCTTATACAAGCCGGTTTGAGGTTGAGTCCACAATAGAAAAAGGTTAAGGAGATTGAAACTACTTAAGACCTATCTATCATTAGATTGAACATTAACGATGCATAGTTGCCAACTGTTGAAACGAAAACTTGAACACAGCGTTCCCAGTTCCGCGCGTTTCTACAATTCATTAAAAGTGACAGTAATTTATTTGTTACAAATATTTAAAAAAATTTGTTTTCTTTTTTATTAATTTAAATTTATTTATTTTTTCTAAGCCTTTCAAATTAACAATACTCTGAAGTTGTCTTTTGTTTATACTTTTGTTTTTTGTTATCTTTGGATAGATTGAATATCATATTATTGTTATAATTATTTTATAATTAATTCAAAATTGTAATGACAAATAAAAATCATCAAAATTTTTTTCCCTTTTTTTCATTATAAAACTAAAATTTTGCTAAATATTATGTTTTGTCAAATTGAAATAATGCAGATTTTTGTTCTTTACTTGTAAACAAAATTAGAAAATTGTTAAACTGTGATTAAGAAATAGAAAATTTATTTATTTTGCATTATTTTTGTTTATGAATCACAATTTTTTTAACAAAGTTATTATTTTGTTTTAGAAAAAGAAGAAAAATATTTGCACAATTCCTATTTTTAATCTTATTTTTGGAACCGGATTTTCCACAGGAATTAAGACATTCAAAAATTTTAAATTCAAACCTTTTTTTAAATTAAACAACTTATAAAATTATTGTTATAAAAAACATGAAGATATCAGTTGCTCCGAGTCGAAGACTCGGAGTGATCGATTTCTTCATGTTTTCTAATAGTTAAAGATTATGAAAATAATTAAATGTTTGCATAAAATTTTATTAAACTTTTTTTTAAATAATTGAATTCTTTTTGGGAAATTTTATTAAAATAGTAGATATTGAAAATCATTAAAATTAGAAATTTTTTTGAAAATAATTGTAATTAGGACAAGAATTTTTTTGACATTCATGAAAATAATTGAAATTTGGAGAACAATTTTGTTATTTAAAAAGATAATTGAAAATCACAATTATCTTTATAAATAACAAAATTCGAGAATTTTTTTCAAATTTTAAACATAGTTGACTTTTATAAGAAGAATTTTATTTTTTCTTCAAATAATTGAATATTCTATTATTTTATTTAGAATTGTTTCCAAAAAAATCAATTTTGTTTTTAAATCAGATTTTTTATTTTATAAATATATTTTAATAAAATTTTTTTAAAATAATTCCACTTTTCGCGGAATTCATTTAAAATTGTATGAAAAAATAATTGAAAATCTACAATGATTTTTATTATTTATAGAAATAATTGAATTGTTGCATCGATATTTTATTATTTTTGAAAATAATTTAATTTCTCAGAAGAATTTTATTATTTATGAAATTAATTGAATTCTTTCCAAAAAATTGATTACAATCTTTGAAATAAGTTGAATTCCTCACAAAAATGTTCTTACTTATGAAAATAATTGAATTTTTATGGAGAATTTTGTTAACATGTTCAAAAATAATTTAATTTTCCTAAAAAATTTAATTATTTACAAAAATAATTGAATTATTTACAAGAATTTTGATTTAAATCTTTGAAATAATTTGAATGTTGCAAAGAATTTTATTATTTTTCGAAATACTTGAATTTGTCAGAAAAATTTTATTATTTATAAAAAAATTGAATTCTTTACAAGAATTTTGATTAAAATGTTTGAAATAATTGAAATTTTGTAAACAATTTTATTATTTTTGGAAATAATTTAATTCTTGCGAAAAATTTTAATATTTTTTATATTAATTGAATGTTTAAGATGAATTTTTTTAACATTTTTTTCTTGAATAATAGAATTGTTTTGTGAAATTTTAGTAAAATAGTAATTAAAATTTGAATTCTTTTTGATAAATTTTATTAAAATAGTAGATATTGAAAATCGTTGAAATTAGAAAATTCTTTGAAAATTATAAAAATTAGGACAATAATTTTTTTTTGACGTTTATGAAAATAATTGAACTTTGGAGAAGATTTTTGTTATTTATAAAGTTAATTGGGATTTTTACTGAAATTTTTTTCAAATTTCGAACATAGTTGAATTTTGAATGAAGAATTTTATTTATTTTTTTTTTTTGAAAATAATTGAATTTCTGCAATTATTTGTAATTTCTTCAAAATTGGATTTCTTCTAGTGTTTTCAACATGAATTTAAATTAGAAAATTTTTAAATTCTATTATTTTTTAAATTACTAATTATTATTATTTATTACTAATGTTATTTTCAAGTTTTAAAGTAAATCAAAAAATAAATAATATTTATATTTATTTATGTGTCATTTTTTTATTCTTCAAATATGACAAAATTTTAATTTTGTACTGAAATAATAAACTTAAAACGAGATTAACAGAATGTTGATATTTTTAAAATAATACTTTCACTTTATGCATAAGTATATACATACATTTACATGTTTTTTTTTGTTTTAATTGTAGTAACTAAAGAATAAGGTTATTAAGATTTGTTTCTTTAAATTCAACATTAACACAAGCACTCGTTGTTACATTGCTATTAAAATCTTCATCATAAAATGTTTTTTATTAAAAAAATAATTGGAAATTATTTCTTAAACATTTACAAAGAGTAGAAAAATTATTATTTAAGTAAAAATAAAGACATTCGCATTTAAAATGCACAATAGTAAATATTTTTTAAGTTTCTTTTAAAAAAAATTTTCAATTTCAGTTAATACTGATTCAAAGAGATTGTCTTGTTCCTCTTCAGTAAGACTTATCCACTCTTTATAAATTAAATTTAAATAACCACTCGGAGGACTTACATGTTGAACAATGCTTTCGAAAGTAGTACTAATGGTACTTTTTTTATTCAATCGAGATTTTATGTCTTCTGCCTGCAATTGCATCAATTTTATGGCCTCGGCATTAACTTTCCTAACATCCTGGCAACAAGTAATTATTTCTTCTGTTGCTTCTTCTCGTTTATTAATTTCGGCTTTCTTCTTTTGTGCGAATTTATCCATTTTAGGAACAACACGTGATTGTTTAACCGAATTCGAATTAGAAATACTCCTTTTCATTCGAGGTTGTTGAAATACGACTCGCTTTGACGAGTTGAGAGAGGTAGACTTTTCTTTTTTCAAAATTTGCGTTTTTTTAGGTTGAGCTCCCTGTTTTGCTAGTTCAATGCATGCAGTTTTTTCCAATGGCACTAAACGGAAGTCATCGCGTGATTTAATCGTTGGTTTGACGTTTGACAAAATTTCGGATTGTAAATTACAATTTACTGAAAGCACTTCATTAAAAGAGTCTTCGCTTTGTGTCAAATCGAATGTTGGTGAATGCAAGACACTGTGTGATTCAATCATTGGTTTTGCGTCGGAAGAAACTTCGGATTGTAAATTAAGATTTTTTGAAATCACTTCACCAAAAGAGTCTTCGCTTTGTGTCAAATCGAATGTTGGTGAATGCAAGACACTGTGTGATTCAATCATTGGTTTTGCGTCGGAAGAAACTTCGGATTGTAAATTAAGATTTTTTGAAATCACTTCACCAAAAGAGTCTTCGTTTTGTGTCAAATCGAATGTTGGTGTATGCAAGACACTGCGTGATTCAACAGTTGGTTTTACGTCGAACGAAGTTTCTGGACCAAAGACATTTTCTAAACCAGACTGTTGTTCATTGTCCAAAGTCAAGTTATCATCTGAGCTGAAAATTTCTTCAGATGATTCTTCATTATGATTAATGTTTATGATTTTCAAATGATGATTTTTATCATATTCAATAACCATATTTTCCTCTGAAGCTGATGGAACTATTTGTGCAGAGGACTCATCATCTTCAAGAATATTTTCAACTGCATATTGATCTGTGTCCACATTATTGTTGTCACATTTCGAGGCGTTCTCTTCAGGCACATTGAATTTTAATTGCTGTAATTCAAGCTCTCCGTCTGGTAAAACAGATAAAAGATATGTTTTGTCTCCAGTGATATTATTTTCGAGGGAAGAATCTATATATTCTAGCAAAATGTTGTCATCTTGATTTTCATCGAATTGCAAATCTGCGCCATCTATAAAAAATAAAATTAACAATTTTTATAAATTTTAAATAATTTTAACAAAATTTCTTAAATAATCTTAATCTTACTAACAATCGTCACGGTAAACCATTGAATCGTCGTTGCTAGATGTACCTGGCTCATCAAAAGCGGGTTGGACATTGGATTTTCTGAAAATCAATTTAAATTATTAGAGAAAATGCAACATATACATAAAAAATTTCCAAAAATGTTATGTAAGAGATTTATTTAATAAATTATTTACATTTTTTATCAAATGAAACATAAATTAATATCTAATTTTTAAAACGGATTAAACATTCTTTGATTTTTTTAAAATTTTGAATACAAAATCTTTTCTTTCTAAAAAAAATTTGGAGTCTATTTCTCTCATGAGAGAACAAATTTTTTAATTGCTTTAAAGAATTTTCGTAAATTATTAACATTCAATATTTTTCTGTATATACATTCGATTTGATTTTACTTCCACAGTTGTTTACGCTTATCACATATAATTTACAAATCGTAATGATTATATACTAATAATTGTGGAAAATCAACATGAGTTACTATTATAGAAATAAGAAAAAACATGTGAACAAATTTTTGCAAAAATGAAAATATGCACCCATTTTAATGCAAAATAATTAAAGGTAATGCATTTTTATTGATATCAGAAATACATAGAAAGATTAAATTTTATAATAAAGAGTTTTAAAAAATGCATACGTTTAAAAATATATTTGCATAAATATAAATAATAAAAAATAAATATAAATAAATAAATAAAATAAATATTTATAATAAATATTTATAAGTTAATATAAATAAATAAATATTTATATTATTTATTATTTATTTTTATTATTTATTTATTTATATTTATTTATATTTATTTAAATATTTAATAAATATTTATACATACGCTTTTTACTGACAAATATACAGACCTTATTCTTTGTTTAATAAACGGCTTCAAAAAGCAGAGGTCATTATAGTACATCCAGTTAGTATTACTCTTCTTGTCGTGGTTATTGAATTTTGCACGAAATCCTGCCCACAGATTAACTGGATCTAAAAGTATGTTTTCATAAACATATAAGTGTAACAAGGACAGGGTCTATAATACTTACAGAAAAATTCAAAAAGCCTGTAAAATATAATTGCGTACTCCCAATTGAGGAATAAATTAATAATCTATATTTACCAACAATGTTTAGTCCATGTCTTGCAAGTAATTTAGAAATGTTGTTCCATAATCGTCTTCTAGCTTCTGCATCATAAATTTTTCGAAATTTGGGATCGTAAATCCATGGGTTATTTTTGATAACGAGAACGATCGCGCGCTGCCGCGCGCGCGTTTTTTCTCTTGCATTTTTATTCTTTAAATTACAGTCTTTTGTTTGTTAAGGTATCAATTTGAGTGACAGTTTCTGATAATAGGAATTTTTAAATATTATTCAATTTAATAAAATAATAGCCTATGTTGTGCGTAAAACAATTTTTTATACCTTTACAATTCTAGTTCTGTTTTTATCTGTTTCTAAATGTATCATTTCTAAAGTTTATGGTTTTGATAAAAAAAACAACACTTTTCTTTGCTTAAAGAAAAGCGTATATTTCAAGAATGGCACATTTTATAAAAAGTTTTGTACGATGAAGTTATAGAAAACCTTTTTATAATCAAAGTAATCTATTTGTTAATTAAATTTTGTAACATTTAAAATCTTCCATAGTAAATTTATATTTTAAAAAATAGTGATGAAAGAAAAACGTTACTAAATAAACAATTTTTAACTATTTTTCACTTAGCTAGCAAAAAAACATTTCTACTGTCAAAGAAAGCCATAAACAGAGGATATTAAATTAAAAATTTACTTTTGTTTCTTAAAATCGTTCCTACTTTTGCTATAAAAAAGAAATATAAGTGTGGTTTCTGTAAATATTATACAAAAAATGTAAGTACTCCTTCATTTCGAAGAAAATAATTTATTTCAATATATGCTTTTCTATAAGATTCATGGGATGCAAAATTTCGTTAATAATCTTGAGAAATATTATCTTTAAACTTTTTTCAAAGTTCATTTGGATGAACTGGTTGGCAGTACATTAAAATACGTACAAATAAGTGTCTTAATTATCTAAAGTTTGAACTATTATTTGAAATTAGGAAATTAAAACGTCTTTGACTAATTGATAAGAAAGAAACGTGTAAAGAAATCTTACGTGTGAATCTTATTACAAAAAAATGACGCAATTTACCAATAAGAAGCGTCGAAGAAAGTCTCACGCGTAAAGACAGCCATACTGAGACACACTCCTTTTAAAAAAAAAAAATATATAACGACTCAGACATTTTTATAGAAAAAATATTTACTTTTATTTCAATAATTCAGTGTAAACATAATTCTTGATTAGTAAATTAGGTCTTTGATTTCCTAAATATATAATTGATGATTCCCAAGATTTAACTCGTGAAAATGCAACATATACTTGCCCATGATTAAATACATTTTTACGAAGGTCTACACCAATCTTGTCAAAAGTTTGTCCTTGGCTTTTATTTATTGTCATTGCGAATGCTAATTTTATAGGAAATTGCCGTCGTTTGAAAGTAAGAGGATAAATATCCTCACAATACAGCGTAATACGATTTATAAATACAATATCTCCAACCTTATCACCTGTTAACATACGACAACGTAGCAGATTGTTTGATAGTTCTAATACCTGCATTCGCGTTCCATTACATAAACCTTCATTAATAACCGACAGATTGGCTCAGTCGGATAGATGCCTGGCGTTGGTGGTCGTTTAAGGACCAAGGGTATAAGTACCCTTGGTTCGCGCCCACTTGGCTTGGTATTTTTCCGGCACGTGAGACAATCTGAGCGGGAGGTTTGACGTCGAGGTATAATGATGTGCACCGTCGATTATTGTCCGGTACACACCATTAGAACTCGACTGTCGATAAACCGGTTGTACTCAGAGAGGTTTTCTACAGTTTCCCTCTTCTCTGGCGAGAAAACCCATTGACGGGTGGTCCAGGCGTAATGCGAGTACTCCTAATAAAGTCGGCTGTAGACGCAAAATTAGGTTAATATATAGAAAATTTCTAAAGTAGAATGGTTATGCTTAATCCAAAAAAAGTATTTCTCGGGGACTCTTGTAGAAGTGCGTAAGGCCAATAGGGCAGGAGTATAAACAATAAAAAAAAAAAAAAACCTTCATTAATACTAAGATTTCGAAGTAGCATGACAATACAATTGGCTCTTAATCGTAATTCATAAGGCAGGAAATTTGATGGATTTAAAGTATTCAAATACTCTGTTAAAATAGCATCATTTATACTTCCATTATCACAATTTTCGGTACTATCAACACTTGTATAAATTCGCTCACTTTTATTATCAAACAGTTCGAGTACCTTGTTGTTAATTTCATCAACATCAACATTTCGAGCAGACAATATTGCTACTTTTGCTAAATCATCGTATTTTTTATTGATAATTAATTCTCCAAATATTTTATGAATGATATCACCATTCTCTACACATTGCTCTGGTGCTAGTATATTATTATCATTTAAAGTACCATTTACAACTGATAATAAATATTCTGAAAATTCTATTTCACCAGGTAAAATTCTCATATTTTCTGTTAATGATATTACCTTAAAATGACTCCATAATGTGCTAGAGTTAATAGATAAATTAACTAATTCGCTTCTAGTAGCATTAACTTTAACAGGCAATAATTGTCTAAAATCGCCACCCAAAAGCATAGTTTTTCCACCAAATGGCATATCAACATTCATAAAATCGCGTAATGTTCTATCAATTAATTCCATAGCATATCTTGGCGCCATTGGAGCTTTTATCCCAAATAAAGACATCAACCTCTTTCAAAAATGTAGCTTCCTTAGATTGACTTTTAATATTTGATGTAGAATCATAGAACAATGGAACAGGCATCCCAAACGTTTTATGTACAGTTTTACCACGGGGAAGTTATATTGCGGCAATGCCTGTAAATGCCATAGTACAAACACATTTTCCTTTACTTCTTAACAAATGGTATAAAGTTGTATAAACAAAAGTTTTTCCGGATCCACCTAGTCCATCAATGTAATAACATGAAGAAGATGGTATTCTTTTATCTTGGATAACTACATTTAATACTTCATCAACAATATCCTTCTGTTTGGAATTCAGTTTCACATATTGCATTTCACCAATCTCTTTATGTTGTTGTAATGACATTTTGTTGTTCGTTTGATTTTCTGTTTCAATACTTATTTCATTTAACTGTATCATTTCAAAAAAAAATTGCGAATATTTGATCCTTCATGCAACAGAAAGTTAATTATATCATTATATGCTCTTTTATGAGCTTCATTAGATGGATAATTTTTCTGATAATCTTCAGACATAGCCTCTTTAAACTTTTCCCAAAGTTCGTTTGGATGAACTGGATGGCAATAAATTAAAATACGCACAAATAAACGTCTTAATTTTTGTGGCATCATCCATACTTCTCCTTCTGTCAAAGCACGTTCCCATTCTTCATCATCTTCAATAAGGCCTAATGCTAAACATGCACTACGAAAAGTGTCATGTACAATATTGTTGACAGTTCGCAGATGATCATAAGTTGTAGCGCCTTTAACTAATATTAAAAGTAATCTAAAATGAAACAGTTCTGATTGACTGGGCAAAATTGAATACATCCGTCCAATGACATTAAATGACCCTTTACGCTTCACCCATTTTAATGCATTTTCACCACGTTCTTTCTTAAAAACATAATAACATGGAATTTCTGCATATGTATATTGTCTAGCTTGTGGATCACGATTAATTAAATCGAAGTATTCTAATAACATAGTCCGTTTCTGTAAAGCTTCATTTATAGCATCATCATTTGCTTCTTCACTAATGGTTACAGTATGCCGATTAATTAAATGAACAGGTAATCAGAGAATAGAATGACTTTTACTTTGTAATGGTCTACCAAATATTCTATCACATGCTTCAACAGGACTAACATATCGAGTTTCAATAAAGTTTTTTATTTCATCATATTCTAAAGAACTTGTATTATTACTACTATCGGTAATTACTACAGCAGCAGCATCATGTCCCTTAAAAATATATTTATACAAATATTTTACGGATTTAATACTTGAAACTACTTCTACATTAATATGACAATTAAATAACTGAAGTAATGTAGGATTGTATGGAATAACGTATTGATTATCTGTAGTTCCTCCATTTAGGCGATCGTATTGTCCTGTATTAAGGCAGCGATACGTTGGGTATCCGTTTTCATCAATTATTGTCTCAGAACAGAATTGTTTTGGGAAACCTTTCAAACATTTACTATTATTATCTTTACACCAATTTCCACATGGGCCATGAATCATATTTTTCATAACGATGTCATGAAGTATAACATTTTCTGATTGACTTTGAATTTCTGCCGAAATATATTTGTCTACAATCTCGGGTGTTGTTATTTTATAATTTTGTTTCAAAGTCACTAATAAATGCATATGCGGCAATCCACGTTTTTGATATTCAATGACATACACATAAGCAATCACTTCGCCAAATAATTGTTCCTTTACAATAGTATTAATAAGTTTACACGGAGAGAAATTTGAACCGTTAAAGGCAGTGTCTAATTCAGAAGGTTAAAAGAGGGGGAAAGTTCACGGTAAATCTGAGCGATTTCACCGAGTTTTTCCATTCACGAATCGCAAGTGGCAGTGACAGTAACCGTCAGAGAGCGCTACATCTTGTAGAAAATTATGATGAGTTTCCATTCATCGCCTAAGACTCTGATCACACCGTGATTTTACGTTCAACCTTCTCTCCGTGTATCTTTTTTTATGGTAAAAACACGCGATACAATATCTGGTCTGTCAAAGGCAGTTTGGTTAGGTAATAAATTTTCCTTAATTTCACGCCAGTTTGGATTACACGTCATCGTAATAAAAAGATCAGGTTTACCAAATTTTCTTACAATAGCCATTGCATCTTGGTAATGCTGTAACATATTTCTCGGAGAACCTGTGAAAGATGATGGAAGTATTACAATTTTCCCAACTTCATTGTTCGAATCATCAGCTCTTCTTTGTAAATGATCAATTAGACCTTCGTAAGTATCTGCACGAAGTTTCTTTTGATTATTTCGACAGAAATTTGTCCTACCTTTTTAATTTTCACATAACTGTCGACAATCCATTGCTGAAATAATCTACCACCCTTTAAAAATACATTGTTGTCCCTAGAAGCCATTCTATGCCTGATGTATGCAGCTCTTGATACACGTTTATTTGTATTAGCGCAGGTCAGATTTTTGTCCCAACCTCTTGTTCCATGTGGATAAAATAAAGGATATATCCATGGCTCAACATTGGGATTCATAGAACTTATATATTGTAAACTTTTTGTATTCTTATTATATACGGTAACATATGATTCTGGAATATCACCATCAGCAGTTGTAGTAAAAATTGCTGCAACTTCATTGACACTTTGTAAATTATAACGTCTACTATCCATCCCAGGCTTTAATGAAAATAATAATTGCATTTCAGGCTAAATTTCTGCATTATTTTCAGTCATTGTTTTTTTAATTTTTTCATGCATCATACGGTAGGACTGTGCAAATAGGTTACAATCCCGAAGGGCTGTTTCAATTCCATCAACAATATCTCGGTTTAATTGAACATTATTCTTACAACAAATTTCGGAAGCTTCGTTTTGATCAACAATAAATAACTGTCCAAATAAAGGAGTATCGTTCCTTTCTGCATACAAAGATGTATTCATTTGATAATAAACCTGACCATGTATTTTGAAACAATATGGTCCTGGTCGTCTATTGTTAAAATTAACTAAGTTAGCGTTGAAAGAAGCAAAACCAAATGAATTATTGTAAGGTCGTATATTATGAAGAAAATGCCCAGATAATTCGTGGGTGCCATCAAATAAATTTTGTAATATGAGTGGAGGAGCAGGTAGATCTTCAAGAATGACTTCGCCATGTTTACAACAATCATGAAATGAATTTTTTTTATTAGATACTCTTTCTGCTTGGAAATGTTTAGCATTACAATGCTCACATGAAATTTTCATCGCACCAGCAAAATGTTCTTCTATATGCGAGCCTGAAATACTGTCAGAGAAATTTTGATTCTGTGCAAAATCCCGTTTTTTTGGCTATGAGTTTTTTGATAAGCTACATTTTTTTGACGACCGGAAATATTAGTATTTGCTAAATTTGCTGTAACAGTTACATTATCTTTTGCCAAAGATGTAGTAACAGTTGTAGAGGATTTTTCTGAATTTATATTTGATTTTGACACTGTAATAATACTGTCCTTTGTTTGAAGTGATTGAGGGTTAAGAATTCTATTATTCTCTTGTTTTTTTTGTCGAAACTTTCTTTGATAAGCAGCTTTCTTTTGACGTTTCATGACTTGATGTTCTTCTTCCTCTAAAGAACGTATTATTGATCTTTTTTTACTTGATTTTCATTTTTTAAATTAGTATATTTTGTAACATTTCTTGAATCATTACAATCATCATTAGTTTTTGATTTTATAAATAATTCACTGTTAACTTTATGTTCACAAAGTTTTACATAAGAATGATCACGTGTAATGTTCATTTCATTACAATAACCCATCTCTATATGTGACTTTGAAATAATATCAGACTGATTTTGTTTTTGAACAGAAGTATGTTTATTTTGTCGAGAGGTGCGCTTGTAAGCAACATTTCTGTCACGAATTGACGTTTTAACTTTAGAAGTAGAAATATTTTCTTCTGCTGATGATAAAGCTGTAGATGTGCTTTGGGGCCTCGTATTTAAAGTTTGCTCTGCACTAATGAATTCATTAGAATCCAATGATTCAGAGCGAACAATTTTATTATTTTCTCGCTTTTTTTGTCGATATTTTTTTTGATAAGCAGCTTTTTTTGACGTTTTATGATTTTATATTTTTCCTCTTCTTCAGGAAAATGAACCATAGCTCTTTTTTCTCCTTGCTTCTCAGTTATTATTAATTTTGTATCTTTCATTCCATTGCTTGAATCAATAGAAATATTATTAACATCATTTGCTGGAATTAAAGGCAAATCTTCTAAACAACTATCAACAAAATTTTTTTTACAAACATTGCTGGTTGAATTCAACGATGATAAATTATTGTCAACAATTTTATTTTCTTCATTTTGGAAACTTTTTTCTCTAGCTCGATTCCTAAGAAGACACTCCCAATTACATTCAACAGTCATAGTTCTAATATTAGTCGACCTTACTGACGGAAATTTACTTAAACGATTGTTTTTGAACATTAACATTAAATGATTTCTCATGTTATAATAATAGTAATTGACAGAGTGGGGCATAATATTAAAAAATATCGATGTTGCGAATGCTATTGCATATATTCCACAAGCAAGATTATTGTTTGGTTGTTGATCAACAGTTGTGAAAACTACTGGAGGTTTAAAAGGATATAATCTACTTAAATATTTCCTTTGATCTTCATTTAAACATCCTTCATTAAGACTATCATAAATATAAAGTCTCATTTCATCATAATAAGTGCAAATCCAATGACCTTTCTTGATAGGTCCACAAAAAAGTATTTGAATATGCTTTTTACCTTTTTCAATCGGACTAATAAATTCAAGCGTATAAAAATACAAAGTGCTTTGCATGCTAAAAGCAGAATTTGATTCCCTTCTCAATAATTTTTCGAATTCATCAATATGAGTATCATTTAACATTCCTCCTTCAGTAAGTATAATATTAAAATCTGTAACACTTAAATTAACAGTTCCTTCTTTGTTCGACATGATTTCTTTCAATTTATTGAAAAGATATCGCTTCTAAAAAATAGTTTTTCATAAAATTAATTAATTCAGAACACATGTAAATAATGTTACTATTGTCACATTTAACAGTAACTGGAATTTTTATCTTATCCTTTCTTATTAAAGATTATTAAGAATGTAAAGAATGTATCTTCATCTATTAATATTATTAATATTATTAAATATAAGTATATTTTTGGTAAATTTTTCTGTTTATTATCTGTTAATCTAGTATCTGTTAATAGAGTATCTGTTAATCTAGTACCTCTTGACTAAATCTCTGTTTATCAAGTATCTGGTATCTCGTAATCACATGTTATTTTTGGTACATCTTTAATATTCATAAAGTTTTTTCCAAAATAATAACTAACTACCAAAATGTTAAAAAACAAAATGTTAAAAAATCAATAATTAAGATTTAAAAAAACAAATATTAATCAATATTAAATAATAATTATTACCACTATAATATAATTATGTACAAACATCAGAATTTAAAAAATCAATATTCTACATTTAGAAATCAAAATAACAGGCAAATGTTCTTTATTCTTTTAAACTTTAACTTTAATTAATTTAATGTATCCTTTAAACTTTAACTTTAAAACTTTAACTTTAATTAAATTAATGTATTTAACTTTAACCTTTAACTTTAATTAATAAAATTAATTAAATCCTTTAAATTAATAAATCAAATAATTCACACATTATATTTACAAACTCTTCCTAATAAATATATACCTATACAAATAATATTAACAAAAAATTTAATTTGTATTTACATGTATTTTAATTTTAATACTTACGTACGTAACGTATGCAATGTACTTTAACTTTTTTCAAATGTACAAAAAAACAAAACCACAAAATTCACAATCAACACTTTCAGAAAAAAATCACTTAGCAAATAACAGCCAATACTTCTTATCGAAACGATACACTTGTCACACTTTGCAAATGGCTGACAGTTGCTGACACTTGTAATGTTTTGTAATTTTTCATACCAACCAAAAAAAACTATGCGTTTCACACTGAGGTGAGGTTACGTAGCGAACAAACAATTGTTTGGAAAAAAAGATGCGCGCGCAACAATTTTGAAGCGTCTAAAATGAATCATAAAATTAAATATATTTTATTATTAAAAAACTTTTCATTTATTACAAACCAAATCATAAATAAAAATTATTTTTATCTTAAACTACTTTTGGTTAACTTTTAGTTAATAAATAAATTTTAATTAATTTATTTTAATTTTAAAAGAGAGAAAAACGAAAATTTAAAAGTGTGAGGTCACCATCATTATAAAATTCAGCCAATGAGGAACACTCATTATAAAATCAGCCAAAAATCAGCCAATGAGAAGAAAGTTCTACACTTGAAGTTAGCTGCTTTGACATCAGTAAGTAATGTCGTCTCGATTGCGTCCTTATAGCCTTATTCATGCTGATTCTACACTTATTTACTTCCGGAACAACTAGCATGAGATGGACAAAGATAGCGACAGTCTCTGCCTTTGTCTATCTCATGCAATTCGTTTTGGAAAGTCGGAGCGACTCAGTAAGTGTAGAATCAGCATGAGTTCCATTGCGCATTGTGCGCAATCCGAATTCAGCTTGCGGAAATGAACGCAGTTCCTTCTAACTTTCACAAATAAACGGTCTGACTGAATTTAATTATCCTCGAAGAAGAAAACGTTGCACGATCAAAATCAATAAAAAATGCAAGTTGACGCTGAGGAAAACTTATTTAATGAAGTTTTAATTCAATTGGTCGCCGAAAAACCTTTTTTACACAATAAGACATATCGGACTTATCAAGATAATTGCAAGAGACGAGATGCTTGGCATGAGATTGCTACAAATGTTTATCTAGCTACTAATATTGAAACATCAGGTAAGTATAAATATTCATAAATTTTAATTACTTTCACTAATTAAAATTATTAAGGAAACTCAATTAAAAAAAATTGAATTTGCGGTTTTTAAATTTTTTTTAATACTTCGTCGCGATAATTTAATTATTTTCATAAATAATAAAATTCTTTGAAGGTATTCAATTATTCTCAAATTTTTTTCAAGAATTCAATGATTTTCAATACATTAATTTTAAAATTAAAAGTATTGAAATTTAAAATAAATTGCCCTTTTGTTTAGCTGAAAAAGTTCAAAACAAATGGGAGAAGCTAAGGACATTATATGATAAGGAAGCGGCCATTAGAAATTCTTACACCCCGTCAGGTTCAGCCGCTCCAGAAGAAACAGGTCTACGTTTCGAGTATTTTGAAGCTATGAAGTATTTAAATAAATCTCCAAAGAGTAGCGTGTAAGTTATGATTCTTGTTCTTTTTTTGTGATGAATTATTCAAAAATCAAAATTTTATATTTCGCTGATTAATTGA
This sequence comes from Leptopilina heterotoma, assembly GCF_015476425.1. NCBI lineage: Eukaryota > Metazoa > Arthropoda > Insecta > Hymenoptera > Figitidae > Leptopilina > Leptopilina heterotoma. Next base: position 616,092 of record NW_025111017.1, read on the forward strand.
AAATTTTCCTTTTTTTATTTGATCAACTACAAATTTAAAATGTGAAATTTTACAATTTTGAATTAAGAAAATGTATTTGAATAAAATCATCAGATAAAAATAATTCCTAGCAAATTTAAAAACTTACAATTTGAAAAAATAATTAAATTTTTTTGTATAGAAATTAGAAGTTTAAATTAAAATTTACAATCAAAAACAGAAAAAAAAAAATATAAAAATCACAAATCTAAAAAATATTTATTGAAAGATAAAAGTTGTTAAAAAATAACTTTTGCTATTTTCCATCAATTAAACAATATCAAATAAATTAATTTTAATAATTTTAACTGTATGCAGAAGTCAATGGTCGATGACTTTTACAAAAACAAAAAGTTATTAATTATATTCAAATATAATGACACTAAAGTGGGAAGAGAGTTGACAACGGAAATAGTAAATAGAATTGTCAAATAATTTAATAAAATAAACCTTTAAATAAAGAAAATAACATGAAAAATTTTTACACTATTAATTTTGTAAAAATATTTGACACTTTTCCATTATTAGTCATCGACTCTCTTTTCTTTTCAGTATTATTATATTTGTATTTAATTAATAAGTCTTTGTTTTCCCAAAAGTCATCGACCTTTATTTTCTGTAAACAGAAGATTTTGATTTTTTCTGTAAACAGCTAAGATTATTTATATAATTAGTTGATTTGTAATAGATGGAATGATCGCAAGCTACCTTTTCTGAACTATTTTTATCTTTAGTAAAAATTTAAAAAAAAAAAAATTTTCTTTTTGTTTATAATTGTTAATAAAGAACTGTTAAATGTGAAATTTTTTTTTGTCTTGAATTACCTTGGAAGATTGATAATTTCTTTTTAAAATATTACATTTTTTTTTAGTTCATTTAGCTCGTATAGAAAGCCTAAAAATCATATAAGTGCCAAGGTTAATGAAACTGATGATGCATCAATGTCAAATGAGACTCTCGAAATAGTGGAAGGTTAGTAACAGACTTGTAGTATTTGAAAAACAATATTCTTGCACTAATAGGTTCTCTGTTTATTTTTCAGATCTTGAAAACGATGAGTCTGAAGTGGTGGAACTTAGTGATGTTGATGTAAATGCAACAGATTTATCGGTGGAAAAAATTGCTCGTAAGAAAGAAGCTGATAATGACTTTTACGAAGTCATTGAGAGAAGTTTCATTAAAGTTCCCGAGAATAAGCAAAGAGAATGTTTCTTTGCAGTAAAACGGTTAATAAGAAATGTTAAAGAGCAACGTCCAAAAAATTAATATTTCAGCATTTTGATTTTGAATGTGTTCAATAATTTGTAGTTTACAAACTTTAAATAAGTTTCTATTGTTAAAAAAATGTAAAATTTAGTTCTAAAAAAAATTACAGGTAAATAAAGAAAAAGATATTGTTCTCTTTTCAACAATTTTAGTTGTTCCTAAGTATTTTTAATTTTATAATTGAATTTTGTAAGACCAAATTTTTTTGCCTAAGTTCAAAAATATTATTTAATTGAATTTTTTGACATTGGAATTTTTATTTACGTTAATTTTTATTTTAAAAAATTTTTTATTACTGTCGTAAGTTTATAAAAAAATATGTTTTAATTTTTTTTCACATTGTAAACACAAAACTTTTTGGTTTTCTATATTGTGAAACTCAATTATTAATTACGCATTGCACCAGCATTAGAATTAAGATATCTCGTTAATAATTGAAGCTGATCCATCGCATTTCTTGGAATCCTCTCGTGTTCTGCGTTCTCATCCTCCTCTTCTTCATTCATTGCACGGTCATCTAAATTTAAAAAAATTTAGTCAAAATTTAAAAAACCAGATGATTTTTTATCATTTATTAAAAATTGAAAGATATTCAATAACTTTTAAAGAAATTGCCTTCAATATTTTATATTTCTCACTTATTCGAATGGTATGTAAAAAACTATATACCCAAAATTATTTACTTAAAATTTACAGTTACAGAAAATAAATTGTACATTTTCTAGCAGTTTACACAGAAAAAATTTCGCTTCTGCAATACAAGAATTCACATTGAAATTTTATTGTATAAATAATTCTATGAATTATACAATTAATATTACCTGCATTACGCCTAAATACAGGAATATCTATCCTCTCTCCTCTTTGTAGCTTCCTCGTTATTACAAAGTTATGGAGGCAAACAGTTGCCAATACAACTTTAATTGAAGTTTCCAGATGATATTTCAATGGCTGCTTTAAAATTTGCCACATAGCCGTTAGAATGCCGAAAGCAGCCTCAATTGTATGACGAGCCCTTGCTAATCTGAAAATAAATATATTTAAAGTCAATTTTTTTCACTCTTTCTTCTCACTATAAGTTACAATTTTACGTTGTTGGCAATATTATAATGTTAACAAAATATACCTGTAATTATAATGCTTTTGTGTATTAGTGAGTGGTCTACGACAAGCGAATGGAATCATTAAAAAAGTTTGTAAGGTGAATATTTCATCACCTACAAAAAAGTAAGGCATCCTTATGTTTGAGCGAGGCAGTTTTGAGCTTGGAGGTATATTCAACTCTTGGTTTCTTAAGGCATCGAAAAAATCAGTATTTCGAAAAGACGCTAGGTCACTTTGAGAACCTGAATTGCAATTAAATTTAGTTATATAATTTTAAATTCACTAAATAAAACATTCATGTTAAATTTTAATTCATTTTTGAGATAGTTTTTCTTGATTTTATTGATTGATTCAAAAGAGGACTTTCAATTAAAGAATTTCAGATAATAATTTTTTTTTCTGCTCAAAAATATTTCTTACTACCATAAAACTTATAAAATATTTTTTAAAATAATATACAAAAGGGAAAAAGAGGTATAGCAATTTTTACAGCAAATCTCAACCGATAATATTATTTTACGAAAATTTTAAATTTACTTTTTTCGAGAAAACACATTTTTGAAAGTGGAGAGACACTTTTCTTTAATATTCTATCAGGGTTGCCACGCAACCTGGAAACCTGGAAAACCGGAAAATGTCAGGGAATTTTTATAAACCTTGAAAAAACCTGGAAAAGTCAGGGAATTTTGATTGGAATCCTGGAAAATTATTGTTTTCTAAAGTTATTGCGCTTATTATTGAAATCTAATTTTTCTTTAATTCAATTTTCTGAATTCAATTTTAAAAGATTTGCCTTTACAATTTACCTTCGCAATAATTCAATTATTTTTATAAATAATCAAAAAATTTATAGATTTACAATTATTTTCATAAATAATAAAACTCATCGCAAAATTTTAATTATTTTTAATACAATTTTAATGGAATTTCTCGAAAAATGTATAATTATTCTTAAAAATTTTATTCAAATTCATCAAAGAAATTCTATTATTTTCAAAAGTAATAAAATTCTTCGCAGAAATTCAATTATGGTCAAAAGTTTAAATAAATTTATCGTCAAAATTTTAATTATCTTTATAAATATTAAAATTTTTCTCCAAAATTCAATTATTTTCAAAAATTTTAATGAAATTCTTTTTAACAAATTAAATTTTTATTCAAAAATTCTCCTCCAGTCAATGATTTTCAATATCTACTATTTTAATCAAATTTTCCAAATGAAATGAATTATTTTAAACATTTTTTATAAATTTCTTCGCAATAAATCTATTATTTTCAAAAATATTCAATTTATGTTTACAGAGATTCAATTATTTTTATAAATATGTAATACAATTTTTTACTTTGATTCAATTATTATTTTCATAGATAATAAAACTCATTGCAGAATTTCAATTATTTTTGATACAATTTTAATCAAATTCCTCGAAAAATGTGATTATTCTTAAAATTTTATTAAAATTCGTCGAAAGAATTCAATTACTTAAAAATTTGTTAATAACATTCTTTATGAGAATTCAATTTTGAGAAACATTAAATTATTCAATAAATTATTTATTTTTGTATAAAAAATAATTAGGTATTTAAAAAGAAATATTATTAAAAAATTCGTCTTAAGAATTCAATTATTTTCAAAAATTATAAAATTCTTAGCAGAAATTCAATTATTGTCAAAAGTTTAAAAAAAAGTTATAGTCAAAATTTCAATTATTTTTATAAATATTAAAATTTTTCTCTAAAATTCAATTATTTTCAAAAATTTTAATAAAATTCTTGGCAATATTTCAATTATTTAAAAAAATTTTAATAAAATTCTTGACAAATTTCAATTATATTCAAAAACTTTTTTCAATTCAATGAAATTTGTTTACAGAGATTAAATTATTTTTAATACATTTTTAATCTAATTTCTCGAAAAATGAAATTATTCTTAAAAATTTTATTGAAATTCGTCAAAAGAATTTTAATTACCTATTTAAAAATTTGTTGATATAAAATTCTTTAAATGAGAGTTGAATTTTAAAAAACATTGAATTATTCAATAAATTTTTTTTTGTATTTCAATAATTGAATTGTCGTAGAATTTTCTAATAATAATTGATTCAAATTTGAATTTCAGTTAAAACTTTAAATAATAATTGAGTTTTGAAAAGTAGGTCTCAAATTATAATCTTTGAATGTTTGAATTTTTCATACTTTTAACTTAAAATTGTGTAGATTTAATTTTTTTTGTAAAAGTTGAATTGAATATTTTTGAAGTTATTTGAAGTTTTTATTTTCTAATATTTATTTGATTGAAGAATTTCCGAGTACCTGAACAATCGATGAAATTTCGTAAAATTGAATTGTAAACAAAAGGATTTGAAAATGTTGAAAGAAATTTTTCAGAAATTATTAATAATAATTAATTTACACTTTATAAAGAAGAATTTTAGTTAAAAATTGTGGAAAAGAATAATTGAATTAAAATAATGAAAGTAATTTTGAATAAGTTACAGTAACAATATTCTTGTAATAATAATAGGTATAAAATGATGATTTTATCAGTCCAACATTTTTAATTATTATAAAACATGAAGATATCGATATGTTCATGTTTTATAACAATTTTTTATAAGATGTTTAATTTCAAAAAGGTTAGAATTAAAAATTAGGTAAAATATAAATGTAGTTTTAAAAACCTGGAAAAATTCCGTTTTTTAACCTGGAAAACCTGGAAAAGTCAGGGAATTTGAAATGAGCAAAAGCGTGGCAACCCTGTCTATATACTGGAAACGCAATGTGGATGAACAATGTAGAAAGAACAATATGGTTTAAAAAAATATGTGTACTTTCTGTACATATCCTTAAGATGTGAACATAAAACTTTTGTATTGAAAAAAGCGCTTACCACAATCACCAGCTTCAACCCATGTAAAACGACATTCTGCGTCGCAAATAGCGAGAAGTTTTATGCTGAAAAACTTTTTATAATTAAAGAATAAAGACCCAGAATGTGGTGGACATTTTATTGCTACCTCCTTCCCATCTAACGCTCCGATGCAATGTGGTAAATCCCATTTAGATCGATATCCGGCAGCAATTATTTTCCATTCTCTCGATGTTCTATTTCTTAAGTAAAATGGTGACAGTTCTTCCCAAATAACTGAACAAACTTCTTCTATCATATGATAGATTGTTGACCGTCCTACTCTACATAAATTCTGAGTAGTTCTGATACTGTCACCATTTGCAAGTACACTACAGAAAGTAAAAAAACATGAATAAATACTATTAATAAAATTTGACTTAATATAATTCATTTTCATAATCTTCATTACAGACTTCGCTCTCAATAATTAATTTCAAAAATAGTACCAAAAAGTAGCTTTCAAACTAAAAAAAATAGTAAAAAAGTAACTATCTCAAAATTTAACTTGACAACCAAAAGAAACTCGTTTCAGAAACTTTGCAAAACTGACAAAAATTCCATTCTATATTTTATTTTCCTCACATTTTTCTGATTTTCACCAAATTTCTTCAATTAAATTCTGTTTGAGAATTTTATGAAAGTAGCAGATATTGAAAATAATTGAATTGTGAAAAGTTTTTAAAAATAATTAAATTTTACAAAAAATTCTATTAACATTTTTGAGAGTAATTGACTATCTATATGTCATTTTATTAAAATTATTTGAAAATAATTAAATTCCTCAAAAGCATTTTATTATTTATAAAAATAATTGAATACTTTCTCACAATTTTCTTGGAATATTTTTTAAAAATTGAATTTCCAAGAAAAAATTTATTAGTTTTAAAAATAATTGAATTCTTGTGATGAATATTTTTATTCATGAAAACAATTGAATTTTGTAAATAATTTTATTGAAAGTCCTCAAAATGATTGAATTTTTAGGAATAATTTTGGTGTTTATAGAAGTAATGGAATTCTTGGGAAGAATTTTAATAAAATCTAAAAGAGTAATTGAGCTACTTCAAATAAATTTAATAAAAATTGTATTTAAAATAATTGATTTCTTTGAAATAATAAAATAAGTTCGAAATATAATAAATATTATGAAAATTTTATTTTAAATAATTGAATTATTGAGGAAATTTTATTATTTATAAAAATAATGAAATTTTGAATGAATTTTATCATTTATTTTTGAACAACTAAATTCTTTTGCGAAATTCATGAAAATAATTGAATCGTTTTAAAGAATTTGATTATAATTTTTGATAATAGAATTACCGAATTGAAACTAGTGGAAATTCTTAAAAAACAAATAGTAATTTTTTGTTGCTACAATCTATAAAAAGTACCCAAATAGTATCATAACGTAAAAAAGTAGTAAACATTAGGTTTTAGTAGATGAGTGTCATTATTTGACACTTATTGATTTTTTATTGACACATTATTTGATTATTTCATTATTTCACCTGCCATTATTTCAATGAATGTGTATATAATACATTTATACATATACTTACTTTAATACTAAACAAAGCCTTAGTCTTGGCGGCAAGGGTTCTCTGAAACTTGCCTTTTTCAATCGAGGGCCAATTAAACAATAGAGTGCCTCGAAATCATCTGGCATCATCCTGGTCATGTGATAAAAGTCTTCATGATTAAAATTCATATAATAGAGGAATAAAGTTTGATAAACACCAAATAAATTTCTCATGGCAGTTGTTATGTGAAATTTAACCCACCAACGTCTTAAAACGGATGAATCATCTTCATTTAACCGTAAAAATAGTTGCATCACATGCATCCATTGCGCGATAACATTAATAATAGTGACAAAAACATTCATTGTTTTTTTTATAAAATTCAAAATCAACAATTACATACGTATATCACGTTGATAGTTGACAGCCTGAAATAATAAAAAACATACATTTTCAAAAAAAAGATGGATTTGAACAGGAATTAATCAAAATTAAAAATGCAACTGATTAAAATTAAGAAAAAAGACCTTTAAAATGACTTATAATTATGAAAAATAATTGCTGCATAAACATAACCTTCTTTGCAAAATGAACACGTTTTCATCATGTGCATTAATTGTAAAATATTAAAAGCTGTAAATTACTAAGTCCAATAGTTACTTACGTTTAAAGACGTCTAACAATGTATAATGTAAACAATTTCTTTTTACACAATTAACTTTTTTAAGACACACATATAAACTAACCGGATAAAGAGGAACGTGGAACGGACGCGTTTGTTTGCTTCGTTATGTTGGCATCTACCTAAGTATCAATCTAATGATAGATAGGTCTTAAGTAGTTTCAATCTCCTTAACCTTTTTCTATTGTGGACTCAACCTGATAGTCGATTTTGCCGCAAAAAGTTGGTACTATAGAGACGACCCGAACTCTACATTCACATTTATTCCAGAAAATTGTACAGATCGTGTAACAGTTTGCAATGGGTTACAGATATTAAGTGACGAACAGTCCGAAATTTTAAAAAAGTTTCTCGATGAAAGGATACCGCCGCAACCGGATAAACTACCAATTACACCAATGGCTGAACATGATATTGACATCGGCGACCATCCACCAATTCGAGAAAAGGCTTATGCGATGACACCAATAAAACTAGAAGCATTGTGGAAAGAAACAGATGAATGGTTAAGACAAGACATCATAGAGTCTTCACAAGCAGATTGGGCGAGCCCTCCAGTATTGACAAAAAAGGCAGATGGGAAATGGCGACCTTGCATAGACTACCGTAAAGTAAACTCCTGTACAAAAAAAGATGCATATCCAATTTCAAACATGATCGGGATTTTAGATCAGTTAAAGCAATGTAATTTCATCACAACTTTGGACCTAACATCAGCATACCTCCATGTTCCACTGACAGAAAGAGCTAAGCCGATAACTGCATTTATTGTACCAGGCAGAGGCTTATTTCAATTCAAAAGGATGTCCTTCGGTCTAAGCAACGCACCAGCCACATTCCAGAGGCTCATGGACCGTGTTATTGGTCCAGCATTGTTCTCTCACGTGTTTTGTTATTTGGATGACTTCGTAGTCGTAACAGAGACTTTCGAGAAGCATTTGCATTGGCTTGACAAGGTCCTTGCAAACATCAAAAAGGCCAACATGGTAATCAACAGAAACAAGAGTCATTTCTGCTGTGCTGAACTACGATATCTTGGATTCCGAGTCAATTACGAAGGATTACAAACTGACCCTGAGAAAACTTCGGCGGTCCTGGAATACCCACAACCACGAACAGTGAAGCAACTACACCGTTTCCTTGAAATGGCATCTTGGTACAGAAGGTTTATTCCTAAATACGCAACAAAAGCCGCTCCACTGTACAAATTGGTCAAGAAAAATCAACCCTGGGAATGGAAATCTTGGAATGGCATCTTGGTACAGAAGGTTTATTCCTGAATACGCAACAAAAGCCGCTCCACTGTACAAATTGGTCAAGAAAAATCAACCCTGGGAATGGAAAGAAGATCAGGAGAGCGCCTTCAACACATTAAAATCACTGTTGACAACCACTCCTACATTAGCATGTCCTAACTTCAAACTACCATTCACCTTACAAACCGACGCCAGTTCTGTCGGATTAGAAGCAGTGTTGACCCAAAATATTGAAGGTCAAGAGCGAGTGATTGCTTACGCTAGTCGCGCCCTTTCAAATGCCGAGAAGAACTACACGGTTACAGAACTGGAATGTTTAGCCGTAGTTTGGTCCGTTAAAAAGTTCCGTTGTTAATTAGAAGGCTACTCATTTACAGTAATAACGGATCACAGTAGTTTACGCTGGTTACACAATTTGAGAAACCCAACTGGTCGACTCGCAAGATGGCCTCTAGAACTCATGGAATATGACCTGATGATCATCCACCGGAAAGGAGCACTTCACCACGTTCCAGACGCTTTATCGCGCATACCTGAACAAATGTCGGATCAGGTTAACCAAATTGAAGTGATAGAAGACCGATGGTACTTGAAGCGTCTACAGGAAGTCGATCAACATCCTGACAGGTTTCCAAACTGGAAAATCGATGATAATCGACTTTACAACCACAAACCAGCAGATTTTCCAGAAACCGAAGTTACAGACCTAAACGCCTGAAAGTTAGTACTCTACAGGGAACGTCGCCTAAAAGCCCTACAGGAAAACCACTCAACTCCACAATCAGGACACCTTGGTGTAGAAAAGACTCATCGCAGAATCGCCACACAGTACTATTGGCCAAGTATGTTCAAGGATGTAGTTTCTTTTGTCCGACACTGTGAAATTTGTCAACGCACCAAAGTCGAACAAATCCGTCCTGCTGGTTTTATGGGAAAAAAGACTGTTGAGGAGCCTTGGACAATAGTAGCTACAGACATTATGGGACCTTTAACTCCGAGCTATAGGGGTAACTTGTACATCCTCATCATTCAAGATTTGTATACTAAATGGATAGAGATACAGCCCTTAAGAAAAGCTACAGGTTTAACAATATCGACAGCGCTACAGGATTTAGTCATAAACCGTTTTGGATCACCGAAAGTTTTGCTTACAGATAACAGTACCGAATTCATTAACAATAGCATGAAAGCCCTAGCGACAAAAATAGGACGCGAACCTACAGCCGCGATATCCCTACGCCGAGAATTAGAAAGAGATATGGACATTGTCCATCAATCTTCTTTAGTTTGGTCAAAACGGATGCAACAGTTGAACGAATTGCGTAATAGTATAGTCCACGCTCTAGACAGTGCTTTCCAGAAACAATCACACTACTACAATCGCAAGCGACGCGATCAGCGATATGAAATCGGCGACTTAGTATGGAAAAAACAACGCGTATTATCGTCCGCAGACAGACATTTTATGGCAAAATTAGCAGATGCGTTTCACGGTCCATTTATTGTTACCAAACGCATATCAAATGTAGTTTATGTTCTAGAGGACCTACAAGGGCAATCAATGGGAAAGTTTTCAGTACAAGGCCTAAAACCTTACCACGCACCACTCCAAGATGATCCAGATTAACCTAAAGTAATAAAGTAGTTACAGTACTTAACAAAGATCGTTACAGAATTTAAAATGTCTTACATAATTAATGTTACAGTATTCCTTACGACTCAGTACGTTCAACATCGAGTTTCAACGTTTGTCTTTGTATTTGTCTATATTTGTATTTCTTGTGTTTCTGTACACCGACTCCGAATGTTGTATTTTGGTATAATATTCATGTCCAGAATAAGTTACAGTATAATCTAGTGTTCCAGTATTTTCAATAAAGTTAGTTTTTCAATAAATGATACAGTGAAATCGTCTTGTTACCGTCCAGGTGGTGGATATTTTATCCTTATTCGATTATTACAATAAAAGAATGTTACAGAATCGATGGAGTATCCTTCGCCTGACACCACGTGTCCAGTAGACGAAATGGAGATCCTTCAGATCTGCGACTCGGAGGGTGACCAATCAATGGTGGGTAGTCTCGCTGACTACCTGCTAGAAGACGAGGAGGGCGAAGAGCATCGACCATCCTCACCAAACTCATCCATTTCCAGCATCGAGATATTCGAGGATGCGGACATGGGAAGAGAAATGGAGAATGGGGACTGGGAAATGGAGGAAGAACCCCCAAACGCTGATGAACCACCTGCAGACCAACCCGAGGAGATTCTACAAGTCCCAACTCCACCCCCATGGAACCCACCGGAGCCCGATGAGGAAGGCCCAGGTGAAATCCCAGGTCCACCACAGGACGTGGAGGTGAGGCTAGAGGAGGATCCATTCTGGGATCAATCAGACCGTTCCTGCCCGCCCTAGCATGGTTTGAACATTACAGGCCAGGACTGTTTCAATCGCTACAGGAGATGGTACTGCGGTGCAGTCATCGGGATAACGAGGAGTGTCCAATCCGATGGATTACAAACCTAGCAGGAAGGACAGCTCTCCCGAGCGAAGTGCAGGATTGGCCACTGTCAGCTCCGGAAAAAATTGACCAGGCGAGCCAAACGGGGCCTATAATGAAGGAGAAGGGAACCCAGACAACAGAGCCCATACCACCCATGCCGGTGAAACCTACTCCCGGACCTTCCCATGAAAGGATGGATCTGGACGAGGTTTCCTCGGACTCAGACACGGGTCCATTTGACCCTTTTAAGAAACCTCGTCAACCCGCCGAAAAACCTGATTGGTGGACCGAAGTTCCAGGCCCATCCCGAGAACCAGCTCCAAGCCGAGCACGAAGCCCGGATCCAGTTCCAGGCCCATCCCGAGAACCAGCTCCAAGCCGAGCACGAAGCCCAGAACCAGTTCCAGGCCCATTCCGAGAACCAGCTTCAAACCGAGAACGAGGCCCAGAACCAACTATAGGCCAAGCACCAGGTCCACCACCAGTCCAAGCACCGGTTCCAGCCTCTCGACGCCTCTGTTGGAATTGCCAGAGACCAGGGCACAACTTCAGCGTGTGCCCCGAACCAAGGACCGTCTTCTGCCAGATGTGTGACCGACGAGGGTACACCGCCAGAACCTGCCCGAAATGCGGCAAACGATGGGCGTCAATGGGACCGTATGTTCCGAAATACGGGAGGAACATCCCAAGGGACCACCAACACCCATACAGACGACACCGTTGAGGCCAGTGTCAGATTTATTATATAAGAATAATTTTTCACTAATTTTTCACTCATTCTCACTCATTGTTCACCCACTTTAACTAATTTATATTCACTCATGATAATTCACTTATTATTCACTCGAATTGTTCACTTATAATCCACCTATTCACTCACAATTCACTTGAATTTTTCACTTATTTTTCATATTCACCGTATATTCACTATGTTACTTAATTTTGACGGGGGGGAGAACACTCCTTGTGTTACAAAATTTTTCCTGACTCAGAGAATTGTAACTTGAGTTAAATCCACATTGTCACATTGTAATGACTTGTGATAAAACCCCATGATTTCTACGATAACTTTCTCTTTTGTGATTAACACAATTAGTATTATTATTAAATCTTTTGAAAATTTGGTGACAAGGCGTCGGAACGACGCGTTACAGTACAAGTTGTTAATTTGAAAGTAAATCTTTGCAACATTTCTGGAAGCAATTTGTTTTCGTTTTACTTGCGTTACAGTACAAGTGCGTTAATTTGAAAGTAAATCTTTGCAGCATTTCTGGACGCAATTTACTTTCGTAATATTTTTCATAATTTTCACTACCCTCATTTTAAACAAACTTAAGAATTTTCCTTCTCAATCTGAAGCAACGCCTCCATATTCATAATTTTCTGTTCCGCAGACTTGGATTCTGTTGCCTTCGGACGTACCTACTTTGAGTCCCAATTTCTAAATAAAATAAGATAATTTTCACCACTTCACTTAATTCACTTAATTCACTATAACTTTCAATATATTATTGTCCCTTACTTCACTAATAATCCGGCCCAGTGTCCCTATGACCATTGTTGATACAACAGCCATCGCTATCATACTATTTGTACCATTAGATTTCAGTCTCTGAGATAAAAAGTACTTGGTGTTGAATTTAAAAGTTGTGTGGTCTTATCTGAACCGATACTTCCAATCCCCAATTTTCATTACTATTGAAACCTAAGTAGTCAATCGAGAGTAGTCCCTTTTTTTCGAACCTCCAGAGCGTTAGCTCGGTATCGGGAGTGCACCTTGTGAAATTTAGTTTTATCGTAATAGAGTTTCGTTTATATTTATTGTTATGTCAATAACTGTTTAGAGTTCAGAATAGTTGGTGTCCCGATTTTAGAGGATATTTATTCACGTATATTTTTCCCTTCCACAATCTTTCCGTTGAGAGGCGAGTTGTGACGTTATTTTTACGATTTACGTCACAAAAGCACTAATCTGAGAACATTTTTTCTAGTATTTGAATTTTGGTAATATTAATTGTCTTTGTTAAAGTAAATTTGTTACAGTGTCTGTTTTAGTATTTGTTTAATATTTAAACAATACTATATTTAAAACATTTACAAATTGTTTTTAATATAAACAATTTACATATATTATATGTAATCGAATAAGGATAAAATATCCCCCACGTTGGGCGCCAAATTGTAACGCTTTTTTCTACACTACTATTATAAGGAAACTAAACGGAACATTAATCACAAACAATCATTTATAAATCCAAAATAGTTCTGAAACTATAATTTTAAAGTTACTGTAACTGAATTCTAAGACAACTTTACATACTCAAAATCTGATTTCAACCGAATTTTAATATTTAACTAAAGAAAACGTTACTTGTGCAATCTAGTTCTTTATAGTTTGTCTAGGCGGTCCCCGGTAGGGCGCCAGACAACTTTTGTATCGCCGGTATTGTCAACCGGACTAAAACATAATTAATCAAAAATCATTAAATCGAACATTACTCAATACTTAATTAAGACCGACTAAACAAACATTAATATTAACTAGATCCTTTGCACGTGCCGGTACTAGTCAGCTATGCTGGTCGTGGAGAGAGGGGTAAGTTTTGTATTTAAGAAAGAGAAGGTAGTTTAAAACACAGTGACGGAATTATAAATAAATTAACAATCGATTAGATAAAAATAATTAAGTACATTGTACCAACGAAATTCAATTGACAAGTTACAATAAATAGTGATGATCATTTTGTCGTTTATAATTAATAATTAAAATAATAAAAAACCATAAGCAGAATTACTTGAGTATTCTGGATTATAACAAAGAACCATAAATAATATAAATAACTTACAGATTTTGTATCGATGATAAGTTGACTCGTAATAAGGGTCATGATTTCATTTTACACTTTTAATTTATTATTTATTAAAGAAAACATTAAACTAATAATTAATTGGAATATTAAACTCACTGTAACATATTATTTAACAATTCGAAACCATAAAAGAATTAAACTGTAACTAAACTAGAACTGATTCTAAATCTATTACATTTTTACTAAAACCGGAGAAATTAACTAACGATGTTAACGCAACAAGGGATCGATGACAAGAGAGAGATTCAAAAGGTTTTGCACAATTATTTTAATTTGAAATTAGTACTGAATTTTGGCGTTAGGTGACTTGTCGGTATTCTCGATATTTTCATACAAAAAGGGGGTTTTCTCCTACCTTGCTTCTCCCAGAATTCTGAATTACTAATACTATGATACTTAAACTAAAACGACTTTTCCTATGGCAAGATTGCGACCTTCTTGACCATAGGAACCTGTCAATTAACCCAAAAGGAGAGCTTCTTTGCCAAACGAAGTCGCTTTCGTTTGACAAAGCCTGCCAACTCACTAAAACTAAACTAATTTATCAAAATTCCTTAGTATGGAGCGCCAATGTTTCAATTGGACTTCTGCTAAGTGTAGAATAATTACTTAAACAAATACTAAAACAGACACTGTAACAAATTTACTTTAACAAAGACAATTAATATTACAAAAATTCAAATACTAGAAAAAATGTTCTCAGATTAGTGCTTTTGTGACGTAAATCGTGAAAATAACGTCACAATATATATAGGTACTGTAAAAAATCGAAACAACTACAAGTTCTATATTTTCATATTTTTCTACTTGTGAATTTTTATAAATTGAAATAGAGTCAAATAAAAAATGACTTTTATAAATATTTCTTTAAATACTAATTTCTTGTGATAAACATTTGTTTAAAGCCCTGGTAAAAATTTCGGACTAATTCCGGATTAAGTACGGACAGATTAGTATGGATTAGTCCGAAAAAGGTTCGAAAATGATCCGCGTTAGTGTGATATCAATCCAAACGAAAACCTCAACTACCCAAATCATATTATATCCCTGGTAAAAATGTGGATTAGTCCGATAATTACACAAAAAATGTCTTAAAATGATTCGCATTAATTTAACATCAATCCGAGCAAAATTATGAATCCTAAATCAGTCTAGAGTAATCATGAATGTCTGAATTAAGTCCGTAATTATTACGCAACAATCAGAAATTATGTCTATTAAAAAATTTATCTAAAATTAATACGGAATAATGCGAAATCAATATGTAAAGAATACGAAATCAGTCGGCAATAATCCGAAAGTAATGCAGTTGAAAGATTTAATCCGAAACAAATATGGAACAATCCAAAATCTGTATGCAAAGAATCTGGTAATAGTCAGCGGCATTCCGAATAATATCCGATCAAAACACCACAGTCCGAAAATAAGTCTTATAATAATATGAAATTTGTAAATATATACAATCCACAGACGGTCCGAAACAATCCATATTCAATCCAATTCAAAGACTTAATCCGGAATGATTTTGGTATAATATTAAATTTGTATGTAAATATTAAAAACAATTTGTATTAAATTCAGATAAATTTAAACTATAATTATAATTTTGTATGACAAAAACCTGACCACAACAGATTAATTCCAGACTTAATCGGACTAATTTCACATTTGCAAGTTGCGTATTGTCAGACTAACTTCGGACTAGATCGTACACGGAGAGAAATCTGTTGCTCTTAGCGCATGAGCAGGACGTACTAAAAACGCATACACACCACCATGCGTAAGTTGCAAGAAATCCATGCTGATTTTTCATGGATTTGAGGGGGAAAAACCTGAAATTAGCCGGGAATTTTACACCAAACCGGGAATTTTTTCCAAAAATTAAAAACGTTTTATTATTTTAATTTGTTTTTAAAAAATCACTTTTTATTTCAATTTTTATAGATATTTATACTGTTCTCTAAATTTAAGTTAGTTAAAAATAATTAAGGCTATGTCCAAGTTGTGAAATGTAAACAAACCTAAAGGTTACTAAAACCAGCACTAAAATTGCAATTTAGCGACAGCCAATTCTCCCAAAAAAATAACATTTTTACACTTTCTTTACGAAAATGGAAAATTAGAGTATCAAAGTTTCCAGTAAAATTGTTTTTGACTATGAGCAATAAAAAGCAATTAGTAAAATAACTAATTATAATGACCTGTAAAATGGCATTTTTGACGCGTCGCGAAAAATAAACTGCTTGAGTATATCAACCGCACTGACGATGAAGAAGTCTCATGTCAGCGATTGAACCTTCAACATGTGGAAAGAGAAATTTTTCTCTTTCCTCCTTGAAATTACAAGAGAAAGGGTAAAAACTTCTTCATCGTCCGTGCGGTTGATACAGTCAAACAGTTTAATTTTTTGCGACGTGAACTCTGTTGCTCGCTGCGCGTACGCAGACCGCACCAAGGTCGCAATGACATCACCATGCAAAAAGGCACATTTTGTTTTTGACTGAAACTCAGTGGATTTCTCATTTTTTCAGCTATGCAAGGCGTAGTTACCAAATTCAATACTTTAGTTTACCATTTCCATAAAGAAAATGTGAATTTATGTGTATTTATGCAAATGAGGTGGTCGAAAAAATGCTTCATTATAGACCGAATAGTGAAGCATTTTTTCGCGGTTCCCATTTGCGTAAATCAATATAAATTCACATTTTCTTTATGGAAATGGCGAACTAAATTCAATTATTTAAAAAAAATTCTTCACAGAAATTCAATTATATTAAACATTTTTTTAAATTTTTCGTCAAAACTTAATATGGGCATATCTCTAGAACTTTTAAACTTTTAGGTATTGAAAAACTTAATTTTTCTTTTTAAGGCACATTCTTGAAATTAATTTGATTGTTTTGTGCATTGATTAAATAGTAGAAAAAACCTTGCGATACTTATTTCTACACATTGTTAACCCCCCTGTGTATGAGTTTAACCCCAAGAAAATGTTTCTAAATGCATAGATTTTTCATAAAGTTGGATTTTCACATCAATCGGTATCTTGGGGTTTTTAGGGTAGCTGATTACGAATATGATGTTAATTTTTCAAGATGGCGGATCCAATATGGCGGACGAAATTTTAAAAAAATTAATGGATTTCAACAGCATTGGATATTCCTGGGTTTTTGGGGTCGCTGATTATGATTCTGTAGTCGGATTTCAAAAACTCCAAATGGCGGATCCAATATGGCGGATAAAAATTAAAAAAATAATTCAATTTGCACAAAAGTGGGTATGAAGGGATTTTTGGGGTCGCTAATTATTATGAATCTGAATTTAGTTTTTTAAAAATTTTAAAAGTGGTTTCAAAATGTCATAAAAATTATTTATATTTTAAATACTGTTTTAAAAATATTTTCGGATTAATTATAATTAAAAAGCAATAGAAGTAAATAAATAAATAACCACGAGATATAGTTATTTTAATATTCTAAAAAATAATATTCATTAAAAATAATATTACCATGAAAACTTAGAAAAAAAGAAGTTTACAATTCTAAAAACAGAATAAAATTTAAATAATAAATTAAATGAATAATTTAAAATTAAATTAAGCTTATGAAAATAAAATGAAATTTAAAATTGATTAATTCTTGTTATCTTTAAAATTCTTTAATACTGTTGAAATTTCCAAAATTTTAATTCCTATTATCTATGACTATAAAAGTCTAGTAAATTTTTTTTAACAATTCTTGAATTACATTCAAATCATTATATAACAACAAGAATTCAAAAAAAAATCATGAAAAAGATTTGATTTTTCAGAAATGTATCCACCATATTGGATTTTCTATTTTAAATTTTTTAAAAATTATTTCAAATTCGTAATCAGCAAAACAGGAAACTTTTCAATGTCAAAAAATATTAAAATCTGATAATTTTTCTTAAATTTCGTCCGACATTTTGGATTCGCCATTTAAAATTTTTTTAACTAACTTCAGATTTGTAATCAGAGGACCCCAGAAACCTATAAATAATACATTTTAGGCAAACTTGCGAGTTTAATGCTTTTTTTTTCCATGAAGCAATGATTATGACAGTAGAAGCTCATATTCTTTCTTTGATAAATTCATTTTAGGAATAGCGTATGTAGAGGTTAACGATTTTTCTGTATACTTTTATAATGTACGAGAAGAGATTACAATGAGTTGAAAGTGATTAGAAGTCAAATTCAATATGTGCCCTTCAAAAATGTGGGTTTTTATTGTGAGTTTCGTTTTTAAATTTAACTTTTGAAGTCACTGCATTCCTAATGTATAAGTGGCACATATTCCTGTGAGGGTTCAAATTACTTCTTATTATGTAGACAATGTAACCCCGTTTTATGGTTACTTAAAAATCTTCGTTAAAAAAGTTATATCAAGTTAATTGCTAAATTGTCAAAATTTAAGAAAAGTTGTCTCGCAAGTTTGAAGGTACACCATTTTTATCTTAATTGAGGCACATCATTGTCTCAATAATTTTTTGGTTTCTTATACTCCCCACTACATCTACTATAAGTCAAAAAATATATAATGTCTCGTTAAAAAAGTTATACTATATAAAATGAAAAAAACAGTCAATGTCACACACGAGAAACTGTCGATTTCGACACTTTTACTTACTTTTGTCGTTCCCTACCTAATTAAAATGATTATTATACACAAGTTCTAGAGATATGCCCATATATAATAAAATTCATCATGGAAATTTAATTATTTTCAAAAGTTCTGATAAAATTCTTTGCAAAATTCAATTATTTTCAAAAGTAGGAAAATTCTTTGCAGAAATTCAATTATTTTCAAAAATTTTTTTTAAATTCTTCTCAAAATTTTAATTATGTTTATAAATATCAAAATTCTGCAAAATTCAATTACTTTTAAACATTTAAAAAAAAATCTGTTCAAAATTTCAATTATCTTTATAAATAATAAAATTGTTCTCAGAAATTCAATTATTTGTAAAAATTCTTGTCAAAATTTCAATTATCTTTATAAATAATAAATTTATCTTAGAAATTCAATTATTTTCAATTTCTTTTAATTTTCTTATCAGAATTTTAATTATCTTCATATATAATAAAATTCATACTGGAAATTTAATTATTTTCAAAAGTTCTGATAAAATTCTTTGCAAAATTCAATTATTTTCAAAAGTAAGAAAATTCTTGTCAGAAATTAAATTATTTTCAAATTTTTTTTTAAATTCTTCTCAAAATTTTAATTATCTTTATAAATATCAAAATTCTGCAAAATTCAATTACTTTTAAACATTTAAAAAAAAATCTGTTCAAAATTTCATCTATCTAGATCTTTATAAATAATAAAATTCTTCTCTGAAATTCAATTATTTGCAAAAATTTTAATAAAATTCTAGTCAAAATTTCAATTATCTTTATAAATAATTAAATTCATTCTAGAAGTTCAATTATTTTCAATTTTTTTTAAATTTCTCGTCAAAATTTTAATTAACTTTATAAATAATAATATTCATACTGGAAATTTAATTATTTTCAATTTTTATTAAATTTATCTTTATAATTTCAATTATCTTTATAAGTAATAAAATTCATCCTAGAAATTCTATTATTTTCAATTTTTTTTAAAGCTTCTTGTCAAAATTTTAATTATCTTTATAAATAATAAAATTCATACTTGAAATTTAATTATTTTCAAAAGTTCTGATAAAATTCTTTGCAAAATTCAATTATTTTCAAAAGTAAGAAAATTCTTGTCAGAAATTAAATTATTTTCAAAATTTTTTTTTAAAGTCTTCCTAAAATTTCAATTATTTTTATAAATATCAAAATTCTTCTGCAAAATTCATTTACTTACTAATGTTTTATAAATTTATTCCCAATAATTCAATTATTTTCATAAAAAATAATTAAAAATTTTTTTTTTATAAAGTTTTATAATATAAAATAATGATTTTATCACTCGGTCATTTTGAAATATTATAGAACATGAAGACATCGATTGCTCCGAGTCGAAGACTCGGAGTGATCGATTTCTTCATGTTTTACAACAATTTTTTATAAGTTGTTTAATTTCAAAAAGGTTTGAATTTGAATCTTTTGAAGAATTTGAAAGAAATTTGTAAATAAATGTAACCGGACATTTTTTTAGTCAAACTTTTCCTTTCAATTTAAATTTTTTTTTAAATTTCAGTCGCATTTTACTAAAAAAATCTCGAAAAAGTCAATTAGTCGCATTTTTTTACAAAAAAGTCCAAAAAAGTCGAAAAAGTCGCACAATTCAAGCCCTGTGCTAAATTAAAAAAAATGTTCCAAACTAAAAATTTGAAATTTTTTTTTAAACACACATTTGAGGGCTTTTTTTATTTTCAACCCCTAAAATAGCATGTCTGACAAAATAGAAAAGTACGTATCAAATATTTTTCGCTTTTATAAAAAATGGTCCAATGTAGAACTCGATCCCAGTTTTACACTTGGGTAGTGTTACTTGTAAGTGACTTCTATGAAAAAGCAATTAAACTTTTTGGTTTTTTCGCTCGGAATTTTGATATTTTCATACAGATGAACAGAAACTGAGCACAATTAGAACAATATATATTTTTTGTACTATCTGCACGAAAGGTATATCATTTTGTATTACTTTGCACTTAAACCGGGTGCAAAGTAACATATTTCCACTCGGGGGTAGAGTGAGCGGGTGCAATAGTTATTATCGTAATCACCTTTGCGCCCATGATGCGAACATAATTTTTTGTCCTATCTGCATGGAAAGTATGGCATTGAGGGCACGAGCGAAGCGGGCGTAAAAGTACTTTTGCGCCCGCTTGTGTGACGTCAGCGGGCGTAAAAAAACTTTTGCGCCCGCTTCCCCGACCCCGGGCGAGAATCAGTTACTTTACGCCCACTTTAAGTGCCCGAAATGACACACTTTTCGTGCAGGTAGGACAAAAAATACTTTTCCGACCGATTGTGTGATGTCAGCAAGCGGAAAAGCACTTTTTCAAACAGTTTACTGATATTGAAATTTATATTGAGATTAATACAGATATTAATATTGAGATTGGGATTGAATGATTGAGAGATTGAGATTGAAAGATTGAATGATTGAGAGATAAATTGTCAGTAGTCAGAGACTTTATTTCTTTTTGGAAAATTATAAATGTATTTAGATACCATTCTCCGAATATTAATGTTGTGAGTTTAAAGGCATGGCATAATTATTTTAACGCGGTTTTTGCCCTAATTTCTGGAAATAGTTCTCCTAGTTGTGAACGATTCTTTATCGATGATATAAGTAATCTGCTTTGAGATTTGCTTATAACTACAAGTGATACTGTGCTTAGCCTTCAGAAATGAAAAAATAATAAGGCCCCAGGTTTGGATAATATTACCTTTGAATTTCTTAAGAGCCTTCCTGAAAATAGAGTAGAATGTTTGAACCCTTTTATTCAACAAAATTTGGACTTCTGGAAAGGTTCCTAGCAAGGACCGTCTCGAAAGTTTAGTTTCGTTTTAGTTTCTGAGTTGACGCGAAACGAAATTAACAAAGCGACTTTAGTTTCGACTCGACACGAAACTAAACAAACAATGTAAATTCATTTTCTTGTCGACTCAAAACTAAATTAACGTCTAAATATTAGTTTAGTGTCAGCTTGAAACTGAATTCAATAATTGATTGAATTAAGTTTCGTGTCGACTCAAAACAAAAGATTGAAAAACATAATTATTTAGTGTCAATCACAGAAAAATTGTTTTCCTTGACTTACGTAACTCGAGCAACTTAAGTAATTAATGCAAGTTACGTACTTAGAGTAAATTACGTAACTAGAGTAACTTACGTATATTACGTAAACAGAGTAAATAAGGTAAGTAAAATAAGTTATGTAAAAAATAGAACTTACGTAAGTTACGAAACTAAAATGTCTTACGTAATTATAATGGAACTTACGTATGTTACGCAACTAGAGTAACTTATTTAATTAACCAAATTCTTTTATATAGGGCGACACCTCATTAAAAATTAAACCTTCTCTAAAGGGATAAAGAGCGAAATTAACATTGCGCCTAAGTACAAGTCTTCAAATTCTGTTCAAATTTCCAAAATGTACATTTTACAATTTATCGCAAAACTGTATCTTTATTCTGAAGCCAGATAGCACACTAGCATAAACATACTCATTACAACGATAATTAACATAATTTTAGGATTTTTTAAACTTCTTTATAAAGATTAATTGTGCTCCCGCGGGCAATAACTCGATCTGCGCTCGGACGCACTCTCTAATACCAGTCGGGTGTCAGTGAGTGGCGCAGAGGCGTCACTGGTTCTAGCGCTTGCGTCCGAGCGCTGATCGAGTTATTGCCCGCGGGAGCTTAATTATTAACAAATCTGCTATACGTTTTGTAATTTTTTTTATTGTTAATAGCATCACAGCGACTAGTGAAAGTACATACATTTTATAAAGTATCATTTTTAAGGGACATTTTTATACATGGGTGATTAAATTTAAAATGTCATTTTTGATGCTGCTAACTTTGATTTTTCGATGTTGGACTTTGAACTTAACGATACTCTAAATAGACTAAAATATATATTGGACAAAAATAATAGTGGTCGAGCAGGTGGAAGCAAATTATAATTTTCATCAGGTGAAAAACGATAGGCAGAAATTATAAGAAATTTTTTGTTTTTGTTTATTCTTTTCTCAAATAAATTCTTACAACTTTAAAAAGTTGAAATATTTCAAATTACAATAATGAATGTTTCAACATGACTTGAAAAATATTTGTAATGAGTTTTGCTATAAATTATATACTTTTGAAGTCCAAAGAAACAATATATGAAAATGGAGGGACACTAATAACATTTTTGAAAGATTTCACTGATATTTTTTTTTTTTAATTATGAGAATAAAATCAGCTTATAAATTACAAACCAATATTAGATTTTCACTAACTGCATATAAGAAGTAAATTTAACACAAATTTATTAAAAATAAAATAATAAGTTGCAAGAAACAGAATTTAAAGGGGACACCACTGACATTTTGCTTTATTTCTCAATTTCGAAAAAGAAAGACTTTATTTTTAAGCTAAAATCGTTGCGGTATTCAAAGTACGTGTAATAACTAAAAATGAGATACAATAATATTTAAAAAATATTAATAATATGAACAAATTTTTATGGGGAAACCACTGACATGGTGTGCTCGATAAAGCGATACGTGCTTTCTGCCACCAACCGTACAAGTTATAGATGTGATAGAATGTTGTAATATTTTTTCTTTTAGAAGCTATACATATCACCAACATTATTAGCGCTTAATAGGGTAATTATCTGCACTAAGCTATTTAAATATCAGGTATGATATTCAAAATTTGCGATAATTACTTAAAAATATAAAAAATAAAATTTGATTTTTTTCTAGCACTGGATGAAAATTATTCTGTTTGCACAATTAAAATATTAAAATATAGACTCTCAGTTGTGCATAATGATTTTTCTTTGAAGTGCGGACAAGGGACACCACACGGAGAGAGAATATATATTAAATTTTGTAAAAATATTTTCAAATTGGGGAAAAAGTGCGACAAAGCGAAATTTTGATATCAAAAAATACTAAACTTTAAAAAAACTTATGTGAAATTTAGTATAATTATATCAAATATCAAGAATATTAATTAAATTTTAATATAACTTTACTAAATTTCATATAAGTTTTTTTAAAGTTTAGTATTTTTTGATATCAAAATTTCGCTTTGTCGCACTTTTTCCCCAATTTGAAAATATTTTTACAAAATTTAATATATATTCTCTCTCCGTGCACTGACATTTTGCTTCTAATTCTTCTGTCAAATTTTTTAAAATAATTTCTATCAACTAAGAATTGTTAATTTAAATAGAAGGAGTGATTAAGAAAATTAATTGACTTTAAAAACTTTTATATATGAACTAGTATTCCAGATTTTTGGGCAGGACATAAAAATGACATTTTAAATTTAATCACCCACATATTTGATTACAAATTAGGAACAAAATTTTTTCCATTTATGAATAGGATACACTGGGGTCAAAAAGTTTCAGTACATTTGTACTGATTACTTTTAAATGGTCGATTCACTTCAAATTCAAATATTTCTGTAAAAATAGATGTTAGAGCTATCAAACTAGGATCATTTTAAAGTTTAATAAATTTAGAATCAAATAGGCTAAGATATAACCAATTTAATAGTGTAATTATTAAAAATTTAATTCTTTAAAGTTAGAGATTTTTTGTAAAAATTGCGATTTTGAAATCTGCAATTCAAGCGCACGCCAATTAAAGAAAATTTTTTTTTAAGATTTGATAGTTGCACAATATCAAGTACAAATTCCATTCTTTAATTCTAGACCAAAATAATTCACATATATTAAGTATTTTCTTCAAATTCTATAAAAATAACTTCCCTTGCTCTCGAAATTTTTCAAAGAATATTAATTGCAAATTCGTCGTTTTTATTCACTTGTTCTATCAAATAACCACACTTTTAAAAATATAGAACCTCTTCATCTTTGGAAATTTAAGTTATTTACATGAAATTTATCCCTCTGCTTATAATTTTACAAATTTTAACTCTATCATTATTCCTTATTTTCATTCTAAGTGTCTATTTTTTTATTTTACATTAAAAAAAAGGTTATTTTGGTCTAGAATTAAAGAATGGAATTTGTACTTGATATTATGCAACTATCAAATCTTTAAAAAAAATTTTCTTTAATTGGCGTGCGCTTGAATTCCAGATTTCAAAATCGCAATTTTCACAAAAAATCTCTAACATTAAAGAATTATATTTTCAATATTTACACTATTAAATTGGTTATATCTTAGCCTATTTGACTCTAAATTTTTTGAACTTTAAAATGATTCTAGTTTGATAGCTCTAACATCTATTTTTACAAAAATATTTGAATTTGAAGTGAAGCGAGCATTTAAATGTAATCAGTACAAATGTACTGAAACTTTTTGACCCCAGTGTATATTTATTTGCACAGATAAACTACGCTTTATTTACTGTTTATTCCAAAATTAAAAAATAAATTTAAAAGAGTTATAAGCTTGCAAAATTAGCAAATTCTGAGGGGCAAAGACAGAGATTGAGAACAGAGGTTTGAAAGAGGGTTTAAATTTCGACTCGGGTAGAATATTGAGCTAATATTATTGATAAAGATTATTTATAAGTTGAAAATATAATATTAAATACAAAATGTTAAAAGAAATTTATTTTTTATTACAGCTAATGATGAGAGTGATGAAGAGGATGGCCTTGTCAAAGAGTAAATTAGAGGCATTCATTCTGCATTTCCAATATGGCTTCAAGTCTCGCTTTGCACGAATGACTCCTTTTTGGGTTGTTTCATACTTTTGCTCAGACTTTTTTATTTCAAAAATTGCAAACAACATATAATATTTTGCTCCTAAGGTCCCTTTATTCAGACCAAGTCACATTTTTAATATTTAAAAAGTATTTATAAGTTCAGGAAATAACTTTCCAGCATTTGTTTATAAATATATATATATATTTATTGCATCGTTTTTATTAATTTGTTTATAAAGTTTTATTTAATAACTTAAGTATGCACCTTGTTTTGTTTTTTTTGTAAATCAAAAAAAAGTTATGTTAATTTTATGTAACTTAATTTATCTTAAGTGATAAAAATTAGTATTAGTATATAAGAAAAGCGCATATCTGATATAAGGAAAATATTTTTTCAGTAAAAGCCAGTAAATAAATGTAATGTTATTTAAATAAGCTACAATTGGATGTGCCTACATAAAATTATTCTGTTATTGCAATATTGTTTTCATTGACGAAAATAAAAACAAAATTATAGAATTTCATCATTTGGTTTTTAGTATTTATTTATGAATTTCAAGAAATTTATCACCCACATAATAAAATTATTTTTAAATTGCTTTTTCATATATATATAAAATATTTAAAACATTTTGAATGTGTTTCTTAAAAAAATTTTAAGTTATTTTTCAATCATTCTTTTATTTTGATAAAAATAAAATATAAAATTTCCAAATGACTTCGTATACGAAAAAAGATTTAAAAATGCTATAAACACCTTTTTTGCAATTGAATTTCATAGAAAAATGTTCTACAGATGTAAAATAATTAAATATTATATACTTCATGGGTTACCCATGTGGTGATCCATTTAAGTCACTACACAGGTGGACCCATGTCTAACGACCCATGAGTGGACCTACATGAGATCCCATGTAGATCACTACATAGGATACCATATGGTATCCCATGTAATAAACTACATAGGTTTTTTTAGTAAGGTAGATATTAATGATTTGGTTTATATTTAGAAGCACATTTTTGTCACAGAAAAAATTAATCCAAAAGTGGATTATTTTAATCTTTCTTGGTGTAGGTTTACGCTCCAAAGCTTATTTTTAATTTCTCATAATTTACAGTGAATCTTCTTAATTTAAACTAAACAGTTATGGCACCAGACGGCGTTTATGTTTGTAGTAAAATTAGAAAATTGAGAAAGTGATATTATCGACTAAGTTAAAGTAGTTGATGAATTTTACACTGGCGTCGTTACTATTTCCAGTTACTACCTACTACACTACTACACATTCAACTACTAATACAGAGATATAGTTATATATATATAGTAACCGTTTTTTTAGTACGTCTTAACCCTCGAGGTTCTTAACCTGGAGGGTGTTTAAACCATTGTTATAAGGCAACGTTACTTTCCTTTAAACTCATAAAACCCTCTACCTGGAAAATCAGACTCAAACGGCACTGAGGCCCAGTCTATTTCAGTACAATTTCAGTCCATTCTTCCGGCAGGGTAATTAATAAAAAACTTGAAACCGAAACTTTAATTATAGATAGAGAAGTTGACATACTCTGTGTTACTAAAACATGGCTTAATGCTGAAATCTTGTCTTGGGAAATTAGAGGCATTAACACCTATCGATGCGATAGAGAAGTGGGAACCAAGTGGGCAAAAACCCATCATTGTTTTAAAAACGTTCCAAAAACGTTTTTAGAACGTTTCATGTCTGCTAAATAATGTTCCAAAAACGTTCCATTGCTTTTAAAACGTTTTAGAACCATATAACGTTTTTGGGACATTACTTAGCAGACATGAAACGTTCCAGAAACGTTTTTGGAACGTTTTTAAAACAATGATGGTTTTTTGCCCACTGGGAAGAGGTGGTGGTACGGCGATTTTTTGCAAATCTTTTTTTCAGATTTCTAAAATTTATGTCCCACCAATATTTAACAATCTCGCTGAACTTACAGCTGTAGATATCCAAACATCAATGGGTCAAATAATTGTATTTTCTTTATATTTACCTCCTAATTCTGCTGTCACCACTGCTCAATGAAATGAATTTTTTATGTATGCACAAACATATAACCATGTTATTCTTTGTGGAGACTTAAACTCACATGCCCCATTATGGGGACATACTACCTTCAATTAAAATGGTCGTAACTTTTATCCCACCTTAGAAGCCTCACCATTTATTGTTTTAAATGATACACAAGGCACCTATTACAATTCCATCAATCAAACTACTATAGTATTTTAGATTTGGTTATAACCACTCCAGCACTTGCCAACGTGGCAGAGGTTATTGTTGATGATGAAAGATATGGATCAGATCATTTCCCTGTTTTCTTCGACCTCTATCTCGTACCATCTAGTATGACTCTGACATGGACAATGCAATGAATCAACCCTTTCTTGAAGAAGATTTGAATAAAGCTCTTGCCTCATGCATTAAAGATACATCACCTGGTATGGACCTTGTTTCTTATAAAATTATTAAAAAACTATCTAGGGCAGGATTACAATTATTACTCAAAATTTATAATAATATATATAAATTTTCTGAATTCCCTGATGATTGGAAACAAACTAAAGTCACTTTCATTCCTAAACCAGGAGGTCAAGGTTTTCGCCCTACCTCCCTTACATCAAATCTCTGTAAACTTTTTAAAAAAATTGTACATTTCCGATTTGAATATCTTGTTAAGCATCATCGTTGGCTTCCAACATGTCAGTACGGCTGTAGAAAGACTCGTTCTTCTATGGATTGTGTTGCCATGGTCGCCACTGATGTCATGCAGGCTTTCAATGCTGGAAAAAAGTACTTGCCTTATCACTTGATATAAAGGGTGCATTTAATTGTGTCATGCCTAAAATTCTTATACAACAGTTAAAAGATTTAGGCCTTCCATCACGTATTTTAAATTTTGTCAACTTTCTTACTTCAAAAAGAGACCTTTACTTTTCTTTTAACTCTTTAAAGCCCGAATTATTTCCACCGATTCGATTTTAGCCACACTTGGTATATAATGGTTTTTGGGGTCGCTGATTACGAATCTGAAGTCAAAATTGCAAAATTCAAAATGGCGGATCCAATATGGCGGACGAAAAAATAAAAAATAATGGGATTTATATGAAACTTGTCACTCGGGGGTTTTTGGGGTCACTGATTACGAATATGAAGTCAAAATTGCAAAATTTAAAATGGCGGATCCAATACGGCGGATAAAAAAAACAAAAAATAATGGGATTTATATGAAACTTGTTACTCGAGGGTTTTTGGGGTCGCTGATTGCGAATATGAAGTCAAAATTGCAAAATTCAAAATGACGGATCCAATATGGCGGACGAGAATTAAAAATTAAATAGGATTTACTTGAATATTGTTACCAGCTGACTATCATTTGTTCTTTTTTATTCAAGTCATGCGCTCCAGGGTTGTCAATTGTTTTTATTGATTGGCCAGCTGATTTTCATTTGTTCTTTTTCGTTCGAGTCAAGCGTTACAGGTTTCCTTTCACAAATGAATTAAATTTCTTACTTTTATTAAACATAATTCGCCCTATTAGATCCACCATTATGATTCTTAACATTTTATCCTCAGAAACCCCAAAAACCCAAAGCATAAAATTTAATGTCAATCCCATTAATTTGTTATTTTTTTGTCTTTCATATTGTATCCGCCATTTTGAATTTTGCA
This sequence comes from Leptopilina heterotoma, assembly GCF_015476425.1. Classification (NCBI taxonomy): domain Eukaryota; kingdom Metazoa; phylum Arthropoda; class Insecta; order Hymenoptera; family Figitidae; genus Leptopilina; species Leptopilina heterotoma. The sequence goes on from NW_025111017.1 coordinate 645,280, forward strand.
ATTTTGACTTCACATTCGTAATCAGCGACCCCAAAAACCCCCGAGTGACAAGTTTCATATATCTCCCATTATTTTTTATTTTTTTGTTCTCCATATTAGATCCGCCATTTTGAATTTTGCAATTTTGACTTCATATTCGTAATCAGCGACCCCAAAAACACCTAAGTCACAAGTTTCATATAAATTCCATTATTTTTTATTTTTTTGTACTCCATATTGGATCCGCCATTTTAAATTTTGCAATTTTGACTTCATAATCGTAATCAGCGACCCCAAAAACCCCCGAGTGACAAGTTTCATATAAATCCCATCATTTTCTATTTTTTCGTCCGCCAGATTGGATCCGCTATTTTGAATTTTGCAATTTTAACTTCATATTCGTAATCAGCGACCCCAAGAACCCCCGAGTGACAAGTTTCTATAAATCCCATTAATTTTTATTTTTTCGTCCGCCAGATTGGATCCGCTATTTTGAATTTTGCAATTTTAACTTCATATTCGTAATCAGCGACCCCAAGAACCCCCGAGTGACAAGTTTCTATAAATCCCATTAATTTTTATTTTTTCGTCCGCCATATTGCATCCGCCATTTTGAATTTTACAATTTTAACTTCATATTCGTAATCAGCGACCCCAAAAACCCCCGAGTGACAAGTTTCATATAAATCCCATTAATTTTTATTTTTTCGTCCGCCATATTGGATTCGCCATTTTGAATTTTGCAATTTTAACTTCATATTCGTAATCAGCGACCCCAAAAACCCCCGAGTGACAAGTTTCTATAAATCCCATCAATTTTTATTTTTTCGTCCGCCATATTGGATCCGCCATTTTGAATTTTACAATTTTAACTTCATATTCGTAATCAGCGACCCCAAGAACCCCCGAGTGACAAGTTTCATATAAATCCCATTAATTTTTATTTTTTCGTCCGCCATATTGGATTCGCCATATTGAATTTTGCAATTTTAACTTCATATTCGTAATCAGCGACCCCAAAAACCCCCGAGTGACATGTTTCATATAAATCCCATTAATTTTTATTTTTTCGTCCGCCATATTGGATTCGCCATTTTGAATTTTGCAATTTTGACTTCATATTCGTAATCAGCGACCCCAAGAACCCCTGAGTGACAAGTTTCATATAAATCCCATTATTTTTTATTTTTTCGTCCGCCATATTGGATCCGCCATTTTGAATTTTGCAATTTAAACTTCATATTCGTAATCAGCGACCCCAAGAACCCCCGAGTGACTAGTTTCATATATATCCAATTATTTTTTATTTTTTCGTCCGCCATATTGGATCCGCCATTTTGAATTTTGCAATTTTGACTTCATATTCGTAATCAGCGACCCCAAAAACCCCCGAGTAACAAGTTTTAAGCGAATCTGATTAATTTTTTTTTAATTTTTTCGTCCGTCATAGGAGAAAATGTATCTGGACACTTTTTTTATTTATTATTATTTTATTTATTTATTATTTTTTTACTTTTGTTTTTTTTAATTATCTGCTGGAAGAGTTTTACTAGAGCTAAGAATTTAAAATTTTTAGTAATATGTATTAGTTTCAAAGTTATGATGACTTTAATGCATTTGTGGTACAGCGTATGTACCACTGGGCGTTAAAGGGTTAATCAATCTGAACCTTCTGTAGTGGGCATAGGTGTCCCACAGGGAGGAGTACTTGAACCCTTGCTTTTTAACTTTTATACAAGTCGAATATTGCACCATGTGGGAACTGATGTCAAAGCAGGTATTTATGTTGACGATGTTTTTCTTTATACTAACTGTGATAATCATGAAGAGGGACTCATAACAATTAATAACTCAATGACTGAACTAACTCCTTGGTTACAATCTATTGGAATGAATATTTCTGCATCTAAATCACAACTATGTTTTTTTACAAAACAAAATTACAATCCTAATCAAATCACATTGAACATTAACAATGAACCGATACATTGTAGAATAATTGTTAAATATCTTGGTGTAATTTTGGATGCTAAATTTAATTGGTCCTAACATATATCACATATTGTTTTGCAAGGAATGAAAGCTCTAAACATACTTAAAGCCTTAGCCAAAGTTTCTTGGGGTTCATCCCCTATCACGATGTTAACTATCTACAGAGGTCTTATTAGATCATATCTAGAGTGGGGTGCTATTCTGTTTGCTGGAGCCAGTAAAAAAGAATTATCTAGACTCGATCGAGTACAATTTGCAGCTTTGCGAGTAGCTTTAGGCTGCATGTCCACCACTCCAAGATACTTTCCTTTATCAGAAAGTGCTGAACCTCCTCTCAAATATAGACGCAGATTTCTTTGAAACAGATTCATGGTCAGATCACTTGCTTGGTCTGAGAACCCAATTGTACACAAACTTAAACTATTAAATCAACGAATTACTAAAATTAAAAAACCAAAAGCTATAGTTAATTCTGGAATATATTCCACATACAAACGAATTGCACCGAAGCTACATTTCGATATATATAGCGCGCGAGTATGTAAGCAGTTACCGATAGCTGAGCCCCGGCAGTCCCTAGAAATCGCAGGTAGTCGCGTAAAAATCTCAAGAAGTTTTAGAAATCAATATGAGAATCTTTCAACGACTACTACTACCCAGTGTGCACGTTCCGGAACAATTCCGGAACCGTTCTGTAACTGTTCTTTATTTCCATTAACTGTTACAGAACAGTTACAAAACCCCGTGTAGAAATTTCGCTGGGGCCCTGATCAGGGCCGGATAGGGCCGACCTATTAGGGAATGAAACGCCGCGCCCGATATGGCCCTGATCTGGAAATCCACATTTTCTTGTCGCCCCGATCTGGGCCTGATCGGGCGCGGCGTTTCATTCCTTACTATGTCCCTAGTAGGGTTATTTCTACACGGGACGTGTACACTGGGTAGCGATTTCTGACTTCTCGAGTGGGCAAAAAAGGCATTGTTCTGAAGGTTTATGATTGTTTAAATAAAAATTTTATTACTTGAAACTTGATTAATTTAACTAATGGAAGTTTATAATTTAAAAATTTAGAATCTGTGATATTTCATGTTTCTGAATATCTAAAATTTATTCTCAAAACCTTTATTTTGAAGAAATAGGCTATCTCGTGAACTATAACTGATATGTAAAAACTGATATCATTTTTGAATTTTAAGCCAAGAGAGTATAAGGTATACGTAAAACAGTCTTCAAAATAATCTGAGTTTATCCTTAATATGAAACGAGTAGATATGCAAATTAGGTAAGAGAGACATTCTTATTTATATTGCCTTTAGAGAAAGAGAGAAACCAGAGCCGGCGTTACTGGCGCCGTTACCCAGACGTTACCTTTTGTGTTTCAATTATAAAAGAATGTCTCTCTTACCTAATTTGCATATCTACTCGTTTCATATTAAGGATAATAAATTTAAAATTTTGTTATAATTTGGAAGTCGTCTGTAATTGGATAAAAGGCAAAATTAGAAATTGGTTATATTGGATAAAAGGCAAAATTGGAAATTGGTAAAATTAGATGAAAGGAAAAATTGGAAATTGATTATATTGGATAAAAACAAAGCTAGAAATTGTTTAAATTGGATAAAAACAAAGCTGGAAATGGGTGAAATTGGATAAAAGGAAAATTAGAAATTGGTTATATTGGATAATAGGCACAATTCGACATTGGTTATATTGGATAAAAGGAAAAATTGGAAATCTGTTCTATTGGATAAAAACAAAGCTGGAAATTGGTTAAATTGGATAAAAGGAAAAATTGGAAATTATTTATATTGGATAAAAACAAAGCTGGAAATTAGTTAAATTGGATAAAAGATAAAATTAGAAATTGGTTATATTGGATAAAAGACAAAATTAGAAGTTGGTTATATTGGATAGAAGGCAAAATTGGAAATTGGTTCTATTGGATAAAAATAAAGCTGGAAATTGTTTAAATTGGATAAAAACAAAGCTGGAAATTGGTTAAATTGGATAAAAGGCAAAATTAAAAATTGGTTATATTGGGTAATAGGCAAAATTCGACGATGGTTATATTGGATAAAAGGAAAAATTGCAAAAATCTGTTCTATTGGATAAAAACAAAGCTGGAAATTAGTTAAATTGCATAAAAGGCCAAATTGGAAATTAGTTATATTGGATAAAAAAGCTGAAAATTGGTTTAATTGGATAAATGGAAAAATTGTACCACTACGTATTTAAATAAATAAAATTAGTAAAAAATTATTATTAAAATCATAACCGTTTTTTTTGATAAAGTCTCTCAGAGTAAAGTTAGAAGATAATCTAACTAATAACTCTGAGAGATTTTATCAAAAAAACGGTTATGATTTTAATCATAATTTTTTACTAATTTTATTTATTTAAATATGTAGTGGTGGTGGTGAGGAGTTGTTTATTAAACATGCTTTTCCACAATGTTTTCTCTTAAAAAGGATGGTGGCTACCATCGAAACGTCGAGACAATTATATTAATAATAAATATGTTGACTAACTAAAAATTAAAATTTAAATTTAAAAAGAAAATTAAAATTAAATTAAAAAATTAATTAATTAATTAATTTTTAATTTATTAAATTAAATTAATTTAATTATTTTAATTAAATTAAAATTAAAATTTTTTAATGGAAAATTTGGATTCTTTGGCCTAAACCTCAAAACACAAATTGTAATGTAATATTACTATTTTTAAAATTATAATTCCTTGATATAAGTAAATTTTATAAAATAAAAGAACAATGTCTAACAAAGGAGAAACTGTTAATTCGACTAATCATGATTTAAGTATTGTTGTCACTGAAAGAGCGATGCTAAATAATGATCATATGTAGGGGAGAGTCTCCAGTTGTGAGACACCTCCAGTTGTGAGACAGTCAATTTTTTTTAACATGCAATATTAAAAAGCCGATTGGTTGATATAAAAACATTTCTTTTTATATGAGCCAACTTTTTCGTGTACGCCGAAGCAGATATATAAACTGTTTTTGTTAAATACCAACACTGTGTGTGATAATCGACTAAAAAGCGTTTTTTCAATAAATGCAAAGTACTTTTTTTCCAAGTTAATTAATTGGAAAAGGTAAATGTAATGCATTTTCTTTTAGTGTTTTCCTTATATTTTGTGATGCAATATTGCATTGTTCCAATCTACGGTTAAAAATAATTTAATTTTCCTTTTTCAAAATAGCGCCAATTTCTGGGTGTGAGACACAGCATATCACCAGTTGTGAGACGGTGTCGACACCCATCTGGGCAGCATAAAAAATACGACTTTGCAGGCATACTATTTAAATGTTGTTTTGATTTTTTTTCTAGTATTTTTGGGCATGTCAAGTGGAAAAAAGTCAATTGATTCAGAAGAAATCAATTTTAATACTCTTATTAAAGCTATTTAATTGTGTTTATTTGATAGTCATATTTTGGCGAATAAATATTATTATTTAGTATATAATAATATATATTATTAATATATTTAATTATTTCCACTAAACATAACGTTTTATGTCAAACTTATTAAATTTTAGCAATTTTTAATGAGTGTCTCACAACTGGAGACATTTTTTTTTTTTGAAAAAAGCGATGTGCTCGGAAAATGTATCGTAAAATTTTTTGAGTTCATCGAAACACTATACTTTCTTTTAATAAAAGTTGCGTATTTCTGTTACCTTTCGAACGGTGTATTTTATTTACAATTTCGTTTACCCGTTTACAATTTACGGATGAAAAATAAAACCCGTCTCACAACTGGAGACTCTCCCCTATGAATTTCAAAAGCTATGGGGAAAGCAATCAATTTTTTTTATAATATGCAAAATACTTTGTGTTTACAAACAATTGATTTGATAGTTCCAATCGAGAAAAGTAAGCAGCACATTCAAATACTTTTTAGTGGATCTTATAAATCTGGTCATTGGATTTGTACTTAACGGTGTTGCGCAATTTCAAACAGTGATCGCCTTTTAAAAATGGCTGCTCAAATGTATACTTGATTTGAAAATGATTTTTCTCCCAATTCGGGCAGTTATTGCAAGATCGGAGAAAATACAAGATATCCTGAATATTTTATCTTTCATTTGCGCGCAAGAAGTAAAAGATTTGTTTAGATTTACAACGACAGGAAGTAAAATGAGAAAATTAGATGTGCCCATTAGGTGCTGCCCTCTGGTGGCAATTTTATGTATCGCGCATTTCTTTAACTTTTTCCTATTTTACTTCCTGTCGTTGTAAATCTAAACAAATCTTTTACTTCTTGCGCGCAAATGAAAGATAAAATATTCAGGATATCTTGTATTCTCTCCGATTTTGCAATAACTGCCCGAAATTGGGAAAAAAATCATTTTCAAATCAAGTATACATTTGAGCAGCCTTTTTTAAAAGGCGATCACTGCGGAACACCATTAATATGATGGAATAAGCCTTTACAATTTTGATAGTCTTAATAAAAAATGTTTAAATCATGATCAAAGAGATTATTTAATTAGATTATATCCTTTTGAACCACCAGTAGTTTTCACAACTGTTGATCAACAACCAGAATACAGTCTTTTTTATGGAGTATATGCAATAGCATTTGCAACATCGTTGTTTTTTAATATTCTGCCCCACTCTGTCAATTACTATTATTGTAATATTAGAAATCATTTAAAGTTAATGTTCAAAAATAATAGTTTATGTAAATTTCCCTCTGTACAACTTTCTAATAGTAGATCTTGCAGTTGTGTATGACTGAAATTGCCTTTTAAATGAAAAAGATATTCAACTTTAGTATGGAAAATCAAACTTTTCTAAAAACTCTATTAAGAAAGAAATTTCTTTCTCGAAAATAATAAATAAAATAAATGAAGGAAATATTGCATCAACAACACTTAAACAAAGTAGAGCTGAAATTCAAAAAAATTATCGTGAGAGGCAAAAATTAAAACGTACAATTGATAACGTAAATTCGTCGCTTGGGGGCAGCAACATGCCGACTCAGCTAAACGGTGAAAAAGATGCCGTTTCAAAAAGCAAAGTGAAAAACATGCCATTTCACAAATCCTGTGGAAACTATGCCTCGCCGCGAAAGCGCTGAGAAACATACCTTCTCCAAACGAACGGTGAAGAACATGCCTTTTCAGCCTTTTTTATATAATATTAACGGTTGAAAAGGCATGTTCTTCACCGTTCGTTTGGAGAAGGTATGTTTATCAGCGCTTTCGCGGCGAGGCATAGTTTCCACAGGATTTGTGAAATGGCATGTTTTTCACTTTGCTTTTTGAAACGGCATCTTTTTCACCGTTTAGCTGAGTCGGCATGTTGCTGCCCCCAAGCGACGAATTATTAAGTGAAAAACACACTTCAACTAAGAAAAAACTTCAAGTCGAATCCAAAATAGAATATGCTGAGAACCTTAAATTAAAAAATAAAAATAGTGATACAAGTTCTTTGTCAAAAACAAAGAATACTCGATGACAAAGAAATTATTGTGAAGGAGTATTAAAGCATCAAATTCAAAATGAGATGAATGTTAAAAATTATCTAGGTCCGATAAATAATTACTGCACACATTGTCAAACTAAACATTTTAAAGATGAAAAGTTACTGGTAAAAAAGTTAGTTTCAATGACTGCTGTAGTCATGGAGGTGTTGTGTTAACTTTAATACAATATCCAGATGAATTAAGGCTTTTGTTAAAAGGGTTTCATAAAAAATCAGGTCATTTTAAAAAGAATATAAGGCTGTATAATAATTCTTTTTTTTGCAACTTTAAATGCTAATGTAATTATTTTTAATGACAGAAGAAGAGGACCATTCTGTTACAAAATTCAAGGTCAAATTTACTATCAAATTAATAGTGCTTTATATCCGGATAAAGGTGAGGATCCATGTTTTGGTCAATTACACAACCACACAAAAAAAATAAAGTGTTTTGATCTGGGGTCGAGACATATGTATTCCGATGTATTTCGATGCGCTCAATCCGAATCCGCCATCAGAATGTGCCCAATGGGTCCTGGTTTCGCCCTAACCTCAAAAAATACCCCAAAATCGTTAAAACGGTCACTTTTGATTTATCAAAATTGGATCTAATTACATGTTGATAATTTTCTAAGATCCCTTAATTTAAATAAACTATTCTATAAGCTTTTCAATTTAAAATTCATATAAAAAAATCAAAGGTCCCGAAAAACCGAGAGTAATAAATTTAAAATAATCGTTAAAATAATAAAGACCGCCATATTGGATGCGCCATTTTGAATTTTTAGAAAACGACATGGGATTCGTCATCAGCGACCCCGAAAACCCCTGAGTAACGATTTTCAAGCCAATCCAAACAAATTTTAATAATATTGTTCGCCATATTGAATATTTCGCCATTTTGAATTTTGATAAACTAACACCGGATTCGTAATCAACAATCATAAAAACACCTAAGTTATAACTTTCATGAGCTTACATAATTTTGATTGCGCTGTGTATGGTATAATTTGTTTGTTTGGAATCTTAGATGTGTTTTTGATATTAGGTTCGATATATTTAATGTTTTATATGAATTATCAATTGAAAAGCTTATAGAATAGTTTATTTAAATTAAGGAATCTGAGAAAATTATCAATATGCGTTTAGATTCAATTTGATTCAATTTTGATAAATCAAAAGTGACCATTTTAACGATTTTAGGGTATTTTTTAAGGTAAGGGCGAAACCACGACCCATTGGCCAAATTCTGATGGCGGATTCGGAATCAGCGCATCGAAATACATCGGAATACATATGTCTCGATCCCAGATCAAAACACTTTTTTTTGTGTGGCTGTGTTATTTATTTATGACCCTGAAGAATCAATCAGATACAGATTAAAAAGTAACGAAAATTTGGATGAAGACCGTTTAAAATCTATAGAAAATATTATGAGAAATTCTAATGCATACGCAAAATCTCACATGATGATGTTAGAGGTAATTCAAATAGAAGCTGAATTAGCAAGACAAATAATGAAGAAATTCCTGAGTTACAATTATTGTTCACGTTGAAAAAAGCTTTGATAAAAATAGATAGGGGAGACTGGGGTAAACCCGCTCACTTTTTTTCAGATCGGTAAAAATCTAGTGTTACATCCCAGGTACATTTTTAAGAAACTGTTTATGTAACTGCGATGTAACTATTTTTATAACATATAATAAACACGATAAAAGCATTTAATATTCCGAAATTGAGATAGAAGTTATAACTGAAATTCTATACTTCGTCCTACATATTAGAATAATGATTAAAAAACAAAACCAGAGATAGAAATTGACAAAAATAAGAAACAATGCGTTGAGTCAAGGAGTGACTCACGCAAGCTCGCACTCAGCCGCTATGACCTCATTACGCAACCCGAGTTCTGTGAATCACTTCTTGTAACTCTAGCTTCACTTTTTCCATAATTGAGGTAGATATTTAGATCATTTGTCGAAATCGCATTCTTTCTTCTTTTCTCAATTATAAATAGAATTATAATGAATAAGTATTATTCTAAAGAATTGACACCTTTTACCCCCATAATTGTCTACAAACTCTCCCACTTTTTAATAATTTTATAGTATATAAGGCAAAGCTTTTTAACACAAATTGTCAAAAGTTCCAGTGCGGTTTTATAGACCTGTAACCATTGTAGAGCGACCCTTCAGTTATACTAAAAATTATTGTATTCTTTCTTTAATCGGCAATTCAGTGTGCGTTGTACTCGGTTATCGTGCAAGTTACATTTGTTTTTCACTTAGAAACAAGTTTCTTTCCATTAAAGGTGCAAGAAAAGCAAGTTAACACTTAGAATCAATAATTTAAATGTATTTACTGTCGTATTTTGCATATGAAGTTTCATTAATTATAGTTAACTACCAATTCTTTCTTTAATCGGCAATTCAGTGTGCGTTGTACTCGATTATCGTGCAAGTTGCTTTTCTTACACTTAGAAACGAGTTTTCTTTCCATAATTAGGTGCAAGTAACGATTAGTAACACTTAGAAACGGTATTAATTCTTTGAAACAATTGCAAAAACACTAAAGTTGTGAAAGTTACATAAGTGTAACATAACAAACTTTCTCAGTTTCATTCAATTGAAACAACGTTCTGAAAACCAAACTAATATCGACCAGCGCTTCAATTTAAATCTACGAATAAACCTGTAATTAAAAGTAAGTAACAATTGTATAATTTTGTAAACATTACTTGAATATTTAATAAACATTGTTAAAAGGGAATATTTATTGTTGTTGTAACTCAAAACCCGTAGTTTTGACAAGTACAAACGATCCTACTTAAAAATAAAGGTCAAGCTTTACCAACTTGACCATAATCAGCCTACCATTCCTCCAAAATTATTTAACCTAACCTATCAAACTCGCCTTCTGCTCGGGATGTAACAGCTGATTTGGTGGCAGCGGTGGGATTCGTCACTTTTGTTAGACAATTATAATATTTCCTATTAAAAAGTATTAAATTCAAAATTTCAAATAATTTAGGAGTGTTAATTAATTCAAATTATTCTTTCTTTAACCGGCAATTGCAGTTTGAATTGTACTCGGTTATTGTGCAAGTTGTTAAGTTTTAACACTTAGGATTGTTGATTTCTGCTCGCGGATCGGAGTTATACGAAACACTATTCTTTCCTTCCACTAGGTGCAAGTTAAACACTTACAACACTTAGAATAAAGAAAAATTTAACTGACGCTCTAACAACATTCTTTTCAAGTAAATTACTAATTACACAAAACACATTATACAACATAAAATTAAAGTAATAAAAGAACAAGTTGTATAAAATCGTTCTTACGCCTTTTGGCGAATTTCGATTTTACTAATAGCATTTTACGCTGATCGGCGAATTTGTTATTAGGGCAACTAACTTTATTAAAACACAAGTTCTTGATTTTATCATTTTACGCTGATCGGCGAATTTGTTAAAATAAAGAGATTTTCTAAATTTTGTTAAGTTTGAGGCTTATTTTAGAGTTATTTTTACGCCGATCGGCGAATTTTAACTTTAAAGAAGTAGAGGCTTTTTCCTTAAAAAAAAAAAAAAAAATTTCCATAATCAAACATACTACTTTAACAATAATTTAAATTTTCTTATAATCAAAGACAAAATGTCTTTAATTACAGTTTGAGATCATGCAAAATAATAACGATAAACCAAGGAATAGAGGAGGAAAAAGAAATCAGAAACGCTTTCAACAAAAACAAGTAGAATATACTGATAATTTATTAGAAGTACGAGAATTAAATTCAATTCAAGAATTTTCAAAATTTTTCGAAAAATTATTAACTAATACGGAGCAAATTTTAAATAAAAATAAAGAATTGTAACAAAAATATTGTAATTTTGCTAAGACAACCAAATTTTAATAAAAATATAAATTTAAAAAATTAAATGAGTAGTTATTTTTCAAATCTAAGTTATAATCAACATAATTACCCTTACGTTGAATTGATTTCGGGTTATTTCAATTTACATAGAGGTAACTTTTTAATAGATCACACCTTATCAATAAATTTAATTCAACAATCAGCAATAGCATCATTCGTATACATAGAACGTAATAGTTCAACTATATCTCGACAAGGTGCGATTCATACTATTGGAAATACAATAATAGAATTTAGTGATTTCTCTTTGAGATTTGAAGTTGACGCTTATTCTCATAGTGATACAGAAATTATCGGTATATTAGGAGCACCATTTCTGGATCAAATTTTTGAAACTAGATATTTTGAAAGAATAGCAGTCATTTACGAAAGAGAAATCTGGAGACGTGAATTATCAATTCAAAGACGATTAAGACGTCGAGTAGCTAATTTCTTTCGAAATACTTTATTTAGAAGATTCTTCTAATACTCATAGAAATTTCTCATGAGTAAGCATATTAATAACATTTCATTCAATTTTAAGAATTATCCGAAAATTCACATATCTTCCAAAAATTTAATAGAGAATAGAGGACTCTTTTTAATCAATCCTGCTTTGGATATTAATTTAATAAACGAAAACAAACTCACTCAAGATACTGAAATCAAAAGAATTGAAAAATACACAATAAATTTCGGGTCATTCGTTACATCCGGAACAACAAAAATAGTAATTGCTAATAAAGCAATAAAATTTAAAACTTTTATTAATCCAAACCAACCTGAATTAACAGGTATATTAGGATCTCCCTTCCTTAATACAGATCCTAGTAAATTTACATTCTAATCAACTACATATTACATGTATTGTATAATATTATTCACAACACTTTTTATTGTAACATTTTCAATAATTTTGTGGCTAAGAATTTGGTACATAACTCAAAATATTAAATTCAATAATTCATCAAATATTTTGATTTAAACAAATCTCAAGAATATAAAAAAAATATATATATAAAGCAAATCTCACACCTATACGAGAATAATACTCCCGGTAAAATTTAATTAATGAACTCATATTTTCAGTTCTTACTAAAGTATAGCGAATTATATCCACTATTATCATTAAATTCTTCATTCTTTACTTAATAACGAAGGCTTATTCATATTAGATCCCTCGTTACCTATTAATATCATTAAAGAAGACAGACTTAATCCATTTTTAGGAGTAAATCGTATAATAAAATACTTTTTGAGAGACGGTACTTTAAGAACGCACGGAAAAAAAAAAGTTTGTATTAATTATACAGTAATAGAATTTCAAACGATAAATTGTGACGACAATTCAGATATTATTGGAGTTCTAGGGCTTCCTTTTTCATTTGATATTATTAACGAAATAATTTAAACTAACATCAAAATGCCTCGTAGAAAACACCAAAAAGATTATGTAGACGATAATAATGATGAAACCACAGGACCAAGTGGATCAACCTTCACAACCTCCATTAATAGATCCCTTCATGATACTATGGTAAATTCTATGGCTGAATGTTTTGCATTACAACAGGGTATAATGAATATTCCTTTTTATAATGGGCATAATATGCCAGTAAATGACTTTATTGAAGATATTTTTAATGCTGAATTTACTATTCCAAAGCAATACGACGATCAATATTTTCAATCTATTCTTGCTAAATTAAAAGGTGCTGCTAGAGGTAATATTCACGGTAAAATCTTTGGAACAATTGACCAATTGATAAAACATTTAAAACAAAGATTCTTTTCATCCCAAAAAGAAGAAATAGATAAAGTCATTGACAAAATGAAGTCAAAAGGAGCTGTAGGTCCATCATGTTCACCATACAACTCACCACTGCTTATGATTCCAAAAATGAATTATAAAACTGGTGAGAAAAAGTGGAGAATAGTGATTGACTTAGGGCACCAAATGAAAAGGACAAAGGTTCCAAAGACATGCAAAAAAAAAAAAAAAAAAAAAAAAAAAAAAAAAAAAAAAAATTTTTGCCCATAAATAATGATAATAACATAGTTTTAAATTTTAGATGACAAAATCCATAATTTTTCTCCACTACGCCAAGGAAAAATGGTACCGTTCTTTCCATCTGCAAAAGGAAATATAGACAACATACCATACCCAAAAGGAGTACTCGAAAAAAAAAAAAAAAAAAAAAGGAACCTAGAGGAATTAGTAATAATTTTATGAGTAAAAATGTCATTAATCAATAAAAAAAATCAAAAAAAAAAAAAAAAAAAAACTAAACTTTAAAACTAATTTTATTTATTGATAAACAAAAAAAAAATCATAATATGCATAAACAATCAAAGATGATTTCATAGTTTCCGTTCAATTATTCTTATTAATAATAATTATTATCACAGCAAGAAAACTATATCTATGCTACTCCTTAATTGCAATTAGAAGGAAAAGAAATTTAAATCTAATACAAAGAACACAAAATTAACAGAAGAAAAACTCAATGAAACCAAATATTTCTACACACGGAGAACAATGTAAAATCTAAGGAGGGAGGAAATTCTCAAAAATCTGCAAAAATTTCAACAATTTTAAGACCGAAAACAACCTTTAATGACTTCCATCATGAAAGAGCGGCAAACAATTCAAATTTAAAATTAAATATAGCTCTTGAAGTATGAAAGACAAACACAAAGCTATATAATATTAACCATACTGGCAATAAATCTCTAATTAACGCCTTAACAATTAATACTAATCAATTAATTACATTGCAATTTGATAAACAATATTAATAATAAAATTATACCGATTATATTATTTATATTAAATAAATAATATTGTAAAATAGCATTTCATACATTAATAATGATACACATATATATGAATAAACAATATGCTTTGATTAATAATTAACAATTAAATTATTTAAAAACTGCTAAATTAACAATAATATATAAATAAATTACTAAAAATTATATAACTTTTAAATAAAATTGTTTATATTGTGTTTATACAAACAATTTTATTTATTTTATTAACTTAAAAATTAAGGTCCTGAAAACATTACGTTATAACTTTTAAACAAATAATATGCTTAAACAATTAATTAACTAAAAATTGCTTCCTTAATATTAGTAAATAGCAACTAACCATACTATTTAAGCTATAACAATGCTTTAATGCAATTATGCTGAAATTTTTATTAGAATTTGAATGAACTTAGATTTTGAAACATAAATTAATAATTAAAAGTGAAAGAAGCTATCAATTTTAACAAATAAATTAAATATCTTAAATAAATCTATAAGCTCGTGGGTTTCATTTGTATCGACATCACAGCTGTCCTAATACAGAAACCTGCCTAATCTGAAAAATATTTTCGAAATTAATTAATAATTTCAAAATTATTGAAGAACAAAAAAAAACAGAACCTTAAAAAAAAAAAAACTTTAATATTTTACTGCCGAATGATAAATTCACTTTCTATAATTAAAATATAATAAATAAATAATGTTTATATATTTTTATATCTGCTGACTTAATAGAATTTTCAATAGAATTCAATCATTATAAAGGATTTTAAGTATTTTGTACGCAAGCATTTAATTATTTTTATGAATAATGAAATTATTTTTAGTAATTCAATTATTTTCCAATTAATATAATTAAAACTCATCGCAGAATTTCAAGTACTTTTAAATACGATTTTAATACAATTTCTTCGAAAAATATAATTATTCTTAAAAATTCTTATTTGCTTTCGTGCAAAGAATTTAATTATAAAAAAAAAAATTTTGTTAATAAAATTCTTAATGAAAATTCAGTTTTAAGAAACATGCAATTATTCAATAAATTATTTATTTTTATATTTAAATAATTGAATTTTCATAAAATTTAAAAATTGAAATATTTATAAATCGGAATATTCGTACTTTTAGCAAACAATTGTGTGAAATTGTTATTTTAAAAGTTTAATAGATTTCTTTTGAAATATTTGAAGTTTCTATTTTTGAAGAATTTTCGAATAATTATAATATAAAATATTAATGTTTTATAATAATATTCTTTTACGTTATTGAATTTTAAAATGTTTTAATGTGAAATGTTTGAAAGTTTTAATTCCTATGAAAAAAATAATAATAGATGTTTTTGATTAATTTCACAATTACCGAAATTTCTAAATATATGTAATAGATTTAATGTGGTAAATAATAAGTGTAGTTTTAAAAAACTGTCAAAAAAATTACAAATCAGCGAAAGCGCAGCAACCCTGCAAAAGTTATGTATGTTTTATCGTTTTTACCTCATACTTTCAACACAATAGAAATATTTAGAAACTAAATCACAAAAGTTAACAATTTTAAATGAAATAAATAAAAAGAATTTAGAGAAATAAAGTTAATTATTGAATAAATTCTACGAATCAAATAAGCAAAATTTAATAAATTGTTAAAATGTAAAAAAAGAATTAAGGAGAAAAACTCTTATATTTGAATTTGCAAAAGTGGTTGACAGAATGAAATAAATTAACTCCATAAATTGAGAATGTAACATTTATAAAAAAAAAAAATTTTTTATTTATTTAAAAACACACACATTCACACTACAATTTTATGTAAATCACGTTCCACATGCACACAATTTAACTTTAAATGGATCCACCATGGGAGGATTTTCTTCTAAAATAATTTCCACATCTTTCGGTTTCACGTACCAGGAAGTGTTCAACTCTCTCTGGAATGAAGTACATGGTGTAGGATCCATCCTGAGAGGATTTTCCTCCAAAATGACCTCTGCATCGGTTGGTTTCACGTACCAGGAAGGATTCAACTCTCCCTGGAATGAGATATCAGGAAGGACCTGCTTCATCCTGGAAGGAAATGTTAAATTTGGGCTGAATCAATGGCGATTTTTCCAGCAAGGACCTAATGTCCTTTAGATACACCTTTGGCTTGGAATTTCGGATCGCAAACTGTCGACTTCACGGACAAATCCAACGGTTGATCATTGACCGAAGTTTCTGAAGAACCAGGTTGTGCTAAATAGACCTTAAACCCATGGAATTCTCCTCTCCATGGACGGCCAGGACGCTCCATGGCCTCATAACAGTCGATCTCCTGCATCGAATAATGTATTGATGCTGCCAACGAATGCCAAAGTTTAGAGTGATTGGAGGAATTTCATTAATTCCATTCTACAATTTCCTTCACCAGACACAAAAAACCGAAATAGAGGAAATTATTAAAATTAACAACTTATAAACACATGTCAAAGAAAAATAAGTAACACTGCTAAGAAGTCACACTGCTTACTTTTTAATTGCGCGTATGTACGTTCTATCTCAAGAAGCCAAATACTGAAGACGTCCCAAGTACTATCATCCTTTATAGGGATGCAAAATGCTGAGGTTGACAATTTTAATCACCACTACGAGAAACAAAGAGTCAACGACCACCCTGAGAAAAACGAAATCCATACCTACCTTAAGAAGATGATAAAGAATCACAAACAACACATATCATTACACAACAAACACGTAAAATTATCACTTCACATTCTTATCTAGGCGCCGCCGAATGTAATAAGAGCGGAAGGATATTGATGTCACTGCAAACACTGTATGAAAATTATAATTTAGGTGATAAAAGACAGTCTCAATTTCAGAATTTTATAGTCGCGACATGGGTATTTAAACGATAAGAATAGAATTTCATCGAGACGATGAAAAAAGTAAGGAGGGAGGACTGTTACATCCCAGGTACATTTTTAAGAAACTGTTTATGTAACTGCGATGTAACTATTTTTATAACATATAATAAACACGATAAAAGCATTTAATATTCCGAAATTGAGATAGAAGTTATAACTGAAATTCTATACTTCGTCCTACATATTAGAATAATGATTAAAAAACAAAACCAGAGATAGAAATTGACAAAAATAAGAAACAATGCGTTGAGTCAAGGAGTGACTCACGCAAGCTCGCACTCAGCCGCTATGACCTCATTACGCAACCCGAGTTCTGTGAATCACTTCTTGTAACTCTAGCTTCACTTTTTCCATAATTGAGGTAGATATTTAGATCATTTGTCGAAATCGCATTCTTTCTTCTTTTCTCAATTATAAATAGAATTATAATGAATAAGTATTATTCTAAAGAATTGACACCTTTTACCCCCATAATTGTCTACAAACTCTCCCACTTTTTAATAATTTTATAGTATATAAGGCAAAGCTTTTTAACACAAATTGTCAAAAGTTCCAGTGCGGTTTTATAGACCTGTAACCATTGTAGAGCGACCCTTCAGTTATACTAAAAATTATTGTATTCTTTCTTTAATCGGCAATTCAGTGTGCGTTGTACTCGGTTATCGTGCAAGTTACATTTGTTTTTCACTTAGAAACAAGTTTCTTTCCATTAAAGGTGCAAGAAAAGCAAGTTAACACTTAGAATCAATAATTTAAATGTATTTACTGTCGTATTTTGCATATGAAGTTTCATTAATTATAGTTAACTACCAATTCTTTCTTTAATCGGCAATTCAGTGTGCGTTGTACTCGATTATCGTGCAAGTTGCTTTTCTTACACTTAGAAACGAGTTTTCTTTCCATAATTAGGTGCAAGTAACGATTAGTAACACTTAGAAACGGTATTAATTCTTTGAAACAATTGCAAAAACACTAAAGTTGTGAAAGTTACATAAGTGTAACATAACAAACTTTCTCAGTTTCATTCAATTGAAACAACGTTCTGAAAACCAAACTAATATCGACCAGCGCTTCAATTTAAATCTACGAATAAACCTGTAATTAAAAGTAAGTAACAATTGTATAATTTTGTAAACATTACTTGAATATTTAATAAACATTGTTAAAAGGGAATATTTATTGTTGTTGTAACTCAAAACCCGTAGTTTTGACAAGTACAAACGATCCTACTTAAAAATAAAGGTCAAGCTTTACCAACTTGACCATAATCAGCCTACCATTCCTCCAAAATTATTTAACCTAACCTATCAAACTCGCCTTCTGCTCGGGATGTAACATCTAGGAAATTATTCTCTAAATCCAAGTTAATTTATATCATTTGAAAGCTTATGATTTCTACTAAAAAAATAAAAGAGTTTTTGATTTATCTTTTTTAGTTTTACTTAGAGAAACTTTTTAATACACATATACCAAATTTCGAAATCACAATTTTCCAGGGTAAACCCGCTCACTTTATCTTTTCAAGACGGAACAGTTTTATTTTTTAAATATTAAAATTCGTCTTATTCCCGTCTTAAGTATGATTTATTATTGATAATTTATGAGTTATATAAACATTTCTATAAACAACAAATTGGTTTAATAAATAATGAACATAGATTTCATGAATTACAACTATGGATTTAAATAGTGTTATATTTTATTAAGAGAAAGTGAAATGTAGTTACAATTTTGGTTTTAATAAGTCATAAAAATTGTGTTATTGTTGAAATATAATACATGAAATTATTTTATTCTAAATTTTAAATTAAAAACTAATTGTAAGTGAGCGGGTTTACCCCGACTTCACGTGAGCGACTTTACCCCGAGTGTATTCCTCACATTTCAGAATAAATTTAATTAAATCTTTTTGAAATAAGATAAAACTATACATGTACTTCGAAAAAGGACATCCAATAGCAACAAAAAAAAATTTGCCAAATAAATTAAGACTCAAAAATAATGATCGAAAAACTTAAAAATCCAAAAAATGTTTTTTTTCTGATACCTCTAAAAACATTTGATTGCCTCTGATTCTATGATGAATTCATGAAACTAAGCGAAAGTTCGTTAATATAAGTTGAATGGTAAGTACTATTCACAGTATCAATATCTCCATCTTAAGTTGAGTTCATCGCGTTAAATCGCTGGTGAGCGGGTTTACCCTGTGCGCGGGTTTACCCCAGTCTCCCCTACAATTCTCAAAGTTTTAATGAAGTTGCTGCAATTTTTAATACAAACTCTGAAGGAGAAATACCAGAATCTTATGAAACGGTTTATAATAAATCTACAAAGGAATTAAAATTAGTTAGTAATTTAGATCCGAATGTTGAACCATGGATTTATCC
Source organism: Leptopilina heterotoma (assembly GCF_015476425.1). Lineage (NCBI taxonomy): Eukaryota > Metazoa > Arthropoda > Insecta > Hymenoptera > Figitidae > Leptopilina > Leptopilina heterotoma. The sequence goes on from NW_025111017.1 coordinate 664,758, forward strand.
CATATTTTATCCACTTGGAAATAAGGGTTATAATGTTAATATGATTCGTAGTGATAGTGATTACAGAATTAGAAATCATACTATTTCTAGGTCTGGCTACATGAAATACAAAATTGCTGTGAAAGATAAAGAATTTAATCAATTTTTTTATGGAGGTAGATTGTTTCAACAATGGGTAAAAAAAAGGATAAAGGACTGATTGATTATTTACACAATCATGTGTTGAAAAATGATGTACACGTGTGAAAAACGCTTATATTGCCTTCTACTTTTATAGGATCACCTCGCAATATGATGCAACAATATCAGGATTCTATGGCTATTGTTGCTCGTCATGGTAGACCAGATTTATTTATCACAATGACGTGTAATCCAAATTGGAAAGAGATACAGGAAAATTTATTCCCCTATTAAACTGCTGCTGATAAACCTGATATAGTAACTAGGGTTTTCGCATTAAAAGTTAAACATCTACTTAAACCTATTGTTGATAATAAATTATTTGGAGAAGTCAAATCATATATTTATGGAAATAAATTTCAAAAGCGATGATTCCCAAACATTCATTTGTTAGTTATATTGAAAGAAAATTCTAAAATATTAACAGTTGAAAGTGTTGATCGTTATATTTCTGCAGAAATTCCTGATGAAAATATCAATCCTATTTTACATAAATTAATAATGCAAAATAATATTCACGGACCTTGTGGAGATTGGTGTTTTATTGATGGGAAATATTCAAAAAAATTTCCAAAAAATTACCAAGAAGAAACTACAATTGCAGAAAATTGATGTTTATTGTCCTCGAAGAAATAATAATAAAGCGTATGAACGACCAAATGGATTTATTGTTGATAATTCGAATGTTGTTCCGTATTGCCCTAAACTTTCAAAAATATTTAATTGCCATATTAATGTAGAAATAGTTTCGAGTATCAAGTCTGTTAAATATTTATATAAATATATTCTCAAAGGGCATGATGATGCATCTATTGTTATCACAAATGCGAATGGTGAGGTAACTGTTAATCATAATGAAATACATCATTATGAAGAAAATAGATATGTTAGTCCAGTTGAGGCAGTTTGGAGAATTCTAAGTAAACCTTTAGAGAAAAAGAGTCATAGCGTTAATCGCTTACCCATACATTTGCCAAATGAACAGAATGTTATTATTCGAGAAGAAAAAGATAGTAACGGCATTTCTTTCGATTTAAATACAAAACTTTTGGATTATTTTAAACTTAACCAACGAGATAGTAATGCTCAAAAGTATTATTATTCAGAAATACCAGAGCATTATACATGGGTAACAAAATCTCATGAATGGAAACAAAGAATTCGTAAAGTAAAAGTATAGGGAAGAATGTATTCAGGTAATCCACATCAATTGGAGTTATTTCATCTTAGATTATTGTTGCTTACAGTGAAAGGAGCAACTTCTTTAGAAAGTTTGAGAACAGTTAATAGAGCTGTTCATGAATCTTTTACAACTGTTTGTTTGGCATTAGGACTTGTAGAAGATGATAGTGAGTGGATTAGGACAATCGAAGAAGCTGTATTATAGATGATGCCTCATTCACTTCGCCAATTATTCACAAGAATTTTAATACAATGTCATCCTGTACATCCGGATAAACTTTATAGGGGAGAGTGGGCAAAGGCGCTAGGTTTACATTTATCTATGTATATTTTTTAAATTAAGCAATTAATTTATGCGGCCTTTGTTTTTCATTATTCTAAGACTAATCAACAAGAAACGTCTAAAAGACGTTCTATGTCTGGTCCAAAAGACGTATAAAAGACATAAGAAAGGACGTCTAAAGTACGTCTAAAAGACATAAAAGGGACGTCTAAAAGACGTCTTTAAGACGTCTTTTGGACGTCCTTTTTACATTCCTTCAGATCTTAAATAAACATTTCTTTTTTAACATTTTCTAAGTTGAAACTCAGTACTGCGCCTTAAGCACCTCAGCCGTTCAAGACAGATATGAACCTCTACAAAGTTAACGATCTCACTTGTCAATAAAATGAATTCAACTTAGAAAAATTACAATCACTTTTACATTGATTAGTTTCTAAGTCCAAGTTGAACTTAGAAAATAATATTTTCTATTTATGAGAATTTTTCTATTTTCAAATGTTGAATGAAAAAGACGTCTTTTAGACACTTTAAAGACATCTAATGGCCAAGACATAGAACATGTATAGGACGTCTTTAAGACATCTTTTTGCACAAGTCCAAAAGACGTCCGCAAAAAGACATCCTTAGGACGTCTTTTGAATAAGTGTGCCCACTACTGGAAAATATATCTCAATCATGATTTAAAAAGCGACTCTATCGACACTAAGTGTATTTTTTTTCTCATTCTCTAGCAAAAATTGGAGACGCATGCATATCCCCTAATCGCCAAGTCGTCGAATGATCAAATAGTCGAATGCCAAGTAATCGAATGGACAAAACGTCGAATGCTAACAACATCGAATGGACAAAACGTGGAAGGCTAAAAACATCGAATCGGCATTTAGTCGAATGCTAAAAACATCGAATTGTCAATACGTCGAATGTTCAAAACGTCGAATTATCAATTCGTCGAATGTTAAAAACATCGAATCGTCAATACGACGAATGTTCAAAACGTCGAATTATCAATTCGTCGAATGTTAAAAACATCGAATTGTCAATACGTCGAATGCTAAAAACATCGAATGGACAAAACATCGAATCCTCATTTAATCGAATGCTAAAAACATCGAATTCTCAATTCGTCGAATGTTTAAAACGTCGAATGCTAAAAACGTCGAATGTTCAAAACGTCGAATGCTCAAAACGTCGAATCGTCATTTAGTCGAATGGTAAAATAGTCGAAACGCCATCTGTTGGAATTGTCAAGTAGTAGAATGGTAAAGTTGTCGAATGTTCAATACGTCGAATCGTCATCTGTTCGAATTGCCAAGTAGTAGAATGGTAAAGTAGTCGAATGGACTTTTAATTATCAATTTGTCGAATGATCAAAAAATCGAATTTTCAATACGTCGAATGTTCAAAACGTCGAATGATAAAAACGTCGAATGCCAAAAACATCGAATCGTCATTTAGTCGAATGATAAAAACATCGAATCGTCAATTCTTCGAATGCTAAAAACATCGAATTGTTAATTCATCGAATGCTTAAATCATCGAATTTTCCATTCGTCGAATGCTAAAAACGTCGAATGTTCAAAACGTCGAATGCTCAAAACGTCGAATCGTCATTGAGTCGAAGGGTAAAACCATCGAATAGTCGTTTTGGCCATTCGATGCTTTTAGCATTCGACGTTTTGTACATTCGACGAATTGAGAATTCGATGTTTTTAGCATTCGATTAAATGAAGATTCGATGTTTTTAGCATTCGACTAAATGACGATTCGATGTTTTGAACATTCGACAACTTTACCATTCTACTACTTGATAGTTCGAACAGATGACGATTCGACGTTTTGAACATTCGACAACTTTACCATTCTACTACTTGATAATTCGAACAGATGGCGTTTTAACTATTTGAGCATTCGACGAATGGACTCTTCGATGGTTTTACAATTCCACTAAATGACGATTCGACGTTTTGAGCATTCGACGTTTTGAACATTCGATGTTTTTAGCATTCGACGACTTGATAATTCGACGTTTTGAACATTCGACGTATTGACAATTTGATGTTTTAACATTCGACGAATTGATAATTCGACGTTTTGAACATTCGTCGTATTGACGATTCGATGTTTTAACATTCGACGACTTGATAATTCGACGTTTTGAACATTCGACGTATTGCCAATTCGATGTTTTTAGCAATTCGACTAAATGCCGATTCGATGTTTTTAGCATTCGACGTTTTGTTCCTTCGATTACTTGGCATTCGACGACTTGGCGATTAGGGGATATGCATGCGTCTCCAAATATTGTAGTTGTGTGTATAGTGTAGTGGATAGCGTTAGTGTTTAGTATGCGTTAGGTCTAGGGTTCGTGTCTTTCCCCATCGGTTAATAATTTATTTCGTTAATATGCGGTTATTCAATAAGTGGTGTGTATTAATTAAAAAAAATGTGTATAAAATATCTCAAGTGACATGGAATTTAATTAATTGAGTGATTCCAATTTTTTGTTTCCCATTTCCATTACTATGGATCACCCAACCATAGATCTTCTGCTGCTCCAACAATATACAGCCAGTTATAGAATATGGATGCAGCAACCTTAACTATGGATATCCCGTATTTTTCAATATAATATGGCTGTGATATCCATGTATCTGGATGTGTCAACTATTCCTTTTTCTCCGTGTTGAAACAACTCTTTCTGATTTAAGAAATTTTATCAGTTGGGTCACATCTAAGAAGAGAACGTGGACCAAATAAAAACATTAGAGTTTTTGCTATGGTATAAAATATACTAACAAGCTTAATTCATCTTTAAAAATTCAGTAAAAAATTTTTTACAGGAAAATTAAATAGGATCATTCATTATAGCTAATGATACAATAAGGTTTAAGTACTTTTCAATAAGTTCTTTTTTACAAAAATAAGCAACGTATGAAATATTTTTATTTCTGTATGAGTAATTATAATATAATATCTAATAATATCTTTCGATATTATTAGCATTTGGCAGATATCGAGCAGCCTTATAATAGAACCAGTAATTTTATTTAAGAAATTTTTTTTAGATTACAACCACTAATACAAAAAAAGCTATTTTACAGGATTTAGGGAAAGTAAATCCTGTCATCAAAATACTAGAGGAGTGGAGATCAGTTGAACCTAATGTTAGCTCTAGGTTCGACATTAAAGTCCACGCAATAGAATAGATAATAACAGATTGATTAAAATGTCCAGACCTACAGAAGTTCAGCTTTAGGTCTTTCTTTCCTTGAAAAAGTGACTCCTTCACGGAAAATAATGAATTGTCTGTGAAGGCGAACAAAAGTTCGCTGAGCAATGTTAGCTGTCATAACTAAAAAGTTTGCAGCTTTAACGAAAAATGTTAGCCGCTTTAGAAATAAGATGTTTGCTCTGTTGTACAATATTGTTCATAGTTGTTGCGAAATAGTTCTCTCCACTAAAGAACTTGTAAGTTCGTAGTCACAGACAATATATGTTTGATGTGAGAACCAAAATGTTCGCTGTGGTGACGAACAACTATTCGCTAGTTCTCTCGCGCATGCGTATCGTGTCTATGTCGCGTACACATTACACAGCGTTGCGGCTGATCTGTGTATGTATTTCCACAATCAGTTCGTCACAGTGAAAATCATGAAAATTGTTAACATCGCCAAAAGGGAAAGGTAAATTACTGATTTATTATTTCAAAAAATTGAAAATGAACGAAGTGAGAAAAGTAATGGAAGACTGGGGGGTTAAGGAGGAAATCATTGCAAAATTCGAGGGTAAGTGAATTTAAAAATTTTTTAGGTTAGATTTTCCTGACTGCGTGCTTTTTGCCGGCCGGCTACTTGTAAATTTACTTTTAAAATTTTAATTTTAGATGAAGAAGTAAAAATTCATCATTTTGAAAACTTAACGGAGTTCACATTAGAGAAGCTTATTCCCAAAGCTGGCGATAGACTAGATTTTATTAAATTATTAAATGATAATAAATCTAGTATTATTGAGGTAATATTGGTTTTATACAAAAAGTTGAATAATTTCATATTTTAAAATATTATTATTTTTATTATTATCAATATTATTATTTTTTTATTATTAGAATTTGAGTAATGTCGAAAAAGACAAAGATACGCCGTTAGATGAGCCAGATCCACAACAAATTTTCAATAACAATAATAATCCAGAGTTAGAGAGCAATAGTACACATGCGTCTAAAAAGCAACGTTTAAATAATAACACAGGCACACAAAAAAAAAGTTTCGTGGCCGAGACACTACAGTAGTATATTCCCATGTATTTTTGGCCGCTGAATCCGAATCTGAAGTCCGAATGCTCAAATTGGTTCTTTTTTTTGAGTTATACTCAAAAAACGACTCAAAACACGAATTTGAACCAAAAAAATTAAAAAAATTTTTTGTGAGACATGACAATAGCATATTTCCATGTATTTTTTCCCGCTAAATCGGGATTCAAAGTCAGAATTGACAGATGTGCTCAAAATTTTGAGCTAAACTCAAAAAACGACTCAAAAAACCGAATTAAAATGACGAAAATGAAAAATTTTTTCTGTGACACTGCAAAAGTATATTCCTATGTATTTTTTCATGCTGAATCCGAATTCGAAGTCAAAATTGACAGATTTGCTCAAAATTTTGAGATAAACTCAAAAAACCACTCAAAAAAAGACTCAAAAATCCGAATTAAGATGAAAAAATTTTTTATGACACTACACTACTATATTCCCATGTACTTTTTCCCGCTGAATCCGAATTCGCAGTCAGAATTGACAGATTTGTTCAAAATTTTGAGATAAGCTCAAAGAATTATTCTAATGGCTCAAAATTTTGAGACACACAAGAAAATCTGTTAAGTTACAAAAATTAAAGTCAAGAAACTCTACTTTTCTTGCTAGTACACTACATTAGTATATTCTCATGTTTTTACATCTGCTTCTAAATTCAAAGTTAAAATTATTAAATTGGCTCAAAATTTTAAGTTAAATCCAAAAATGCTCAAAATTTAATATAATGCAAAATAGTTCATTTTTTTGGTATTCGGTAGTGTATTCTCATGAATTTTATATACGCTGAATACAAATTCGAAGTTAGAATTATCAGAATGACATAAAATTTTTTAGAACTCAAACCCTGGTTACAGGTACAAGCATGCATGTTTTTGAGCACTTTTAATGAAATCCAAAATTTTGAGCCACTTTGAAAATTCTGACTTTGGAATCACAGTGAAAAAATACATGGGAATACACTAGTGTAGTGTCATAGCAAAAAATTTCCTTTATTTATATTAAATTACATTTTTATCAGTTTTTTGAGTATATCTCAAAATTTTGAGCAAATCAGTCATAAATCTGTCAATTCTGACTTTAAATGCGAGATCCGATATGGAAATACTGTAATGTAGTGTCATAGCAAAAAATTTCCATTTCTTTATTTTAAATCGCTTTTTTTATCAGTTCTTTGAGCTTATCTCAAAATTTTGAGCAAATCTGTCAATTCTGACTGCGAATTCGGATTCAGCGGGAAAAAGTACATGGGAATATAGTAGTGTAGTGTCATAAAAAATTTTTTTCATCTTAATTCGGTTTTTTGAGTCTTTTTTTCAGTGGTTTTTTGAGTTTATCTCAAAATTTTGAGCAAATCTGTCAATTTTGACTTCGAATTCGGATTCAGCATGAAAAAATACATAGGAATATACTTTTGCAATGTCACAGAAAAAATTTTTCATTTTCGTCATTTTAATTCGGTTTTTTGAGTCGTTTTTTGAGTTTAGCTCATAATTTTGAGCACATCTGTCAATTCTGACTTCGAATCCTGATTCAGCGGGAAAAAATACATGGAAATATGCTATTGTCATGTCAAAAAAAAAATTTTAATTTTTTTGGTTCAAATTCGTGTTTTGAGTCGTTTTTTGAGTATAACTAAAAAAAAAGAACCAATTTGAGCATTCGGAATTCAGATTCGGATTCAGCGGCCAAAAATACATGGGAATATACTACTGTAGTGTCTCGGCCACGACACTTTTTTTTTGTGTGCCTGTGTAATGTAAGTATATAAAGTTACCTGAAAAGTTTTATTTCGTTTTTCCCTCAATTTACCCAGATTGTCAGACAGAATATATTAACTTTTATCGTGACTCTAAAGAATATTTTTATTCAATTATTTTAATCCTTTTTGAGTAAGTTTCTTGAGCATTAAATTATTTAAAGAAAAATAAAGGTTAACCAAAAATAATTCTGAAAACCGTACTTGTTTACAATTCAATTTTAGGAAATTTTGATTATTCGAAAATTTTTTAACTAAATATATTTTCAAAAAATTAACTTATTTTAAAAACATTTAAGTAAACATTTTTTGAAAAATAACTTTTTAAGAATTTTTAATTAAAAATTTTTAAAATTCAAATTTTCTAAATTTATCTTAATTTTTGAATAATTTCTTTGAAGTAACAATTAGTACTTAATTCTGTAAGCAATATTTCGTATTCTTAATTGTTTTTAAATTCGGCGCGATAAGAGACACGGACCTCTTCTTTTCGGAAGCGACATCTATATCTTTATTATATGCAGATCGTGCAGATCTGACATAGAGATATAAGAATAGAGTGCGCGAAAGGCCTGATGTTGAAACGATGTAGTAGAAGGAGACAGATAGTATTCTCTCGTCCCTGTTCTTTCTCTGTCTAATAGCGCACGCGCAGTGATTAAACAGGTGTTTGAAAAGGTTAAAATATAAACAAGACCACGAGCGAGCCAGACCTTTGTTTTTGTCATTGTTATTGTTTATATAAAATGTAAATTTTAATTTATTTATTGTGAAAATGGTTCGAAAATGCATTTACTGTCGCCAAACAGTGATAAACAGCAATGGCACAACTTTTCACCAGTAAGTTTCAATAAAATCTTATGTACATATTTATTCATAACCTCAAAATTATATATAGTATTTTTGTTTATATTAACATGAATTTTTTATATTAAAAAAATAGATTCCCAAGAGATCTTCAAATGAGACAAAAATGGTTAGATGCTCTCTATTTAACAAAATTACCAAATTTCAAAACTGCTACAGTTTGCAGTGACCACTTTAAGGAAGAAGATTTCTTTTCTCCAAACCACATGACTCTGAGAAGAGTTTTGCGATCTCATGCAGTGCCTCATATAATGATAAGTGGAGAATCAGAAAGTCTCAATTCTGTTATAAAGGAAAATAAATTGGAGAGTGCTACCGAAAATGTTGTGGAAGAAAGTATATTAGAGAGCATAGAGTTAGAGAATGAAGACAATATGAAAAATAGAGGGAATAATAAAGATTGCATTTTATTAGAGAGCGAAGACGATATAAAAAATAAAGGAAACAATAAAGATTGCATTGTATCTGATAACGAAAGTTTTAAATTGTTAGAATCGCCGAATGAAAATTGTCTTGAAGAAACTGCGAAAAATAATAAACAAACAAACGAGTCCATCAGTAAGGAGAATTCTAGAAAAAGGTAAAAATATTTAGAAATAAAGTTATCTATTTGGTATTTGTTTACAAAATCAATTTTTTTTAGCAGTGAATTAACAACAATTAAAATTTTACATTTTTAGACCACGTTCACCGTCCAGGGATGCTCGACCAGCGAAAAGAATCCGTTTTATCCATGATTTCAAAACAGAATATATTTCTCGAACAGATTTTGCTTCAGATGAAGCGTGGGAAAAGTTTATAAGATATGACACTCAACAAAAATCGAAGAAGAATGCTACATATAGTAAACACTACCGTAAAAATAGAAAAATAAATTCCTTAAAAAATGTTGTTAAACAACTAAAAGAAAAGCAGGAATTTAATGCTGCAGAATATTTAAAGGTAAATTGTTTGAAAATTGACAAAAATGTTTATTAATTTTAAAGTGAATAGAAGTTTAGTTATTTTTTAATAAATTAATTTTTGTTGTACATATTATAGAACGACGTTATACATTTATGAAATAATCAACTTTTTTAAATTAACTTATTGGAATCTATTTTTTTATTTTTTTTATGAAAAAGAATTAACTTGCATTATTGAAATTGAACCTTTTTTTATAAAGGTTTAAAAATAAACATCAACTTTAAAATTTGTAATTTGTACAATAATTTTAACTTTATAAAATATTATATAAGAGAGAGATTAAATAAAATAAACAAAATTGATTTTTTATGAATAAATTTGAATTACATACTAAAATTTAAAACGTTTTTATAGGATTTACCACCTCATGTTCAAGAACTCCTTGCCCGCATGAAAAATCGAAAACCTACAGCTCCTTTTCCTTCAAGCCTAAAAAATTTTGCCAGAACCCTGCATTTTCATTCTCCAGCTGCATATGAATCAGTTAGAAGAAGTTTTTTGAATTGCTTACCTTGTACCCAAACGTTAAACAAATGGTTCTGCTCTAAAGAATATAAGCCAGGAGTTTCAGAAGATATTATTAAAAAAATTTCGAATATTGTAAAATGCGAATTAGAAAAAGGCAAACAACTTGTTTTTAATTTAACGTTCGATGAGATGCATATAAAGCAACACAGAGAATGGAATAAAACCACGCATTCATGGAAAGGTTTAGTAGATTTAGGTGGTCAATTAAATGAATCCGATGCAGATAAAAATAAAGTTGCTAGTAAAACAATTGTTTTCATGTTAGTAAATATAAACGGAGGTTTTAAAGCTCCCGTAGCTCATTATTTAATAAGCTCATTAAATGGAACTGAAAAAGCTATTCTGTTGCGAGATTTGTTAGAGAAACTACATGAAAACAATATTGAAGTTGTGAGTGTCACTTTTGATGGTGATAAAAGCCATAGAACTGCTTGCGAAAAATTGGGGGCAAACTTAAATTATAATGATAAAGAAAATTTCAAACCATACTTCAATCACCCTGCTTCATCAAATCCGGTGTACATATTTTATGATCCTTGTCATTGCTTAAAATTAGCAAGAAACCATTTTGCCGCGAAAGGTCCTTTTATTCATAAGGGAAAAGACTTTATAGACTGGGAATTTATCAAAAAGCTACAAATGAAAATGGAAAACGAAAATCTTCATTGCGCATGTAAAATTAAAAAACGACATGTGAATTTTAGTAATGAAAAAATGAAGGTTTTTTTAGCTGCACAAGTTTTAAGTAATAGCACATCATGTGCTTTGACATTTTTAGAAAATGACCTGAAGGATAACACTTTTAAAAATGCGGCGGCAACAGCCAATTTTTGCAAAAAATTTAACGACATTTTTGATCTGTTGAACGTTCGAAACAAATTCTGTAAAACTCCGGGTCGACTAAGTATTTGTAAATCTTCTTTAGAAGAATTAAAAAAAAAATTGACGAGTACATAGAGTATATTGAAAATTTAGAAATTAATGTCCGCGTGCTAGTTAGGGAAAAAGACTGTGATAGTAACAATATTGTTAAAAAATCTATAACTACGCGTAAATCTGTGATAGAAAGTGCCTCGGTAAATACTGGTTTCGTTGGATTTATTATTTGTTTAAAAAATCTATACAGCCTATCGAAAGACTTGATCGAAAAAAAAATCCTTGAATACTTCTTGAGTTACAAATTATCTCAAGACCATGTGGAAATGTTTTTTTCAACAATTAGACGGATGAGTGGCTTCAACAATAATCCAACAACTACTCAGTATTTGTCTGCTTATAAAAAGATTGTGATTAATAATTCTAATATAATCATTTCCACAAACGCAAATTGTTCGCCCTTAGATGAAACTTTACTCATTGGTGAATCTGAAGAAAATCTTGCAAAAACTAATGAGAAAAATGAAACAAAAAATAAGGAAACAATCAAAGTTAGCGATTTTTTTCCTAGTAATAATTATAATATTTTCGAACACAATTATGAAAATAGTCACAGTTTAAATTCTGAATATGCTGAAGAAGTCGTACAATATATTGCTGGAGCAGTTGTTCGATCTGTGAAGTCAAAAATACATTGTAAATCCTGCACTGAAACTTTAGTTGGTCGCCAGAGTGAAGGAAAATCAAAATTAATAAAATTGAAAAATCGAGGAGGTTTAATTTATGCATCCGATGATGTCAATTTCATTTGCAAAAGAGTGGAAAAAATTATTCGCCAACAAACAAATTTGTTTCTAAAACAAATTAATTTAAAAATAATCACAGAAACTTTAAAAGTACTCCCGTCAACAATTTTAAGTAACGATGACCACTCTTTTCAACAAGAACCTTTAATGGATCACAGAAATCAATTAATACTTTTAATTATCCAAACTTATGTGGATTTACGTCTTAAACATGAAGGGACTGTTTTAAAAGATAAAGAACAAAGAATAAGGATGATAAATAATAAAACTACAATTTTCAGAGGACAATAAATAAGTAATGATTATAAGGATTATTATTATTAAGTGTATGATTATAATGTCTATCTGTGTTAAAATGAAACTACTGACTGTATTCTGTTTAATAATTTACAACATATATTTAATAAATGTTACATTTTTTAATTAAATTAATTATTGAATTAATTAAATTATCTAATTCGTTAAATTATTCACATTAAATCAATTGATTAATCGTAAGCAATTTTTTTAATACTAAATATAATTAAATCATTTTATTTATCAATTTAAACAATTTTCTAAATACCAATACATAATAAATTTATCTAATTTAAGTTATTAATAATTTTTTTCCATCCGATTAATTTTTTGTGGTTATCTTCTTATTCAATTTATATTTTCAAGAACATTGATCACTGCGCAAGCGTTATTAAACAAGGAAAGAAAAGGGACGAGAGACAACTACTTATCTCTTTCTATCAAGGTGGCATCGCCTCGCATGGGAAATACACGGACTAGCGCGCTCTATTCTTATATCTCTATGAGATCTGATTGTAAAACGATTCAGTCTTAAGGGAGCCATCCTGCAATAAAGAACTCTCTTTTATAATTTAACCACGAGCTTTTATTTCTCTAGTCCCTAATCCCAACGCTTACAGTTTCAGAAGTGGGATAGCGAGGGGACTAGAGCCGGGAAGTAGAGAAAAGTGTGCTATTGCCGAGAGTACGAGAATTACGCGTTTAACGAGTCGAGAAATAGGTTCGCGAAGCAACGAGTGCCGCTTCGTGGGAGAGCCTAATCGTTTTTCGCAAAATCACGAAATCGAGTCGAGTTTTTAGCAAAGGAGTGCTAACGTGTGAACTAAAGTGTAAAGTAAAGAGTAACGGGACTCTGAGAAATCTAATTAATCGGGAAATACAATTCTATCGTACGAGAACGCGATAAAACGGGTAGAACAAAGGAAACTATTGCGCATAGCGTGTGCGCAGCTTGGGTTAGCGGCGCGAGTGTAAAAAAAAATTCAAAAATCCCTAGTGTAGTGTTACCAATCCAACTAGTGAAGCCAGACCGTGAGAGTTGGCAATCGTGTTACGAGTGAAGTTGCTTCATTGTTTATAATTTGGTGTGTAAAGCTGGCAGACGAAGCGAATTGTAATCTGTGGAGCGAAACGCCAACTAAAGTGAAACAAAGTGAGGAAAGTTTGTTGAAATCGAGACGCAACTTGTTGAACTCATTCGAAGTGGAAATGTCGGATCACGGAGAAAATAACGATGAAACTAATTCGCAAGCGGGCGAAAATAACGAGTCCGATGGAGAAGGGTCTGCAAATGGCCACGATCGAAATGCATTGCAGCCTGCATTGCTTAACGTACAAGACATCGTGACGGCGACCACACGAGCTGTCATAGAAGCGTTGAGGATAGCTGAACGCATCACACCCGAAAGAGAAGTCCAAAATGGTCGAGTTGATACACACAATACACCAAAACATAGTGAGATAGGAGATTTGATTCCTTGTTATGGTGAAGAAGAAGATGACGACGTCGAGAAGTGGATCCGCAGAGTCGATGAGGTCCAGGCAGCATATAATGTGACAGATGGGATAATAAAGCTTCAAGTTTCAAGACGTTTGAGGAAACGAGCACTCGAGTGGTATAATAACACTCCGGGAATAGTTGCCAAAACATGGCCGCAGTTGAAAGAAGAATTAATTAAAGTGTTTAGAAGCAGGGAAGATCCATTGACCCGTACCAAAAAGATGAAAGCGCGAATGTGGAAGGTGGGAGAGAAATTCTCCTCCTACTTTCAGGACAAGCTGAAACTCCTGAATCGTTTGGACTTGTCACAAGAAATTTCAATAGAATACATGATAGAAGGAATACCCGATTTCTTGTTAAAATGTCACGCACGGGCTGGGAATTATCGTACGTTGGTTGATTTGCTGGATGGGATGCAGCGCATAACCAGGAACGAGGCAAGAAGGGATACAAAAAAACCTAGTGGTCCCAGACAAGGTGCATTCGCTTCGAGTTCGAAATACGTCAGAAATGATAACAAATTGGATGAGACAAAATCTACACCAAGTACCAGAGTGAGATGTTACAGGTGTCACGAATTTGGACATCTTTCGACGGAATGTACAAACCCTGAGAAAGACCGAGGAGCTTGTTTTAAATGTTCGAAAACAGGCCACCAGGCGCGGAACTGACCAACGAAGTCAACGAGAGCAACAGGAGGTGTTTCAACTTCAAGTGGAACAAGTTTTAACGAGGATACAGTGGCTTTTATTAAAACGACATCGAGAGGAAATTCAACAGAGGACATCGTCAACATACCGACTCTACCCATGGAGAAGAGGACGCCGTTGGCCGAGCCGAGTTCGACAGATACTGTTCTGCTGTGTAACGAGATAGACGATAAGTATTACTTCGAAGCATTGGTTGATAATGGTAGCCCTATTTCATTGTTGAGAGAGAATGTTTTTATTCGAGATTTTCATAATTGTGAATATGTGAATGAATGTTAAAAAAAAAAAACACGTATGCCGGAATTAATTCTTCCCCTTTGAAAATACTTGGATTTATTGACGCGAATATAAAAATTCAACAATTGGGCGATAAAGTTATAACTATGTTTTTTGCAGTGGTACCAGACTCGACGATGAGTCATGACGCGATTTTAGGGCGCGATTTTCTGAATAAAAAGGGAATTACTCTCATTAGAAAAGAACGAGTAGATTTGAGATACGAAATTCCGGAAAACGACGTCACGTCAATTAATTTAGTCGAGGAAATAAGCGAGAAATGTGATTTAACGTCAAGTATAATTGGGGACGAAATGTCAAGTGAACATAAAGATTTGTTGCAAAATTTAATTGATAATTATCTCGAAAAATTGGAAAATCCGGAACCGATGGATTTTGAGATGGAAATAAAATTGAATTCAGACGAACCGTTTTATTTTAAACCGCGACGATTATCATGGGAAGAAAAAATTAAATTACGCGAAATCATTGAGAAACTTTTGAAACTTGGGTATATTCGAGTAAGTAAATCTAACTATAGCAGTCCGATTGTTTTGACACGAAAAAAGAATGGCGAGTTGCGCCTCTGTATTGACTATAGAGTACTTAACAAATTAATAATTCTAGAGCATTTTCCGTTCCCGCTCATTGACGATTTAATCGATTTACTTCAAGGTAAAACTTATTTTACAAAACTTGATCTTAGGGACGGGTTTCACCACATCAAGTTAAGCGAAAATTCGATAAAATACACCGCATTCAGTACTCTGGAAGGACAGTACGAGTACTTGAGAATGCCATTCGGGCTTGTAAACGCACCGTCTTATTTCCAGAGATAGGGTAACTGCACCAATTGCCGAGGGTGCACCAATTGTCGAGGATAATAATTTTCTTTTTTAGATAAATAGTATAATATATAATATTTAAGAACAAAAAAAATTTCTAAATAATCTTTGTATTTTCAACTGTATATTTATATATTCAAATTTCGTAGCGATTCTACTAAAATAATTATTTAACTAATATTATAATTCACTGCTGTGAAATTTACTCAAATCTCCATTTTCTTAATACTTCAGGTTGATTAAAACAGATTTTTAGAAATGCAAATTAAACGTATTTATAATGACTTTTTGTGTACAAAATTATTATTATAATTTTGTACATGAACTAAATTAATTTTGTATGCATGTTTTTTTGTTAAAAAAAATATTTAATATTTTTTAAAAGCAAATCATCGGTATTTGGTTCCTTTTTTTTTACAGTTCCATTTTTCGAGGTAATGGCTCGAAAATTGGTGTAGTCACTTTTTTCGCTGATGCACCATTTATCGATGGTTAAGTGTTTATTTACTAAACGTCAAACATAAATGCCAAACATTTATAGGTACAGAGAAAAAGAAAACAAAATGCTCTAAAAATTTACAACCAACAGAAAATAATCAACCAAAAAAACGAGGAAGACCGAAAAAAAATTAATAAAAAAAATGCTTTATTTAAAACTAAAAAAATTTGTTCTATAGTTTAATTATAATTAACCATTATATTCACAGTTCGTAATAAAAGTTTATTTTATTCGTTTACAAATTTAATGTGACTTAAATTAATTTATTTTTTCAATTAATGTCTGATTAATAAAATTGATTAAATTTATTTAACTTATTTATAAAAGTTTAAAAAACAGTTAAATAATTTTCTGTCCTGTATCATCTACTATAAAAATGTTTTATATCGATATTATAAATTATCCAATTATAGTTAAATAAATAATTTGTTTTCTGGTAATGTTCTATAATATTTTTATCGAAAAAATAAATATCTACTCGATTTTCAAATATCTGTACAGGTTAATTGTTAGGTTATATTGGGTTATATGTTTAAAAATGTCATACCCTCGACAATTGGAACAGACCCTCGAGAAATTAGCACAAGACCATCGACAAATGGTGCTTTTGATCGATTGACTTTTAAATATATTTTTTGCTTAACAATTTAGTTTATATTAAAAAAATAAATATGAATATTAAACATTATTAGATCCTTCGTTTAAATATACAAAAATCAAATTTTAAAGTGCATTTACTTCCAAGAAAAAAAATGTCAAAGTCACATGTTGCCTAAAATCCTCGACAATTGGTACAGTTACCCTACCTAAGTATGATTTTCCACGAGTTAATTTCCAAAGGTTTACTTCTTATGTATTTAGATGATTTTTTAATAGCTACGAAAACGTTGAGTGAAAACTTCGAGATTTTGAGTGACGTGTTAAATTTAATGTCAAAAAATGGATTACGGTTAAGAATTGATAAATGTGTTTTCGGTGTCACTAAAATAGAATATCTTGGTTATGTAATCAGTGAAAATAAGGTCGAGCCGAGTCACGACCATGTGAAAGCTTTGTCAACATATCCAATTCCGCGAAGTGTGACACAAGTGCAAAAATTCTTAGGTTTAGTGGGATTTGTCAGAAGGTTTATTCCGAACTTTTCAATTGTCGCCAAACCATTGTTCGACTTACTCCGAAAAAATGTTGAGTTTGTTTTTGGTGAATCTCAGATGCATGCGTTTGAAACTTTAATCGAGAGAATGATTACGAAACCAGTGTTAGCAATTTATAATCGAGACGCGCATACCGAGTTACACACCGACGCTAGTAGTCTAGGTTTCGGCGCGATTCTTCTTCAAAAACAATGTGATAATCAGCTACACCCGATTTATTATTATAGCAAGCGAACGACGAAGCAGGAGGAAAACTATCATTGTTACGAATTGGAACTCCTCGCGATTGTGTACGCGATAAGAAAATTCCGTGATTATCTTTTAGGGACAGATTTTGTAATCAAGACTGACTGTAGCGCTGTTAAGTTAGCTTTAGAAAAGAAAGAAATAAATTCACGAATTCAACGATGGGCTTACGAGCTACAAGTTTATAAATATAAAATCGAGCACCGACCATCAGAACGAATGCGTCACGTAGACGCCCTGAGCAGAGAAATATATGTTATTAATCTGCTTACATTCGAACAGGAATTAACGTACAAACAATTATCTGATCCCGCGTTAAAAGAGATTCAAGATTCTCTAGAAATTTGTGAAAGCGAAAAATACGAAACTCGCAATGGATTATTGTTTCGGAAGTGGAAGGGTGATGTACTATTTTACGTTCCATAACGAATGATCAGTCAAGTGATTCGAACATGTCACGACGACATTGGGCATGTAGGGGTCGACAAAACCGTGGAGTTAATTCTTAGAGTCTATTGGTTTCCCGATTTACGTAAAAAAGTAAAAGAGTATGTGGGAAGTTTCTTAAAGTGCATTACTTTTTCGGTTCAAACAGGGAAAAGTGAGGGCGAATTGCATTTGTGGGACAGGACAAAACGTCCTTTTGAAGCCAGTTTTGTTGACCACTACGGTCCCCTGAAAAATGCGCCATTAGGGTACAAACATGTTTTATTGATTATCGACGGATATACCAAATTTGTTGTATTCTATCCCGTTAAGTCGACCGTGTCCAGAGAATCTATTAATAAATTAAAAGACTATTTTCACCATTATGGTAAATCGAGATTTCTAGTTTCTGACCGAGGGACGTGTTTTACCTCAGAAGAATTCTCTGAATTCGTACGATCTTATGGTGTGAAACATGTAAAAATAGCAGTAGGAACTCCGAGGGCCAATGGCCAAGCAGAAAGGGTTTTTCGTTTCTTGAGATCGACGTTAGCGAAAATAGGTGGAATGTCCAATTGGCTTGGAAAATTGAATGATGCGCAGTTCACGATAAATAATACGCTTAACCGTTCAATTGGATGCTCCCCCGCGAGAATGTTGTTTGGGGCGGACCAATCGGGTCTCCCAGACGAAGAATTTCGAGAATTGTTAAAGGAAATCGAAAATCATGTCGAGCCAACCGAATTGCGAGAAGAATTGCGAAAAAATGCCGACGATATTTGTGATAAGCAAAGACAACGAAATAAAATATTGTTCGATAAAAAGCGTAAAAAACAAACGAAATTTGTATGCGGCGATTATGTCATGATCCCAAATATTGTTACCGAAGCCGGTGTTAATCAGAAATTACTTCCAAAAAAACGAGGACCATACGAATTCAAAAAGGTTCTTAGAAACGATCGCTATTTGATAAAGAGACGTCGATGGGTTCCAGATCACTCAAAAACCTTTCTCTAGTATTTATAGTTCTGATCGCATGAAACATTGGGAGGGAAAAACATAAAAAAAATGTTAACCGATGACCAATTGGTTGAGGGCAACCATTAGTCAGGATGGGCCGAACTGTAAGCAATACTTCGTATTCTTAATTGTTTTTAAATTCGGCACGATAAGAGACATGGACCTCTCCTTTTCGGAAGCGACATCTATATCTTTATTATATGCAGATCGTGCAGATCTGATTGTAAAACGATTCAGTCTTAAGGGAGCCATCCTACAATAAAGAACTCTCTTTTATAATTTAACCACGAGCTTTTATTTCTCTAGTCCCTAATCCCAACGCTTACAATTTAATAATAATAAGAATTTTACTTGAAGAAAAAACTTTTTAATTTTTTTAAAACGTTTTGCGGATTTATCCCCATAAAAGCAATTTTTATTAAATACTAATCAAAATGTTTATTATTTAAATATTTATTTCCAGCCTTTAGAGGTTTTGCTTAATTCATCACCGGAAGGAAAAGCTATACTTTCAACATGGAAAACAGAAGAAAAATTTACTGATTTAAATAGACAAAAACTTGCGGACGAAATAATCAGAGAGGAGTTGGCAATGGATGTTAACAAAAAGTAATAATTACTTAAGTATTAATATTTTACAAGTTATTCCTTTTAATATTTGTAATATTTATGCCAATTATTAAAATCTTATTTCTAGATTTACTGACGAAAGAATACATTTTTGGACAGATAGCCTTCTTGAAATGTTTCCTGGTGAAATTAAGGTATAATATTTTTAATAATAATCTCTAAATCTTCAAAAAAAATATTTTTATGATAAATTTTTATAATGCTTTATGAAAAATATTATTAGAAAAACAAATACTTAAAATGAAAACAATAGATGTAAATAATGTCAAATAATTTCTTTAAAAAATTATTCTTTTCTTGAATTAAGACAGTTTATATTTAAGTGAATTGAAAATAACTAATTTTTTGCATTGAAGAATTAAAATTTTTTGTTAATAGAGGTTTATTTTGCATTGAATTATATTTTAATATATTGTTTCCATTTCATTTTTATATAATTTATAGAATTCAATGCAAATAATTTGATTATTAGGAAGTGTGAAGTGGTTTAAGAGAAAAGTCTAGAAGAAATACATCTGGAAGAGGAATCCTTTTACAACGTTATTATAATGTAAGGCGTAAACTTTTGAATTGTGGAGTCATTTTAAAATCTTCCATTCAACCTGCATCTCTTGATTCAACAGGTAAATTTTCATGTTATTTATATCATTTTTTGCAATAAAAAAATTTCTTGTTCAAAAGAATACTTTTAAAGATAAATATTTTTAAAAAAAATTTAGAATTTGCTGAATCCGAAGAAACGAAAGACGCAATAGAATGGCTCAAAAATAACGCCCGATCTGTTACTCAAGTCATTACATTATGGCAGTCAACTAGTCTTGCAAGACTAACATATTTAAAACAAAGTAACATAACTGTCCATGATTATATGGAGCAATTTAAGGCTCTTAAATTAAGCGATGGATTTGAGTTGGTAAGTTCACTATAATTTATAAAACAAATTTTTAGAAAATATTAAATATTACACTTTATTATTATCAATTGCTTTTAGTTAGAAGCGGATTTTGATAATATATATCCACAGTCTACTGCAAACCTTTTTGTAGAGTGGCCAATATTAAGCAGCTTCGTTAAGTCAAAAGTGACAGTAGTTGAAAAAGAATCAATTGATGATTGCTTCACATCTGGTAATTTTTCTTAATTATTACATTTCAAATTATTTATTTGTATTTTTACGTAACATTTTATTCAGATGGAAGGAAAGCAAAAATCATGAGATTGCTGCACTCTTTATTCAGTATAAGGACGGTATTTTGCAATAATAAAAAGCACTGGAGACCATCGAGGATAGAAGCGAGGGATGGATTAATTCAGTACGTAAAGGTAAACATGCATTTTGTAAAAATTATAGAAGAACTGTAAATTGAGAAATTTTTCAAGATAGTCACCGACGTATTAATTAATTAACTATAATAATCTGAAAGTTTATTCATTCATTCACTTTTTCTGTCCCTCGCACACTGAAGTTGTCTTTTGTTTATACTTTTGTTTTGAAATATAAATTTTTTTAATAATTTCATAATCAAAATTTAAGAAATTTACTTATTAAGTAAAAAATTAATTATTACTGTTCATATTTTCAAAATCTTTTTTAAAATTTCACGAAAGAATTCAATTATTTTCTAAAATTTTAATGAATCCTTCTAAACAATTGAATTATTTTTTTAAATAATAAAATCTTTACAAAAATGCAATGATTTTCAAAACAATTTTAATTGAATTCATTCATAGTATAAAGAAAACGCATTCTGTATTTTTTACAGCTACTAATGTCTCGAGAGATCGCATGTTTTGATAAAAAATGCGAGAAAAGTTTTGTAAGTATAGATGGACTACGTATTCATTTATTTTTTAAGCATCGAAATGCAACTTCATTCAAATGTACTTTTGACACCAACTGTTTTCGTCAATTTAGTACTTGGGATTCTTATTCTAAACATTTATTAAATCATCATAAATTTCCTTTACGCTATATGATTCTTCGATGAAAATTGAAAATCAAAACATTATAAATCAAAATGTAAAACCTACGTTTTCTAATAAGATTGACGATGTTGAAGACAAAGTTTCAGATAGTTTTGATGATAACATAGGTTTAGACTTTCAAACATTACTTTCTCAACAAGTAGATATTTTAGTTGCTAAATTTTATAATAATCCTGGGTTGTCACGTTGCATTGTTGATTCTGTTATAGAAAGTGTTACAGAATTTCTATGTGGTGGATTCATGGAAAAGTTAAAATTAAATGTTCTTGATACATTAAAACATGGAACTGCTGAAGAATCAGAAATTTCTAAAATAAAAAGTATGTTTGATAGTCTATCTTCATCATTTACACACGTGAAAACGGAATATTTGAGACAAAAACATTTCGAAAAAAGTGGCGTTTTTATTAGACCCCAAAGCTATTCAATAGATATTCGTCCAGAACGAACTGTACTTAATGAAACTGTCAAAATTCCCATGAAAAATGTTACTGGAGAACATATGTTCCTAAGACAGATTTTACAAAATTTTTTCGAACTTCCCGATGCTTTGTCTTCAACACTCGAATATATGAAAAAATTAGAATCAGAAAGTGATTCAATTTTTAATGTTGTTCATGGCGTAAAATGGAAACGGATAAAAGAAACACTTTATCAACCTGAGGATATAGTAATTCCTATGCTTGTCTACTATGATGATTGGGAACCAAACAACCCTTTAGGTCCTCACTGTGAGAAAATTGGCTCTGTTTATATCGACTTACCGTGCTTGCCTCCTGAGTGTCATTCGAAATTGGAAAATATTTTCGAAGTTTTGCTGTTTAATGCTGACGATAGAAAAACTTATAAGAACTTGAAAACTTTTCGACCTCTTATTGATGAATTAAAATTTTTAGAATCTAAAGGATTACTTATTAATACAAATAAAGGGTCATTTCAAGTTTATTTTGCCTCGGTGTCATTAAAAGGGGATAATCTTGGCCTCAATGGCATGTGCGGTAACGTAGAATGCTTCGTAGCCAATTTTTCATGTCGATTTTGTAAAGCTTCGAGAAAACAGATTGAATCAATGTGTCGTGAGGATCATATTCTGTTCGTTCAAAAACTTTACCTAAAAATATTGGTAAAGTATTTGAATATTTAGTATTTGAACATCATACGTTATATATGAAATTAACCAAAAAATCATTAACACCAAAACACCACCTTCTCCTCCATTATCCTAGAATCATCGAATTATATGGTCCTGTGGCAAATATATCATGCATCAGAGATGAGGCTTACCATAAGGTTTTAAAATCTTACACTAACGTCTGTATGTCACGGAAAAATATCTTAAAGTCTTTAGCTATAAAGAGAATGCTTGCTTTAAGCCTCAGATTTTTAGTAAAAGAAAGTATTTTGCCAAAAACTGTTCTGGGATCAGGATTAATAGTAGATTTTTCCAAAAAAATTGATTTTCATTGTGATTTACCTTTAAGTATTCAGGAGAATCCTGAACGTTTTTGCCCTAGGTGGATAGATTTTAAAGGAACAAAATATGTTACTGGTATGGTACTGATATTAGGAGTTGATGAGTACACGTGTTTTCAGTTTGGCAAAATATTATTTATTATTCCCGAGGGGAATAAAGTCTTATTTTTATGTATGCCTCTTTTAAATATTGGTTTAAATTTGCACAACAGAAGTTACGAAATTGAAAATCCAGAAAATTTTTAATCTGTTTCTTTGGTTTGTAAGAATTCAGAGACTCTCTTTTATCCGTTTCCCCTATCCGTCCATTCAGCAGCTAATGGCGAAAAGTATGTTACACCAAAATGTTTTTTGTAATTGTAATGTATTAAAATATTCCAAATAAAATTTAGGAATCATATTATGAATACTAATTATTATTTGTTATTATATCAACCAGAAACCCAAGATAATTCAAATTATTATTTCAGATAATTTTGGTTATTTTATTTCCTTACTTTATTTTTTATTATTGTTTATTATTATTTTTTAATATTATATTTTTATTTTTATATTTATTATTGTTAATTTTATTATTATTGCTAGTTGACTTCTCAAAATTTAACAGAAATTCCTAAGCATAATAAAACTTCTAACATCCCAAAACAATTACAATTAAAAATAACAATTACATATTAACATTTGCGTATTGAAATATTTCAAATAAAATTAAAGAATTACATAATGATACTAATTATTATTTTTTATCGTATCAACTGGAAACCTAACTCATTTCAAATTTTTGGTTATTTTATTTTCTTATGTTATTTACTATTTATTATTTTTATTATTATTTTTTAATTTTATATTTTTATTATTATGTTTATTATTATTGCCAGTTACATTTCTCAAAATTTACCAGAAATTCCTAAGCATAATCAAATTTCTAACATCCCGAAACAATTGCAATAACAATTACAAAACTAAAAATTAGTTATATTTGTATATATTAAAATATTCCAAATGAAATTAAAGAATTACATAACGAATACTAATTATTATTTTTTATCATTTCAACTGAAAACCTAGCTTATTTCAAATTTTAGGTTAAGTTTTCCTCATTTTATTTATTATCATCAATATTTTATTATTATTATTTCTTATTACTATTTTTATTATTACGCTAGTTGAATTCTCAAAATTTAAAAGAAATTCTTAAGGTTAATCAAATTTCTGATACATATCCCAAAACAATTTCTTTCAGTGCAGATTGGAAGAGCTATATGTTTTGACAAATAACAGTTGAAACGTTTATTCGTATATACAGTTAATAGAAAAATGTACATCACACGCAACAAATTTTAATACCAGAGCGAACATTGTTTGCTGTCACTGCGAACTTTGAGCAGCAAACATTTTTCGCTGTGGTGTCGCGCAAAGTTAGCTGTCCATATTTCAACGAACGATGTTTGCTGTGGCAGCGAATAGTTCGCTGCCACAGCAAACCTTTTCTATACGTGTTGTAAAGCCAATACCTTGTTATATTATTCGAAATCTAGCAAAAGAATATTAAGGAAAATACATAAAATACTGTATTACTGTTTAAAGATGGTCATGAAAGAAGTAAGTTTCGATAAAAACTTTGGCGTTATAATTCCAAAGAACTTGCTTCAACTTCCAAGGCCTTATCAAAGATACTAAATATTAATAACATTAAAAAGATCGGTAGTTAGTCGAAATACTAAATAATTTTTCTTTTGCTTCCTCATAAGAATAGTTTTATTTTCAGTATTATAACTGTCTTTAAAATAAAATAAATAAATAAATAAAATAAATAAATAAATAAAAATAATATTAAATAATAATGGTTTGGTGGAATGGTTCATCAGTATATAAGTTTTCATCGCAAAAGCGTTTTTGGTATATGCTCAAAATAAAAGTTAAATGTTATCATTAACAAAACACTGTACATCTTTACAGAATGATTCATTCTACTCTAAACATCTACATAAGTTATATCTTTCGAACAAGTAAATGAAATATAATTTATGATTAAACGAACTTACAAGTGAAGTTCGATCATAATTTATTATATGAATAACTTGTTCGAAGATATATACTCCTACCCTTTTTTATTACATATAATAGTAACAATATACATATCCCTATATTAAAGAACCAGTAGAACCGGGTAGAATCAGGAGCCTACTTGCTTTAAGTTGGTTATTGTCACGTAAGTTCCAATTTCAAACCAGTAGATAAGTATTTTCAGCTGATTTGAATTTGGAATGTCAAGTTCAAAATGAACTGGTCTCAGTTTGAAGATTACAGTCAACCGGAAATTCTAAATAGGTTACATTGCACAACATGAACTTGTTTCAACTTGGATATCGATTCACAATTGGAAATCCAAGGTTGTTACAATTGAACAGATAGTTTTGAAAAAAAATATTTGTGGAAAAAATAATAAAAAATTCTTATGACCATTAATAACTTTATAGTTTTAGCACGCTCCAAACATACAAACATTTTAATTAAACTGGAAGAATTAAATTAAAACTTGAACCATATGGGAATCGAACCCCGTAAGTATGACCTATCTATCTAAACGCTTAACGACCGCGGCTACCGAATCGACGTGAGAAATATTTTTCGACCTGTCTATATAAACTGCAACTTTGAAAAACGTAAGTTTATGCAAAATATTATAATTTTTGTAAGTACCTATAAAAATACAAGCAGAAATTAAAATATTTATAGAGATTTGCAAATATATGCTATTATGTAAAAAATTTTAATTAAATATTTAATACATTTTTGCTCAAATGTCATTTGACCGCTTTGTAATTTTTTGCAAAAAATAACATTAAGCGAAATAAAAAACTGAAGTTTGTAAACTATAAATAATTCGATTCATTTTAATGAAACACCTCTTTTATTTTCCATTTCAATAATTAGTAAATAATTCACCGCGGGAGTTGAGCTTCTTAGCTCTTCATTGTGGAAACGGACCATCATCGTCGAGGATTCCGCTTCGAGACAAACAACAACTCTAAATTCAAAGACAATATTAAAAATCCTAATAAAAGTTTAAATTTTTAGAACTTTACCGCGTAAAGTAACTCGGCGCGTCATAATCTTGTGACGTATGCGCATGATACGCTCGTCTCTCGATAGAGGCAGCACTAAATTTGCGGTTTTATTCAAATAATAATTTAATTAATAATCGAATAAACACATTTTAATTTATTGAAGTTTTTACGTATAGTTTAGAATATTGGCAAGCAACATGGGCAAATCGACAAAATACTTTCCCACAGTAAAATCTTAAGTGGAAAAAATGATAAACTCAAATACAATAGAGCATGCAGTGGAGGCGACGAAACTTAATCCTTCCCGTAATAAATATTTTAGGATTATTTGAGTATAACACTAAAAATAAGTACATGTTTTACTTATTTGTCACGTTTTTGAAATTCACATTTATGGTTTTATTGCTTCTTAAAGAAACTCGAGTAAATCGCGCATCTGGTTACCATGAAACCCCAAGACCCTTTTTTTTGCCTGAGCAATAAAAAGGGGATGCTTTTGTTTCGTCATCCCTGCTGCATGGACTAGTTAGAAAAAATCTGAAACACCTTCTTTTTCCGCCTTTTTGGGTTTTTCCTCTTTTTAACGAATTAGAGTAAAGGAGGCGTACTTTCGCCTTCCTTCCTGGCACTCGGGGATGGGGGCGGAGGCCCCCAGGATGGGACCGTAGGGTCTCGGAGGAAAACGAGAAGGCAGAAATTGTTCTACTTCCGAAGTATTAACTTGTGCAAGGAATAAATAAAGTTAAAATAGAACAAAATTAGAAGTCTTTAATTTAATCGAAATTTACTAACAATAATTCCTGACAATTATAAATTACCCTGTAAAAAAAAAGTATTGGGAGGTACGGGATTCCGTATTGCAAGTGCCAACCTGCCAATGCGGTATTCGCGAAATACCGCATTGGGTGTCGTGGTGAATACGGAAATCAAGGGGTCCCAATGCGGTGCAAGTTTTAAGCTTTAAAAAAACGAAAATACGTGACAGGAGGAAATAATTAGTGTCAGTGCAGAAATATGCGAGTTAAAGGAATGAGAAAATAATAATAGTGAGTGTAAAAATGAAACTTTAAGAAAAAAAGGTAAGTTGAACTGTCAAATATGAGTCCAATGCGGCGTAGGCTGCTTTCAATGCGGTACACAATCGGTACATAGTGCAAGTCGCCAGTAGAGGGCAGAAGCAAGCAGAGCGAATCGAGCGAACACAGTGGCCCAGCTGACATATGATTTGCATTACATTACTTTCCAATTTTTTATTTTATAACCACGTTTCTGCATGAATCTAAACAATATTTTCTATTATTGTAATTTAGAAGATGCTTACCAATTGTACGTTGGCAGATTTAGTGAAAAGTGTCTGTGTACGGAGACAAATGTGTTAGAAAATGTTTGTTTACCTATTTCACGCCATTCAAACCAGTCAAAGTTGCTTTTGCTGTGGCGCATTGAAATCAGCCTATGCCGCATTGGGCCCATATTTGACAGTTCAACTTACCTTTTTTTCTTAAAATTTCATTTTTACACTCACTATTATTATTTTCTCATTCCTTTAACTCGCATATTTCTCCACTGACACTAATTATTTCCTCCTGTCACGTATTTTCGTTTTTTTAAAGCTTAAAACTGGCACCGCATTGGGACCCCTTGATTTCCGTATTCACCACGACACCCAATGCGGTAATTCGCGAATACCGCATTGGCAGGTTGGCACTTGCAATACGGAATCCCGTACCTCCCAATACTTTTTTTTACAGGGTAACAAATTAATAGCTTTTCACCACGGGAGTTGAGCTTTTAAGTTCTTTGTTGCGGAAACGAGCCATCATCGTCAAGGATTCCGCTTCCAAATAAATTCAGAATCTACATTCAAGAACTATATGTGTCCTGACGCGGAGAAAAGGACCTTACGTCCAAACAGTGAATTGTACAGAAACCGTATTAGAAGTTGAGTCTTTCTGATTGGTTGAGAACCTGAGTTAAAGTTCTGCCCCACTACTCGTCACACATTGATATTTGTCCATGTTACCCGAAACAAAATAGTCGTATGTGTATGGCATGTAGGTAGTATAAGAAAGTAGAGGGGCTAATTTTCTGAATTGCCTTCTGCTAGCGTGTAAAACACTTCACATTGACCGTGTTTAATCGTTAATAACAAAAAAATGTGTAAGTAAAATAAAATTTTGTTTTTTGTATACGAAAGAGCACCTCAAAATTGATAGATTAGTATTAATATCTCAAAAATAATTTTTTTGGACGTAAGGTCCCTTTCACCGCGTCAGGACACATATTAACATTCTTATAAAAGTTTGAATTTTAAGAATTTTGCCGCGTGAATCTGACTCGGCGCGTCACAATCTTGTTACGAGCGACTACCATCTCGCCAGTGATGGGAAGTGACGCGTCACTTTAGATTTTCTACGTAAAATACCTCAAACGAGGTATTTTACGTAATAAACTGTAAAATACTGTAAATTACACGTTCAATATGGCGGACTTATTATTATTTTTAATTTGACCGTTTGACGTCCTATTTTTTTTATGTTTTTAATAAATAACACTGTAATTATTTAAGATTTAAAAACCTTTTATTACAAAAAAGTGTTTTATTACACATTGTCTAAGGCAAGAAAAAACGATATTTTTGAGAAAAACCGGCTTTCTTCAACTCCATTGAAATTACCTGGTTCAAATGAAATCGTTTATAACCTCACATTTTGTTGTCAACAATGTTGCAGAAACATAAAATTAAACAAAATCACGAATCACCTTACATTTAGGAAGAATCTGATGTACAGTTAAAATAAAAGTTATTCCAATGTCATAATTTCGTAATTTAAAATAAGAAGACAAATTTTTCAGATCTCAATAAGAAACATTTGTTAAATTTTAGGTTATGTTACTTAAATCGTTTATTATTGACAAAAAATTATATTATATCCGATTGTTTGTCGGATTCTTCCTTAATTTGCAAGAAAATATTAAAGAATGTTGGGTATAATGATATATAACGATGCCTGCCACCTTTGCTCATCGGTTTATTTAAATTTTAAATAATTAGTTTGACAGTTTGGAGGTTATGTTCCAGTAATTTACCTCATGTCAAAAACTAGTCAAGTAATTTACCTTGTATTTTACCGTAAAAAACCACGTAATTTACCTGAGGTATTTTACGCGCCCAACCCTGACAATCTCTGAACAGTGGCGTCATCCGACAACAAGTTGCGGTACTACATAAGTTATGTTATTCATATAAAGGCCAACGCACAATTGCTTCGCGAACGTCGTTCGTAGTGTTCTAAGTCGGTTATATTACCCAGAGAATATTACCGAGAATATAACCGACGATTAAATTCTCTGAGAATTTAAGAGAATGTGACATAACCTCACTTTTGTCGTTACACTGTGGTAAATTCGATTGTCCGACGTTGTGTTTTTATTTAGTAGTTGTTATTTTGTTAATTAAAGTGGCTATATTTTTAAAGATTTAAAAAATGACAAAACCAAAGAGTGTAAAATGGAAATATTTTAAAAGCAATGAATACAAAAACAATTAAATTCTTCTGTAAATTTTGTAAACAAGAATATGCCACAAATGCTATATATTAAAGGTACTTGCACAGCTCTACTGACTGCAGGTTGTCATGGTAACACATAAGAGCAAGAGAGTCAGAAAATTCAAATTAAATGGTTTTTCTCTCTTACTCTCGCAGCAGAGCTGACAGAAAGCCTTTATTCACAAATAATTTCAAAATATTTATTTAAAAAATTTTTTAATTCATTGTATATAATGTTAAATATAATCCTTATTCTTTATTTATCTATATTCAAAAGTATCTAAACTTTTATTCGTATTAAGTTACGCATATTTTATAAACCTTATAAATGCAAATGACATTAAATTTATAACTTAAAAAATTTGTGGTTTTACTTTTTTTTATTTACATATATAACTTAAAGAATTTTTTTAGATAAAAGTAATCATCGCAATTGTGCTGAATTATATGTATTTATATTAATAAAAATAATAAATATACATTATTTAAATAAATAAACTTAAATTCTCAATATTCTCTTAAATTCTCTTATATTCTCTTTAAAAAATTAAATTACCGTAATTTCCTCAGGGAAATTACCCCAACTTAAATTCTCGAGAATTTAAGAACACTAGTCGTTCGCGAATGTAAAGCGTGAGTTGGAAAAAAATACAAATATATCTCTGTCTTTTTCTAACCCATGTATTGCGTTCGCAAACGACATTCGCGAAGTAGATGTGCTTTGCTTAGCCTTTAATTATAATCGAACTTCACTTGTAAGTTCGTTTAATCATAAAGAGTTACGTTAATAAAGGTAACGCGGCTCGTAACACTGCGCAGGCAGCAAAGCTGTGACCGTACCTTAAGACTACATTTATAGTAAATTAGGAACCCATCTCTGCGTAATATAACCAAAAATTAGTTTTCAATTTTGATAATTTGTCAAAGTTTATTTATTCTGTTTTTCACATTTATATTTTCAAAAGAAAAAAAAAGTCTGTTTACTTTCCTTATTGTAAATAAATAAGTGAACATGCCTACAATCGGAGTTAAACGAGATCTTTTATTTCAAGAACTAGGAAAATCGTACTGTAAGTTGTTCAATTGTTTATAAATTTTCTCTAAACACGTGTATTGTTTTTTTTAGCAGATTGTTGAAAGTAGGAAAAAAACATCTCCGTAAAATATAAGTTTACGTGTAATAGAACCGGCTTTTTACATTTCATTAACACTTACAGATTTGTTTAATAGTTTTTATAAAATAAATTTTTCCAGATTTGTTATTTAGTAAAGATTTAAATTATTAATCAATTACTGTAATTTTTTAATTTTAATTATCAATTATTTCAATAGTTTTAAACTGTAAATGTCCAAATTCATAATGTTATGAAGTACCAATAATGTAAATATAAAGCAATAAAAATTAATAAAGTAATATATTTTTTGTTTTATATTACAGCTGACGATGAATTTCAAAACCTGTGTTTTCAATTCGGTTTGGAATTAGATGAAGTGGTAAGAAATAAAGTATCAAGAAGTTCTAAGGCAAAAGCCTCAAATAAAAATAATTATTAATTTCTATCATTATTTTATCGTCTGATAAATTGAAGTTTCAGGAAAATCAGATAATTTTGTCAAAAGTACAGGAAAAATATAAAAATTCTAAAATTACAAGAGAAAAAAATTTTTAATGAATTTTAATTTAATAAAAAAGCAGCATTGAAGGGTTGAAATTGCGTCCAAAATAAATTAATTTTGAAACAATTACATTTAAAATTTTTTATTAATTACTTAATTTAAAAAAAAATTAAGTGTAGAATTCGTCTTTTCAATTCAAGTTTCAAAAATATTCAAAGTTCTAAAAAGTCAGGGTTTTAAAATATGGCAGTTCTATGTTTTTGGAATTATTGCCTTTTTGTTAAACTGAAGTACCTAATTGAAAATTTTTAAATAATTGATATTTCCAAAATACAGCATCTAAAAATTATTTTTTGTACCCTTGAATTTTTTTGTAAGTATCAGAGAACAAGCCTCGGATATTATGACTTTCAAATATTTTCAAAAAATGCGACTTTTTTCCATTCATTTTTCAAAGATTGACACTTTTTCAACTTTTCTTACAGAAATTGCAACAAAATACTACATTTTTAGTATTAAATACAAATTATTTCGATTTTTATGATATGAAAAATAACTATAGCCAAATCTTTCAAAAATTATTTTTGAATATTTTTTTAAGATAAATTATTAAAGTATAGCACCGATAATTAAAAATTTTTTGAATAATTAAAAGTTTGTAAAATTTAATTGAAAATAATTGATTTGTTTAAAGTTTTTTATTAAAATTTTATTAAAAATGAACTTCTGAAGAATTTTAATTTGCAAATTTGGAAAATAATTAAAGTCTCAAAAATTTTATTGAAAAATCTTTCAAGTGTAAATTTAAAAATGAAAATTAGCTTCTAAAAATGATATTAAAATATTTTTGAGAAATGTAATTCTTTGAATTTTTTCATTTAAATTTTTTATAATTTAATTATTTCCAATATTTTCAATTACCTGCATAGTTCCGAAAATTCAAATACATACAAAAAATAATAGCATTACAATTTTTTAGAATTATTTTTAAGATTAACATTAACAATCATGTTTGAAATCTATAATTAAAATTCTTCAAAAAATTAATTATTTTTTTAAACTATACAAAAATTATTTTAAGGAATTCAATTATTCCAAAAATTACAGCGTAATATTTAAAAAAAAACTAATTCTTAGAATTGTTTTATCATAAGTTTTTAATATTCCATTATCTTTGAGCAATGTGAATTAAAATTTTTGTAAATTTACTTTTTCACACTTATTAAAATTTTGGAGAAATCATGTTTATATTTATAATTGAATTGCTTTAAAAATTTAATTTTTTTTAAATTTGTCACAAATTTAATCATTTTAAAAAAATTCCACCAAATTTCAATTGTTTAGAAATTTTTCAATAGTATATATAATTGAAAAACTATTGTCTTTCAAAAATTGTTTAAAATTTTAAGAATTTCTTTATTATAATTTTTTAAAAATATTATAACTTAATAACTTTTAAAAAAAGCATTGATAGTTACAGTTAGAATTATTATAAAAAATTGAATTTTTATATTTAAATAATTGAATTCTCGAAGAACTTTCGGAAAATTATACAAAATAATTATTTTACAGATAATGTTTAGTTAAAAATTGTAGAAAATAATTGAATTTTTGAAGGGTTATTAACAGTTATAATTTTTAGAAATGATTAAATTTCATGAGGTTTTATATTGAAATTTTAGGTCCATCTCTTTTGTTTTGTAATAATTTATTTTTTTTACTGTGTAGTAACATTAATTATTATTTAGATGTTCTTATAATTAAGTACCGTTTATTAAGGGGAGACCCCACCTTTATTTTGACCCCTTTAAAATAAAATTATTAAACGAGGTAATATTTTTTTTTGCATCATTTTTAACCTGAAAACATATAAGATGGTCAAAAATATTTAATTTAAATTTTTGAAGAAATTAGAATTTTTTTCTTTTCACCTATTGCATATTATTGCAAATCCATGCGAGAAGTTGTTTAGAATGGTAAAATATGCATGGAAAAAAAATTTCGTTAAAAAATATTAGAATTGTAAGAGAAGATCGATTTTTAATATTCAAATCTTTAAATTTTGCCGAAATTTCGAAAGCCTTAAATCTTTCATTTTTTTCCAAATTGTGTATATTTACGTAATTTGATGCTATTATTCAAAAAACATTGTTAAAATTGACATTTAGCTCATTTTTTTGGTAAAAACCATAAAAATCATAGTCCGAAGCTTTTATGATATACTTTATATATATACCGAAATAAATGCAAAAAGCCATGAATTTTATAGTTTTTACCATGAAAATGAGCTAATTGTCAATTTTAACAATGTTTATTCGATTCAGAGCATCAAATTGGAAAAAATTAAAGGTTCGGGATTTCCGACATTTCGGCAAAATTTAAAGATTTGAATATTAAAAATCGATCTTCTCTTACAGTTTTTAATATTTTTCTACGAAAATTTTTTTCCATGCATATTTTACCATTCTAAACAACTCCTCGTATGGATTTGCAATAATATGCAATAGGTCAAAAGAAAAAAATTCTAACCTCTTCAAAAATTAAAATTAAATATTTTTGACCATCTTATGTTTTCAGGTTAAAAATGATGCAAAAAAAATATTACCTCGTTTAATAATTTTATTTTAAAGGGGTCAAAATAAAGGTGGGGTCTTTCCCTTAAATATTTTTGAGTTAAAGGCTTATCGGTCGTTTTAATAATTAAATGAATTAAAACGACGATAAGCCTTTTACTCAAAAATATTCAATATTTAAGTTTCTTGTTGAATATGTTCTAAAAATTATAATTTATTTTTTATAGACGTCAGAAAAGCAAATAATCGCAAAAGAACAGGGCTCAGAACAAAGTGATGGTGCGTCGGAGGAAATTATTTATAAAATTGATATTCCTGCCAATCGATACGACCTATTGTGCTTGGAAGGTTTGGTGACAGGACTCCTCGTCTTTTTAGAAAAGTACTTGCAAATGTTTTTATATTTCACTATTTGCTTTTATTAGAATTTACAAAGTTTTTTCACGATGACAGTCATATTTTATATTCAAAATCCCTTTTTCATTTTTTTATCTTTTCAGGAATAACCGACTAATACTATTTCACCCTTTTTATATTTTTGGCAACTATTTCAATGGTTCCTAAATGAAAACTCTTTTGTGAAAGCAAATAGAAAACAAGTAATTGAGATAAATAAAAAGAAAATGTTTCTTTTTGAAATAACAGTTTTAAAAAAACTATTTTTGTCAAAAATTAAATTACTTTCTTTGGGTACTTTTTTTAGATTTTAGCCAATAAAAGATACAATTTCTGTTTTTTTAGAATTTACACTGCTTTAAATTCGCTAATATATGAAATCAAAAAATTATTATCAAAAATTATAATCAAATTCTTTAAAACGATTCAATTATTTAAAAAAAATATTCAATTATTTTCAATATCTAGTATTTTCATAAAATTTTGCAAAAGAATTGAATTATTAAAAACAAATTTTTTTAATTCATCAAAAATTCAATTATTTTCATAAATAATAAAATTTCCACGGACTAATTAAATCAATTTAGAATAGCATTTTAAAAAAATTCGAAAAATCAATTATTTAACTAAATTTTTTTACAATTCTTCACAATAATTCAATTACTTTCACTAATATTAACATTTTTCATGGAAATTAAATTTTTTTTAAAAATTAAAATATTTGATAAAATTCTAAGCAAGAATTCAATTGTTTTCATAAATAATAAAACTCATCGAATAATTTCAATTATTTTCAATACTATTTTTAATTAATAATTCGAAAAATTCAATTGTTTTCGTAAATAATAAAATTCTTTTTAAGTTTTCAATTATTTTCGTAAATAATGAAACCCAATGCTGAATTTCAATTATTTTTAATACAAAATTTTAATGGAATTCTTCAAAAAGTGTAATTTTATTAAAATTCGTCGAAAGAATTCAATTATTTAAGAATTTGTTTTTAAAATTCTTTATGAGAATTCAATTATTCAATAAGTTAATTTTTTTTATTTAAATAATTGAATTCTAGTAGAATTTTCTAATAAAAATTGATATAAAAATTAATTTAACTTAGAATTTCAGATTATAATTGAACATTAAAAGGATTATAGCGTGAACATTTAGAAATAATTGAAGTTTGAAAAGGTTTTTTAATATAAAATCTATGAAAATTTGAATTTTTCATACTTTTAACTAACAATTCTGTAGAAGAATTAATTTCTTTGAAAAAGTTTATTTCAATTTTACTTGAAATAAAATGAAATAAAATTGAATTGTAAACAAATAAATTTGAAAATTTTCAAAGAACTTTTTCAAAAATTATTTAAAATAATTGATTTATAGAAGAATTTTAGTTAATAATACTAAAAAAAATTTAATTTTGGAGAAATTACAAATTAGGTTGCAGAAATTCAATCCTTTTTATAAATATTAAAATTCTTCGCAGAAATTAAATTATGTTGAAAAATAATAAAATTCTTTTTAGGAATTCAATTATTTTCAACACAATTTTAATCAAATTTCTCGAAAAATGTAATTATTCTTAAAAATTTGATTATAATTCGTCAAAAGAATTCAATTAATTAAAAATTTGTTGATAAAATTCTTTATGATAATTTAGTTTCGAAAAACATTCAATTATTCAATAAATTATTTATTTTTGTATTTAAATTAATGGAATTCCGGTACAATTTTTTAATAAAAATTGATTAATTTCAGTTAAAATTTTAGATAATAGTTAAATATTAAAAGCAATATAGCGTGAATTTTTATAAATAATTGAATTTTGAAATTAATTTTTTTGAAAAAGTTTAATTGATTTGATTTAAAGAAGAATTTTTGTTAAAAATTCTAGAAAATAATTGTAATATAAAATAATGATTTTATCACTGGGCCATCTTTAATTATTATAAAACA
Organism: Leptopilina heterotoma; assembly: GCF_015476425.1. Classification (NCBI taxonomy): domain Eukaryota; kingdom Metazoa; phylum Arthropoda; class Insecta; order Hymenoptera; family Figitidae; genus Leptopilina; species Leptopilina heterotoma. The sequence goes on from NW_025111017.1 coordinate 700,738, forward strand.
TGAAGAAATTGATCATGTTTTGTTATCGATATCTTCATGTTTTATAATTATGAAAAATTTAATTTATAGTTTTATGAAAATTTTTATATTTTTTTCATTCAACTTTTTTTTATTTGCATTTTTTAAGGAAATAAATAAATTGTTGTAAAAAATTTCAGTTCTTTAAAAAAGTACGATTTAAATGAGCCTATGAACGTTAAGAGACATTAATTTCTTCGAATGATATTAAGAAATTTGTCAAATCACCAAAAATGAGGTATTTGTTAAATATATGATTGAAAAATTAACATTTTTTTCCGTTAAGATGTCATTTTTTTCAGAATTTTATCAGTTTTTTGAAAATAAAAAGGAAAAAATTTTATATATTTTTTTCAAATTTTAAAGTTATTTAAGTCATCAAAAAAGTAATTTTTCAAAGATACGTAGTTTCTACTCTGTATTACTTAAAACATAACTGTTTTCCAAACTGTTTGAAAAAGATGCCATTCGTTTTTTATTTATCAATGAAAATGAATCTAATTTTGCAATTAAAATTCACTAAATTAAAAACAATGAAATTTACTGTAAAAATGAGACGTCATTTTTTTCATTTAATACATTTAAATAGAAATAAGCAGGAATTTAAAAATTTCATTTTTTTTATTAGAAGTTTTGGGTTGTCCGCTTTGCGTAAAATGACCCTATTATTTTATCGTCTTTTATTTAAATAAATAAATATATTTATAAATATGTTTTCAAATATTTTTATTCGACTTATCTTTGATATACTCAAACTGAATTTTTTATCATTTTAGAGTACCCTTACCCCGTTATAAAAGCATTAGGCCGAAAAATGGAATGCAAAAGATCGTTATGAAAAAGTCTGTAAGTATATTTTTTAAAGAATAAAATACACATTAAATTTTAAGAAACATTCAATTATTCAATAATTTATTTATTTTTGTATTTAAGTAATTGAATTCTAGTAAAATTTTTTTAATAAAAATTGATTCAAAAATGAATTTTAGTTAAAATTTTAGGTAATAGTTAATAATATAAAAAGCATTGTAGCATGAATTTTTAGAAATAATTGAATTTTTAAAAGGTTTCAAATTAAAATCTGAAAAATTTTAAATTAATTTCATACTTTTAAATAACAATTCTGTGGAATTAATTTTTTTTAAATAAGTTTATTTCAATTTTTTTCAATTATTGGAAGTTTTCATTTTTTTATAATATATTTAATTAAAGAATAAATTTTATAATTTATAAAAATAATTGAATTGTTGAAACGAATTTTACTACATTTCTTTTAAAATAATTGAATTCTTTTGAGAAATTTTATTAAAATAGTAGATTTTAGAAAAATTTGAATTTCAGCAAAGAACTTAATTATTTGTGAAATATAATTGAATTCTTAGTACGAATTTTATTACATTTTTTTAAATAATTGAATTTATGTGAAAAATTTTATTACTTGTAAAAATAATTAAATTCTTGTGAAAGGATTTTATTAGAATTTTTGTAAACAATTTCATTTTTTTTTTGGAAATGTAAATTATTATAAGTTGGTACTTTAAGGTTTGAATTTGAAATTTTTGAAAATCTCCATTCCTAGGGAAAAGAAAATAAACTTTTTGTGTCAACCTTGTTTTTTTATTAAAAGACTTGGATTTTAATATAAGAATATAAACTTTTCAATAAAATTCAACTTAACAGCATCTTTAATAACATTAATTTATAAACTAGAAAAAAATGAAATTCTGAAATTAAAAATAAATTGTGAAATACTTAACAGTGTTTACAAGTGAGGCAACATTTGGTCGCTGCAGTCTTGAGAAATGTAACTTTAACCCAGGATTCATATAATAGCTTCATTGATCTGCAAGATAAATTGCATCAAAATATTGGCCGAAAACGCAGTCTTGTTTCAATTGGTACTCACGATTTAGATACAATTCAAGGACCATTTGTTTACGATGCGAAACCACCGGAAGAGATTTTCTTCAAACCTCTTAATGCGGAAAAAGAATATACCGGAAACGGTATCATGGAACTCTATTCTGTAAGTTAATCATCTTATCATCTGTAACATACTTTATTAATCAATGAATCTATGTTTAATTTGAATCGTATTCTCATTTTTAGAATCACGCTCAATTGAAGCAATTCTTACCAATTATTAGGGACAGTCCTGTGTATCCTGTAATTTACGACAGTAAAGGTGTAGTACTGTCGTTGCCGCCAATTATTAATGGGGACCATAGTAAAATCACTCTTGATACAAAAAATATTTTCATCGAATGCACTGCTACTGACCTTACCAAGGTAAATTCATTTTATTAATTATAGTTAATAAATTTTTATTTACTTAATACTTAATAATTTAAAATAGAGTAAAGAAAATGTAGTTAAATTTTAGGGGTCTAGGTTGATTGTGACAAAAGATATAAATAATTTTCACTTTTTTAACACTGTGTTTTATGGAAAATTGCATTTTCTTGGTCTTCAATGTCAAATTGTGAGAAATCTGACAAACAGATATTACTAAATTAAACTAAACTTATAATTAAATACTTTCAATGTACTTTCATATTATGTGCTGACTTTTCAGTTTTATAAGTTAGAAACGTCAAAAATTCTACCTTTAATATTGAGTCTATAAGGATTTTTGGTGATTTTAATCACTTATATCTCCTCAGGTGCAAATTGAGAAAGAGCTGCTTTGTAGTTTTATTCATGTTTAAAAAATCTGCTTCCAAAAACGAATTTGTTTGTTAAAATGAAGGAACGGAGAGAAATTTTGACTTTCTCCCTGATTCCTGAAGAATATATAGAGGTGATTCTCTCAAAAAATTATTAGATTCTGAAAGAAATGTTCTATTACATTTATATTTACGAATTTCTTTAAGTGTAAAATTATTCGACAACATCAATAACTTCTTTTTTAAATAAATACATTTTTAAATAAATCATTATTATTTTTCTATAGGAATTAACGATTTCAAATGAATACCTTCTGAAATTAAACAACTTATAAAAAATTAGTATAAAACATGAAGAAATCGATCACTCCGAGTATTTGACTCGGAGCAATCGGTTTCTTCACGTTTTATAATAAATTTAAAATGACAGAGTGATAAAATCATCATTTTATATTATAAGAATATTGCAACTATAAATTTAAATTTTCAAAGATTTTAATTTTTGAACCCTTTTCAAAATTCACTTATTTAGAAAAATTCACGCTATGATGCGTTAAAAATTTATAAATAAATGAATTGGTGCGAAGAAATTTATAAAAAATTGGAAAATAATTAAATTCCTGTGAAATTTTTATCAAATTTTCGTTTAAATAATTGAATTCTTTTGGAAAATTTTATTAAAATAGATATTAAAAATTATTGAAATGAGGAAAATTTTTTAAAATAATTGAAATTTTGCCAAGAATTTTATTAAATTTTTTGAAAATAATTGAATTTCGGAGAAGAATTTTATTATTGATAAAAATAATTGAAATTTTAACGAGAATATTTATAAATTTTTGAAAATAATTGAATTTCTGTAATCAGTTGTTCTTAAAATTTCTATTTAAATTCATTAAAAATTGAAATTTTAAAAAATTTCATATTGAAGCCTTTGAAGTTGATCTATTTTTGCAGATTTTAAACGCAACTCTTTTGAAATCTAATTAATTTTGAAAATTTTGAAGTAAAATTATTCATTAAATAATTTCTAAGTAATAATTTATGATAGTTTTTGAATAATTAAGTTATTAAAAAAGAAATTATTGTCAGAAACAGAAAAAATTGAAAGTTTTGTATTAAAATTCTTGATAATTTTTGTGAGGCAAACCAAAATTTAGAATTTTCTTATAAAATGTAAAACTTAAATTTTTTCCAGTACTTTTAATAAAAATCCCTGACTTTTGCCTGATTTCCCTAACCAATTCTAATTTCCCTGACTTCCCTGACTTGTGGAAACCCTGTATAATCTCTTTTTTACTCAATCATTCTAAAAATATAAATACTAAAAATCTTTTTGTGTTTAATAAAACATCATACCTTTAATTTTTTGCCATTTAACAATCGATTTCTTATCATTTTTATAAGATGAGGTGCATCTGTGAAAAAAATATTTTTTTGTCCTACCTGCACGGAAAGTATGTCATTTCGGGCACTTGGAGCGGGCGCAAAGTATCTCATTCCCACCCAGGGGCAGGGGAAGCGGGCGCAAAATATTTCTTTTTATGTTAACTATAAAAATGCAAACATTTTTAACTTGTTTTATTTTGTCTATAAAAATGTGCAATTTTTTTTTATTTTCTCTAAAAAAATTATGACAAATTTGGTTTTGTTCCCATTTCGGTTGTAAAAATTGTCAATTTTAAATACATTGTTTTCTTATTTCTATATTAAAACTTCTATCATTATAGACTTCAAAGAGTTAACATTTATATAGGGTTTAATTTTTAATTAATATAAGCGTTTAATCGTTCGTGCCCTCAATGACATACTTTCCATGCAGTTAGGACAACAAATTATGTTAGCATCATGGGCGCAAAGGACCCTGGCGAAATTTCGGGACCTCGGGGACACTTTCCCTCTCTCGGCTTCGCCTCGGGCGCGAAATTGTGTCCCCTCGGTCCCTTCATTTCGCCATCGTCGCAATCACCTATTTTGCGCCCTTGATACGAAAATAACTATTCTATCCTCCTTGATTCGGTTTTCAAAGAAATTTTTCAACACTCCTTGTCCCATTTTTCCACTGCAACCCAACTCTCCCAACAAGCGAAAAATTTTAGTGTTTGGTTTGTTTAATTTTTCGTTTGTTTACATTTCACAACTTGGACATGGACATTAATAAAGTGAAACTTTTTGTGAAACTCGTATTATGCTATTATATATGTAAATAATGAAAATTTTTTATTTTCAGGCGCGAATAGCAGTTGACACAGTAGTAACTGCTTTCAGCCATTACTGTTCCGAAAAGTATGTTGCAGAATCAGTTGAGGTGGTTTACCCCGATGGACAAACATTTTACTATCCTGACCTAAAGTACCGAACTGAAAAAGTAAAAAGTGATAAAGCAGCACGATACATTGGTGTAGAGTATGTAAATTTAATTACTTCATTTTCCTTTTTTGTAAAACTAATAGCTCACTCTAATTGGCAGTAATGAAAGAAAATTTTATGAAATGCTTTCAGAAGTTTAGAGCCAAAACTTAAATGTTTATTAAGGGGTTATGCCACTCTAGGCTTTTAAAAAAATCGATTTTTATTTTTTTGCATTAAATAGTCCCTTAGGGTATCAGAAATAACATATCGTAGTATTACGGCTAGGGAAAATCACTAAGTAATTTATTTTCGTAGTTTCGTATTTTCGTAGCGGCGAGGTCCTTTTGTTAGCGCGCTACGGGAGGTGATCTTTGAAGGATCTAGAGCAGGTATAAGGCTACTTTTCTGTCTAAACTATAGTCTACTCTACACAATTTGGCTTCACAAACAGTATGCAAGCGTCTGTTTCAGTCAGTTAGGCATAGTCAAGCATGTGAAGAGCATATTAACTTTAAACTTTAAACGCGATTATCTGAAAACTACATTTTTCGAGTTGGCCGCACTAACAACTCGTACAATTTTCAACCGATTAAGTTCAAACTTCACAAACATCTTTGAAAATATATTTTTTAAGGCATCACGTAGGATTTTTTTTTATTTTGTATTGTTCATTTGTTATTAACAATTTACTGACGATTTTTTGGTAGAATTTAGAAAGGTTAACTTCAGAAGTGCGCCATTTGACCATGGATCAATATATCGAAAAAAATCCTACGTGTTGCTTTAGCTATTGTAATGTACAATAAATAAAAAATTATATACCCAAGATATTTCAAAATTTACGGGAACAGTTGGTGCGGCCACGGACCATATGCGCCACAGAGATGTCGACGGAAAACCCCAACAGCGTCGCCATTTTTCATTAAATTATTATAAAAATTTATATTTTTAAACTTCAAAAGATGTACAATAAACTCCTCATATTCCAATTTTAATTGACTTTATAAATTCTCTGCAAAAAAATCACAAAAAATGCCTATTTTTTCGGTTTCTAGAGTGGACCAAAAATGACTTATTGTTAGTTGCAAACTATTTTAGGCAGTAACTTAAAAAAACGGTTTTTAGCTCTAAAACAGGGCTCGAATAATCATTATTTTATATTATTATAAGACTTTATAAAAAAAAAATTTTGTAATTATTTCTTATGAAAATAATTGAATTGAACCCCTTGATGCAAGAACCAGACGCAGCCCATTTAATTTCAATAGTCTATGTCCGGTTCTTGCATCCAGGGGTTCAATTATTGAGAAGAAATTTATAAAACATTAGTAAGTAATTGAATTTTGCAGAATAATTTTGATATTTACAAAGATAATTGAAGTTTTGAGGAGAATTTTAAGAAAATTTCGAAAATAATTGAATTTCTGAGAAGAAATTTCTTACTTTTGAAGATAATTGAATTTTGCAAAGAATTTTATCAGAACTTTTGAAAATAATTAAATTTCCAGAATGAATTTTATTATTTATGAATAAGATAAATAAAATTTTGATGAGGAATTTAAAAAAAAATTTGAAAATAATAGAATTTCTAGGATGAATCTTTTTATTTATAAAGATAATTAAAATTTTGACAAGAATTTTATTATTATTTTTACAAATAATTAAATTTCAGAGAAGAATTTTATTATTTATGAAGATAATTGAAATCTTGAACAGATTTTTTTAAAATTATTTAAAAGTAATTGAATTTTGCAGAAGAATTTTCTTACTTTTGAAGATAATTGAATTTTGTAAAGAATTTTATCGAGAAAATTTGAATTTGAAAAAAAAATTTGAATATAATTGAGGCCTTGGATCCAATAATTCGCCCGACGCTCGAAGGCACGCGCTAATACCAGTCGGGTAACAGTGAGTGGCCCAGAGGCGCTCACTGCTCACTGACTGGCAGTTACGCGTTCCTCCGAGCGTCGGGCGAATTATTGGATCCAAGGCCTCAATTGAATTTCTGCGAAGAATTTTATTACTTATGAAAATAATTGAATTTTAGAGAAGAATTTTATTATTCATAAAAATAATTGAAATTTTGACAAGAATTTTATTAAATTTTTGTTTAAATAATTGAATTTAGGAGAAGAATTTTATTATTTATAAAAATATTTTACATTTTAAAGAGAATTTTTAAAAAAATGTTAAAAATACCCCATTAAAATTTTTCTTTGAGTTTTATTAAATTTTATTCCGGATTGTTTGATATTAAAGTATGTGTTGTCGAGAAATGTGATTTTTTTACAATTTTGACAATTTCGTGTTTCCTTTTTGTCGTTTTTTCTAAGATTTCATGCGACTTTTTTTCGACTTTTTTGCAAATTTTATGCGACTTTTTGTGACTTTTGTTGTGAATTTATGCGACTAAAGCGTCTTTTTTTGAGTCTTAAAGTCGATCCGAGCCTTGCTAAAATAACATTTTTGGGTGTTTAAGTAATTTAATGCATTTACTAGTTTCTCAAAACGAACAAGTTAGGATAGGTTAATTTTCTTGAATTTCTTACTGTTCAGCATTATTTTTTGAAATCTATTTTGAAAGTTGCTAGAACGGCGATTTCTTTTTCTGTTTAAAAACTAGACAAACTCCGGATGAAGTCGCAAAATTATTATCAAGAATGCACTTAAAGACGGAAGTCGAAAAGGGAAATGAATTGTTAGTCGAGATTCCACCTACACGGCATGATGTTATTCATCCCTGCGACATTTACGAAGATGTTGCAATTGCTTATGGCTATAATAAGATAAGAAAGACTTTACCACAAACTATGACTATTGCAGCAGAGGTATTTCATGTTTCACTTTTATAACCATGAATTTTCATTTTGTTATAAGCAATTATTCATTAAAAAGTAAATTATCATTTCCAGTTACCTTTGAATAAATTAACGGATCAGGTCCGTCAGGAATTGGCTTGTGCTGGATTTACTGAAGCTTTAACCTTCTCTCTGGTAAGAATTTTTAAATTTACATCGCTTTTACAAAAGCTTTTTTTATTATTGTCTACTAGCTAAAATAGCGAATGTAAATTTTCTCCTTTTAATGTCGATTGATATTTAATAATAATATCCATTAACATTTCTAATGGATTTTTTTATTATAGAGAAAAATTTTTTAGAAAATACGTTTTAATTTTTAAGCATCAAATTACTTTTAAAAAAAATTTCTTGACGTTTTATTTGATGGATTTTGATAAAATTTGGTATGAGTAATATACAATAATCATGCTTTCAAACAAAACTTATTTGTTAGATTTTGATCATAATTTGTTTAAAATAGCAACAATTGTTATAAACGAATAGAAATAAAATAAACTTCTCCGCCTAATTTCGTATTTTTTATGGTCAATTAAATAGCATTATAATTGGTTAGCTTTTGATCTATTTTAAAGTAAAATAATTAAAAACCCATAATCTTATTGTTTAAATAATCTAAATCAACAAATTGATAACTTTGTTAATGTGTCACATTAAGTGTTCATCCTTTTTACAAAATACGTCTAGAAAAATCGACTTAAACTTATTGTTTCGTGAAACAACTTAAAAACATTATTAATTGTTTATAACAATTAATTTTTTATTAATAATTGTGTGTTTTGTTATTACAAAAGTTATTAAAAAATATGAAATTGATTAATTTTTAGTATTTTAATAAGTAGAGTAGAGGGGGGTAATGTAGTGCACTGGGTTTACTGACTAAACGAATGAATTGAATTACTTGCCGTTGGTATAATAGGGTTAAGGTATCAAAGTATATTAATGTACATATATCATTTTGGCTTTATTGTGCTTCTTCTAAAAGAAGTTGTGGAGTCACTTCAAAAACACTAGATTTCGAAACCATATATTTCCGTTTTTTTAGTGACTTGAAGAAAATGTAAGGCTCGTTAAAAAAGTATCAGGAAAGTGCTTTTTCCATGTAAAATTTACTTCTGAACACAAATTTAGTATTGTTTTGACGTTTAATTTTGTTTTTATTGAGATATTGAAGTCAACGTGAAAAAAGTGCTTAGGGCATTGTAGTGCACGGGGTTGGGGGCAATGTAGTGCAATTGTACAGAGTACCGTAAATATGTATTATTTAACCATGTTTGCTTTTTGCAAATTATTGCAGTTTTCTTTCAGTTTTATCTAACACAGGACCAAAGAAATCTCTAGTTTTTAGTGCTGTCCACGAGATGAGATGATACCATGCAAAGTCTAGATCTCGTCTCGGTTTTTACATGCAAAGTCTCATCTTGTGGGCATCACTACTAGTTTATAGTTTTTTAAGTTTCTTATGTTCCTAATATTATATCTAATAAAATAAAATCGTTTATGATATATTCTCTGCTTTTTATTTCACTAACAAAGTGGTGCACTACATTGCCCCACAAATTTTAGAATGTCGAAAAAAAGTGCCTTCAGTTTTTTGGATATAGAAAAACTCCATCTACATCTACAAAAAAATAATGTTCACCATAAATGTAGCTAGAAGCATTGTCTTTCCAACGAGTCCTTATTGATCAAAATTGGTTGAAAATTGTGACCACAGGAGTCTTCGAAAGAAAAGTGCACTACATTACCCCCTTCTACTCTATTCTTATTAAACGTACAGGGCTTGAAATTCAATTATTTTGAAAAAATCTAAAAAACATTGTCAACATTTCAATTATCTTTATAAATAAATATTAAAATTCTTCTCGGAAATTCAATTATTTTCAAAAATTTTATTAAAATTCATTACAAAATTTCAATTATTTTCATAATTAATAATATTTATCACACGAATTCAATTATTTTCTAAAGTAATAAAATTCAATTATTTTTCAAAAATTTAAATAAAATCTATTGCAAAATTTCAATTATTTTCAAAAGTAATAATATTCTTCGCAAAAATTAAATATTGTTCAATATCTACTAATTTCTTAAAATTTACCAAAAAAATTTAATTATTTAAAAAAAAAATTTAATAAAATTTTACAAAATCTTTTAATTATTTTCAAAGAATAATAAAAATTTCACAAGAATTTCATTAATAACAAATTTTTTTATAAATTTCTTCGCAATCATTCAACTATTTTCATAAATAATAAAATTTTTACGGGGATTCAATTATTTTCGTAAATAATACAATTCTTATTAGGAATTCAATTATTTCCAATAGAATTTTAATCGAATTCCTTGAAAAAATTTTTAAAAATTTTATTAAAATTCGTCCAAAGAATTTAATTATTTAAAAATTTGTTGAAAAAATTTTTAATTGGAATTGAATTCCAAGAAAAATTCAATTATTCAATAAATTATTTATTTTTGTATTTAAATAATTGCTATTCCCGTAGAATTTTCTCATAAACATTGATTTAAAAATAGATATGAGTTAAAATATCTTAGATTATAATAATTGAATTCTTTCGAAAAATTTCATTAAAATTTTAAAAATAATTGAATTTTATCGAGACATTTTTTCAAAATTGTCTTAAAAATAATCGAATTTCTACCAAAAAAAGTTTTATCAAAACTTTTTAAAATGTTTGAATTTCTGCTTAAATTCTGATATTTTTGAAAATAATTGTATTCTTGAGAAGAATTTTATTGAGACTTTTGAAAATAATTGAATCTCTGCAAAGATTTTTATTATTTTACGAAAATATTTAAATTCTTACGAAAAATTTTATTAAAATTTCTGAAAGTAATTGAAGATCTGCTAAGAATTTTATTATTTTTAATTTATGCCAAGAATTTTATTAAAATTTTTAAAAATAATTGAATTTTTAATCAAATTTCTCGAAAAATGTAATTATTCTTAAAAATTTTATTAAAATTCGTTGATAGAATTCAATTATTTGAAAATTTGTTGATAACAATATTCTTTATGGGAATTGAATTTTAAGAAACGTTCAATTATTCAATAAATTATTTATTTGCATTTTATTTGTATTTAAATAATTGAATTCTAGTAAAATTTTCTAATAAAAATTCATTTTCATTTCATAAAAATCAATTTTATTTAAAATTTTAGATAATAAAAAAAATAATTGAATTTTGTAATTAATTTTCTTGTAAAAGTTTAATTGAGTTTTTTAATATTATTTTTAGTTTCTATTTTCTAATATTTATTTAATTAAAGAATTTACGAATAATTAAAATTTCGTAAAATTGAATATTGTAGGTAAAGAAATGAATTTGAAAATTGTCAAAGAACTTTTTCGAAAATTATTAAAAATAATCGATATAAAGAAGAATTTTAGATAAAAATTCTTAAAAATAATAATTGAATTGATAATGATTTTAATTATTATAAATTATTTTTATTAATAATTATTATTAATTATTATAAAACATGAAGAAATCGATGACTTCGAGTCGAAGACTCGGAGTTATCGATTTCTTCATGTTTTATAGTTATGAAAAATTGAATTTCTAGTTTTAAGTAAAATGTTCTCTTATTTGATTAGGCCTGATTCTATTTTTGTCAGTTGGTCCGTAATTTTTAATTTTTGGTCCGTAAAGTTCGTATTTTTAAATACTTTTACTGCTTTGAGCCCTGAATATATTATTTCTAAAAAATAAACATTACTCGGAAACAAAAAATAAAAGATTTGAATCAAAAATTTGTTCTGTGTTATATTGTTTACAACAAATTAGAAACTAAAATAAGATCACCGAAACGACGTCTATTTTATAAAAAAGTAATAGGGTTTTTTTCTTTTACCTTCTATACGTCTTCCAAAAATCGAAAAAATTAATTTATTAAATAATTGTGGAAGAATTTACAAAATATTCAGATAAGAAACTTTTTTTAATTAATTTTCTAATGCTGGAAAATATTTGGGGTAAGTTTCTAAACTAATTACGTTCCTTTTATCAATAAATATTGTAAATTTTACAAAAATTATCCCTTTTGTATAAAAAGAATATTTTTTATAATTTTTATTAACAAATAAAAAATTTCAGATATTATTTATTAAAAATCGTCCTCAAGGAATCGATGCGCAATTTAATAGGCTTTAATTAAAAAAATAGTTTATTAAAAATTGAAACTTTAAAGTTTCAGCACAATCACAAAAATATTAATAACTTTTGTCCTGATGCAATATACCTACTGACTTTTTCTTGTTTTAAAATACTCGCAATAATATCAAGTTTCAGAAAAATTTACCGACCCATCGCCAACATTGATTTTTTTTTAGAAAATTTGCTCTCCAAGTTTTATTTGAAAATAAAAGAATAAAATTTACTGTACATATTTTTATTTCACGAATGTTTATAAATTGTATCTCATTTCAAAACTTTGCGTGTCAACACAAATAATATGTATAAATAAAATAAATAAAAACAATACATTTTTTAGATTAGTAAAAATTCTTTTCAAAATAAAAAAATAAAAAAACATAAGTACAAATGTTTTACTTTAGTTGTGGAGAAAATAGACAAAAGGATTATTATGTATATAATTATTTGTATGCTTTCAGTGTTCGCGAGATGACATTTCGGAAAAATTGGGTCACGATATGAAAACCATTCCTGCAGTTCATATATCAAATCCAAAGACTCTTGAATTTCAAGTAAAATTGCAATATTATTATTATTATTATTAATGAAAAACTCTTGATATTATTACAGTTTACTATAAACCATATTTAAATTTAACAGGTGGCAAGGACAACACTTTTGCCAGGAATCTTGAAAACTGCAGCTGCAAATAAGAAGATGCCATTACCTCATAAATTATTTGAAGTTTCTGATGTTGTGGTCCGCGACAATGAAACTGAAGTTGGTGCTCGTAATGAAAGACATCTTTGTGCTCTCTATGGCAATAAATCGGCAGGATTTGAAATTATCCACGGACTTCTTGATAGAATGATGAATCAACTTGAAATTTCCTGGGATGCTAATAAGGATAACAGTGGTTACTACTTGCGAGCTGCCGATGGTAAATCAAAAAATATATTTTAAAAAATATCCCAAAACATTCCCTCTAAAAGACTGGGTTAAATTTTAAATATTGCATATTACAAACATTTTTCAATTTGCAAAGTTTTTTTTAAATTGAAATTCCTTTTAAATAGTGTCTTTATTGTTTGCCTCAAAAACTATGAAATTACTACGAATAATCTATTAATTAACTATATTAATTTGAATGTTCTTTTATTCTTTCATTCACTTTTTCTGTCCCTCACACTCTGAAGTTGTCTTTTGTTTATACTTTTGTTTTTTGTTAACTTTAGATAGAAAATAGAAATCATCAGAATTTTTTTTACTTCTTTTCATTAAAAGACTAAAATTTTGTTAAATATTTTGTTTTGTCAAATTGAAATTATTTTTGTTCTTTACTTCTAAGCAAAATTAGAAAATTGTTAAACAACCGTGATTAAGAAATAGAAAATTTATTTATTTTCCATTATTTTCTTTTTCAATCACAATTTTTTTAAGAAAATTATTATTTTGTTTTAGAAAAAGAAGAAAAATATTTGCACAATTTATATTTTAATCTTATCTTTGGAACAGGATTTTCCACAGGAATTAAGACTTTCAAAAATTTCAAATTCAAACCTTTTTTAAATTAAACAACTTTATAAAACTTGAAGATATCAATTGCTCCGAGTCGAAGACTCGGAGTGATCGATTTCTTCATGTTTTCTAATAAATTAAAGATGACCGAGAGATAAAATCATTATTTTCTATCATAAAAATATTGTTACTGTAATTTCATCAAAAATATTTTCATCATTTTAATTAAATTATTATTTTCTAAAATTTTAAATTATTTTTTATGAAAATAATAATTGAATTCCTTAAAAAATTTTATTATTTATGAAAATAATTGAATTCCTTGTGAATTTTAATTATTTTATGAATATAATTAAATGTTTGCGCAGAATTTCAATAAAATTTTTTATAATTGAATTCTTTTGAAAAATTTTAGTAGATAGGTATTATAAAAATCATTGAATTGAGGAAAATTTTTGAAAATAATTGAATTTCGGAAAAGAATTTTTTCAAAATTTTTTAAAATAATTGAAGTGATTCGAAGAGTTTTATCAAACTTTTTTAAAATAATTGAATTTTGCAACGAATTTTATTAAAATTTTCAAAAATAATTGAATTCTTATGAAGAACTTTTATTAATTTTTTTGTTCAATAATTGAATTATTGCGAAAAAATTTATAAAACATTTGCAAATGATTGAATTCTGGCAAAGAATTTTATCAAAAAATTTGATAATAATTGAATTTCTTCGAAGAATTTTATTGTTTATGAAAACAAGTGAATTATTGCGAAAAAAAATGGCAAATCATTGAATTCTTGCATAGAATTTTATCAAAAAATTTGATACTAATTGAATTTCTTCGAAGAATTTTATTGTTTATGAAAATAATTGAATTTAGGAAGAATTTTATTATTTATGAAAAATACTTTAATTCTTGCGATGAATTTTAATAATATATTTCTTTTTAAATAATAGAATTCTTTTGTGAATTTTTATTGAAATAGTAGATATTAAAAATAATTGAATTTTGAAATTAATTTAATTCTACGAAGAATTTAATTCAAATTATTTTGAAAAAAAATCAAATTGTTAAAAATTATTTCATTAAAATCTTTGAAAATTAATTTTAATAAAAATTTTAAGAATAATTACATTTTTCGAGAAATTCCATTAACATTGCACCAAAAATAATTGAAATTCTGCGATGATTTTTATTATTTATGAAAATAATTGAAAACCTACATACCTATAGAATTTTATTATTTATGAAAATAATTGCGAAGAAATTTATAAAAAATTTGTAAATAATAGAATTCCTCTGAAATTTTTATTATTTAATTCATTCATTCAAAATTGTCATTTTCTAAAATTTCAAATTAAAATTTTTTTTAATTATAATTGAATTCGTTTTGGGAAATATTTTATTAAAATCGTAGATATTGAAAATCATTAAAATTAGAAAAATTTCTGAAAATAATTGAACTTTGGGAAGAATTTTGTTATTTATAAAGATAATTGGGATTTTTACGAGAATTTTTTTCGTCAAAAAAAATTCAATTCTTTAAAAATTTGTTGATAAAATTCTTTATAAGAATTTTATTTATTTTTGTATTTAAGTAATTGTATTCTAGTAAAAAATTTTAATAAAAATTAATTTAAAAATGAATTTTAGTTAAAATTTTAGGTAGTAATTAATAATATTTAAAGCATTAAAGCATGAATTTTTAGAAATAATTGAATTTTGAAAAGGTTTCAAATTAAAATCTGTAAAATTCTAAAATTTTTAATACTGTTAACTAACAATTCTGTGGAATTAATTTTTTTTAAATAAATTTATTTCAGTTTTTTTTAATTATTGGAAGTTTTTATTTTCTTTATAATATATTTACTTAAAGAACTTCCGAATAATCTATTTATAATTTTTGAAAATAATTGAATTCTTGCAACGAATTTTATTAAATTTTTTTTAAATAATTGAATTCTTTTGAGAAATTTTATTAAAATAGTAGATTTTGAAAATATTTGAATTTCAGCAAAGAACTTAATTATTTGTGAAATATAATTGAATTCTTGCAAAAAAAATTCCAATACTTGAAAATAATTACATTTTTCGAGGAATTTATTCAAAATTGTATTAAAAATAATTGAAATCCTGTGAAAAATTTTGTTAAAAAATGAAAATAATTGAATTCTTAGAACGAATTTTATTACATTTTTTTAATAATTGAATTTTTCTGAAATGATTTTATTAGAATTTTTGTAAATAGTTGAATTTTTTTGAAAAATTTTATGGAAATTTAAATTATTATAAGTTGTTACTTTCAAAAGGTTTGAATTTGAAATTTTTGAAAATCTTCATTCCTAGGGAAAAATAATAATGTCTAAATATTTATTTAAAAAAGAAGTTATTGATATTTTCGAATTTTAGGGTCAGGGAAAAAGTGATAATTTTGGTCTGGAAATTAAGGAAACTTATATTTTTAATAAATATTATTAATTTGAATTTGTCAACAAATTGATTAACAAATGGAATTAAATTAGTAAAGAGATATCTTGAAAAAATGTATCGTACTGCTGGCAATAAGATTTTATTTAGAAAATATTTATTAATGAAATATTATTTGTAAGTTAAGAAAACAAACAAATTAAAATAATAAATTTCATTAATTTAAAAAACAAGTTAAAATTTGATGTATATATTTTTTCATAAGAAGACATTTTACATCACTTAATCTTAAATTCATTATCAAAACAAATAAGTTCTTTTTTTATTTACAAAATTTAATTTCTAAATTAACAGAAAATGAGTAAATGTATAGAAATTTTATAAATACTTATGATAAAAAGTTAAAAGAAAAAAAAATTATAATTTTTGCAAAGATATCTCTCAGCCATCAAAGATCACTTTTTTATTGACAAGTGTGTAAACATTTGAAATCTGGATTGATTATTTATATAAGGGGTCGTTCATAAACTACGTAAAATTCATCGTAAGAATTAAATTATTTTTCATAAATAATAAAATTCTTCTCAGAAATTCAATTATTTTCAAAAGTAATAAAATTCTTTGCAAAAATTTAATTATGTTAAAAAATTTTTTTAAATTCTCATCAAAATTTCAATTATCTTTATAAATAATAAAATTCTCCTCCAAAATTTAATTATTTTCAAAAATTTTAATAAAATCCTTGAAACAACTTAATTATTTAGAGAAATAACAAAATTCTTTGCCAAAATTCAAAATTATTTTTAATACAATTTTAATAAAATTTCATGAAAAAATTCAATTTTTTAAAAAATTTTAATAAATCCTTTGAAACAATTCAATTAATTTTATAAATAGTAAAATTCATCGTAAGAATTAAATTATTTTTCATAAATAATACAATTTTTTTCAGAAATTTAATTATTTTCAATACTGTTATTAACAAATTCAATTGTATTCAATAAATTAAAGAAATTTTTCAAAAGAATTCAATTATTTTCTAAAAATTTTAATAAAATTCAAAAATTAAATGTTTAATTTCAATTATCAAGAAACACGATTATTGTAAAAACTTGAAAGAAATTGTTCATAATATAAAATTTAATTACTTTGAAAATTTTCAATTAAAATTATTAAAGAAACTTCATTATTTAAAAAAAAATTGAAAAAATTTCTTCCAAAAAATTGAATTACGATTTTCAAAAATTTTCATAAAATTATTCCCAAAAATACAATTATTTTCATAAATAATAAAAGTCTACGAAGAAATTCAATGATTATCAAATTTTTTGATAAAATTCTTTACAAGAATTCAATGATTTACAAATTTTTAATAAATTCTTTCGCAATAATGCTAGAATTCAATTATTTAAAAAAAATAATAAATTTCTTCGTAAGCATTCAATTATTTTTGAAAATTTTAATAAAATTCGTTGCAAAAATTCAATTATTTATAAAAATTTTGTTAAAATTTTTCGTATCAATGCAATTATTTTAAAAAATTTTGATAAAATTCTCGGCAAAATTTAAATTATTTTCAAAAATTTTCCTCAGTTTAATGATTTTCAATATGTACTATTTTAATCAAATTTTCCAAAAAAATTCAATAATTTAAAGAAAGTTTAATAAAATTCTACGCAAATATTTAATTATTTTCTTAAAATAATAAATATTTCTTAAAATTGAATATTTTTAAAGAAATTTATAAAAAAATTTTAAAATAATTGAATTCTTTCAGCGAATTTTAATAAAATTATAAAGAATAAATGCAATTTTCTATCAGTTTGTGTAAAATTGTACATAAAGAAATAATTGAAACTCTGCTATAAATATAAATATTGTTATTTTTAAAAGTAATTTAATTCTTGCAACGAATTTTATTAAAAAAAATTTTAAAGAATTGAATTCCTGCGAAGAATATTTTATTTGTGAAAATAATTGAATTCCGGAGAAAAATATTATTATTTATGATATTAATTAATTTCTTGTGAAGAATTTTATTCAAATTTTTTAAATAATTGAATTTCTCAGAATTTTTTATAACATTTTGAAAATAATTAAATTCCATCGACAAAATTTCATTGAAAAATTGAAAATAATTGAAATCTGACGAAGAATTTCATTAAATTTTTTTTTAAATAATTGAATTCTTGTGAAAAGTTTTATTTTTGAAAAAAAATTGAATTCTTCGGAAGAATTTAATTAAAATATCTTAAATAATTGAATTGCTTCGAAGAATTTTATTTTTTAAGAAAATAATTGAATTGTTTCCAAGATTTTTACAAACATTTTTGACAGTAAAATTGTAATTCCTATAAGGAATGTTATATTTTACGAAAATAATTGTATTCTATAGTCAATTTTATTATAATTTTTCAAATTTATAAAGCATTTTATCTCAAAATTTTTCAAAATAATTGAATTTTCGAGAAAAATTTTATTATTTATGAAAATAATTAATTTCTTACGAAGAATTTTATTCAAATTTTTTTCAAATAATTGAATTCCCATAAAAAATGTATTATTTGTGCAAATAATTGAATTCCTGTGAAATTTTTATTAAAATTTTGTTTAAATAATTGAATTCTTTTGGAAAAATTTATTAAAATAGTAGATATTAAAAATAATTGAAATGAGGAAAATTTTTGAAAGTAATTGAAATTTTGCCAAGAATTTTATTAAATTTTTTGAAAATAATTGAATTTCGGAGAAGAATTGTATTATTTATAAAAATAATTGAAATTTTGACGAGAATGTTTATAAATTTTTGAAAATAATTGAATTTCTGTAATCAGTTGTTCTTAAAATTTCTATTTAAATTCATTAAAAATTGAAATTTTTAAAAATTTCATATTGAAGCCTTTGAAAGTTGATCTATTTTTGCAGATTTTAAACGCAACTCTTTTGAAATCTAATTAATTTTGAAAATTTTGAAGTAAAATTGTTCATTAAATAATTTCTAAGTAATAATTTTATGCTAGTTCTTGAAGAATTAAGTCATTTAAAAAGAAATTATTGCCATAAACAGAAAAAATTGAAAGTTTTGTATTAAAATTCTTGTCAATTTCATAGTTTATGAGGCAAACAAAAAAGACACAAAAATTGAGAATTTTCTTATAAATTCTAAAACTTAAATTTTTTCCAGTACTTTTAATAAAAATCCCTGATTTTTTCCTGAATTCCCTGAATTCCCGGACTTCCCTGACTTGTGGCAATCCTGTATTAAAAGTTGAATTACTGAAAAAAAAACTAGAAATTTCTAGCCCTAAATGCAGTTTATGAAAAAAATGACAACAATAAATTGTCATACTTTTTTCATACATCAAAAACACGCAAACCTTATTTTAATTATAGTCTTTTGATTAATTTTCTTAATTAATGAAGCTAAAAAAGAATATTGTTTACGATCTTGATTTTTTAAAAATCTTGGAAAAAATTTAATTACTTAATTGTTTTTCTTCTTTTGTTTTCATATTGGTCCAATTTTTGTAATCAAACCTTTTTAACAGTATTTTAATAGAATTTCAAAAAGAAATTTCAATAAATGTTTATTTTTTTCAGATCCAACATTTTTCCCACAACGCTGTGCCGAAATTATTGTTTATGGTAAAACAATTGGTAAGATGGGAGTTTTGCATCCGAATGTTATTTCGAAATTTGAATTGTGTCTACCATGTTCAGTTCTAGAGATAAATATTGAATGTTTTTTATAAATTCTTTTTTTTTAAATCAATTTTATATCGTGAATGTACATATAATTTATAAATAATAATAATAATAATTTTCGATATAAAATAAAAAAATTGAATATATTTTACTTAAATATTAAATTTTATAAATCCTTTAAAAATTAGTTTTAATTTTTATGTAAAAAATTGTTAACATTCTGAGAGAAGTTTGAATAAAAATGGAACTAACAAAGGCGCTAGTAAAATTGAAATTTTTATATTTACAGTCACTGCCTTGGAAGTAAAGCACTTTTTTATGATTCTTTTTTTATTATTCTATTCAGACCGCATCAATTAATTAGACATTAATTATCTAAAAAATCAATTTTATTTTGTCAAAATATCAGCTAAAATCACTAAGTTGCAGAAATGGCTCGATTAAAAAAAGTAATTCAAAATAATTAAAAAGAAAAAGAAATATCTAATATCTGCAATATTAATCATTCTTTTTAAATATTTATTTATTCATTTTCTGTCGCCATATTGGATCCGCCATTTTGAATTTAGTAAATCCGACCTCAAATTCATAATCAGCGATCTAAAAAAACTCCCGAGTAACAAATTTCAAGTGATTCTTTTATCATTAACATTTTTTATGAATTTTATTTTGTGTATTCTCGAAATTTTATTTTTTGAAAAAATTTAAATTTTTCTAGACTCATACGATTGGTTGATCAGAATCATTAACTTGAAGCCTATGAAAAATTCAGCAATGAAAAATAATAGAAAATGTGGAAGAAGTTGAAATTTCAAATTGTCATCAGTAAAATTTTAGCAAAACATAATTAACTTGGTTTAGCAGGGCTCGAACTAGGTCCGTAAATCCCGTAAAAGTCCGTTTTTTTGAAAAAAAGGTCCGTAAAGTCCGTAATTTGATTGAAAAAGGTCCGTAAAGTACGTAAATTATACGATATAATTTTGATAATTTTAAAGAAATTACAAATAATTGAAAGAATTCAATTATTTTCAAAAGTAATAAAATTCTTCGCAAAAATTCAATTATGTTCAAAAATTTTTAAAAATCCTCGTCAAAATTTCAATTATCTTTAGAAATAATTAAATTCTTCTCCGAAATATCAATTATTTTCAAAAATTTTAATTAAATTCTTAGAAAAATTTCAATTATTTTCAAAATTTTTCCTCAATTCAATGATTTTTAATAGGTATCTATACTATTCTAATAAAATTTTCCAAAAGAAATCAATAAATTAAAAAAAAATCTACTAAAATTCTACACAAACCTTTAATTATTTTCATAAATAATAAAATTTTTACAGGTATTTAATTTTTTTGGCAAATAATAAAATTCTTATTAGGAATTCAATTATTTTGATTAATAATAAAGCTACTTGCAGAATTTCAATTATTATTTTTAATACAATTTTAATCGAATTCCTCGAAAAATGTAATTATTCTTAAAAATTTTATTAAAATTTATCAAAGAAATTTAATTATTTTAATAACCTTTGCTGCAATTTATTTATTAGAATTTAAATATTATTTTCAATAAATTTTTAATTAAATTTCTTTAAAGAATAAAATTATTGCATTCAAAATTTTTAATGCAATTCTTTGCGTAAATTATCAATTATCTTTATAAATAATAAAATTTTTCTCTAAAATTGAATTATTTTCAAAAATTTAATACATTTCTTGGCAAAATTTCAATTATTTTCAAAAATTTTCCCTAATTTAATTATTTTTTATATCTAGGTACTATTTTAATAAAATTTTGCAAAGACTTCAAATTATTTGAAAATTGATTGATACAATTCTTTAAAAGAATTCAATTTCAAGAAACATATGTAATTATTCAATAAATTTTCAATAAATAATAATATATCAATAATTCCAATTCTTCTGAATTTAGTTAAATTTTTCAATATAAATATTTAATTAATTTCAATTATTTATCAATTATCTTTATAAATATCAAAATTCTTCCCCAAAATTCAATTGAATTATTTTCAAAAATGTCAATAAAATTCTTGTAGAAATTGAAAATCATTAAATTGCGAAAAGTTTTTAAGAATAATAAAATTTTACAAAAAATTCTATTAAAATTTTTGAGAATAATTGAATGTCTGTGTGACATTTTATTAAATTTTTTTGAAAATAATTCTATTCCTAAAAAGCATTTTTATATTTATGAAAATAATTGAATTAATGCGAACGATTTTATTAGAATTTTTAAAAATAATTGAATTTCCAAGAAGAAATTTATTACTTTTAAAAATAATTGAATTCTTGAATAATTGAATTTTGCAAAGAATTTTTCTAAAATTCCTAAAATTAATTGAATTTTTGGGAATAATTTTGTTATTTATCCAAATAATTGAATTCTTTCGAAGAATTATTAATGAAAATAATTGAATTCTTGGAAAGAATTTTATTAAAATCTAAAAGAATAATAATTTAATTATTTCAAAAAAATTTAATTCAAATTGTATTTAAAATAATATTGATTTCTTTTGAACAATTTTATTCAAATATTTGAAAATAATTGAATTCCTGTGAAAAATTCTTATATTTTTGTAAATAATTGAATTCATCCAAAGAAATTTAAAAAAACATTTTTTTAAATAATTGATTTTTTCAAAGGAATTGAAATTAAATTTTTAAGAATAATTACATTTTTTTAGCAATTCCTGTAAAATTG
The DNA here is from genome assembly GCF_015476425.1 of Leptopilina heterotoma. Lineage (NCBI taxonomy): Eukaryota > Metazoa > Arthropoda > Insecta > Hymenoptera > Figitidae > Leptopilina > Leptopilina heterotoma. The sequence continues at coordinate 723,160 of NW_025111017.1, forward strand.
TATTAAAAATAATTAAAATTTTCAAAAATAATTGAATTCCTGAGAAGAATTATTTTATTATTTATGAAAATAATTGAATTATTGCAAAAAATTTTATTAAAATGTTCAAAAATAATTGAATTTATGTGAAAAATGTTGTTATTTTTGAAATTAATTGAATTCTTCATAAGAATTTTATAAATATTGTTTTAATTAATTAATTTTGTTCGAAATATAATAAATATTATGAAAATTTTATTTTAAGGGCATTTGAACCTTGATGACGTCACACATTCTTTGCACAATCTGTAACGTCATCAAGGTTCAAATGCCCTTAAATAATTGAATTCTCGTGGAAATCTTTATTTGTGAAAATAATTGAATTTTTGATGAATTTTATCAATTTTTTATTTAAATAATTAAATTCTTAAGCGAAATTTTATTATTTATGAAAATAGAATTCTTAATTAGAAATTTATCAATAATTTTATTTTTTTAAATAATTTATTTTCCATGAAAAATGTCATTATTAGTGAAAGTAATTCTAAGCTATTCTAAATTAATTGAAGTTTTGTGGAAATCTTATTATTTATGAAAATATTTAAATTCTTACTTAGAATTTTATCAAAAAATTTTTTAAAAAATTGAATTTTCATGAAAAATTATTGGTGAAAATATTTGAATTATTGCGAAGAATATTGTATAAAAATTTTGATAAATAATTGATTTTTTCGAAATGTTTTTGTTCACAAAATCATTCTTCTCTTTAGGGAAAAAAAGCATAACATATTATCTCGTTTCTTAATATTTTTGTAGGAAATTCTTAATTTTTCATAAGGAAACAATTTGCATCATTTCTATTTCTTAATTACAATTGCTTTAATAAAAAAAAAAAAAAAAAGTTAAAAAAAGTTTTTTTTTTTTTAAGTTTTTTTTTTTTTTTTTTTTTTTTAAGTTTTAAAAAAGTTTTTTAAAAATTAATGAAAAAAAAATGTTTATAAATTCTATTTGTCAATTAGAAAGTGAAACTTTTAAAATTTTTAGAAAATTGAAGGAAAAACTTTTAGTCAAAAAAATGATCTGTTACATTTATTTACAAATTTCTTTCAAATTTTTCGAAAACGTCAATAACTTCTTTTTTAAATAAATATTTAATTATTATTTTTCCATAGGAAATAAAATTCTTCAAAAGATTCAAATTCAAACCTTTTTGAAATTAAACAACTTATCAAAAATTGTTATAAAACATGAAGAAATCGATCACTCCGAGTGATAAAATCATTATTTTATATTATAAGACTTTATAAAAAAAAATTTTAATTATTTTTTATGAAAATAATTGAATTATTGAGAAGAAATTTATAAAACATTAGTAAGTAATTGAATTTTGCAGAATAATTTTGATATTTACAAAGATAATTGAAATTTTGAGGAGAATTTTAAAAAAATTACGAAGTTGAAGTCCACAACGTTTGTCAACGAAATAAACTTATTTAATGCATTCAAGTATTATTTTTAATTTAATATTTAATTGCGAAATAATTATTATCAAAATATAAACATCAATCTTTTATTTCGAAATATTTTTGTGACAATATTGCAGCGTCATTTTTAATTAATTTACTAAGTTTAAAATTTTTTTTCGTTGATCAACGTTGTGGACTTCAACATGGTAAAAAATTTCGAAAATAATTGAATTTCTGCGAAGAAATTTCTTACTTTTGAAAATAATTGAATTTTGCAAAGAATTTTATCAGAACATTTGAAAATAATTAAATTTCCAGGGTAAATTTTATTATTCATGAATAAAATAAATAAAATTTTGACGAGGAATTTAAAAAAAAATTTGAAAATAATAGAATTTCTAGGATGAATCTTTTTATTTATAAAGATAATTGAAATTTTGACAAGAATTTTATTATTATTTTTACAAATAATTAAATTTCAGAGAAGAATTTTATTATTTATGACGATAATTGAAATCTTGAACAGATTTTTTTAAAAATATTTAAAAGTAATTGAATTTTGCAGAAGAGTTTTCTAACTTTTGAAGATAATTGAATTTTGTAAAGAATTTTATCGAGAAAATTTGAATTTGAAAAAAAAATTTGAATATAATAATTGAATTTCAGAAAAGAATTTTATTATTATTTTATAAAGATAATTGAAATTTTGATAAGAATTTTATTATTATTTTTACAAATAATTAAATTTTAGAGAAGAATTTTATTGTTTATAAAAATAATTGAAATTTTGAACAGATTTCTTTAAAAATGTTTAAAAGTAATTGAATTTTGCAGAAGAATTTTGATATTTATAAAGATAATTGAAATTGTGAGGAGAATTTAAAATAATTTTTTGAAAATAATTGAATTTTAGCGAAGAATTTTCGTACTTTTGAAGATAATTGAATGTTGTATTAGAATTTTATCAGAACTTTTGAAAATAATTAAATTTCCATAATGAATTTTATTATTTATAAAATTTTGACGAGAATTTTAAAAAAATTTTTGAATATAATTGAATTTCTGCGAAGAATTTTATTATTTATAAAGATAATTGAAATGTTGACCTTAAGTAGTGGAAATTCTCAAAAAAAACAGAAATAGTAGCTTTTAGTGGCCAAATCAATTGTTAGGTGTTGTGTGTAAAAAAAACAAAAGAAATGTCAATATTTTAGAAAATCGTTGAAGATTGTTCAGAAATGAACTTGGCTTTACAAGAATTAATTTACAAGAATGAGAATAGAAAAATTGATATAATAAAGTTATTTGTGAAAAATGAAAGATCTTTGTTTGAAAATAGGGCGGGAATGGTAAAGAAGGAAGAGCGACCAATAGCGAGAGAGAATAGCTGCATTTATTGGTAGTGGTTTGTGGAGTTGAACCGGACGTGTGTCTTCGTTTCGTCGGCCATAGCGGCTTTTGCGATGGCTTTTGCGGCAGCAGGCGTGTCGATGTGCTATTTTTCGCTTGTGTGCGTCTAGAGAGCCGATTAGTGTTGATACAGTGTTTAAATATATTTATAGACCTATGTCCAGTGTATACTTGTGTTAGTGTGGTAGTGGAAGTTGTCGAACCGACAGCTAGCAGCGACACCGTCAATGCCGAAAATTTGCGACAATTGCCGAGCCGACAATCGAGAAAGCCGAGTGCCGAAACCAGTAGACATCAGGTAGACATGGCGGGTATTAGCTTACGTGAATGACGGCAAAAAGTGATATTGTCTTTCGAAGAGTGTTTCGTGGGTGATTTCGTGGCGTGAGAATAGAATAAAAAAAAAATTGGTGGCATATGATTCATCCGACAGGTAAAAATGCAGAATGTAACAACTGCGGATAGTAACCAGAAACATAAAACACAGAACGAGAAAGCATTGAGTGTTCACCACGACATTGGGAAGACGTCGTCAACTCCCCAATCTTCCATCTCCAGTCCAACAAAGTCGAACGAGACTTTCTCGGAATTGCAACCCCGCTTTATGACAGATTCGTCCGAGAGTGAGGAGGATAGTGTTTCGGAGGTAAAGGGCTGCTTTTCATTTTTTTTCCCCAACCACAAAGAGAGCGAGAAACCCTTTCTAGAGAGAGAGACAGAGAAAACGAGCGCGCAAGAGAGAGAGAGAGAGAATCCCTGGCTGTGTCTTTTGAGTTTCTCGACCTACTCTTCCCTCTCTCTCTCTCTCTCGCGCATTACATTTTCTACTAATTTATACCATGACTAATCAACACAAGTATTAAAATTAACGTTTCCTCTTCATTTTCCCCCTGTCGATCGATGCTTTGCGAGAATTGGAAAGTTTTCGATAATTTCGCGATTTGCGCGAGTGAGATGGAGAGAGATAATGGCCACGTTCTTCTAACGAATCGAGAGTGAGTGAAAGAGTGAGTGAGTGAGTGAGAGAGAGAGATGAGGGGATTCATTGTTTTACGTTGTGAGTACACAGGATTGGCATGCGAGAGTATATCGAGCAGTGCATTAGAGGAATGTTGCGAACAATAAGTCTCGGGGGGGAAAAACCGTTAAAGAGGGCTAAATGCGCGCCGCGCCTGTGATTCTCTTGTGCCCAAGTTTTTGTCTATTTCCCAAGTACCGGTCTGCAAGGTCGTTCCTCCTTCGAACTATGTTGCAGGATCGCACAAGTCGACTGTCGAGTCGAATGCACTGATTAAAGATTAAAAAGAGATTTCGCGCATAGGAAAGTTATATAACCGGGGAGATGTATGCACTATTTGTTGGCGAGACATCAGAGAGAGAGAGAGAGAGAGAATGTGTGTGTGACGACGTTATTCTTACAAGTGTCTTCTCACGACGAGCATTGCGTCGCAAACATCTTTTTGATTGCATCTCGTCTTTTTTTCCTTCTTTTGTAGCCTTGCTCATTCCACACTTCTCCCTCGCCCTTGAAGTATTTTCCTAGAAAATCATTTCACGTGCTCTCTACAGTACCTTCCCCCTCCCTCCCTCCCTCTCCATAATTCTTTCTCTCTCTTTCTTTCTTCGAAATATTTCCAATCCAAACTACATACATTTCACCTCTATTCGTAATTTCTTTCAATCCTTTCAATTCAATAATTTCCTTCAACGTTTCATGACATTTTTCTATATAATTGATTCACTCATTTAATTTTTAGGTTATGTTAAAAATAAAAGTTATTCCAGTCCCTTTGAAATTGATTAAGTTGATTAAATTGACAATTAGTCATTTTTCAAAAGGGAAAATAAGTGATTAAGTTACTATATTTGATTAAATGATTCAATTAAGCTGAGTTATTTAAATACAGTGGTGTAAGATTTGTGTGCTAGGCAGGAGAGATCTGTAGGATCCCAGAAAATATTTCTTTCGTACGTCCCTGACTAGAGTCCATAATAATTATAATCGATAGTAGTTTTTTAAGCTATTTCTACTCTATCGTTAATAATTGTAAAAAGTATTTTTTTGTCAAACATTCGTGAGAAATTTGATGTTAAAAAAAAGACGATTCGTTATAGAAAATTCGATAAAGTTAAATTTATTAACACATTTTTCACTTTAAAATAACGAAGAGTCTTTAAACAAAAAAAATGTAACAGTAAGTTTTTATACTACTGTACGTTCAAGAAACGTTTGACATTTCTCAAACTTTTCATTCAACAATTAAATTTAAAAATAAATTAATAAAGTTATTAAGCTTTCTATAAATTTTCTCTCTGTTTAAAAATATGTGGGCATTTTATTAATAAAAATTAAACGATGATAATTTAATAATAACGTAATAGCTATAAGTAATTAATTACATATTAACTTATATTAAAGAAATAAATGAAAATAAAAAAAGAAAACAGTACCGAATTAAAAAAATACAGCAATTTTTACGAAAAAATAGAATTTTTCTATTTACAGGGTTGCCACATGTCAGTAAAGTCAGGGAAGGAAATTGAGACTTTTTTTCGATTTATTTTCAAAAATTGTGACTTTTTCGAATTTTATCTTCCAAATATTGCAACAAAATACCTACCACATTTTATTTAAGTATAAAATGCAACTTATTTCGATTTTTATATAGTGTGAAAAAATAACTATAGACAAATCTTTCAAAAATTATTTTTCAATCAATTTATAAGATAATATAAATTTTTCAAAAATCAACTTTTGAAGAAGATTAATTGCAAATTTTGAAAATAATTGAATTATCAAAAATTTTAATAAAAAATCTTTAAAAGATATGTAAATTTAAAAATGAAAATTATCTACACATAAAAATTCATAAAATAAGCAAAACTATAGTCCAATAGGCCAAGAATGGTGAAAACCAAGGGGGGGGTAAACACTTTTTTTTTAGTTTTTCGCAAAAAAAAATATGAAGATGAAGTCCACTAGATTAAGAATTGAGAGAAGCAGCAAGGGTTAAAGAATTTTCGAGCTTGCAAAAAGAGATTTTAGTTTTTCGATGAAAACACCATGAAAATAAATTCTAATCACTTCCGCTATATTTTTCCTGTAATCTATGCGTAAAAACTAATAAGTATGCCAATTTTCAGCTCTTTAGATAAAAAACCGTGGGCGCCAGGAAGGGGGTACATGCATTTTTTCGAAATTTTCAAAATTTTCGAGTTTTGCGATGAAAACACTATGAAGATCAATATCAAATATGTTGGCTATATATTTTTCCTGTAATCCATTTTAAATCCATTTTTCGCGAAAAACTCTATGAAGATTAACTCCAATCACGTTCGCTATATTTTTCGTGCAATCTACGCGTGAAAATACATAAGTGTACCAATTTTTAGCTCTCTAGATGAAAAACTTTGAGCGCTAGGGGGGGGGGGGCGTACATCGACCATGTACCCCCGTACATGGTCATTTTCCGTAACCGTTTTAATAGGGTTCCTACCGGATACGGAACCCTAAAAAGGATGAAAAGTTGGTAAATTGTACGATATAATTTTGAGAATTTTAGAGAAATTACAAATGATTGCAGAAAGCCAATTATTTTTAAAAGTAATAAAATTCTTCGCAAAAATTCAATTATGTTCAAAAATTTTTTTTAATTCTCGTCAAAATTTCAATTATCTTTAGAAATGTTAAAATTCTTCTCCGAAATTCAATTATTTTCAAAAAATATAAAAAACATTGTCAACATTTCAATTATCTTTATAAATAAATAGCAAAATTCTTCTCCTAAATTCAATTATTTTCAAAAATTTTATTAAAATTCATTACAAAATTTCAATTATTTTCATAATTAACAATATTCATCACACGAATTCAATTATTTTCTAAAGTAATAAAATTCAATTATTTTTCAAAAATTTAAATAAAATCCATTGCAAAATTTCAATTATTTTCAAAAGTAATAATATTCTTTGCAAAAATTAAATATTGTTCAATATCTACTAATTTCATAAAATTTACCAAAAAAATTTAATTATTTTAAAAAAAAAATTTAATAAAATTCTACAAAAACTTTTAATTATTTTCAAAACATAATAAAAATTTCACAAGAATTTCATTGGTAACAAATTTTTTTTATAAATTTCTTCGCAATCATTCAACTATTTTCATAAATAATAAAATTTTTACGGGGATTCAATTATTTTCTTAATAAATAAAATTCTTATTAGGAATTCAATTATTTTCAATAGAATTATAATCGAATTCCTTGAAAAAATTCTTAAAAATTTTATTAAAATTCGTCCAAAGAATTTAATTATTTAAAAATTTGTTGGAAAAATTTTTAATAGGAATTGAATTCCAAGAAACATTCAATTATTCAATAAATAATTTATTTTTGTATTTAAATAATTGATATTCCCGTAGAATTTTCTCATAAACATTGATTTAAAAATAGATTTTAGTTAAAATATCTTAGCTGAATTCCTGCGAAGAATTTTATTAAGACTTTTGAAAATAATTGAATCTCTGCAAAGATTTTTATTATTTTACGAAAATATTTAAATTCTTGAGATAAATTTTATTAAAATTTCTGAATGCAATTGAAGATCTGCTAAGAATTTTGTTATTTTTAATTTATGCCAAGAATTTTATTAAAATTTTTAAAAATAATTGAATTCCTGTTAATTTTTTACAAGAATTTAATTATTTTTGAAAATTTTAATAAAATTCTTCGAAAGAATTCAATTATTTTCATAAATAATAAAATTCAATGCAGAATTTCAATTACATATTTTTAATACAATTTTAATCGAATTTCTCGAAAAATGTAATTATTCTTAAAAATTTTATTAAAATTCGTTGATAGAATTCAATTATTTGAAAATTTGTTGATAACGATTTTTTATGGGAATTGAATTTTAAGAAACGTTCAATTCTTCAATAAATTATTTATTTGCATTTTATTTGTATTTAAATAATTGAATTCTAGTAGAATTTTCTAATAAAAATTTATTTTCATTTCATAAAAATGAATTTCAGTTAAAATTTTAGATAATAATAATTGAATATTAAATGCAATAGAGAGTGAATTTTATAAAATAATTGAATTATTTGTAATTAAATTTTTTGAAAAACTTTAATTGATTTTTATAAATATTATTTTTAGTTTCTATTTTCTAATATTTATTTAATTAAAGAATTTACGAATAATTAAAATTTCGTAAAATTGAATATTGTAACGTTGGTGAAGTTTACAACGTTTTTAATCAACGATTTAAAAGGAATAATATTTTTTTTAACAAATTTTAATTCATTTTTCTATAGAAAATATTTTGGTTAGTTTTTTGAATAATAATTTACAAAAAGAAATATTTGTAAACAAAAAATTTTATTCATTTTAATATAAAAAAATAATTTTTTCCTTTCAATCGTTGATCATAAACGTTGCAAACTTCACCGACGTATATTGTAGGTAAAGAAATGAATTTGAAAATTGTCAAAGAACTTTTTCGAAAATTATTAAGTAAATTGTCAGGGAAATTGATAAACTGAAACTTGTGACCACTCTGATTTAAATAATTGATTTAGAGGAGAATTTTAGTAAAAATTCGATATCCTAAAATAATTGAATATTGGAAGATTAATAAAAGTAGAAATTTTTAGAATTATTTAAATTTCAAAGTTGAATATTGAAATGTACATTTCATTGAAAAAATTTTAAATAATCGAAATTTCGTAATATCAAATTGAAAATTTGATCAATTGAGTCAATTTCATGTTTTAACGAATTTTATTACAATTTTTAAAAATAATTGTGTTTTTTGCGAAAAAATTAACTTAAAATTTAAAGAAAAATGCGAGAAAATTATTTCAAATTAATTTAAATTTACTAAAACTTAGAATTATTGAAGTTATCGGAATAAGGGAAAAAGTTTTTCATTTTTCTGAAATCAGGAACAAGTCAGGGAAATAAAATCAAAATTTTTTGTGTCAATCCTAATGAATAACTTTTTCGACTATTTTTTTAATTTTGAATCTACCAAAAAGACTTTTTTTGATCCTTAAAATCGATGCGATGTCGGAATCAATTAAATTTCATGGAATATAATGCAGAATAAAAATTATTGTTAAATAAAACATTGGATTGAAACTTTGAAATTTTTTATAATATTATAAGAGAAAGTCAGGCACTTTAATATTATAAGTGAAATTTTCAAATATAAATTTCATAAACCGTCATCTTTGTTAACATTTATATTAACCTTCTTTTTAACTCAATTGCCTAAAAATATAAATTAAAATAAATAAATAAAATTGAAACAATTAAAAACATTAATTAACAATGTGTCCAACGAACCTCGAAACCTTGAAAATCCGGAAAATGAAGTAAATTTAGTTATGCCTTGAAAAAATCATGACTTCGCCTTGATTTATTTTTTAAACCTTGAATTTTTAAGAACCAATAATTTCTGAAGATTTACGTTTTATTTTATTTTTTTAATTTTTGAACTTAAGTTGGAAAGTACTAAATTGAAGAGACGTTAACTTAACTCCAGATGGACTATTTCTTTCATTTATCTTAAAATAACTTAAAAAGTGTATTAGAAATTAAATTGTTGTTTACTTAATCTTAAAAATATTAATTTCTAGTTTTTGAAAAATATCGTTTGAAAATTTTAGTTCAATTATTCAAAACATTAATATTTTTTTAAATAAATATTTTGTTATTATTATTCTGTAGGTACTAAATTTTTTAAAAATTCCAAACTTCAAACTTTTTGGAATTTAATAATTTATCAAAATTTATACTGTAGCTTCTCCAAATTATTTTCAAGATTTTAATTTTAACTCAACTATTTTTTAGAATTTTCAAATAAAATTCTTTTTTAAATCTCCAAACCTAAAAAAATATTTTGAATATACACTTTAAAATTAAATTTTACAAAATTTCAAATTTTCGTAACAAATTTTCGTAAAAATTTAAAAAAAAAACTAATAGTTTATGCAGAAAAGCGGCGCTATCTCTATTGGTTTACAGAATCATAGATAACTCTTCTTTTCAAAAGTACTATGAAAATTTCACATTTTTTTTCTATTCGTTTATCTATTTAAGTTTTTAAAACCTTACTTCGGTTGAAAAAATTTTAATTAATTAGTCGAACACAGTAAAGAAATAATTTGGTTATATAAAAAATTTGTATTTGCAAAATGATAACCGCGATTAGAAGAAAAAGAATCTGGAGTGTCGATAAACGTATCTATACGGTAAAATTTACTATAGGAAGGTTACAGGGTGGTCATCCAACCGGAAAAATTAGAATGTGTACTGGAATTTTGTGTGCCGGAGAATCCCAGAATTCAATAAGAGAGAGAGAGAGTCACAGTCCCTTATTGTTCACAATTGCTTCATTGTAAAATTGCTGATTTTTCTTTTATTAATATTTCTTCTTTTTTATTTCTGCTCATTTTCAATTTTTACCTTGCTTTTGTAAATGACAAAAATTCAGTGAATGTTACTGTCCTTGTAAATAATTGCACAATATGTTATATACGTTTAGAAAGGTTAGATATTCAACATTACCACTTTTCAATTTGTCTGCTATTTTTAATTATTAAAAAAACCTGAATAATTACGTTTACGAATCAATCAATTTTTATTACAATTGTGACTCAAAAATTGTTTATACAATTAAAGTTCTGCTTCTTTGCGTGTACATGCAGAGAAGATAGAAAAGTTGTATAATTATGTTCAAAAGTTTTTAAAAATTCTAGTCAAAATTCCAATTATTTTTAGAAATAATAAAATTCTTCTCCAAAATTCAATTATTTTCAAAAATTTTAAGAAAACTCTTGGCAAAGTTTCAATTATTTTAGGGCTCGGATTGTTCGACTTTTTTCGACTTTTCTAAGGAAATGTGACTTTTTTCGACTTTTTTGTGAAAAAATGCGACTAATCGACTTTTTCGAGATTTTTTTTAGTAAAGTGCGACTAATCGACTTTTTTCAAATTTTTCAATTGCTTTTCGACATAAATTGTTAATGGCAGAAACCTTTTTTTGTAAACAATATTCTTCACAAAATCATTCTTCTCTTTAGGGAAAAAAAACATAACATATTATCTCGTTTCTTAATATTTTTGTAGGAAATTCTCAATTTTCATAAGGAAACAATTTGCATCATTTCTATTTCTTAATTACAATTGCTTTAATAAAATTTAAAGTTTTTTAAAAATTAATGAAAAAAAAATGTTTATAAATTCTATTTGTCAATTTGAAAGTGAAACTTTTAAAATTTTTAGAAAATTGAAGGAAAGAGTTTTAATCAAAAAAATGATCTGTTACATTTATTTACAAATTTCTTTCAAATTTTTCGAAAACATCAATAACTTCTTTTTTAAATAGATATTTAATTATTATTTTTCCATAGGAAATAAAATTCTTCAAAAGATTCAAATTCAAACCTTTTTGAAATTAAACAACTTACAAAAAATTGTTATAAAACATGAAGAAATCCTTCGACATTATTTTATATTATAAGACTTTATAAAAAAAAAATTTTAATTATTTTTTATGAAAATAATTGAATTATTGAGAAGAAATTTATAAAACATTAGTAAGTAATTGAATTTTGCAGAATAATTTTGATATTGACAAAGAGAATTAAAATTTTGAGGAGAATTTAAAAAAAATTCCGAAATTGAAGTCCACAACGTTTGTCAACGAAATAAACTTATTTAATGCATTCAAGTATTATTTTTAATTTAATATTTAATTGCGAAATAATTATTATCAAAATATAAACATCAATCTTTTATTTCGAAATATTTTTGTGACAATATTGCAGCGTCATTTTTAATTAATTTACTAAGTTTAAAATTTTTTTTCGTTGATCAACGTTGTGGACTTCAACATGGTAAAAAATTTCGAAAATAATTGAATTTCTGCGAAGAATTTTCTTACTTTTGAAGATAATTGAATTTTGCAAAGAATTTTATCAGAACTTTTGAAAATAATTAAATTTCCAGGATGAATTTTATTATCTATGAATAAAATAAATAAAATTTTGACGAGGAATTTAAAAAAAAATTTGAAAATAATTGAAATTTTGACAAGAATTTTATTATTATTTTTACAAATAATTAAATTTCAGAGAAGAATTTTATTATTTATGAAGATAATTGAAATCTTGAACAGATTTCTTTAAAAATGTTTAAAAGTAATTGAATTTTGCTGAAGAATTTTGATATTTATAAAGATAATTGAAATTGTGAGGAGAATTTAAAATAATTTTTTGAAAATAATTGAATTTTAGCGAAGAATTTTCGTACTTTTGAAGATAATTGAATTTTGTATTAGAATTTTATCAGAACTTTTGAAAATAATTAAATTTCCATAATGAATTTTATTATTTATAAAATTTTGACAATTTAAATAAAATTTTTGAACATAATTGAATTTCTGCGAAGAATTTTATTACTTATGAAAATAATTGAATTTCAGAGGAGAATTTTAATATTTTTAAAGATAATTGAAATTTTGACAAGAATTTTATTAAATTTTTTTTTTTAATAATTGAATTTAGGAGAAGAATTTTATTATTTATAAAAATATTTTACATTTTAAAGAGAATTTTTTAAAAAATGTTAAAAATACCTAATTAAAATTTTTCTTTGAATTTTATTAAATTTCATTCCGGATTGTTTGATATTAAAGTATGTGTTGTCGAGAAATGTGATTTTTTTACAATTTTGACAATTTCGTGTTTCCTTTTACCAAGTTGAAGTACACAACGTTGATCAACGAAAAAAAATTGTTCACTTAGTAAATTAATTAAAAATGACGCAGCAATATTGACACAAAAATATTTAGAAAAAAAAGATTGATGTTTATATTTTGATAATAATTATTTTACAATTAAATATTAAATTAAAAATTATACTTGAATGCATTAAATAAATTTTTTTCGTTGATAAACGTTGTGGACTTCAACTTCGTTTTCCTTTTTGTCTTTTTTTCTAAAATTCCATGCGACTTTTTTTCGACTTTTTTGCAAATTTTATGCGACTTTTCTTGACTTTTGTTGTGAATTTATGCGACTAATTCGACTTTTTTTGAGTCTTAAAGTCGATTCGAGCCCTGTTATTTTCAAAAAATTTCCTGAGTTCAATGATTTTTAATATCTACTATTTTAATAAAAATTTCCAAAAGAATTCAGTTATTTAAAAATTTATAGATAAAATTCTTTATGAGAATTCAATTTTAAGAAACATACAATTATTCAATAAATTATTTATGTATTTAAATAATTGAATTCTAGTAGAATTTTCTAATAAAAATTGATTTAAAAATGAATTTCAATTAAAATTTTAGATAATAATAATTCAATTATCTTTATAAATAAATAATAATAATCTTCGACAAAGTTCAATTATTTTGAGGAATTTGAATAAAATTCAGTGCAAAATTCAATTATTTTCGTAAATAATAGTATTCATCACAAGAATTCAAATATTTTCAAAAATTTTAATAAAAATCATGGCTAAATTTCAATTACTTTTAATAAAATTTTTTACTTCGATGGTTTTCAATATTAATCTAATTATTAAACCAAAGTTTTTAAAAAATTCTACACAAACTTTCAATTATTTAAAAAAATAAAATTTTACATTAATTCAATCATTTAAAATAGAATTTGCATAATTTTTTTCGCAAAAATCAATTATTTTAAAATTTGCCATTAAATTCTTCGCAGTAATTCAATTATTTTCAAAAGTAATAAAATTCATTGCAAAATTTCAATTATTTTTAAAAATTGTTTTAATCTATCAATTTTAAAATTTTCCATTAAATTCTTTGCAGTAATTCAATTTTTTTCAAAAGTAATAAAATTCATTGCAAAATTTCAATTATTTTCAAAAATTTTTGTTAATTCAATAATTTGTATATTAATTATTTTAATAGAAATTCTCAAAAGAATTCAATAATTTAAAAACAATTTTGATTGATGTTTCTTAAATCGATGTTCTTTATATTTCTAATATTTTACCAATAAATTGTATTTAAAGTTATTTATGAATAACTGTTGTATGTAGAAATAAATTATAAAATTGTTTATAAGTACTCTCTAAATTTGAATTAGTAAAAATGTTTACTAATTTGAATTAGCGACTGACTTTTTGCTTTTTAATTAGTAAATTTCACTAAAAACATTAGTAGAAATGATTATTTATTAGTAAAATTTACTTATTCAAAAGCAAAAAGTCAGTCACTAAATCAAATTAGTAATCATTTTTACTAATTCAAATTTAGACAGTAAGTAAAAATTTACTTGAAATACTCTCAATTATAAATTATTATAAATAACAAATATTTTGAAAATTAGTACCCTAAAAATGGACCTTGAAAAAAATTATTTTGGACCTTGAAAACCTTTAAAAGTCCTTGAATTTTTTTTTAAAGAATCGCTGGACACCCTGTTGAAATTTCGTAAAATTGAATATTGTAAAGAAATGGATTTGAAAATTGTCAAAAAACTTTTTCGAAAATTATTAAAAGGAATCGATTTAAAGAAGAATTTAGGTTAAAAATTCTTGAAAATAATTGAATTGATAATGATATTTCCACTCGGTCATCTTTATTTGTTTTATATAGTTATGATGAAAAATTTAATTTCTAGTTTTAAGTAAAATGTTCTCTATTTGTCCGAGGTATTTCACTGAGTCAAGTTTTATAGCATAATTAAATATTTAAATATTTTATTTAATTAAAAAATAATTAAAGTTTTAAATAGTTTCATTTAAAATTCTAAAAAAGTAGGTTTCTAAGAAATTATAATTAAATTTTTTAAAGAATTTAAATATATTTGATAATTCAAATTGAAAAATTAGGTATAGATTTTCAACATTTTAAACAATTTAAAGTTTCATTTGAATAGAAATTCTCCTTCTTACATATTAAATGACTTTAGGCTGAATAAAAATTACAATTTTCGAGTCAATACGAAATGATTTTGATAACCAGGGTGGCCACATGTCATAAAGTTAGGAAAACAAGTTTTTATCAGTAAAGTCAGGGAAATGACAGAAGGAAAATTTTTTGTCATTCAGATTAAAGAAATTGAGACGTATTTATGGAAATAAACTTTAGGCCAAAGTAGAATAGACTCTTTAAATATTGTACATTTTTATGAATTTTTATTTATTTTCCTTAAACAGCCTTCGTACTCATCTACTAAAAACTACTATTTACTACTTTTTTTACGATTTGGATACTTTTTTTATATCTGCGACACTAGAAGCTACTTTTTTCTATGTTTGAGAATTTGCACTACATTAAATTCGCTAATAGTTGAAATAAAAAAAATTATTCTAAAAAATTTTAATAAAATTCTTAGAAACAATTCAAAAAATTTTAATAAAATTCTTTTATTTTCAAAAATGTTTCGAAATTCAATTATTTTCAATATTTACTATTTTAATAAAAAATTTCCTAAGAGAATTCAATTATTTAAAAAAATTTTTATAAAATTCCTTACAAGCATTTAATAATTATTTGCATAAATAATAAAATTTTCACAGGAATTCAATTATTTAAAACACAAAATTCATAAAAATTTTTCGAAAAAATCAATTATTTTTAAAAAAGATTTTTATAAAATTCTTAGCAAGAATTCAATTATTTAAACAAAATTTCATAAAGTTCTTTGAAAAAATTCAATTATTTTCAGAAATAATAAAATTCTTCTCAGGAATTTAATTATTTTTAAAAATTTTTATAAAATTCGTTGCAAGAAATGAATTACTTATTATAAATAATAAAAGTAATCATCGGATGTCAACTATTTGTAATTCAATTTTAAATAAATTCTTCAAAAAAATATAATTATTCTTAAAAATCTTATTAAAATTCTTGGAAAAAATTTAATTATTTTAAAAAATTTTGATATAATTTGTTTATTAGAATTTAATAATTATTTTCAATACATTTTTCATTAAAATTTTTGAAAGAATTTTTATATTTTTAAAAATTTTAATAAAATTCTTTATAAGAATTCAATTTTAAGAAATATTCAATTACTTAATAAATTATTCATTTTTGTATTTAAATAATTGAATTCTCGCAGAATTTTTAAAGAAGAATTGATTTAAAATTGAATTTCAGTTAAAGTTTTAGATAATAATTGAATAAAAGAAGCGTTATAGTATTGTAATTTTTATAATTTTTATATATTGCAATCTTTGAAAATTTTCGAAATTCAATTATTTTTATAATATGTACTATTTAAAAAAAAAAAATTTCCCAAAAGAATTCAATTATAAAAAAAATTTTTTATAAAATTTATGTTCATAAATAATAAAATTTTCACAGAAATTAAATTATTTAAAACACAATTTTCATAACATTTTTCGAAAAAAATTAAATATTTAAAAAGCATTTTATAAAATTCTTCCCAAGAATTCAATTATATTCATAAATAATTAAATTTTTACAGGAATTCAATGATTTAAAAAGATTTTTATAAAATTCTCTCAAATAAATTATTTCTCTTAATAATTCTTGTAATTAAATAAATTCTCTTAAATACGGGCCTTTCAACCCGTATATACATTAAATTAATAAATAAATAATTAAATTATTTTTATAAATAGTAAAATTATTCTCAGGAATTTAAATATTTAAAAAAATTTTTTAATGAATTCTTGCAGAATTGCAATTAATCTAGAAAATTTGATTAAAATTATTCAAAACAATTGAATTATTTAAAAAAAATTGAATGAAATCCTTCGTAACAATTCAATTGCTTTCAAAAAAAATTTTATAAACAAACTTAAATTTTCTTTGAAAAAATGAAATTTTTATTTTTACAAATTTCATTTTTTTTATTATATTCATAAATAATATTTTTTATAGGAATATTTAATTAATTTATTTTAATTTAATTGCAATTATTGTTAATAAAAATTTATTAAAATTCTTGGAAAGAATTCAATTATTTTTAAAAATTTTGATAAAGTTTTTTATAAGAATTGAATTTTAATAAATGACTAATTATTTAATAAATTATTTATTTTTGTATTTAAATAATTAAATTATTCTTGTACAGAATTTTCTAATAAAAATTGATTTAGAATTGAATTTCAGTTAAAATTTTAGATAATTGAATATTAGAAGCGTTATAGTGTAAATTTTTAGAAATAATTAAATTTCGAAAGATTTTTGCATTGAAATCTTTGAAAATTTTATTAATATTTATATTTTTATTTCGAAATAAAATAATTGAAGTTTTGAATGATTTTATTTAAAAATTTTCAACAAGAAAATGATTGACTTTTGGAAAAATTACAGTTGTAAATTTAAATAAATATTTAAATTTCAAAAAAAGCTTTACATTGATAACTTAACCTAAAATTTAACAATTATTTATAATTGACAGAAAATTGTACTTTTTTTGAACTATTATTTAAAATGTTGAAAATTAATTTTTTTTAAATTTATTTTATATTTTAAAATGTTGAAAATGAAATTTATTTTAAAATACGAAATTATTACATTGGACTAACTTTTGTTTTGACTGTCCGTCAGATTCTTCCTTAATTGAATGTAAAAATAAATCTTGAGCAATTGGGAAATGGGAAGAAAATGGCTTTTGTAAAAAGTGATGGATTTTTATTTATTTCGAAAAAGTGACACTATCAATTAAAAGAATGTAAAGTATCTCTGAAAATGTAAAATTTCAACTGTTGATTCTGAGTAGAAGAATAAAGTTAGTAACAATATTGAATATTCCTTTGTTAGACTGAAGTGAGAATCTCCCATTTCCTGCCTTGGGCTACTGCTCGATCGGTAAAACAGACCTCTCTCGCCGATTTGCAAATAATATAATGGGGATAGTGGGTGTTTCCAGAAAGCTGTAGCTCCGGCCAGAGCGGCATTAGAGACATAGACACGTCAACCTTTATACTGAGAGATAGTTGCAAAAATTCATTGATAACGTTTCTATTTTGCCGCAAGAAAAATGTTTCTTTGTTTCTTTTCTCTCTCTCTCTCTCTTCCCGAGAGATATCTTGATATGTGAAGTTTTTTTTTACATTTTCCCATAGTGTACTAGTCTCACGACATCTATATGTCTACCGAGGAACGAGGATCGGTATGTTGCCTGTATACTCTCTGCTAATCTACTTTAATTTACCAATTGCACGTGCAGGCTGCTCCACTCACATGTAAATTGCATTCCCGTTTTTTTTCAATAGTAAACCCAAGAGGCAAGAGTAAACCAAAAGTGACAAGTTATTTTGTGAATAAAGGAGGTAATCGATAGTAATCGCGATTGGGACACGCCGAGCGTTATTTTTTGCTACT
Organism: Leptopilina heterotoma; assembly: GCF_015476425.1. Classification (NCBI taxonomy): domain Eukaryota; kingdom Metazoa; phylum Arthropoda; class Insecta; order Hymenoptera; family Figitidae; genus Leptopilina; species Leptopilina heterotoma. The sequence goes on from NW_025111017.1 coordinate 741,372, forward strand.
CGAGGAAAAAAACTGGAGAAATAAAATTAATAAAATGTATGAAATGAATGAAATAATATTGATAGTGTCGGGCGAAATGAATTGTGAGTGCGACGACGATGACAAGTATCTGACTGGCGAGCGAGTCGAGTCGTGATTGTGTGTGAAGTGTGTGTGTGCCGCGTTCGTGCGCGCTCGTGTGTATTCGTGTCGGGTTCGTGGGCCAGTGGCATCCGTGGAAACTGTGAGAGCCACCATATTATTTTATATATTGCAACTAAGAGAGTCTTGGCCGATTTCGCGATGATTCCGCAGAAATATTCGCTAATCGGTAGACTAAGTCGACTAAGTGCAGGGCAATCGAGAGCGCGAGTGGCGCGACTACAAGTTTAGTGCGAGTCGAATAGTAGAGAAAAAGAGAAGTCTCTCTTTCTCAGGTATGCGGGATTTGGCGATACGAAGTGTCATTTTTATCCACCTTGAAATGGCTGCACATTGTTCTTCGTTCCTTATAGACAGTTGGCAATAGTTGTTGTTCCTCGCAATTATATACAAAATACTTTCACCTGTTTAATGCATCTCTCGGTGTTGGTTGTTGAATTACCTGTGTTCCTTGTGTTGCGTGTGTTTCTTGTGTTGCCTGTGTTGCGCGAATTGAATTTCGACGTGAAACTTACGTCAGTGCCCTGCGCGCGACACTGACGTTTTCCCTACGAGCACACCTAAGACTGTCTCAGTCACTCTCAATGCTATCTCCAGTCAATGGGGTGAGGCTGACACTTTTATCAATTCATTTTTTCGCATTTTTTCCTACCAATTCCTACATTCCCTCCCTCTTCGCCCCTCGAGAACAATTTCCCCGACACCTCCAATCAAATACAAGTCCAAGAATGTACAGTGTGTCTCTCAAGGCGTCTCACTCTCCTGCTATTCTTGCTATCAAGTATAACCTCAATTTTTATATTGCAATTTCGCCGCCGCCGCCGTCGTCCTCGTCGTATCGATATTCCCAACTTCTATTCTCGAACAATAATGTCAATTCGCGTTTCAAAATTTAGTCTCATTTCTCCTATTACGCGTAAAACGAAATTATCCCTTTTTTACTATTATGGATTTACTTTTTTTTTCGCAGGGCAGAAAAATATTAGGGTGACTTGTTTGAAATTATTCTTTGTGAATATATTTCAAGACAACGTGTAAGGTCAAGAGGCTAAATTTAAATAAAATGAATAAAAGAACAATTTCTGAAAGTGTAGTTTAGAGTTTAATTTGTGTCGAGAGTTTTATTTTGCAAACAATATAAGTGTTTAATGATTTATTGACGTGTGAGTGACGTGAATATAGAAAATAACATTTCTTTCTCTCTCTCTCTCTCTCTTCATAAAAAAAAATCTCAATTCGTATTATAATTATCGACTTACAAATAGGATTTTTTTCAATTTTTTTGAGAGAAAAAAAACTTATCTTTGTTTCCACTTTTTATTTTTATTGTGACAGTATTATAAACTTATGTAACGATTGAAAAGTATGAAAATGAAGATTGCGACTTACCATCAATTTGTTCTAACCAAAAAATTTAAAACCGCTTTGAAAGCTTTGAAATAATTATTAGATTTTCACTTGAATAACGGGGATTTAATTGAAAATCTAATTCTGAATTCTTTCAAGAGGAAAGCAAACGAATGTCCATTCTTTGTAGTAATAAATAAATAGTAGTTAATATTTATAGTAAATACGGTAATATTTTAATTCAGTTGAAAAGAAAAATTGGTTCTCAATATTAAAAAAACTGTTCTCGCAAGGCAAGAAAGTCAAGAAACTAGGTAACATAACCTATAATCAATAATATTTATTATTTTCATCCAAATTTTCAGTTTTAATTTGCACTGTGTTAGTAAAATATTTTACAAAGCAATTTTTTCCGGAAAATTATGTTTTTAGTTTTGAATAATAATTTTTTTTCGATAAAGTTTTACAACGTTTATAATCAACGATTGAGGAATGAAAATATTTTTAAATCTTTATTCAGAGTGGCAAATGTCAATAAAATTAGGGAAATGTTAAGGAAATGAAAATTTTTGTCAGTAAAGTCAGGGAAATGACAGGAAATCAAAATTTTTTGTCAGGGAAATTGAGCCTTTTTTCGATTTATTTTCAAAAATTGCGACTTTTTCAAATTTTTTGTATTCCAAATATTGCAACAAAATACCACATTTTTTAAGTATAAAATACAACTTATTTCGATTTTTGTAGTGTGAAAAATAACTATAAACAAATCTTTCAAAAATTATTTTTCAATCATTTATTAAGATAATTAAATTTTTCAAATATGTCTATAACAAAAATCTTTTTGAATAATTGAATGTTTGTAAAATTTAAATGAAAATAATTAATTTTTTCCAAGCATTTTGTTACAATTTTTGAAAATAAACTTTTGATGAAGTTTTATTGCAAATTTTGAAAATAATTGTATTATCACCAAGTTGAAGTCCACAACGTTGATCAACGAAAAAAAATTTTTCACTTAGTAAATTAATTAAAAATGACGCAGCAATATTGACACAAAAATATTTAGAAAAAAAGATTAATGTTCATATTTTGCTAATAATTATTTTACAATTAAATATTAAATTAAAAATAATACTTGAATGCATTAAATAAATTTTTTTCGTTGATAAACGTTGTGGACTTCAACTTCGTGTATTATCAAAAATTTTAATGAAAGATCTTTAAATGTAAATTTAACAATGAAAATTAATGAAAATTAGCTTCTAATTTTTTAAAATTCAATATTTTCAGTGTTTTCAATTCCATATTTCAGAAAATTCTTTTAAGAATAATTAAATTATTTTCGATAATATACATTACAATATTTTTAAAATTCAATTATCTTCGAACAAAGCAAATTAAAAAAAAAAATTTCGGAGAAATTATACTTAAATCTTTCTAAAAATTATTTTTGAAAATTTGTTCTAATTAAATTTTTGAAATATACAATTAAAAAGATTTTGAATAATTGAAATTTAGTAAAATTAATTGAAAATAAATCCTTTTTTCAAGTATTTTATTATAATTTTTAAAAATTAACTAATATAGAATTTTTATTGAAAATTTTGGAAATAATTGAATTTTTAAAAATTTTAATGAATAATCTTCAAGTGTAAATTCGATAAAAAATGAAAATATTAAAATAGTTTTGAAAAAAGTAATTCACTGACAAAGTAATTTAAAATTTTTAAAAATTTACTATTTTCGAATTTTTGAGAAATTATTTATAACTAAAATTCATCAAAAATTTGATTATTTTTTAAATATTTTTTAAAAATGCAATTATTTATTCGCTTAATAAATTTTTTTTGCAAAATTTAATTATTTTACGGGAATTTTATTAAAATTCGTTCAAAAATTCAATTATTTTAATGAATTTTAATAAAATTTATGTCTAAATTCCATGTTTTAGGAATTTTTAGAAAATTTGTTGCAAAATTCAATTATTTTCAGGAATTTTAATAAAATTTTTGTCTAAATTCAAATTTCAGGAATTTTTGAAAAATTTATTGAAAAATTCAATTATTTTCATGAATTTTAATAAAACTTTTTGCAAAATTCAATTTTTTTCTGGAATTTTATTAAAATTCTAATTCATCTATAATTTTAATAAAACTCTTTGCAAAATTCAATTATTTTCAGAAATTTTAATAAAATTTTGGTCTAAATTCAATTTTCAGGAATTTTATTAAAATTCGTTGCAAAATTCAATTATTTTCATGAATTTTAATAAAATTTTTGTCTAAATCCAATTTTCACGAATTTTTTAAAAATTTATTGCAAAATTCAACTATTTTCAGGAATTTAAAAAAAAAATTTTTGTCTAAATTCAATTTTCAGGATTTTTTTTAAATTTATTGAAAAATTCAATTATTTTTATGAATTTTAATAAAACTCTTTGCAAAACTCAATTTCTTTTGGAATTTTATTAAAATTCTAATTTATCTATAATTTTAATGAAACTCTTTGAAAAATTCAATTATTGCGTCTTTCAAAAATTATTTAGAAATATTTTTAAAAAGTTAATTTTACGAATTCATTTATTAAAATTTTGGAATATATTCTACTTTAATATCTTTAAAAAGAAAAATGAACGGTTACAATTATTATAAAAATTGAATTTTTGTATTTAAATAATTGAATTCTTGAAGAACTTTCGGAAAAATATTAAAAAGTAATATAGATAATTGATTTAGAAATGAAGTTTAGTTAAAAATTGTAGAAAATGATTGAATTCTTGTAAGGGTTAGAGTTTTAATTTTTAGAAATAAATTATTAAATTTCAGAATTTAAAATTTTTTAAATTTTATTTCCTGGTGAAAAAAGAAATAAGAAGTATTTAAATATTTTATTTAGCAAAATTATACAAGTTTTGATTTATTGAATTTAGAAATCAGTGAAGAATCAGGGAAATACAAAATTTTTGTGACAACACTAAATTAAATAAACGACTTTTTCGACTTTTTTTCTATTTTTAATCGACTAAAGCGACTTTTTTTGTTTGTTAAAGTAAAAAAGAATTTTGTCAGGGAAAATAATTTTAATGTCAGTAAATTATCAGGGAAATTGATAAACAGAAACTTGTGACCATCTTGATTTTATTTAGAAAATTATGTTTTTAGTTTTTATTAATATAGGTACAATTTTTTTTGATAAAGTTTTACAACGTTTATAATCAACGATTGAGAAATAAAAATATTTTTTTCTACGCCAACTTTTTTAAATCTTTATTTGTACAAAATTTACTTTTTTCATTGTGAAAAAAAAAATTTTTATTCAATCGTTGATCATATAATATAAGCCTTGTAAATTGTAAACGTCATAATTCTTGAGAAAAATAAATTTCAATTTTCATTTGTATTTAAATTATACTTTATTCTACGAATTTGGAATTTTTATTATCGAATATATTTTTCAGTGTGGCCGCAAGTCAGGGAAAAGTCATGGAATTTCTCAAAAAATTCTTGAAAAGTCAGAGAATTTTAATCGAAAGCAACCACAAATTAAAAAACTTTAAGGAAGAATCCGACAAAGAATCGAAATAAAAGTGAGTCCAATATTATAATTTCGTATTTTATATGAAAAAAATAAATATTTTAAATTCAATTTTTGAAAATGTGAAAAATTTAATTTTCAGCATTTTAAAGAATTAAAAGTTGAATTTGAATAAAAATTACAATTTTCTGCTAATAAGAAACACATTAGAGAACATAATCGAAAATTTAACAAATATTTCTTAATATATGACAGGAATTTGTAATTTTTGTTCAAATTGAACTTTTAATTTTTTAAATTGTTGGAGATTAAATTCTTTACCCTTCGAGTGAAAGAAATTTAAAATTTAATTTATCTTTATCTAGCAAAATACGAAAGTATGACATTGGACTAACTTTTGTTTTGACTGTACGTTAGATTCTTCCTCAAAGTCACTGCTTAGATTGGACGTTTTTTATTTGCTTTGCTTTTCATAATGAAAGTTTTAAACAAATTCTTAATTATCTCGTACTTTCCTTTATAAATAAAATTTCTATTTAAAAATTAATATAGAAAAATTTTAATCAGCAATGCAGAATTTAAAATAATTCAAAGCAAAAATTTGTGAAAAAATCTTTAAATGGAAAATTAAAAATGATAATTAATGAACATTAGCTTCTAAAAATTATATCAAAATATTTTTAAAAAAAGTAATTCGTGGAATTGTATTATCATAATTTTTTAGAATTAAATTTTTTCCCAATATTTTCAATTATAAAATTCTAAAATTCAAATACATGCTAAAAATATCATTAAAATTTTTAGAATTATTTTGAATATTTTGGAAAAAAATAATTTTCAAAATTTTTAACTAAAAGTCTTCAAAAATTTTTTTAAATTATACAAAAATTCTTTTAAAAAATTCAATTATTTTCGACAATTCAATTATTTTTAGAAGATTTTACCAAATTTCAATTTTTTGTAAATTTTTCAATAGAATAATTGAAAAACTATTATCTTTAAAATATTTAAAAATTAATTTTTAAAATTTTGTTACTGCATTTTTTTAAAAATAATAAATTTTAATAACTTTTAAAAGAAAACATGGACAATTTCAGTTCTAATTATTATAAAAAATGTAATTTTTGTATTTGAACTTTCGGAAAATCGTTAAAAAACTAATTAATTTAAAGATGAAGTTTTGTTAAAAATTGTAGAAAATTGAATTTTGAAAGGGATAGTAATAGTTGTAATTTTTAGAAATTATTAATTTTCATAAGGTTTTAAGTTGAACTTTTTTTAAATTTATTTCCCGTGGAAAAGCAAATGAGAAGTATTTAAATATGCATTCAACCAAATTATTCAAGTTTTGAATAATTGAATTTAGAAATCAGTGAAAGGTCAGGGAAATAGAAAATAAAATTTTTGTGACATCACTGAATTAAATAAACGACTTTTTCTACTTTTTTTTATATTTTTAATAATCGAATAAAGCGACTTTTAAAATTTGATAGAAAAAGAACGAAAGTTAGTAAATTGTACGATATAATTTGGAGAATTTTAGAGAAGTTACAAATAATTTCAAAAATTCAATTATTTTCAAAACTAATAAATTTCTTCGCAGTAATTCAATTATTTTTGAAAATTTTAATAAAATTCTTTGCAAGTATTCAATTATTTTCATAAATAATAAAATTCATCGCAGGATTTCAATTAATTTTAATAAGATTTTACAGGAATTTCTCGAAAAATGTAATTATTCTTAAAAATTTTATTAAAATTCGTCGAAAGAATTCAATTATTTAAAAATTTGTTGATAAAATACTTTATAAGAATTCAATGTTAAGAAATATTCAATTATTCAATAAATTATTTATTTTTGTATCTAAATAATTGAATTCTCGTAGAATTTTATAATAAAAAATTATTTAAAAATGAACTTTAGTTAAAATTTAAGATAATATTATTAAAAGCATTAATATAGTGTGAATTTTTAGAAATAATTTAATTATGAAAAGGTTTCAAATTAAATTCTTTGAAAATTTGAATTTTTTATACTTTTAATTAACAATTTTGTAGAAAAATTAATTTTTTTGGAAAAGTTTATTTCAATTTTACTTGAAATTATATTTTTGACGTGCCGAATAATTGAAATTTTTGAAAATTGAATTGTAAACAAATGAATTTAAAAATTCTCAAAGAACTTTTTTTCAATAATTACTAAAAATTATGGATTTATAGAAGAATTTTAGTTAAAAACACGAAAAGAAAATTTAATTTTTAAAAAAATATCAAATTATTTCAGAAATTAAATTATTTTCAAGAGTAATAAAATTCTTCACAGAAATTTAATTATGTTCAAAAATAATACAATTTTTTTTAGGATTTCAATTATTTTCCTAAATAATAAAATTCTTTATAGGCTTTCAATTATTTTTAATGCAATTTTAATTTAATTTCTCGAAAAATGTAATGATTCTTAAAAATTTTATTGAAATTCATCAAAGAAATTTAATTATTTTTAATATCTACTATTTCAATAAAATTTCACAAAAGAAATCAATTATTTAAAAAGAAATATTAAAATTCGTTTCAAAGTTTCAATTATCTTTATAAATAATAAAATTCATCTCCGAAATTAAATTATTTTCAAAAAATTTTTAATAAAATTCTTGGAAAAATTTAATTTATTTTCAAAAATTTTCCTCATTTCCATTATTTTTAATATCTACTATTTTAATTATTTATTTATTTTTTTAATAAAGTTTCTCGAAAGAATTCAAATATGTTCAGAGAATTAAAAAAATAGTTCTGAGAAATTTAATTATTTCGAAAAATTTAAATAAAATTCTTTTAAAAATTCTATTATTTAAAAAAATTTTGACAAAATTCTTTACAAGATTTAGTTAATAAAACTGCAATTTTAATAAAATTTTCCTAAAGAATTCAATTATTTTCAATACAATTCTTCTTAAGAATTTAATTATTTTCACAAATAATACACTTTTTATGGGAATTTAATTATTTAAAAGAATTTGAATAAAATTCTTCGCAAGAAATAAATTATTTTCAAAAATTTTAATAAAATTCTTGGCAAAATTTCAATTAATTTCAAGCATTTTACTGAATTCAATGATTTTTAATATCTACGATGATAATAACATTTTCCAAAAAATTCAATTATTTAAAAAAAGGTTGATCAAATTCTACGCACATATTTCATTATTTTCATTAATAATAAAAATTCCACAGGAATTTAATTATTTACAATTTTTTTTTATAAATTTCTTGGCAATAATTTAATTAGTTTCATAAATAATAAAGAAATTTTACACGGATTCCATTATTTTCTTAAATAATAAAACTCATTGGAGAATTTAAATAATTTTTAATACAATTTTAAAAGAATTCCTCTAAAAATGTTATTTTTCTTAAAAATTTTCCAATAAAAATTGATTTAAAGATTAATATTACAGTTCAAATTTTAGATTATGTTAAAAATTTTTTAAATTCTCTTCAAAATTTGAATTATCTTTATAGATAATACAATTCTTCTTTGTAACTCAATTATTTTCAAAAATTGTAATAATATTCTTGGCAAGATTTCAATTATTTTTAAAAACTTTCCTGAATTCAATGATTTTCAATTTCTATTTGATTAAAATTTTCCAAAAGAATTCAATTATTTAAAGAAAATATTGATAAATTTCTACTGAAACATTGAATTATTCAATAAATTATTTATTTTTGTACCTATTTAAATAATAATAAAAATTGCTTTAAAAATGAATTTTAGTTAAAATTTTAGATAATAATTGAACATTAAAAGTATTAAAGCTTGATTTTATAGAAATAATTGAATTTTGAAAATGTTTCAAATTTAAAACGTTTGAAAATTGGAATTTTCCATATACTTTTAACTATGAATTTCGTAGAATTAATTTTTTTAAAAAAGTTTAATTTAATTTTTTTGAAATTATTTCAAGTTTTTATTTTCTAACATACAATTGAAGAATAATCGATGAAATTTCGTAAAATTGAATGATAAACAAATGGATTTGAAAATTGTCAAAGAATTTTTTAAAAAATTATTAAAAATAGTTGATTTGGAGAATAAGTTTAGTTAAAAATTGTAGAAAATAATAATTGAATTGAAGGAATGATAATAATTATAGGTCGTTTTATTTGAAAAATATTGAGCCCTGAAAATGTGTTGATTTTGGTATGTTAAATGGCACAAGTGTTGATGAATTATTTGGTTTGTTTGTTTTTTTAGGTGGAGTGTTTTGCAATAGATCAAGCAGAATTAGAAGAAGATAATCATCCGGAGAGTTCAAAGTTTTTACTTGCTCCTGAAGATCCTGAACGATCAGTGGATCCTGAGACACAAGCGCGTTTAGAGGCACTTCTCGAGGCAGCCGGAATTGGAAAATTGTCATCCGGTGATGGAAAGCATTTGGCCGATCACGAGGTATTACGTCGACTGACATCTAGTGTTTCTTGTGCATTAGACGAAGCGGCAGCGGCATTAACTCGTATGAGAAGCGACAACCCCCGCAGTCAAAACGAGAAACGCTCTCTGGTTGAAGCTTGCACTGACGGAGACGTTGGCACTGTTAAAAAGCTCTTGACTGAGGGTCGAAGTGTTCACGAAACAACGGAAGAGGGAGAAAGTTTACTCTCTCTCGCCTGTTCCGCTGGATATTACGAACTTGCACAGGTAAGAAGTCCATCAAGTTTCAATCTATTGAGTTTGTTTGTTTGTTTGTTTCTTTGTTTGCTAAGAGACAGGAAAGAGTGGATAATTTCTTTTGGGTCCACTTTATCAGTATTGTCACTGTCTATTTTATTGTCGTTGCTTGTACTTTGCTCTACTTGAAGTATGAATAAATTGATGGCCTGGACAATAAATGGGCAGGAAGCTTTGTGAAAGTCTTTTTCGAATTGTTTTTCAATTGTTTTTGTTGCAATTTAGGTATTACTAGCAATGAGTGCGAACGTTGAAGATCGTGGCATCAAGGGGGATTGCACCCCTTTGATGGAAGCTGCCAGCGCAGGCCATGCGGATATAGTGAGATTACTTATAGCTCATGGGGCAGATGTCAATGCTCAATCAACATCAGGTACGAATTTTCAATCTTTCAATCTAAAATTATCTCAATATCCTCTTTTCTAGTGTTTGGAAAGTGAAAATTAATCTCAACTTTTTCCTTTTCTTTTATTATCAAGGCAACACACCTCTGATGTACGCTTGCGCTGGCGGCCATGAAGAAGTCGTGAGAGCACTACTTGAGGCAGGTGCGAATGTCGAGGATCATAATGAAAATGGTCATACACCTTTGATGGAAGCGGCCAGTGCGGGTCATGTCCCAGTTGCCAAGATCTTGTTGGAACATGGAGCAGGCATTAATACTCATTCGAATGAATTCAAAGAGTCCGCGTTGACACTGGCTTGTTATAAAGGGCATTTAGACATGGTTCGATTCTTACTTGATGCAGGCGCTGATCAGGTATATTTCCAATTATTTACAATCATTTTCAATTATTTGCAATTATTTTCTCCAAAACTTGCAAAAGAAGTAAGCAATTTTGATTCCTATGCAGGCCTCGGATATTATCATTTTCAGGGTTGCCACAGGTCAGGGAAAGTAAAATTGGTCAGGGAAAAGTCAGGGATTTTTATTAAAGTATGTACTGGAAAACATTCAGGGCTCGGATTGTGCGACTTTTTTCGACTTTTCTAACCCTCCGTCACACACCTAGGGAGGGATTCCCTCTACGGTTTCAGTATTTTTTAAATAACTTTTGTTTTCCTCATTGCAAAATAAAATCAGTTTCTATACCTTTCGACAACTTACTCCTCAACACATTTCTAAAAAAACATTTAGTTAAACATAATTAATATTTAATTACGAAGCTTCAAAGCCAGAAAAAACTCGAAAAAGTCAGGTTATGTTAAATAAAAAAATCAAGTTTTCAAAACATTTTTTGTTCCACTGTTGGTTAATGACAAAATTATATTATAAATATAATTAAAATGAATTGTTTAATGATTTTTTTGCTTATTTAGTTTGTGTTAAAACTAAATTTTTGTTGATTCCTTTGTTTATGTTGTAATGTCGCTTATTTTACAATGTGGTGAGGGATTCCCTCTAAACGTGTGTAAAGTCGTAATTTTTTCTAAGGTGTGTGACGGAGGGCTAAGGAAATGTGACTTTTTCGAGATTTTTTTTAGTAAAATGCGACTAATCGACTTTTTTCAAATTTTTCAATTACTTTTCGACTTAAATTGTAAATGGCAAAAATCTTTTTTTGTAAACAATATTCTTCACAAAATCATTCTTCTCTTTAGGGAAAAAAAACAACATATTATCTCGTTTCTTAATATTTTTGTAGGAAATTCTCAATTTTCATAAGGAAACTTGCATCATTTCTATTTCTTAATTACAATTGCTTTAATAAAATTTAAAGTTTTTTAAAAATTAATGAAAAAAAAAATGTTTATAAATACTATTTGTCAATTAGAAAGTGAAACTTTTAAAATTTTTAGAAAATTGAAGGAAAAAGTATTAGTCAAAAAAATGATCTGTTACATTTATTTACAAATTTCTTTCAAATTTTTCGAAAACATCAATAACTTCTTTTTTTTATTATTTTTCATAGGAAATAAAATTCTTCAAAAGATTCATATTCAAACCTTTTTGAAATTAAACAACTTATAAAAAATTGTTATAAAACATGAAGAAATCGATCACTCCGAGTCTTCGACATTATTTTATATTAGAAGACTTTATAAAAAAAAATTTTAATTATTTTTTATGAAAATAATTGAATTATTGAGAAGAAATTTATAAAACATTAGTAAGTAATTGAATTTTGCAGAATAATTTTGATATTGATAAAGATAATTGAAATTTTGAGGAGAATTTAAAATAATTTTTTGAAAATAATTGAATTTCAGCGAAGAATTTTCGTACTTTTGAAGATAATTGAATTGTGTATTAGAATTTTATCATAACTTTTGAAAATAATTAAATTTCCAGGATAAATTTTATTATTTATGAATGAGATAAATAAAATTTTAAAGAGGAATTTAAAAAAAAATTTGAAAATAATAGAATTTCTAGGATGAATGTTTTTATTTATAAAGATAATTGAAATTTGGACAAGAATTTTATTATTATTTTTACAAATAATTAAATTTTAGAGAAGAATTTTATTATTTATGAAGAGAATTGAAATCTTGAACAGATTTTCTTAAAAATATTTAAAAGTAATTGAATTTTGCGGAAGAATTTTGATATTTATAAAGATAATTGAAATTGTGAGGAGAATTTAAAATAATTTTTTGAAAATAATTGAATTTGAGCGAAGAATTTTCGTACTTTTGAAGATAATTGAATTTTGTATTAGAATTTTATCAGAACTTTTGAAAATAATTAAATTTCCATAATGCATTTTATTATTTATAAAATTTTGACGAGAATTTAAAAAAAAATTTTGAATATAATTGAATTTCTGCGAAGAATTTTATTCCTTATGAAAATAATTGAATTTCAGAGAAGAATTTTATTATTTATAAAGATTATTGAAATTTTGACAAGAATTTTATTAAATTTTTTTTTTAAATAATTGAATTTCGATTATTTAAATTAAAATTTGCATGAAATTAGTCGAAAGAAATCAATTATTTAAAAATTTTTATAAAATTCTTCGCAAGAATTAAATTATTTCAATTATCTTCAAAAAAAAAAGGAAATTAAAATTAAAAAAAAAATTAATTAATTAAAAGTTTTTAAAATTTACTTTCTTAGACTTATTAAAATTTCGGAAAAATCATTTTCATATTTATAATTAAAATTCATTAAAAATTTGTTTTTTTTATATTTTTAAAAGAATTTACTAAATTTGTATTATTTTGAAAAGATTTTATCAAATTTCAATTGTTTGGAAATTTTTCAATAGTATATAATTGAAAAACTATTATCTATAAAAAATTACTGAAAAATATTTTGAAAAAATTAATTTTAAGAGAATTTTTTTGTTATAATTTTTTGAAAATATTCTATTGTAATAATTAGAAAAAACACGGACAGTTGCAATTATAATAAATTGTATTTAAATCATTTAATTCTCGAAGAACTTTAGGAAAATTATTAAAAATAATTGATTTAGAGGTGAAATTTAGTTAAAAATTCAATTCAATTATATTTAATATCTATTATTTTCATAAAAAATTTTAATAAAATTTGTCGCAAGAATTCAATTATTGTCAATAAGTTATAAAATTCTTTAGAAAAATTGAATTATTTTAAATACGATTTGAATAAAATTTCTTGATGGAATGTAATTATTTTTAAATAGTTCAAGAAAATTTTTGATGGAATTTACTTATTTTTAAAAATTATGATAAACTCTTTGAAAAAATTCAATTATTTAAAAAAATTTTTGTTAAAGTTCTTTATAAGAATTAAATTTTAAGAAATTTTCAATTATTTAATAAATTAACTATTTTTGTATTTAAATAATTGAATTCTCGTATAGAATTTTCTAATAAAAATTGATTTAGAATTGAATTTCAGTTAAAATTTTGGATAATTGAATATTAGAAGCGTTATAGTGTGAATTTTTAGAAATAATTAAATTTCAAAAGATTTTTAAAAATTTCAATTGTAAAACTGTAACAATATTTCAATTTTTATTTTGAAATAAAATGATTTAAAGTTTTGAATAATTTTATTTAAAAACTCTAACAAAAAGATGCAATGGAATTTGGGAAGAATTACTGTTGTAATTTTTGGAAATTAAGTTTCCATTGAAATCATTTAAAACATTTTAATTCCTGTGGAGAAATAAATACGTAATTATACGTTTATATAAAAAAATTGTGTCATCAAATTTAATTTTTCGATAGCTACCTTTTTTACTACTTTTTTCAGTCTTAAGTCTGCTTTTTCCACTTTTTAAAAATTAATTATCAAGTACGAAGCCTGTTAATACATAAAAAATTTGTTACTAACAACCTGTGGAAAAATAAATGACAATAAGTGTTTAAATATTTTTATTTAACAAAACTCATTGATGTTTTGAATAATATAATTTTGAAATTTTGAAAAAACTGATGTTTTTTAAAAATTATAATTTAAAGTTATTTTGATGATAGTTTGATATCTCTGTTCAAAAAAGAAATTACTTTCACTTTTTTACTACTTTTTCAGTCTTTAAGCTATTTTTTAAAATTTAATTAACGAGTGCGAGCCGCTATTAATTAAGTGGAATTAAAAAAATGATGTACTATTTTTTCAGGAACACAAAACTGATGAAATGCACACTGCTCTCATGGAAGCTTCGATGGATGGTCACGTAGAAGTAGCACGACTACTGCTGGATTCGGGCGCACAGGTGAACATGCCGACTGACAGCTTCGAATCTCCCCTGACCCTGGCAGCGTGCGGGGGTCACGTGGACCTGGCGATGCTTTTGATTGAAAGAGGAGCGAATATCGAGGAAGTCAATGATGAAGGGTACACGCCTCTGATGGAAGCTGCGCGGGAAGGACATGAAGAAATGGTAGCCTTGCTTCTAAGTCAAGGTAATAGTGCAAGTAAGAGCTATGAATTTTTATACTTTTTACAATTGGAATTGAACAAGTTGAAAGGAATATGTCTACAATCGTATTGTGCCATTAGGATCGCTAATTAACACACAAACGGAAGAGACGCAAGAAACTGCCCTCACGCTGGCTTGTTGCGGTGGATTTCTGGAGGTCGCTGACTTCCTCATAAAAGCTGGCGCCGACATTGAGTTGGGAGCGTCAACGCCGCTAATGGAGGCCGCTCAGGAGGGGCATTTGGATCTAGTTCGTTATTTACTTGAGTCGGGAGCTGATGTTCATGCCCAAACGCAGACTGGTGACACTGCACTTACTTATGCCTGTGAAAATGGTCACACCGATGTAGCTGATCTTCTTCTACAATTTGGCGCAGATATGGTACTTTTTCATATTTCAAATTGGAAAAATCATTTCAATATGAAAACATGCCTTTTCATATTTCATATTTTCAAAAAACGACGAAAAAATTGACTTTTTCGTTTCAATGCACTCTACAGGTCTCAATTTTTAACCAAAATGATTTTTCAATTTTTGTTTTCAATTATGTTCAAAAATTTAAAAAAATTCTCGTCAAAATTCAATTATCTTTCAAAATAATAAAATTCTTCTCTGAATTTCAATTATTTTCAAAAATTTTCCTTAATTCAATGATTTTAAATATCTACGATTATAATAAAATTTTCTAAAAGAATTCAATTATTTAAAAAAAGGTTGATAAAATTACAGGGTTGCCACGCAACCTGAAAACCTGGAAAACTTGTAAATGTCAGGGAATTTTAATTGGAATCCTGGAAAATTATTGATTTCTAAAGTTATTGTGCTTATTCTTGAAATCTAATTTTTCTTTAATTCAATTTTAAAAGAGTTGCCTTTACAATATTTCTTCGCGATAATTCAATTACTTTCATAAATAATCAAAAAATTTGTAGATTTACAATTATTTTCATAAATAATAAAACTCACCGCAAAATTTCAATTATTTTTAATACAATTTTAATGGAATTTCTCGAAAAATGTATAATTATTCTTAAAAATTTTATTCAAATTCATCAAAGAAATTCAATTATTTTCAAAATTAATAAAATTCTTCGCAGAAATTCAATTATGGTCAAAAATTTAAAAAAAATTTATCGTCAAAATTTCAATTATCTTTATAAATATTAAAATTTTTCTCCAAAATTCAAATTTTAGTTAATAATTGAATATTAAAAGCATAGCATGAATTTAGAAATAATTGAATTTTGTAAAGGTTTCAAATTAAAATCTTTGAAAATTTGAATTTTTTATACTTTTAACTAACAATTCTGTAGAATTAATTTTTTTCAAAAAGTTTTATTGAATTTTATAAAATCGAATTGTAAACAAATGAATTTGAAAATTCTCGAAAAACTTTTTCAAAAATCATTAAAAATAGTTGATTTAAAAAAGAATTTTAATAAAATAATTTAACTTAAATATTTGAAAATTAATTGAATTTTAAAATAGTTGCTTTAACAATTTTCATAAATAGATCAACTTCAAAAGGTTGTAATTAAAAATTTTACAAAATTTCAATTTTTAATGAATTTAATTAGAAATTTTAAAGAACTTAGATTTTTGGAAAATTTTAATAATTCAAATTTTTCTGAAATAAAGATAAATTTTTTAATATATATTAAATTAATTATTAAAAATAATGGATTTATAGAAGAATTTTAGTTTAAAAAAAATGAATTTTGAACAAATTACAAATGATTGCAGAAATTATTGTTAATTTATTTTAAAAAATGTTTAAAACCAAAAATGCAGAAATCGGTAGAGAATTTAATGGTGAAGACGTAGAAAAAAAGAAAAGTCGTTTTTGTTAAATTTGGGACTTTTTTAAAATTAATTACTGTGTCCGAAGCTTGCGTTTTGCCACATTTACTATAAAGTGTTTAGAGAGTCTATCACATTTATTTTTTATTATAAGTGAAGACTTATTTTAATTAAAATAATGAAACTTGTTTTAACATAAAAAAGATCGTTAAATAGTTCATTTTAATCGCCACCCAGATTAAAAAATTGATAGTACCTGTTTCAATGTAAATTTGACGTGAAATCTTTCATGACAATCTTAATTGATTGTCATTATATAATTGAATTTTGTTTAACAGGAACATGAATCTGAAGGCGGTAGAACACCGTTAATGAAAGCCTGTCGAGCTGGCCATCTTTGTACCGTACAATTCCTTATATCCAAAAGAGCTGACGTTAATCGTCAAACTACAAACAATGACCACACTCCCCTGTCTTTGGCCTGTGCCGGTGGACATTTAGCAGTTGTGGAATTATTGCTTGCACAATCTGCTGATCCATTCCACAAATTAAAGGACAATTCAACAATGCTGATAGAAGCTGCTAAAGGCGGCCACACAAATGTCGTACAGTTGCTACTGGATTATCCTCACAGCATCATGATGACAACACCTCATTGTAACGCTGGACCAAATATGCTGATGCAGCAGCAGCAACAACAACAACAGCAGCAGCAACAACAGCAACAGCAGCAATTGCAACAGCAACTGCAGAGTGTTTCGCATCAGCAGCAAGTGCCCCTTCAACAGCCACCCTCAACTCAACAGCAACAGCAGCAGCAACAAGCCTCCGAACAAACGCAAACTCAAAATATTCAACCAAAACACAACACGCAAAAGTCTCTATTGAGAAAGAATCGATCTGTCACCATGATGCCGGACATGAGTCTTACATCGGCTGAAGCGCAGCAGGTTCGCACTCAACCCGCAGGCGAGTCCGTTGCGCCCACCAAGGATGATACCAACATTCTAGACAAGGGAAGTGGAGGCTTCGCTGCTCTATGCGAACCCAACATTAGCCTTAGTCCAGCTCCCACTTCAACCATAACACCCACCACTTCTGATTGCCGAAAAACCACCACCTGCACTCGTCAAGAACAAATTCTTCACAAGCAACAAATTGTAGATGAGGAGATGCAGGTATTGCAGGTACGTGTCTATTTTTTTATTCATTTATTTTCTCTCTCATGCCAACGAGAAATTATTTCATTATTTCACTTGTGCTGCTTCAGAGGTTAGAACGAGAACTTCAGAGAAAAGGAGCAAGCCACTTGTTTAATTTAAATAATTCCGGTGCGACTGCAGAATCAATTGCAGGGTCACAACCTATGCAGCAATCTCTTCAACAACAACAGCTGCAGCAGCAGGACAGTGTTGATTCAAAATCATTATTAACCAGCACGCTTAACATTGATTTACCTGCCCAAGCAAATGCTTCTGCTCATGGTATGTATATATTTTCTCTTGAACATTTCCTACATTTCATGCTACTTTTCGCTAAATCAACTTAAACAACAAAAATACATCTTTGAAAAAAACAAATAATTTCAATAATTTTAATTAATCAGTATAAAAACAGGGTTGCCACAAGTCAGGGAATTCAGGGAAAAGTCAGGGATTTTTATTAAAAGTACTGGAAAAAATTTAAGTTTTAGAATTTGTAAGAAAATTCTGAATTTTGGTGTCTTTTTTGTTTGCCTCACGAAAATTGACAAGAATTTTAATACAAAAATTTCAATTTTTTTTGCTTCTGACAATAATTTCTTTTTAAATAACTTAATTCTTCAACAACTATCATAAAATTATTACTTAGAAATTATTTAATAAATAATTTTACTTCAAAATTTTCAAAATTAATTAGATTTCAAAAGAGTTGCGTTTAAAATCTGCATAAATAGATCAACTTCAAAGGCTTCAATATGAAATTTTTTAAAATTTCAATTTTTAATGAATTTAAATAGAAATTTTAAGAACAACTGATTACAGAAATTCAATTATTTTCAAAAATTTAAAAACATTCTCATCAAAATTTCTATTATTTTTATAAATAATACAATTCTTCTCCAAAATTCAATTACTTTCAAAAATTTTCCTCATTTCAATTATTTTTAATATCTACTATTTTAATAAAATTTTCTAAAAAAATTCAATTATTTAAACGAAATTTTAATAAAAATTTCACAGGAATTCAATTATTTTCCAATTTTTTATAAATTTCTTCGCACCAATTCAATTATTTTTTATTTTTTAATGAAGTTTATCGAAAGAATTAAAATATATTCAAATAATAGAAAAAAATTGTTCTGAAAAATTCAATTTAAAAAAATTTTGACAAAATTCTTTACAAGATTTAGTTAATAATATTGCAATTTTAATAAAATTTTCCTATTCAATTCAATTATTTCCAATACAATTCTTCTTAAGAATTCAATTATTTTCACAAATAATACATTTTTTTATGGGAATTCAATTATTTGAAAAAAATTTGAATAAAATTCTTCGTAAGAAATTAATTATTTTCATAAATAATAAAATTTTTCTCGAAAATTCAATTATTTTGAAATATTTTGAGATAAAATGCTTTATAAATTTGAAAAATTATAATAAAATTGACTATAGAATACAATTATTTTCGTAAAATATAACATTCCTTATAGGAATTAAAATTTTACTGTCAAAAATGTTTGTAAAAATCTTGGAAACAATTTAATTATTTTCTTAAAAAATAAAATTCTCCTAAGCAATTCAATTATTTCAGATATTTTAATTAAATTCTTCCCAAGAATTCAAATTTTTTTCAAAAATAAAACTTTTAACAAGAATTCAATTATTTAAAAAAAAATTTAATGAAATTCTTCGTCAGATTTCAATTATTTTCAATTTTTTAATGAAATTTAATTATTTTCAAAATGTTATAAAAAATTCTAAGAAATTCAATTATTTAAAAAATTTGAATAAAATTCTTCACAAAAAATTTATTAATATCATAAATAATAATATTTTTCTCCGGAATTCAATTATTTTCAAAAATAAAATATTCTTTTCTATGTACAATTTTACATAAACTGATAGAAAATTGCATTTATTCTTTAAAATTTTTTTAAAATTCGCCGAATTTTGATGTTTTTTTGTTTGCCTCGTAAACTATGAAATTGACAAGAATTTTAATACAAAACCTTCAATTTTTTCTATTTCTACACTGAGAAAAAAGAGGGCGCGTTACAGCACATTTTCGATTCATGTTGCGCGACTCAACCCTGAATTCTTCTACACACTTTCTGGGGCGTGCAGCACGCCCCAAAGAGCGTGTAATACGCTTCAAATACAGCTCGCCTCGACTCAGGGGTCCGCTGCACGCCCCAGAAAAGTTTCTAGCAGAACACAGGGTTGAGTCGCGCAACATGAATCGAAAATGTGCTGCAACGCGCCCTCTTTTTTCTCAGTGTAACAATAATTTCTTTTTAAATAACTTAATTTTTCAAAAAGTATCATAAAATTATGACTTATAAATTATTTAATGAATAACTTTTACAATTTTCATAAATACTAGATTGATAGAAGAATTTTAATTCAAAATACTAAAAAAAAATTTAATTTTCCAAAAGTTACAAATCATTCCAGAAATTCAAATTATTTTCAAAAATTATAAAAATTCTTCGCAGAATTTCAGATATGTTCAAAAATTTAAAAAAATTCTCGTTTAAAATTTCAATTATCTTTATAAATAATAAAATTCTTCATCGAAATTCAATTATTTTAAAAAATTTTAATTAAATTCTTGTCAAAATTCCACATGAACTCAATTATTCAATATTTAATAAATTTCTTTGAAATAATTCAATTATTTTCATAAGTAATAAAATTTTCACAGGAATTCAATTATTTAAAATTCAAAATTTCATAAAATTTTTCGAAAAATATCAATTATTTAAAAAGATTTTTATAAAATTCGTCGCAAGAATTCAATTATTAAAAATAAAAAATGTCAACTTTTAAAAAAGATTTTTATAAAATTTGTCGAAGAATTGAATTTTTTAAAAAAATTTAACACAATTCTTTGCAAGAATTCAATTATTTTTATAAATAATAAAATTGTTCGCAGAAATTTAATTATGATAAAGAAAAATTCTTGTCAAAATTTCAAGTTTCTATATAAATAATAAAATTCTTTTCCGAAATCCAATTATTTTAGAAAAATTTTAATAACTTTAGAACTAGAAAATAAGAACTAAAATTTTTTAATAAAATTGTTGGGATAATTTTAATTGATTTCATGAATAATAAAACTCATCGCAGGATTTTAATTATTTTTGATACAATAATTTAATCGAATTTCTCGAAAAATGTAATTATTCTTAAAAATGTTATTAAAATTGGTTTTGACAAATTTTAATAAACATTCAATTATTTAATAATTGAATTCTTCTAGAGTTTTCTAATAAAAATTAATTTAAAAATGAATTACCGAATAATCGATTTATTATTTATGAAAATAATTGAATTATTGCAACCAATTTTATTACATTTTTTTTAAATAATTGAATTTTTTTGTGAAATCGTACTGTTTGTAAAAATAATTGAATTCTTGCAAAGGATTTTTGTAAATAATCAACTTTTTTTTGAAAAATTTTATGGTAGTTTAAATTATAATAAAACATGAAGAAGGCGATTGCTCCGAGTCGAAGACTCGGAATAATATTCTTATAAGTTGTTGAATTTCATAAAGGTTTGAATTTGAATGTTTTGAAGAATTTTAATTCCTACAGAAAAACAATAATGATTAAATATATATTAAAAAAAGAAGTTATTGATGTTTTCGAATAATTTTACAATTAAAGAAATTTGTAAATTAATGTAATAGAACATTATTTTGAGTATCTAATAATTTTTAGAGTGAATCAGAATATTCTTTAGGGTCAGAGAAAAAGTGGAAATTTTGTCTGGAAATCAGGGAAAAGTCAGGGAAAAATAAAATTAAATATTCGTGGCAACCCTGTTTTGTTTTGACTGTATATCAGATTCTTTCTTAAGGGTTGAACACGTCAAGTTCGTTGAGGGCTCATTTAAGTTTTAATTACTGATAATAGCGAAGTTTATATCACGTCAGGATTTTGCCTCACGATTTTTTCTCATTTATTCTTTTGAAATGATTTCGCAGGCGTTGCCTTGCGAAAAACGCAAAGCGCCAAAATGTAACCTTAATTTATTTACTGCTTTAATTAATGTCTGAAGTAAAAAATGTGAGTAATGGTTTGAAACACATTTCAGGCGGTGTGCCGGGACTATTCCAAACGCCGGAGAATAATAGACATCTGATTGGTTTCTACGATGGCTACATAAGCGGACTGGAATCGGCAAAGAAGAGACTTATGAAGGAGGGAATGCAAGATGGACAACAGCCATTGTCACTGACATCTTCTCTGGCTGACACTTTTCCTGCGGCAAATAATTTTGCCACTTCGCCTCCCATGTCTCTTGCCAGCGTGCCTGTGAGCGCGACCACCGCTCTAATCACTCCCAGTGCATCGGCAACAACCACTCCAACATCTCCGATCATCTCGAGTCCTCCGGCCGCCGTGACAATCTCCCAGCCCATCACAGCCAGTAGCGACGTCAGTCAGAACACCGCCATTAGCGATCGTCCAAAAGCAAAGCCCGTTTCTAAAAAGGAGGGCAAAAACATTCGAAAAGTTGGCAACACCCTGAGCGCAAAATTGCAGCAGCAACAGGCGACTCTCATGGCTGGCTTGCAACAGCAGTACCAACAGAAACAACGTCAACACACCTATCAAGTTCAGCAGGTTCATCAGCTTCAGCAGCTCAATCAACAACTGCAGTTGCAACTCGATCAAGTACAAGTGAGTATCTTTTCTTTTCAATTTTTCTGTGTCAAAATGTTCTCTTTTAGCTTAAAATTTCATTCTTTCATTCTTATTACAGTTTAATACTTTCCTTTAACAAAAGTTACTTTATTTAATTTTAAAAATGTTATCAACAACAACAACAACAACCCGTTCTTACAATAATAATTGCAACTCATCATTGCACAGAAATTATTATTTATCGAGAGGTGAAATATGAATTGACTAAAGTTCTGAAAGAAGAATCAGGCAAAAATACTTTTTCATATAAAAGAAATTTACTAGATTATTTTCTTTTTCTTAAAATTCACATGGTTTCTAAAATATTTAACATTGTTAATCAATGTTAATTTTCAATATTCTTGAGTTTATTTTAAAGGTAATTTAACATGTAATTAAAATGTCTTATTGTTATTAGGGTGGTAATTTTTTTTCCACAAAACTGTCAATTATTAAAGTTGGCTAAAAAATATAGAATAATTGAAAAATCGAGGGTCCACTGTAATTGACCTGGAAACCTGGAAATGTCAGGGAATTTTATAACCGTATGTTGAAAAAATCTAGAAAAGTAGGAATTTTTATCGAAAACCTAAAAAATTGTTGCTTTTTAAAGTTATTGTGCTTATTCTTGAAATCTAATTATTGAAGGCGAAAAGCTGATAAAATTCTAATACAGAATTTTCAAATTTTTCTATTTCGAACAATAATTTCTTTTTAAATAACTTAATTCTTGAAGAACTATCATAAAATAGTTACTTAGAAATTATTTAATGAATATCATTTAATCATTTAATTATTTAAACAAAATTTTCAAATAAATTTCACAGGAATTCAATTACTTACCAATTTTTTTTATAAATTTCTTCGCAATAAATCCATTATTTTCATACAATTAAATTTTTTATAGGTTTTTAATTATTTTCCTAAATAATAAAATTCTTTATAGGTTTTCAATTATTTTTAATACCATTTTAATGTAATTTCTCGAAAAATGTAATTATTCTTAAAAATTTTATTTAAATTCATCAAAGAAATTCAATTATTTTTAATATCTACTATTTCAATAAAATTTCACAAAAGAATTCAATTATTTAAAAAGAAATATTATTAAAATTCGTTTTAAAGTTTCAATTATCTTTAAAAATTATAAAATTCATCTCCGAAATTCAATTATTTTCAAAAAATTTTTAATAAAATTCTTAGAAAAATTTAATTTATTTTCAAAAATCTTCCTCATTTCAATTATTTTTAATATCTACTATTTTAATAAATTTTTCCAAAACAATTCAATTATTTAAACAAAATTTTAATAAAAGTTTCACAAGAATTCAACTACTTAACAATTTTTTAAAAAAATGTCTTCGCACCAATTCAATTATTTTTATTTTTTTAATAAAGTTTCTCGAAAGAATTCAAATATGTTCAGAGAATTAAAAAAATAGTTCTGAGAAATTTAATTATTTCGAAAAATTTAAATAAAATTCTTTTAAAAATTCTATTATTTAAAAAAATTTTGACCAAATTCTTTACAAGATTTAGTTAATAAAACTGCAATTTTAATAAAATTTTCCTAAAGAATTCAATTATTTTCAATACAATTCTTCTTAAGAATTTAATTATTTTCACAAATAATACACTTTTTATGGGAATTCAATTATTTAAAAGAATTTGAATAAAATTCTTCGCAAGAAATAAATTATTTTCAAAAATTTTAATAAAATTCTTGGCAAAATTTCAATTAATTTCAAGCATTTTACTGAATTCAATGATTTTTAATATCTACGATGATAATAACATTTTCCAAAAAATTCAATTATTTAAAAAAAAGATTGATCAAATTCTACGCACATATTTCATTATTTTCATTAATAATAAAAATTCCACAGGAATTTAATTATTTACAATTTTTTTTTATAAATTTCTTGGCAATAATTTAATTAGTTTCATAAATAATAAAGAAATTTTACACGGATTCCATTATTTTCTTAAATAATAAAACTCATTGGAGAATTTAAATAATTTTTAATACAATTTTAAAAGAATTCCTCTAAAAATGTTATTTTTCTTAAAAATTTTCCAATAAAAATTGATTTAAAGATTAATATTACAGTTCAAATTTTAGATTATGTTAAAAAATTTTTTAAATTCTCTTCAAAATTTGAATTATCTTTATAGATATAATACAATTCTTCTTTGTAATTCAATTATTTTCAACAATTTTAATAATATTCTTGGCAAGATTTCAATTATTTTTAAAAACTTTTCTGAATTCAATGATTTTCAATTTCTATTTGATTAAAATTTTCCAAAAGAATTCAATTATTTAAAGAAAATATTGATAAATTTCTACTGAAACATTGAATTATTCAATAAATTATTTATTTTTGTACCTATTTAAATAATAATAAAAATTGCTTTAAAAATGAATTTTGGTTAAAATTTTAGATAATAATTGAACATTAAAAGTATTAAAGCTTGATTTTATAGAATTAATTGAATTTTGAAAATGTTGTTTCAAATTTTAAACGTTTGAAAATCGGAATTTTCCATATACTTTTAACTATAAATTTCGTAGAATTAATTTTTTTAAAAAAGTTTAATTTAATTTTTTTGAAATTATTTCAAGTTTTTATTTTCTAACATACAATTGAAGAATTTTCGAATAACACAGGCCTGCAAATTTTGGCTTAGTTCTGTTACAGAAAAAGTGGTAGGTGATTCTTATAGCTTTTTGGATTTGAAATTAAATGCCATTTTGAACTTCTTTATACCTACATTATCCTAAATAAAAAAATTTCAAATCTACATAACTTTTTTTTAAAAAATCGTAAAGCAATTTTGAAAAATGGGTCTTAAAGCTTAGATATAGTACTATACGATGAAATTTTGCAAATTAAAAAAAAAATTTTGGTTAACCAAAAAAAAATTCCGAAAAGTGTCCAAAATAGCCATTTTTTGGCTATTTAAGGCAAAAAAAGAAATCCTGACGTGATGGGCCATTTTGGAAATTGGATTCGTATTCTACGTCAAAAAAGCTATAAGAATCACCTACCACTTTTTCTGTAACAGAACTAAGCCAAAATTTGCAGGCCTGTGTAATCGATGAAATTTCGTAAAATTGAATTCTAAACAAATGAATTTGATAATTCTCAACGAACTTTGCCAAAAAGTATTAAAAATAGTTGATTTAGAGAAGAATTTCAGTTAAAAATTCTAGAAAATAATAATTGAATAGAAAATGATGAAAATAATTTTAAAGAAGTTACAGTAACAATTTTCTTCTAATGTAAAATAATGATTTTATCTCGCTCGTTCATCTTCATGTTTTACAATAATATTCTTCTAAGTTACTGAATTTCAAAAAGTTTGAATTTAAAATTTTTGAAAAACTTAATTCCTGTGGAAAAATAATAATTAAATATTTATTTGAAAAATAAGTAATTGATATTTTCGAATAATTTTATAATTAAAGAAATTCGCAAATAAAAGTATTAGAACATTTTTCTGAGTGTCTAATAATTTTTATAGTGAATCAGAATATTCTTTAGGTTCAGGGAAAAAGAAAATTAAATTTTTGTAATTTTTTAAATTTCTTTAACAATTTTTATCATTTATAATTATTAATTGACAATTTTTTAGAATGTTTTTCATTGTTTTACATAAGTAATGGTTTAAAAAAATGTTTCCAAAAGTAAAAATTCCTTAGTTTAGAATAATTTTTGATCACAGGAAATATTAGAAAAAAATTGACATCTGCGACATTGTAAATTTCGATGGATTAAAGTTTAGTGTCGTAGTTTAAAATTAGAAAAAGAGAGTATCGTAATTTGACGTAAATGGAAGGTTAGTATTGTTTGGGAATTAGAAGAGTAATGAGGTAATGAGGAAATGTTGCGTTTTGCATGTGACGAGTATGAAATTTTGTACGCAGGTACAGCAACAGCAACAGCAACAACAACAGCAACAGCAACAACAAAGTGGTGTCGGGGGTGGCAGTGGAGGCGGCATTTTGATGCCAAGTCAGCTGATGGCGCACCTCCACCCCTCGCACACCCACTATCTTCTTGGCCAGGTATATTTCACATTTCAACCCTGTTCCAAGCTACCTCGATAGTTTCCTCCTCAATTAATTCCTCAATTAATTCCGTTTATTTTACATGCGACTTGATTTTTACCGCTTTTTTTCCTTTTTTTCCTTTTTTACCTTTTTTACCTTTTTAATATTCTAACCAGACAATATTTTTAGGGGTTCTTTTTTTAATTCATTATTTAAGCATTCTTATAAGAACAGGGTTGCCACGGGTTTTACAGGGCTTGGATTGTGCGACTTTTTCGACTTTTTTTCGACTTTTTTGTGAAAAAATGCGACTAATCGACTTTTTCGAGATTTTTCAATTACTTTTCGACTCAAATTGTAAATGTCAGAAATCTTTTTTTGTAAACAATATTGTTCACAAAATCATTCTTCTCTTTAGGGAAAAAAAACATAACATATTATCTCGTTTCTTAATATTTTTGTAGGAAATTCTCAATTTTCATAAGGAAACAATTTGCATCATTTCTATTTCTTAATTACAATTGCTTTAATAAAATTTTAAGTTTTTTAAAAATTAATGAAAAAAAAATGTTTATAAATTAGAGATTTAAAAAAATGTAATTTTCAAGATAATTTAAGTATAATATAATTTTATACTATTTCAGTTTTGTGTTTTAAAGATTATTTTAATAAATAATAATTTTTAAATTAACTGAAATTTTTAAGAATTCGATTAACAATTTTTGAAAATAATGGATTTTAAATAATTTTGCTTCAGAAAATAAATAATTTTTATAATTTAGCTCCCCTTAAATTTTTTTATAGGGATCAGGGAAAATGTTAAAATTCTGTCTAAAAATCTAGGAAAAGTTAGGGAAAAACGAAATCAAATTTTTGTGGCAACCCTGAAGAAATTATTTTTCTTTATTTAAAGAGAAGGGGAAATTTTTATTAATAATTTCTTTAAAAAAAAAGTCTTACTATTTTGTTCCATAAGCTAAATTTTGAAAATTGCAATTTGATTTTTCTTGTTAATAAACTAAGGGGAATGTAAACATTAATAATTACAAAGAAAAAGTGTGATAATTTATAATTTATGTAGCTGTAGTTTATGATGATAAAATTTTCATGGAACTGCTAGATTTTTGGAATTTTATTTGTTATTTCCGTTTAATTGAATTTTGTAGCCGTAGGAGAAAATGTTGCTAAACTTGTGGTAGCTTAGAACAGGAAATGTTTTATGATTGAAATATAACTTGATCGCACGACTCCACTGTCTTGCCTACTTCCACCTCTGTTGCTTGTTTGCTCTGTTGATCACTCAAGTTTACCTGCAAAAAGTAGGCTAACATTAGTAACTTGAGAAGCTTCAATCACAATTTATTTTAATTTACATCAATTTTTTCAGTGTCCTTGAAAGAATAAACAAAAGAACCTTAAATTATTAAATCGGGTAAAATTTAATTCTTTCATTATAGCCCTTGATAAACCCTTTGATATTTAAATATGGAGGAACTGCGAACAATTGCAATAAAAATGTTTGAAAAAGTTATATCCTTTTTTGAATTTACGGAATTTTTTGCGACTTTGTAAAAAATATAATTTTATGTATATTTTTAAGATTTCTAAGAAGAACTATTTCATGTGACACAATTTTAGGGGGCGTGGCATGAAATTTGTGGAAATGTTACTTTCTTGTGTATTTTTCAGGCGACCCTAATAACAATGTTTATTTATTTTAATGTTTCACTAATTTTTATGGTTGTTTATTTCATCTAATTTGACACATTTTTTATTTTAGTGTGATTCCAGTAAAAATCATCTAAACCGATTTGTATTACTTTTTAAAAAATTAATATTGCTTTAGGATTTATTTCGAGTACTCTATAATGTTTTACATCACAGGCCTCGGATATTATTACTTTTTCGACTTTTTTCGACTATTTTCCAAAAAAGCAACTTTTTTTCGACTTATTTTTAAAAATTGCGACTTTTTCGACTTTTTTCAAATTTTTCAATTAGTTTTCGACTTAAATTGTAAATGGCAGAAATCTTTTTTTGTAAACAATATTCTTCACAAAATCATTCTTCTCTTTAGGGAAAAAAATATAACATATTATCTCGTTTCTTAATATTTTTGTAGGAAATTCTCAATTTTCATAAGGAAACAATTTGCATCATTTCTATTTCTTAATTACAATTGCTTTAATAAAATTTAAAGTTTTTTAAAAATTAATGAAAAAAAATGTTTATAAATTCTATTTGTCGATTAGAAAGTGAAAGTTTTAAAATTTTTAGAAAATTGAAGGAAAAAGTTTTAGTCAAAAAAATGATCTGTTACATTTATTTACAAATTTCTTTCAAATTTTTCGAAAACATCAATAACTTCTTTTTTAAATAAATATTTAATTATTATTTTTCATAGGAAATAAAATTCTTCAAAAGATTCAAATTCAAACCTTTTTGAAATTAAACAACTTATCAAAAATTGTTATAAAACATGAAGAAATCGATCACTCCGAGTCTTCGACTCGGAGCAATCGATGTCTTCATGTTTTATTACAATTAAAGATGACCGAGTGATAAAATCATTATTTTATATTATAAGACTTTATAAAAAAAAAATTTTTAATTATTTTTTATGAAAATAATTGAATTATTGAGAAGAAATTAAAAAACATTAGTAAGTAATTGAATTTTGCAGAATAATTTTGATATTTACAAAGATAATTGAAATTTTGAGGAGAATTTTAAGAAAATTTCGAAAATAATTGAATTTCTGAGAAGAATTTTCTTACTTTTGAAGATAATTGAATTTTGCAAAGAATTTTATCAGAACTTTTGAAAATAATTAAATTTCTAGGATGAATTTTATTATTTATGAATAAAATAAATAAAATTTTGACGAGGATTTTAAAAGAAAATTTGAAAATAACAGAATCTCTAGGATGAATCTTTTTATTTATAAAGGTAATTGAAATTTTGACAAAAATTTTATTATTATTTTTACAAATAATTAAATTTCAGAGAAGAATTTTATTATTTATAAAAATAATTGAAATTTTGAACAGATTTCTTTAAAAATGTTTAAAAGTAATTGAATTTTGCAGAAGAATTTTGATATTTATAAAGATAATTGAAATTGTGAGGAGAATTTAAAATAATTTTTTGAAAATAATTGAATTTTAGCGAAAAATTTTCGTACTTTTGAAGATAATTGAATTTTGTATTAGAATTTTATCAGAACTTTTGAAAATAATTAAATTTCCATAATGAATTTTATTATTTATAAAATTTTGACAATTTAAATAAAATTTTTAAACATAATTGAATTTCTGCGAAGAATTTTATTACTTATGAAAATAATTGAATTTCAGAGAAGAATTTTATTATTTTTAAAGATAATTGAAATTTTGACAAGAATTTTATTAAATTTTTGTTTAAATAATTGAATTTAGGAGAAGAATTTTATTATTTATAAAAATATTTTACATTTTAAAGAGAATTTTTAAAAAAATGTTAAAAATACCTAATTAAAATTTTGCTTTGAATTTTATTAAATTTTATTCCGGATTGTTTGATATTAAAGTATGTGTTGTCGAGAAATGTGATTTTTTTACAATTTTGACAATTTCGGGTTTCCTTTTTGTCGTTTTTTCTAAAATTCCATGCGACTTTTCTTCGACTTTTTTGCAAATTTTATGCGACTTTTCGTGACTTTTGTTGTGAATTTATGCGACTAAAGCGACTTTTTTTGAGTTTTAAAGTCAATCCGAGCCCTGCTTATTTTCAAAAATTGAAACTTTTTCGACTTTTTTTCCAAATGGAAAAAATGGACAAAAAAAAAAAAAAAAAATGGACATTTTTAGTATAAACTGCAATTTCGATTTTTATCAGTATGAAAAGTATAATAGTCAAATCTTTGAAAAGTTATTTTTGAATAATCTTTTAAATTAAATTTTCAAAAAATACAATGAAAAAGCTTTTGAATAATTGACATTTTGTAAAATTTAATTAAAAATAATTCATTTTTTTTTCAAGTATTTTATTATAAATTTTGAAAATCAACTTTTTAAGAATTTTAATTATTTGCAAAATTTTGAAAATAATTTAATTCTCAACAATTTTAAAGGAAAATCTTCAAGTGTAAATTTAATAAAAATGAAAATTAATGAAAAATAGGTTCTAAGAATAATATTAAAATATTTTTGAAAAAAAAGTAATTCTCAGAATTTTTAAAATTCAATTATTTTCAATATTTTCGATTATATATTTCCGAAAATTCGAATGCATACAAAAAATAATAACTTTTAGAATTATTTTTAACATTTTGGAGAAAATAAGATTTTATCAAATTTTAATTATTTTCAAAGAGTTGACCAAATTTCAATTATTTTTCAAAGATTTTATCAAATTTCAATTATTTTTTAAAAGAATTTACCAAATTTCAATTTTTTGGACATTTTTTTATAGTATATAATTTTATTGTAAAACTATTGTCGTTCAAAAATTATTTAAAAATATTTTCAAAAAATTAATATTAATTTCTTTATTCAAATTTTTGAAAATATTCTACTTTTAATATTTTTAAAAAGAAAAATGGACTGTTTCAATTATTGTAAAAACTTAAATTTTTGTATTTAAATAATTGAATTCTCGAAGAGATTTCAGAAAATTATTAAAAGTTAATATAGATTGATTGAAAGATGAAGTTTAGTTAAAAATTGTAGAAAATAATTGAATTAAATAAACAACTTTTTTTCTCGTTCAAATCAGTCCGAGGCCTGACATCATTAAAAATTTTAATATTCTTTTAAAAATTAAAATGTAAGGTTCATTTGTATAAACTGTTACGATTTTTGTAAAATCTGTTTACTTTTAATTCGAATTTATTCTCTCAAAATCGACATAGTGGGTTATAGGTTATTGTCCGATACTGAGAAAACAATACGAGAGGATATTTAAGAAATTTTTTTATATCAAAAATCTTTTTTCTTATTTCTTAATAAGTTTGATTCTTAAAAAATTAAGTTAATGTCAAATAATCCTACAAAGTTTATTTTATGAAATTTTGAAAAATTAATAATAATAATAATAATTGTGATGCTATCCGAAGAAAGGTATCTAAGAAGCAAAACATGTTAGGTTTGTGAGGTTCATAGTTTATAAAAATGATTCTGTTTTTTAATAAAAGAAAAGAATAAATACTTTTAATTAGGCGTAGATGACGAAATTTATAAAATTTAAATATTTTATTCATGTCTTCTAGTAATAATTTAAATTAATTGTTCAGCATAAAATAATGAAAACCTTTTTTCTTTTACGTAAAATTCATAATGTTTAACTAATGTCCGAAATTAGAAACAATCATAACCTGCAATTTTTTGCTTCTAATGTCCATTTTTTCAGAGCACGTCTCAACTTTTTTCATCAAACTTGAATAGAAATTGATTCGTGTGCATGTTATATTTTCCAGAATTTGCCGAAATTTTGGATTGTTTTTTGTATTTATTAAACAATTAGAGTAGATCTAAGAATTGTTCCTGTGATTGAACAAATAAGAATACAATAAATGTGCAATGATGATAGATATATTATGGTAATTAGGTAACAATAAAGGCCTTTGTTAATTTTAATTTCTGTAGGCGAGGAAAATGAAAATAATGAATTTAGAAGGGTGAAGTAAATTTATAATTTGCATTATTCACTACAGCAACCACCGCAAGAGAATCTTGGAGAACACATGGACTCGGAAATTGCGAGACTGCATAGAGATGGATCGTGTCCATTTTTTTCTGCTCCGAAAACGCAAAAATCCCTTGGTGTCGAGGATGGTATTTTCAAATTGGATGATGGTACACAGATTCCTATTGAGGATGCCGTCGATATCATAAGATCGATTAGCTTGGATGAAGCGTCAAATGGTACATTTTTTATTATAATTATTATTCTTTTACATGGTATTAATGATTTCATTTCGACCTAAACTTCAAGTTTCAAAAAATTTGTCTCATTTCAATTATTTTTAATATCTACTATTTTAATAAAATTTTCCAAAAAAATTCAATTATTTAATAAAAATTCCACAGAAATTCAATTACTTACCAATTTTTTGTAAATTTCTTCGCACCAATTCAATTATTTTTAATTTTTTAATAAAGTTTCTCGAAAGAATTCAAATATATTCAGAGAATTAAAAAAATAGTTCTAAGAAATTTAATTATTTCGAAAAATTTAAATAAAATTCTTTTAAAAATTTTATTATTCAAATAAATTTTGACAAAATTCTTTACAAGATTTAGTTAATAAAATTTTCCTATACAATTCTTCTTAAGAATTTAATTATTCAAAGAAAAAGTTGATAAAATTTTACACAAACATTTAATTATTTTCATAAATAAATAATAATAAAAATTTCACAGGAATTCTATTATTTACAAATTTTTAATAAATTTCTTAGCAATAATTCAATTATTTTCCTAAATAATCAAATCCTTTACAGAGATTCAATTATTTTCATAAATAATAAAACTCATCGTACAATTTCAATTATTTTTAATACAATTTTAATGGAATTTTCGAAGGATGTAATTATTCTTAAAAATTTTATTAAAATTCATCAAAGAAATTCAATTATTTTAAAAAACCTTTGAATAATTTATTTA
Organism: Leptopilina heterotoma; assembly: GCF_015476425.1. Taxonomy (NCBI): domain Eukaryota; kingdom Metazoa; phylum Arthropoda; class Insecta; order Hymenoptera; family Figitidae; genus Leptopilina; species Leptopilina heterotoma. Next base: position 774,383 of record NW_025111017.1, read on the forward strand.
TTACACTGTAAGTATTATTGTCAACAGATTTTTAATTAAATTTCTTGAAAGAATTAAATTATTTTCATAAATTTTAAGGGTCAAACCATTTTATTTCGCCTAATGTATTTTTGACCTTCATAAAAAATTTCAATACTTCGGGAAAATATTCTTACATGTTTTGGGATTACGAAATGCACAATGATTTGTAAAAAAATAATTTCATTTCATATAAAAAAAGATATTATAAATTGAGAGTACATGAAAAAAGGTTACATTGACAGGCATTACAAAATATTTAAAAAAGGAGTAATCTCTTTAAGAAATATAAAAAAAGCGATTGCTATTTATTTTTAAAGACTTAATTTGTGATTTGAACTTGATAAAAGTATCAAATGATTTATAATAAACTGTAAAATATGTTATTTAAGTTTCTGTATGAAATGTCAAAAATCGATCATATTTAACAATTTTTTTTGACAAAGTAATTTAATTTTCGTAAATCAGAATTATTTAAATAATAAGTATTTTAAATACACTTTATTATTATTTAAATACTTTTTTGATTATCAACTGAGAAATATAAAAAAATTTACCTTAAAAATGAACCATTCTTCATTTTATCGGGATTTTGAATGTTTGTAACTTCGTTGGAGAAAACCCGATTTATGCCAAATTTTTGGAGCATGTTGATTGAAACAATATCTTCCTGCTACTAAAATTTCGCGATGGGTTTTGCACAAGTTTTCAAAAAAAATTGATTAAAAAAAAGTGTTTATTTTGAAGGTTAATGACAAGTATTATAGCTGACTTGAAGTTGGTTTGCTACTTGCAATAAAAGTCAAATTCAAAATAAAACGATTTTTTTAAAGTCAGTTTAAAACAAACCAACTTCAAGTCAGCTATAATACTTGTCATTAACCTTCAAAATAAATACTTTTTTTAAATCAATTTTTTTTGAAAACTTGTGCAAAACCCATCGCGAAATTTTAGTAGCAGGAAGATATTGTTTCAATCAACATGCTCCAAAAATTTGGCATAAATCGGGTTTTCTCCAACGAAGTTACAAACATTCAAAATCCCGATAAAATGAAGTATGGTTCATTTTTAAGGTAAATTTTTTTATATTTCTCAGTTGATAATCAAAAAAGTATTTAAATAATAATAAAGTGTATTTAAAATACTTATTATTTAAATAATTCTGATTTACGAAAATTAAATTACTTTGTCAAAAAAAATTATTAAATATGATCGATTTTTGACATTTCATACAGAAACTTAAATAACATATTTTACAGTTTATTATAAATTATTTGATACTTTTATCAAGTTTAAATCACAAATTAAGTCTTTAAAAATAAATAGCAATCGCTTTTTTTATATTTCTTAAAGAGATTACTCCTTTTTTAAATATTTTGTAATGCCTGTCAATGTAACCTTTTTTCATGTACTCTCAATTTATAATATCTTTTTTTATATGAAATGAAATTATTTTTTACAAATCATTGTGCATTTCGCAATCCCAAAACATGTAAGAATATTTTCCCGAAGTATTGAAATTTTTTATGAAGGTCAAAAATACATTAGGCGAAATAAAATGGTTTGACCCTTAATGAAATTCTTTTTAACAATTTAATTTTTTTTCAAAATAATTTTAATAGAATTATTCCTAGAAACGTAAGTAATTTCAATAATAATTTATCAAAATTCAATTATTTTCAATATCTACCATGTCAATAAAATTTCACAAAAGAATTCAATTATTTAAAAAGAAATTTTAATAAAATTCGTCACAAGAAGACAATTATTTTCAAAAGTAATAAAATTCTTCGCAGAAATTCAATTATTTTCAAGAATTTAAAAAAATTCTCGTCAAAATTTCAATTATCTTTAGAAATAATTAAATTCTTCGAAATTCAATTATTTTCAAAAATTTTAATAAAATTCTTGTCAAAATTGCAATTATTTTTTAAAACTTTTCTCAATTCAATCAAATTTTTTAGATATTTAATTATTTTTAATACAATTTTAATCTAATTTCTCGAAAAATGAAATTATTCTTAAAAATTTTATTGAAATTCGTCAAAAGAATTGAATTATTTAAAAATTTGTTGATAAAATTCTTTATGAGAATTCAATGTAAAGAAACATTCAATTATTCAATATGTTATTAATTTTTGTATTTAAATAATTGAATTCTCGATGAATTTTCTAATAAAAATTGATTTAAAAATGAATTTCAGTTAAAATTTTAGATGATATTTAAATATTGAACTCTCTAAATTTAAATTAGTAAAAATATTTTCTGATTTTAATTAGTGACTGATTTTTTACTTTTGAATTAGCATATTTTACTAATAAATAGTGGTTTCTACTATTTAATAGTAAAATTTACTAATTAAAAAGCAAAAAGTCAGTCACTAACTCCAATTAGTAAACATTTTTACTAATTCAAATTTAGAGAGAAAATATTATAGCGTGAATTTTTTGTAATAATTGAATTTTGAAAAGGTTTCAAACTAAAATGTTTGAATTATTTTATATTTTTAACTGAAAATTGTATAGATTTAATTTTTTTGAAAAAGTTTAATTGAATTGTTTTTATTTTCTAAAATATATTTGATTGAAGAATTTTCGAATAATCGATGAAATTTCGTAAAATTGAAGTGTAAACAAAAAGATTTGAAAATTTTCAAAGAAACCTGGAAAAATGAGGGATTTTTCCTGATTTTTGAAATGTGAATTATTTTTCTTTTATTGAAATTAATGGGAAATTTGTTCCAAGCAGCAGCAGCAGCAGTGGCAGGAGCGGACGACCCGTCGAAGCTTGACATGAAGAAGTTGGAAATTTCGGGAAAGAGTCAACAACAACTCGGGCAGGTTGTGTCGCAATCCAACAACCTTCACCCCTCTCGTGATTATTTCACAGCTCCAGTACCGTCAGTACCTTCCGTACCAACCGTTCCATCGGCGAGTATGCCGCTTTCGTCCCTGCAAGTGACAACGGCAGGAGTCCAGATACAAGCCGACGTGTCCACGGGGTTGCAGATCACACCCACGCAGCCCATCCCTAGAAGCGTGATCAGTGCCTTCGAGGCCGGTCTCAATTTAGGAATGCAGACGTGCATCAGCGAGGAGAACTTCCAGTCCTCATTGCTCTTGCAATCTCAGCTGAGTAAGTCATTTCAAAATATCAATTTTGAAACACAAAACCTGCAAATGTCTCTAAAAAGTTCAGGATACAAATTTTTCTTGTCTATTTTTAACACAAGTAAACTTTCCAAGCGCTAAAATAAAAAAAAAAAATGTGGGGAAACAATTTCACAGGAATTCAATTAAAATTTTTTTTTTAAATTTCTTCGCAATAATTCAATTATGTTTATAAAAATAAAAGTCGTCAGAGAGTTTCAATTTTTTTTAAATACAATTTTAATCGAATTCCTCGAAAAATGTATAACATAATTCTTAAAATCAGGGTTGCCACACAACCTGGAAACCTGGAAAACCTGGAAATGTCAGGGAATTTTGATCGAAATCCTGGAAAATTGTTATTTTCTAAAGTTTATTCTTGAAATCTAATCTTACATAAATATTTCAAAATTAATTCAATTTTAAAAAAAGTTGCGTTTACAATTTACAGATATAAGTACAGATGAATTTCAAAAGATTTTAATTTGAAATTTTGTAAAATTTCAATTTTCAATGAATTTAATTAGAAATCGTCTTAAAGATCGTCGATTTTTGAGAAATTTTAATTATTCCAATTCTTCTAAAATTAGTTAAATTTTTTAATATATATTTTTAATTGATTATTAAAAGTAATGGATTTATAGAAGAATTTTAATTAAAAACACTAAAAGAAAGTGAATTTTGAAGCAATTACAAATGATTGCAGAATTTCAATTATTTTCAAAAGTAGTCAAATTCTTCTCAGAAATTCAATTATTTCCAAAAATATTAATAAAATTCATGGCAAAATTTCAATTAGGGTAAGTGTGTCAATTGTGGCGGGTGCTCCAATTATGGCGACTTTGTAAAAAATAGAATTATTTACTATTTTAGAATAATATAGTTATTTGAAAATGATAGAAAAAGTTATTTTCGACCTTACTCGATATAATTGTACGAAAAAAAAACACATTTGAACTATTATTGGTTTAATTATTTAAGTACAAAAATTGTGCCCCGCCATAATTGGCACATTTTCATTGAATGTGCGTGCTCCAGTTATGGCGCGCAACACAACCTCTAAATACACGTTATTTTCCCCGCCGTAATTGGCGCGCCGAAATTGACTCAACCGCGCCATAATTGACGTTTCTAATCCTAATTCTTATTGCTTTAATTTTGTTTAAATAATTAATTTTTATAAAGTTTTTATAAAAGTTTTATTATCTATATGACACGGGCTTTTAGTTTAATAAGCCATAAATTTACTTCTTTCATTATAATTTTTGAATTTTCTATTTCAAAGACGGCTAAACCAGAACCGCGCCATAATTGGCACACTTACCCTATTTTCAAAAACTTTTATCAATTCAATGATTCTTAATAAATCTACTACTTTAATAAAACTTTCCAAAAGAATTTAATTATTTAGAAAATATTTAATAAAATTTTTCGTTAACATTTCATTATTTTCATAAATAATAAAACTCATCGCAGACTTTTAATTATTTTTAATAAAATTTTAATGGAATTCCTCGAAAAATGAAATTATTCTTAAAAATTTTATTAAAAATCCTCAAAGAAATTCAATTACTTTAAAAACTTTTGCTGCAATTTATTTATTAGAATTTAAGTATTATTTTCTATAAAGTTTTAATTAAATTTATTCAAAAAATTAAATTATTTTCAAAAGTTTTAATGAAATTCTTTGTAATATGTAATTCAATTTTTTTTTCAAAATAATTTTAATAAAATTCTTTGTTGAAATTTTAATAATTTCAAAAATTGGTCAAAATTAAATTATTTTCAATGTCTACTATTTCAATAAAGTTTCATAAAAGAATTCAATTCTTTAAAAAGACATTTTAATAAAATTCGTCTCAAGAATTTAATTATTTTCAAAAATTAATATTATTCTTCGCAGAAATTTAATTGTGTTTAATAATTTACAAAAATTCTCGTCAAAATTTCAATAATCTTTATAAATTTTTCTCCAAAATTTAATTATTTTCTAAAATTTTAATAAAATTCTTGGCAAAATTTCAATTATTTTTAAAAACTCTTAAAAAATTCTTTGGGGAAATTAAATTATTTTTAATTAAAATTTTAATCAAATTTCCGAAAAATGAACTTATTCTTAAAATTTTTATTAAAATTTGTCAAGAGAATTCAATTATTTAAAAATTTGTTTATAAAATTCTTTATGAAAATTCAATTTCAAGAAACATTCAATTATTTAATAAAATATTTATTTTCGTATTTAAATAATTGAATTCTCGTGAATTTTTCTAGTAAATATTGATTTAAAAATGAATTTCAGTTGAAATTTTAGATTATTATTGAATGTTGAAAGCAATATAGCGTAAATTTTTAGAAATAATTGAATTTTGAAAAAGTTTCAAATTAAAATCTTGGAAAATTTGAACTTTTCATACTTTTAACTAACAATTCTGTAGAATTAATTTTTTTAAAAAAGTTTAATTGAAGTTTTTTTTGAAATTATTGGAAGTTTTTGTTTTCTAATATACAATTGAAGAATTTCCGAATAATCGAAATTACGTAAAAATTAATATTGAAAATAATTGAATATTTATACGAAGAATTTTATCAATTTTGAAAATAATTGAATTCTTGCGAAGAATTTTGTGAATTTTAAAAATAATTGAATTGTTTCGAAGAATGTTATTCAAATTTTTGAGAATAATTGAATTCCTGCGAATAATTTTCTTATCTATAAAAATAATTAAATTCTTGACAAGATTTTTAAGGAAATTTAGTATTAATATTTCTCAAAAAGTTTAATGCAATTTTTTTTTAATTATTTGAAGTTTTTAATTTCTAATTTTTTTCATTGAAGAATGTCACAATAATCGAATAATTTGAGGTAAAATTGAATTGTAAACAAATGGATTTAAAAATTTCCAAAGAAGAACTTTTTCAAAAATTATTAAAAAAATTGAGTTCAAGAAGAATTTTAGTTAAAAATTCTAGAAATGAAGAATTGAATTGAAATGAAAATAATTTTGAAGAAATTACAGTAACAATATTTTTATAATATAAAATAATGATAGTATCAAGTTTTAATGAATATAAAACATGAAGAAAGCGATTACTTCGATCGATATTTTCATGTTTTATAATAAATATTCTTATATGTTATTAAATTTAAGATTTTTGAAAATCTTAATTTCTGTAAAAAAATAATAATGATTAAAAATTCATTTAAAAACGAAGTTATTAATGTTTTCGAGTAATTTTACAATTAAAGAAATTCGCAAATAAATGTTATAGAACAGGAAAAAAGTCGTTTTGTCTGGAAATCAGGAAGTTTGGTAAAATTAAAATTTGGTAAAATATAAATGTAGTTTTAAAAACTTGGAAAAATTCCGTTTTAACCTGGAAAAGTCAGGAAATTTGAAATGAGGAAAAGCGTGGTAACCCTGTTAAAAATTTTATTGAAATTCATCAAAAGAATTGAATTATTTAAAAATTTGTTGATAAAATTCTTTATAAGAATTAAATTTTAAGAAACATTCAAGAATTTAATAAATTATTTATTTTTGCATTTAAATAATTGAATTCTCGTAGAATTTTCTAATAAAAATTGATTTAAAAATGAATTTTGGATAATAATTGAATAGTAAAAGTATTAAAGTGTCAACCCTGCTGAATTTTAACTGAAGAACTGAACAATTTGACGCATTTGCCACATTGGCGATCTTGTGAATTGCAGCATTTCCAGCGCAAGCATTGCCTGCAGTTTCTGGAACAACTGCCATTGTCGACAGTTCACCACAGGTTGGCAATAATGCCGTTCAATCAACAGCCTGCAACATCAATCAGGTTCAAGTGTCAACGCAAACTCAAACGCCATCTTCGTCCGCAACTTCCACTGCAGTTGGGCCCGACAGGAAACAAGTTTACACAGCTCCCGCTGCCAATAAGGGGAAGAAGGGTCGATATCCACTTATCTCTCAACAGCAAAACGCTGCCACTTCTCAGCAACAGTCCGCTAATTTCCCCGTTCAAACCTTCCAATTGGATCCAACAGCTGGTTAGTTGACAACAAATGTTTTACTCACTTTAATATCCCAACCGTGGACTTTTTCAATTGAAAAGATTGTTTCAAAGTTTTCAGGGCTCGAACTAGGTCCGTAAGGTCAGAAATTTTATTGAGAAAAGACGAAAAGTTGGTAAATTCTACTATATAATTTGGAGAATTTTAGGGAAATTACAAATGATTGCAGAAATTCAACTATTTTCAAAAGTAATAACATTTTTCGGAGAAATTCAATTATGTTCAAGAATTTAAAAAAATTCTCGTCAAAATTTCAATTATCCTTAGAAATAATTACATTCTTCGAAATTTAATTATTTTCAAAAATTTTAATAAAATTTTTGGCAAAATTTTAATTAATTTCAAAAATTTCCCTTAATTCAATGATTTTTAATACCTACCAGGGTTGCCACGCAACCTGGAAAACCTGAAAAAGTAAGGGAATTTAAATAATAAAACTCATCGCAAAATTTCAATTATTTTTAATACAATTTTAATGGAATTTCTCGAAAAATGTATAATAATAATAAAATTTTTTTCAGAAATTCAATTATTTTCAAAAATAATAAAATTCTTTGCAGAAATTCAATAATTTTAACAAAATTTCCCCCAAAAATTTAATTATCTTTATAAAAAAAACAAATTCTTCGTAGAAATTCAATTATTTTCGGAAATAATAAATTTCTTGTCTGAAATTTAATTATTTTCGAAAACTTTAAACAAATTATTAACGAAAATGAAATTATTTTTGCAAAAATAAAATTCATCGCAGAAGTTGAATTCTTTGGAGAAATTCAATTATTTTTAAAAATTTTAACAAAATTTTTATTAAGAATTCACTAATCATTTATAAAAAACAAATTTCTTCCCATAAATTCAATTTTTTTTAATAAATACTAAAATTCATGTCAGAAATTCAATTATTTTCATAAATAATAAAACTCATTGCAGAATTTCAATTACTTTTAATACAATAATTGTAATGAAATTCCTCGAAAAATGTAATTGTTCTTAAAATTTTTATTAAAATTCGCCAGAGGAATTCAATTATTTAAAAATTTATTGATAAAATTCTTTATGAAAATTCAATTATAAGAAACATGCAATTATTTAATAAATTGTTTTTTTGTATTTAAATAATTGAAATCTCCTTGAATTTTCTAATAAAAATTGATTTAAAAATGGATTTTAGTTAAAACTTTAGATAATAAGAATTAAAATCTTTGAAAATCGGAACTTTTCACATTTCTAACTAACATTTGTAAGCAAATGAATTTGAAAATTCTCAAAGAACTTTTTGAAAAATTATTAAAATAATGCATTTATTGAAGAATTTTAGTTAAAAACTCAAAAACAAAAATTTAATTTCAGAAAAGTTACAAATTATTGTAGAAGTTCAATTATTTTTAAGAGTAATAATATTCTTTGCAGAAATTTAATTCTGTTTTTGTTTAAATAATTGAATTTAGGAGAAGAATTTTATTATTTATAAAAATATTTTACATTTTAAAGAGAATTTTTAAAAAAATGTTAAAAATACCTAATTCGAATTTTGCTTTGAATTTTATTAAATTTTATTCCGGATTGTTTGATATTAAAGTATGTGTTGTCGAGAAATGTGATTTTTTTACAATTTTGAGAATTTCTTGTTTCCTTTTTGTCGTTTTTTCTAAAATTCCATGCGACTTTTTTTCGATTTTTTTTGCAAATTTTATGCGACTTTTCGTGACTCGTTGTGAATTTATGCGACTAAAGCGATTTTTTTTGAGTTTTAAAGTCGATCCGAGCCCTGGTTTTATAGTTATGAAAAATGTAATTTATAGTTTGAAGTAAAATGTTCTCTTATTTCGCTCTGGACTGGTTATATTTTTGTCATTGGTCCGTAAATGGTCCGCATTTTGAAATACTTTGACTGGTTCGAGCCATGCGTTTTAAAAAGTTGCATTTGTTTTACTAGTTTTACTGTTTACTCGTTGACGTTTTAACTAACATTTGAACAATTAATATTAGTTGCTGGACAATATACTACTGGTGTTCCAACTGTTGGAGGCTACACAGCGAATCAAGTACCACCAGCGCCATTTTCCTGCATGGACGTGGATTCTGAAACGGACAGTAATCACGACACTGCTCTGACTTTGGCTTGTGCCGGTGGACACGAAGATCTCGTTGAACTGTTGTTAAGTCGAGGAGCTGATATCGGTAATGAAATATTCACATTATTTGTCTTTCTCTTGTAATTTTCTTATTTTCTAATTTTCTTGTTTTTCCATTACAGAGCATCGCGACAAGAAAGGGTTTACACCATTGATATTAGCAGCAACCGCCGGTCATCAAAAGGTTGTCGAGATTCTCCTGAATCACGGGGCGGAAATTGAAGCCCAGTCCGAACGAACAAAAGACACGCCATTGTCGCTTGCCTGCAGTGGAGGCAGATACGAAGTAGTCGAACTCTTGCTGAATCGCGCTGCCAATAAGGAGCACCGCAACGTTTCCGACTACACTCCACTTAGTCTCGCGGCGTCCGGTGGCTATGTTAATATCATCAAACTACTTCTCAGTCACGGCGCCGAGATCAACTCCCGAACAGGCTCAAAACTGGGCATTTCTCCACTCATGCTCGCCGCTATGAATGGCCATACAGGTTCTTCATTTTTCCTTTTTGTTTCCTTTCTTTTTATTTTCAGAACAGATTGTCACTCTTGCTTTTGGTACTTTCTTTTTACAGCTGCTGTTAAATTGCTTCTTGACATGGGAAGTGATATCAATGCTCAAATTGAAACCAACAGAAACACGGCATTGACTCTTGCCTGCTTTCAAGGAAGACACGAAGTTGTCAGTCTTTTACTCGATCGCAAGGCAAACGTCGAGCACCGAGCTAAGGTGCGCATTATGGCCATTGGAATATTCAAACACTTTCAGGGTGTTTACTAACCGCGAAATCCGCAATTTTTTCACCAAATTAAAAAAAGTTTTCTTATTTTAATTTCTTTTTAAAAAATCGCTCATTGTTCTCTAAATTTGAATTAGTTAAAAATAATTAATTTGATAGTAAAAAATCAGTCACTGATTCAAATATAGTATGTAAATAAATTTTTAAAAAATTATCGAATTAATAGAAATCTTGTGAAATTCAACTGAAAATAATTAAATTTGTTAAAGAATTTCATTAAAAACTTTTTAACAAATCGAATTTTCAAAGTATTTTAATTTAATAATTGATAAATAATTAAATTTTATAAAGAGCAACATTCATATTCATGTTTCTTAATTAAAATTTTCATTAGTTAATTAAAAAAAAGATACACACTTAAAGTTTTGTAATAAAATTAAATTTTTTTAAAGTTTTTTTTGAAACTTCTGAAAAATAAGATTTTTGAAATTTTTCATTTCTATTGTTTCAAGATAATTGAATTTTTATAGGCAAATAATTGAAAATTTTTGAAATAATTGAAATTTCTTTACATTATTCTATTAAAAATAATTAAATTCTTTTAAAGAATTTTATTTAAATTTTTCGAAAATGATCAGGAGAAAATAGTCACCGTAATTGAAATTTTATTTTTTAAAATTGCTTCACAATATATTCAATTATTTCCATAAATAGTAAAACTCATTGCAGAATTTCAATTATCTGGGTTGCCACAAGTCAGGGAATTCAGGGAAAAGTCAGAAACTCAATTATTTTCAAAAGTAATAAAATTCTTCGCAAAAATTCAATTATGTTCAAAAATTAAAAAAAATTCTCGTCAAAATTCAATTATCTTTAAAAATAATAAAATTCTTCTTCAAATTTCAATTATTTTCAAAAATTTTAACAAAAATTCTTTGCAAAATTTCAATTATTTTCAAAAAATTTTTCTCAATTCAATGATTTTCAATATCTACAGTTTTAATAAAAATTTTTCAAAAGAATTTAATAATTTCCAAAAAAAATTTTTGATAAAATTCTAAGCAAACTTTGCAATAATTCAATTATTTTCATAAATAATAAAAATTTTTTACAAAAATTCAATTACTTTCATGAATAATAAAATTCATCATAGAATTTCAATTATTTTTAATACAATTTTAATTGAATTCCTCGAAAAATTTAATTATTCTTGAAAATTTTATTAAAATTTCTCGAAAAAATTCAAATTTGTTGATAAAATTTTTTATGATAATTTAGTTTCGAGAAACATTCATTTATTCAATAAATTATTTATTTAATTTAAATAATTGAATTGTCGTAGAATTTTCCAATAAAAATTTATTTAAAAACGAATATTAGTTAAAATTTTAGATAATAATTGAATATTAAAAGCATTATAGCATGAATTTTTAAAAATACATCATTGAATTCTTTCGAAGAATTTTAACAAAATTTTTGAAAATAGTGACATTTTTCGAAGAATTTACATAAAATTGTATTAAAAATAATTGAAATCTTGTGAAGAATTTTATTAATTTCTGAAAATAATTGAATTCTTGCAATGAATTTTTTCAAATTTTTTTTTAAATAGGTAATTGAAATAATGTAAAGAATCTTATTATTTATGATAATAATTGAATTCGTGCATCGAATTTTATTACATTTTTTTAAATAATTGAATTCTTTTGAGAACTTTTATTAAAAAAGTAGATTGTGAAAATATTTGAATTTCAACGAAGAATTTAATTATATTCGTAAAATGTAATTAAATTCTTACAAAAAAATTAAGAGAATAATTCCATTTTTCTAGGAATTTACTTTAAATTGTATTTTAAATAATTGAATTCATGTGAAAAATTTTATTGCTTGTAAAAATAATTGAATTTATGCAAGGAATTTTATTACATTTTATTTAAATAATTATATTCTTTTGAAAACTTGTATTAAAAATGTAAATTTTGAAAATTTTTGAATTTCAGCGAAGAATTTCATTATTTGTAAAATGTACCTAATTTAATTCTTGCAAAAAATTTTTGAAGATAATTTTATTTTTCGAGATATTTATTTAGAATTGTATTAAAAATAATTGAAACCATGTGAAGAATTTTATTATTTATGAAATTATTTATGAAAATAGTATTATTATTCCCAAAGAATTGAAAAAATTCTTTGTTTAATTCAATTATTTTCCAAATTTCTAATTAAAATTATTAAAAAAACATTATTTTCAAAAAATTTAAAGAAACTCGTCAAAAGAATTTAATTATTCATAAAAACTGTAATAAAAATTTTGGAAGCCATTTGTAGATTTATTTATGTTCGAAATGAAATAACTTTAAATTTGATGAGAAAAAAAACCGGAAATAATGAGGACAAAGCCGAAAATAGTAGACACCCTACGCTTTCTTTCTTTCTTCTGTCTTGGAAAACTGTATTTGATTGATTTAATTTCAGACTGGATTAACTCCCCTGATGGAAGCTGCGAGCGGTGGTTATGTCGAAGTGGGCAGAGTTTTGCTGAATAAAGGAGCCGATGTGAATGCCACACCTGTTCCTTCTTCACGCGACACTGCTTTGACAATAGCCGCTGACAAGGGCCACTGTCGATTCGTCGAATTACTCTTATCTAAGTGAGCACTGCTTTCCTTCAATTATTTCATTAAACTGCAAAGTTCATTATCTTGAGAGAAATTACCTGTCTTATTTATTTGATGATAATTGAATGTATTTACTTGATAACAGGGGCACTCAAGTCGAGGTGAAGAATAAGAAAGGAAACAGTCCTTTGTGGCTCGCTGCGAATGGTGGACATCTCAATGTAGTGGACTTACTTTATCATGCTGGCGCAGACATTGATTCACAAGATAATCGAAAGGTAAACATAAAGCAATAATTTTGTTAGTTTGTTACATTTAAAACGTCAAATTTACACCAAATTATTAGTATATGGGTATATCTCTGGATCCTTATTTATTAAATAGATAAATATTTATTTCAATTTGAAGTGGCGATTTTTTACAATGTCTACTTGTCCCTAGCCATACTATCGGATGGTTTAAACGACAATACTTTGTAATGAATCGAAATTACTAATTCTAAGACTCAACTTTTTAAAGTTAATTAAACAGTCAACACTTTTCCCTACGAAAATTAATATTGTGCAGGCTTCGCACTCATCTACTATACTAAAACCTACTATTTACTACTTTTTTTACGTTATTTGGATTCTTTTTTAGATCTCAGCCACTAAAAGTTACTATTTATATTGTTTTAGAATTTACACTTCTTTAAATTCGCTAATACTAGAAATCAAAAAACTATTCTGAAAAAAATTACAATCAAATTCTTTAAAAGGATTCGATTATTTTCAAAAAATATTCGAAATTCAATTATTTTCAATATCTAGTAGGTATTTTCATAAAATTTCGCAAAAGAATTCTCAATTACTAAAAAAATGGATAAAATTCAATTATTTTCATAAATAATCAAATCTCCACGTGAATTCAACTAATTTAGAATAGCATTTTCAAACAAAATTTCGAAAAAATCAATTACTTAACAAAATCTTTATACAATTCTTCACAATAAATCAATTACTTTTACTAATAATAACATTTTCCATGGAAATTCATATTTTTTTTTTAAATTTTGATAAAATTCTAAGCAAGAATTCAATCGAAGAATTTTTCATCGAAGAATTTCAATTATTTTTAATACTATTTTTAATTAATTAATCGAAAAATTCAATTTTTTTCACAAATAAAGTTTTCCACAAGAAAACAATTATTTGAAATAAAATTTTTATAATATTTATTGTATTTCGAAAAAGTTAATTATTTAAAACAATGTTTATAAAATTCTTATGAAGAATTCAATTATTTTCAAAAATAACAAAATTTTTCACAGAAATTCAATTATTTACAAACCTTTCTTAAATTTCTTCACCATTATTCAATTATTTTCATAAATAATAATACTCATCACAGAATTTCAATTATTTTTAATACAATTTTAATGGAATTCCTTGACAGGGTTGCCACAGGTCAGGGAAGTCAGGGAATTCAGAGAAAAGTCAGGGAAAGTAAAATTGGTCCGGGAAGTCAGGGAAAAGTCAGGGATTTTTACTAAAAGTGCTGGAAAAAATTAAATTTTTAAAATTCATGAGAAAACTGAATTTTTATGTTTTTTTTGTTTACCTCGTAAACTATGAAGTTACCTCGAATTTTAATACAAATCCTTCAATGTTTTCTATTTCTGACAATAATTTCTTTTTAAATAACTTAATTTTTCAAAAACTATAATAAAATTATGACTTATAAATTATTTTATGAATAATTTTTACAATTTTCATAAATACTAGATTGATAGAAGCATTTTAGTAAAAAATACTAAAAAAAATTGAATTTTTGAAAAGTTGCAAATGGTTACAGAAATTCAATTATTTTCAAAAGTTACAAAAATTCTTCGCAGAATTTCAATTATGTTCAAAAATTTAAAAAAAATTCTCGTCAAAATTTCAATTATCTTTATAAATAATAAAATTCTTCATCGAAATTCAATTATTTTAGAGAAATTTTAATAAAATTCTTGTCAAAATTCCACAGGAATTCAATTATTCCATATTTAATAAATTTCTTTGAAATAATTCAATTATTTTCATAAGTAATAAAATTTTCACAGGAATTCAATTACTTAAAATTCAAAATTTCATAAAATTTTTCGAAAAATATCAATTATTTAAAAAGATTTTTATAAAATTCGTCGCAAGAATTTAATTATTTAAAAATATTTAACATAGTTCTTTTCAAGAATTCAATTATTTTTATAAATAATAAAATTCTTCACCGAAATTCAATTATTTTTATAAACTTGAATAAAATTCGTTGTAAGAATTCAATTATTTATATAAATAATAAAATTCTTCACAGAAATACAGTTATTTTTATAAATTTGAATAAAATTCGTTGGAAGAATTAAATTATTTTCAAAAGTAATAAAATTCTTCGCAGAAATCCAATTATGTTCAAAAATTGAAAAAAAAAAAATTGTCAAAATTCCAAGTATCTTTATAAATAATAAACTTCTTCTCCGACATTGAATTATTTTATGAAAATTTTAATAAAATTCTTAGAAAAATTTTAATTATTTTAATAAATAATAAAACTCATCACAGGATTTTAATTATTTTTTATACAATATTTTAATCAAATTCCTCGATAAATGTAATTATTATTCTTAAAAATTTTATTAAAATTTGTCAAATGAATTCAATTATTTAAAAATTTATTGATAAAATTTTTTATGAGAATTCAATTTTAACAAACATTTAATTATTGAATAAATTATTTATTTTTTAATCTAAATAATTGAATTTTTCTAGAATTTTCTAATAAAAATTGATTTAAAAATGAATCAACGAATAATCGATTTATTATTATTTATGAAAATAATTGAATTATTGCAACGAATTTTATTACATTTTTTTTAAATAATTGAATTTTTTTGTGAAATTGTACTGTTTGTAAAAATAATTGAATTCTTGCGAAGGATTTTTTTTAGGATTTTTGTAAATATTTAACTTATTTTGAAAAATTTTATGATAATTTAAATTATTACAAAACATGAAGAAGGCGATCACTCCGAGTCGAAGATCTTTTGAAAAAAGATAAGATGCGAGAGAAAAGCAAAAAAAGGAACAAAAATTGGAAACTTTACGAGTTTTTAATTTAAATGAAAAAACTTCTTTGAAAATTGCATCATAAACTTTAAAAATTATAATTTTTACAATCCACTTTAATTAAAATCTACTTTTAAAATGAAGTATTTAATTTTTTAATAATTGAATCGCAAACAAAACGAAAAGTAATGTTAATGATATCGCAGTCTATGCTTCGGTTGAAATTGAAAATGATATAAATTTTGATAAATAATAATAATATTATAATAATTAGAATTATTATTATTAATTACAACCCTTCAGTTTCCAATTGTTTTAAGTAAGTTATTTATCTAATTATTATTTATTATTTAATTAAATAATTTATAATTTTTTGAAGTTGATTCGTTTTATCTGTCCACTTGCAGAATTTGAAAGCTTCGTTTACAAAGTTTATGTACTTAGACAGAGTTTCAATACTGTGCTAAAAAAAATTTTTTCTTTTTGAAAAGTTAAAGATTCTAGAGATATTCCCATATATAATATTCGTTTTAATTAATTCATTCTTTTCACACCTGAAATAAGTCATTTATACTTATGGTTTTGTATTTTTGTTTTGATAGATTATATTTTTATATTAAACTATTTTTTAAATCGCAGTGAAGAAACGTTTATTAATAAAAAATGTGTCTGCTTTTATTGATATTATATTTTTTGTGTTGACGACCCAAGTTTCGAAATGAGGTGCAAATTATTAACATTCATAAAATAGAAATGCAGTAAATTTTGTTCGGAATGTTTTAGTTTTTATGCAAAGCAGTTTTATTTTTGATATTCTGAGTAAATTTATTGAATGTCTTAGGTTTCATGTCTAATGGCCGCCTTCCGAAAGGGACATATAAAAGTAGTGAAATGGATGGTTAGTCATGTGACACAATTCCCCAGTGATCAAGAAATGACGAGGTACATTGCGACTGTCAATGACAAGGAGTTGCTGGAGAAATGTCAAGAGTGTGTGAAAATAATTCGCGCGGCGAAAGAGACCCAAGCAGCGAAGGCGAATAAGAATGCGACAATACTTTTGGAGGAACTCGATATGGAGAAGACGAGAGAGGAGTCGAAGAAAGCGGCAGCGGCACGCAGAAGAGAGAGGAAAAAGAAGAAGAAACTCGAGAAGAAGGAAGAGAAGCGAAAACTGCACGAGGAGAATAAGAAAAATGAAACCATTTTCGAGGATAAAGAGGATAATGGGAAGAAGTCTGGCGACGAAGATGGAGACCGAGGAGAAGACAGCGAGCACGAGGAAGCTGACAACAACGAAAGAATGGATAATGTACCTTCGCCGATAAACAGGAGTCCCGAGGATCCCGACAAGGAAGAGGGTGACAGTGGAATCGATGCCAACAGTCAGGGAAGCTGTAGCAGCAACGATGTGAAAGCGAGGGAGAAGAAGAAGGAAAAGAAGAAGAAGAAGAGTAGTAGTCCCAGTGTTAATGAGAAAGACACTTCACCGCACCGACCACCAAAAACTGTTTTACCCAGTAGTAGTAGTTCAAGTTTACCGCAATCAACAATTTCGCCGAGCAAGTCCCAAACTTCCATTTCCGAAAAGTAAGTCGCCTTCTCACTCTCCCCTCATTCTCCCTACATTCCAAGTTGAAGAATATTCAATATTCGGACTAAAGGGCAACGCTTGTTTATTACAGACGAAATCCGCCGACAACTGCGAGCGGAGTCACTGGACCATCGTCGTCGTCGTCGTCGTCGTCCTCCGCCTCCAACGTCAGGTCCTCGTCGACCGTCAACGCGAACGGCTCCAATGATCGAAAGCTCAAAATCCAACTGGTTTTCGAGGCGTCGAGGCATCCTGCAGACAGGGAGGACTTCGAGGCCACCGGAAATGAGACCTACATGCCGGGCAAGGGCAAGAAGGTCTTCAACAACCAGTTCGAGGGAGAGGCTTTAAACACATCCACTAAATCGAATTCATCAACGAGTCCGAAACAAGGGGGGAAACGCGAAGAAGGCTGGAAGGAGGTCGTACGAAAGTAAGGCTTGTTTCATTTTAAAAAACGGTGTTTGGTTCATTCCCTATATGTAGTCATACAGTTTATTTTTTTTCTTCTTTGTAAAATATTGTAGCGAACAATATTTGAAAAAATCGCCAACATGCTATGTGCCAAATATTGTCAAAATTTTATCTTCTCACTTATTTTTGTCAACAGTTTATGAATTTTTGTCTTTATTAGAATAATCATATGTATAAGCAGCATATTTTAATAATTTTATACAGGCACCAGTGAATTTTGAAATTTTTCCATTCATATTTTAAATAACTGTTTTCTTAATCCTTTTTTTTAACATTTTCTCCGCAGAAACATCTTTCACGGCAGATAATAAAATAATTATTGTTGTGTTCTTTTATTTTTATGTCATTTTAAACGTATTTTATTTACTTTACAGGTACTTGGTATTTTTGCAAATTTTTTATTCACTTATAATTCATAAATTATATTTAATTTTATATGTTAAGATTGTTTTAAAAAACTTAAAAGGTAGGGAAATGTTTTTATATTCTCGTCACAAGAAAGTATTGGATTTTTATTATTTGGATATGTGGCACAGTAGCAAAAAATGTAACTTCTTCGTTTGAAATCACAGGGCTCGAAGTAGGTCCGTAAATCCCGTACAAGTCCATAACCTTGCTTGAAGTCCGTAAAAATCAGTTTTTTTAAAAAAAGGTCCGTAAAGTCCGTAATTTCATTCAAAAAGGATGAAAAGTTGGTAAATTTTACGATATAATTTTGAGAATTTTAGAGAAATTACAAATGATTGCAGAAAGCCAATTATTTTTAAAAGTAATAAAATTCTTCGCAAAAATTCAATTATGTTCAAAATTTTTTTTAAATTCTCGTCAAAATTTCAATTATCTTTAGAAATATTAAAATTCTTCTCCGAAATTCAATTATTTTCAAAAAATCTAAAAAACATTGTCAACATTTCAATTATGTTTATAAATAAATAGCAAAATTCTTCGACAAAATTCAATTATTTTTCAAAAATTTTAATAAAATCCATTGCAAAATTTCAATTATTTTCAAAAGTAATAATATTCTTCGCAAAAATTAAATATTGTTCAATATCGAATATTTTCATAAAATTTACCAAAAGAATTTAATTATTTAAAAAAAAAATTTAATAAATTTCTACAAAAACTTTTAATTATTTTCAAAAAATAATAAAAATTTCACAAGAATTTCATTAATAACAAATTTTCGTTTATAAATTTCTTCGCAATCATTCAATTATTTTCATAAATAATAAAATTTTCACGGGAATTCAATTATTTTCGTAAATAATAAAATTCTTTTTAGGAATTCAATTATTTTCAATGGAATTTTAATCGAATTCCTCGAAAAAATTCTTAAAAATTTTATTCAAATTCGTCCAATGAATTTAATTATTTAAAAATTTGTTGATAAAATTTTTAATGGGAATTGAATTCCAAGAAACATTCAATTATTCAATAAATTATTTATTTTTGTATTTAAATAATTGATATTCCCGTAGAATTTTCTCATAAACATTGATTTAAAAATAGATTTCAGTTAAAATATCTTAGATTATAATAATTGAATTCTTTCGAAGAATTTCAATGATTTTCAATATCTACTTTTTGAATAAAATTTTCCATAATCTAAATAAATTCAATTAATTCAAAAAAAGTTTTGATAAAATTCTATGCAAATATATTTAATTATTTTCATAAATAATAAAAATTTCAAAGGAATTCAATTATTTACTAGTTTTTTTTTATAAATTTCTTCGCAATAATTCAATTATTTTCAAATAAATCTATAATAATAATCTTTTTGAATAATTGAAATTTTGTAAAATTTAATTGAAAATAATAAATTTTTTTCAAGTATTTGAATGCTTTTAATACTCGTGAATTTTTAGAAATTGTGATCTCCAGAGTGATTTGAAAAAACAAGTACATTTATCGCCACTGTGTGTTGGGTAAGCATTTGTAACACTCGAGGTAATTTTATTTGTTATTTTTCCATAGTGCAGACTTAGTTTTGTAATGCAAAATTTGTTTTATTTCAGTTCTGATTTTTAATAATTGTTCCTTTTTATCCTTTTCAAAATTTCACTGGTGTTTATTTTATATTTATAAGAAAACTGAAATATCAGTTATTATATTATAGGTTTATGCCACACGCATGGTTTTTTCTTCTTTGGCATGAAAATTGCATTCCATGTGAAATGATCATTTAAAATTCGTTTTCTTTGAAATAATTTCTTTTTAATTTCTGCATTCAGAAGAAGAAACGTATTTTTTATTTCATTAAAATTATAGATTAATTATCAAAATTTAAAAGTAATATACCAAATTTCATATTTAGTAAATTATTTCTACTCTCTTATCAACTAGAGAGAAAAAATCCATTAAAAAGTTATTTTGCTTCTAAAGACGTTAAGTTAAAAATCATAATTTTTAATAAACAAGATAGTAAATACCCGTCTTTCCATTTTTTTAAACAGAATTCAAAAAGAAATTGTTATAAGAAAAAAATTTTTACTGAAAGTTTTATGCAGAATGTTTAGAAAATAAAAGAACAGTATCTTCGTTAGTCATAGTTACTTTAGACATTTTCCAACTTATAATTCTATTATTCAACTATAAATGAAAATGTATTGAATGTAATTTTCAGTTTCTATTTCATTCCTTTAAATAGTATGGAAAATAAAAAAAAAAGAAATTTTTATACTGAATTGAAACGGAATGCAAAATTTTAATTACTTGATCCCTCTTTTCCAAAAGTTTTCTTATTCTAAAAAAAATTTATATTTTGTAGTTTAAAAAAGTGACAATAACGTTTATAAATTATATTTTTTATTTTTAAATATATTTCATAATTCACCATTTTTTCCCAGCAAACATTTTTTTTCATTTTGTATATATTTCATATATAATTTCAGGGTGGTCACAAGTTTCAGTTTATCAATTTCCCTGATAATTTACTGACATTAAAATTATTTTCCCTGACAAAATTCTTTTTACAGGAAAATATCAAAGTTTACGGAAAATGAGTAAAATTTATGAAATTTAATAATTTATAAAAATTACAATTCCAACCCTTCCTGAATTCAATTATTTTCTATAATTTTCAACTAAAAAAATTCTAATTAAGTAGTTTTTAAAAATTATTTTTATGTAATTTTTCGAAAACAATTAAATTTCTTAAAAGAGTTTTTGTATTGAATTTTCGGAAATCATACTGAAAATACTAAATTTTTAAAAATTACAAGCTAATTTTTATTAATTTTCATTTTTAAATTTACGTTTAAAGATTTTTCATTAAAATGTTTGATAATTTAATTATATTCAAAATTTGCAATTAAAATTCCACAAAAGTTGATTTCCAAAAATTGAAACAAAATACTTGAAAAAATTTTATTATTTTCAATTAAATTTTACAAAATTTTATTTATTCAAAAAGATTTTTATTATAGATTTATTTGAAAGTAATTGAATTATTGCGAAGAAATTTATAAAAAAACTAGTAAATAATTAAATTCCTTTGAAAATTTTATTATTTATGAAAAGAATCAAATATATTTGCATAGAATTTTATCAAAACTTTTTATGAATTTATTGAATTTATTTGGATTTTGGAAAATTTTATTCAAAAAGTAGATATTGAAAATCATTAAATCGAGGAAAATTTTTGAAAATATTTGAAATTTTGTGAAGAAATTTGCATTAAAATTTTTTTAAATAATTCATATTTTGCCAAGAATTTTATAAAGAAATTTTTAAATAATTGAATTTCGAATACAAATTTTGTTATTTTTATAAAGATAATTGATTATTTGACAAAAATTTTGAACAAAATTTTATTAAAATTTATTAATATAATTGAATTTTGAAGAAAATTTTTGTTATTTATAAAGATTATTGAAATTTTGCCAAGAATTTTATTAAAATTTTTAAAAATAATTGAAATTTTGACAAGAATTTTATTAAAATTTTTTAAATAATTGAATTTCGAAGGAAAATTTTGTTATTTATAAAAATAATTGAATATTTGACGAAAATTTAAAAATATTTTGAAGAAAATTGAAATTTTTCCAAGAATTTTATTAAAATTTTTTAAAATAATTGAATTTTGAAGAAAATTTTTGTTATTTATAAAGATAATAATAATTGAATATTTGACGAAATTTAAAAAAATGTATTTATTTATTCAAAATCTTTTTAATTGTATATTTCGAAAATTTGAATAGAAAAATGATTGAAAAATAATTTTTGAAAGATTTGTTTAGTTAATTTTCGCACTATAAAAATCGAAATAATTTGCATTTTATACTTTTAAAAAATGTGTTATTTTGTTGCAATATTTAGAAGAAAAGTCAAGAAAGTCGCAATTTTTGAAAATAAGTAGAAAGAAATCTCAATTTTCTAAATTTCCCCGACAACAAATTTTTTTTCCTGATATTTCCCTGACTTTACTGACAAAAATTTTGTTTTACTGACAATTCCCTGACTTTACTGACATGTGGCCACCCTGAATTTGTGAACAAAATTTTATTGATACAGAAAAGTGTAGATAATTTTAGTTGTTTTTTAAAAAGTAGAAAACAGTGAAAAGCGGACTTTCTTGTATTCCAAATCGAATATAAAGAAGGAACGACTCTTGATATTTATAAATTATGTTTTTCATCTGTTGTGATAAATATTGTAAATTTGTAGAAGCACTAATGAGCTAAACTGTATGAGTAGTTATTGCATCTTTATATCAGGAAAGAATGGAAATATTTTTTATTTTTCTGTTGAGGAAGATCGTTTAGGGTGGAGAAATGTAAGTAGTTACTTAATTACGTAATTAAAACTAATATTTATTTATAATTATATTGTGTAATTTACAATATTTTAGATTCTCTAAGAAAAATTTTAGTTTATTTATTTTCATTTAATTTTTGGAAATATTTACGAGCATTTTGTTTCTTAGGTAAGAATGATTGATGCCAATATTGTTTGTAGTGTTTTTCTTTCTGGAATTTAAGAAAGTAAAAATATTAATTATTAAAATATGCTGCTCCTGCTGTTGTCAATGTTTTTTTTATAATCAAATGTGGAATGGGAAAATAGTGTGAGTAATTTATTTTTTTGTTGTATGTACAGGGGTCAGTCGGATGATTCCGGTAGATTTATGAATTCCCCACATAGATCGAAAAAGATAACGGTCCCACCAAATGCAATTAGTCGAGTAATTGGTAGAGGCGGCAGTAATATCAATGCCATTAGAGGTGCAACTGGAGCACACATAGAAGTTGAAAAGCAAAGCAAATCTCAAGGAGAGAGGATTATTACCATCAAGTAAATATTTTTTTTAAAAGCGCGTTTCCATAAATAAGGCTTTTGTTTTTGGTAATTAATTAAAATTTTTCTTTCAACAGGGGTTCGGCAGATGCAACCAAACAAGCTCATAGTTTAATTACCGCTTTAATTAAGGATCCAGACGTGGATATTCAGCAAATGCTTCCAAAATCAAAACTTACCGTCGTTATGTCGTCCACTTGGGACAAAACTGTTCCTCCAGTTGCCGTAAGTGTGGATCAAATGCTTTTCTGGTAGTAAATGCGAATTTACTCGGAAACATGATTTTTCTTTTTTTTTCAGGCAACCAAAAGCAAAGTCGGTGGTGTTGTGAGCAAACCTCCTAGTCTTGTTACAAGTGCTTCGAGTTCTCAAGTGAACAAAGGTTACTCAGGAATACCAACGTCTGGGGTCAATCCGTTGCTTCCTCTCCGCTCATCATCAGCAATCAAACTCTCTGGCGCTTTTCCCACACCTATACCGAGGGCCACAGCACCGAGATTAGTTGCCGCGGGTAATTCTTTCAAAATTTTTATTCTACCAGTCAGGGCTCGAACTAGGTCCGTAAATCCCGTAAAAGTCCGTAAAAGACCGTTTTTTGAAAAAAGGTTCGTAAACTCCGTAATTTTATAGAAAGAGAACGAAAGTTCGTAAATTGAACGTTATAAGTTTGGAAATTTTGAAAAAGTTAGAAATTATTGCAGAAATTCAATTATTTTCAAAAGTAATAAAACTCTTCACAGAAATTCAATTATCTTCAAAAATTTTTTTAAATTCTTGTCAAAATATCAATTATCTCTATAGAAATAATAAAATTCTTCTCTGAATTTCAATTATTTTCAGAAAATTTTTAAAAAATTCTTGGCAAATTTTCAATTATTTTCAAAAATTTTTTTCTCAATTCAATGATTTTTAATATTTACTATTTAAATAAAATTTTCCAAAAGAATTTAATTATTCAAAAAAAATTGTAATAGAATTCTACGCAAACATTTCATTATTTTCATAAAATAGTAAAAATTTCATAGGAATTCAATTATTTACAAATTTTTTATAAATTTCTTCGCAATCATTCAATTATTTTCCTAAATAATAAAATTTTTCTCAGAAATTCAATTATTTTCAAAATAATAAAATTCTTTACAGAAATTCAATAATTTTAACAAAATTTCCTCCAAGAATTTAATTATCATTATAAAAAAATAAATTCTTAGCAGGAATTGAATTATTTTCGAAAATAATAAATTTCTTGACTGAAATTCAATTATTTTCAAAAACTTTAAACAAATTATTGACGAAAATGAAATTATCTTTGTAAAAATAAAATTCATCATAGAAATTGAATTCTTTGCAGAAACTCAATTATTTTTAAAATTTTAACAAAATTTTTGCCGAGAATTCAACTATTATTATTTATAACAAACCAAATTTTTCCGAGGAATTCAAAAGTTAAAAGTTTAGATAATAATTAAATATTAAAATCAATGTAGCGTGAATTTTTAGAAATAATTGAATTTTGAAATTAAGTTTTTTGGAAAAGTTTAATTGAATTTTTCTTTATATTATTTCAACTTTTTCTTTGAAAATTTTGTAAAATTGAATATTGTAAAGAAATTAATTTAAAAAGTGTCAAAGAACTTTTTCGAAAATTATTCAAAATAATTGATTTAAAGAAGAATTTTAGTTAAAAATTCTTGAAAATAATAATAATTTGCTTCATGTCTGTAAAAGTCAGTTTTTTTGAAAAAATGCCCGTTAAATCCTTAATTTGATTGAAAAAGGACGTAAAGTTCGTAAATTGTGCAATATAATTTTGGAAATTTTGAAAAAGTTACAAATGATTGCAGAAATTCAATTATTTTCAAATTTTTTAAAAAATTCTCGTCAAAATTCCAATTATTTTTATATAAATAATAATATTCTTTCTCAAAATTAAATTATTTTCAAAATTTTTAATAAAATTCTTGTAAAAATTTCAATTATTTTTAAAAATAATAAAATTTTTAGCAGAAATTCAATTATTTTAAAAAATTATCATAAAATTTTTCGCAAAAATTCTATTGTTTTCAAAACTTTTAATAAACTTCTTAAAAAGAATTCAATTATTTTGATAAATAACAAAATTCTTCGTAAAAATTCAATTATTTTTTAAAAATAACAAATTTTTTAGCGGGAATTAAATTATTTTTAAAAATTTCACAAAATTCTTTGCAAAAATTCAATTATTTTCAAAACTTTGAAATAAACTTCTTGGAATGAATTCAATTATCTTTTTATAAATAACAGAATTCTTCCCAAAAATTCTTTTAAAAAATAACATTTTTAGAAGGAATTCAATTATTTTTTAAAAATTTTCTTAAAATTCTTCACAGATCAAATTCTTCATGTTTTACAGTTGTGAAAAAATTTTATTTATAGTTTTAAGTAGAATTTTCTCTTATTTGACTCGGACTGGTTATATTTTTGTCATTGGTCCGTAAATTTTCATTTTTGGTCCGCAAAGTTCGTATTTTTAAATACTTTCACTGGTTCGAGCCCTGGGTCAGGGAAAACATGAAAATTTTATCTGAAAATAAAATTTTTGCGGCAACTGGCAACCCTGGTTATGCACATTTCACAAGGAATGGCAATGAGAATGTTTTTAATTTACAGCGGAGAAACGAGCGCAAGCAGTGGCTGCCGCTCAATTGTCATCAGCGGCGGCAAACACGAAGACGACCATGTCCTATACGAGCGCAATAATGACGGCCGGACGAGCGACGAAAATCGTCACAACCAGTACATCGCAAACATTTGCCGCGAAACTTTCTGAAATCACTGCCCCGACTCATTCAACAACCACAGTCATGCAATCAGCTCACAGTGCGGGGAGCAAGCAGAAGTCGTCCCAGGCCTGCACGATGACAATCATGTCGTCGACCGCGCCTGCGACTCCGCAGACCTCTCCCCTCCAATCTGTGGCCAACAGTTCGCCCAAACACTGCCGACCACTGCCGACCTTGTCCGCACCACCGACCATGGCGTCTCACTACTCCGCCAAGACCGGCTACGCTCCCAATTCCTCTGGCTCGACCATGTCCACCGTCACGAATGGATCCGACATGAGCGCCTCCAACTCGGTTCGCGTCACCCCTTCGCCGCCGGCCGCTCCCGCTCCGCAGGTGCAAACCATTCAGCCACCGCAGCACCAGATTCGCAGTTCGACTCCCGTCGCGCCGCCGATCCAGGAGCAGCAACAGCAGCAACAGTCGAGCACTCCTCTGGAGTACTCCCTCTTCAATGACACCTTCTCGAAAGTGGCGCAGCAGTCGATGTGGGGCGGTCGGGAGGAATCTCAGAAAGGAATGAACTTTGCGACAGTCGCCGGTGGAGGTGTTTCTGTCAACACTTCGGGCGCCTCGCCGAAGTTCATGGAGACAGCGCCGCCCCAGGTGGACGCGTCCAAGGCGCCCGGCTACAGAGGAACGTCGATGTGCTCCCCAGTCTCGAGCAAGTCCAACAGCAGCAGCGCCGCCCCGGGGAGTGCAATGGCCAGCGGAGTGTCGCCCTCGGGCGCGCCGAACCCCATCCAACCGCCGCCGCACATCCCCTACAGCGAGCACCCGCTGCCGAACAAGGCCCCGGGCAGCCTCGCAGTGGCCCGACCGATAATGTCCCAGCAGAACATGGACATCGCGCAGTTCAACCGCCCCGTCTACCAGGGCGAGATCGCCTCTCGAAACCCGCCGCCGCACCACGTGATGGCCTCGAGCTCCCAGGGCATGGACGTCAACCTCTTCAAGAGCAACGCCGCCGGCTACGAGCATCCCAACGTCAACTCCAGCCTGCTGAAGATGGTCCCCAACGAGGGCCAACCCGCCCACACCATCATCTCCTTCCACCCCCACATGCAGAGCTTCACCCAAACCATCGCGCCCTCCGTCACGGTCAACACCACCGTCAGCATGTCGCGCCTCAACCCCCGCGCGCCCGACTTCTCCAGCTCCCTCCACCTCAACAACAAGCCCCAAGTGACCATGTTCAGCGCCGGGACCGGAATCCATCCGAACATGTTCACCACAGTTCCAGCGCCGCCGCCGCCCACCGCGATGCAGTCCAACAACCTGATGCTCGGCAACTTCCCCCTCGGCAAGTACCAGGCGCCGTCGCGCGGCACGCCCTCCAGCAACGGGCAGACGCGCTGGCCCTTCGCGCCGCCGCACAACAACTACCCACCGCATCAGGACCCCATGATGGGCCAGATCGGCTTCACGAATCACTTGGCGAACATGTCCGGACAGCCGGGCAACATTGACCTGATCACGAGTCTGGAGAATGGCGGGTCGCCGGCCATGTCGCCGTCGTCGCCGGGACAAATTGCTCAAGACATGAGTCAGATGAAAATGGAGGATCGCAAGGTGCCGAGACCAATTGGCACGGAGAGGGCTTGGAAGAATTATTCGACTGGCATGGGACCCGGGGGCGATGCCGACTCCATAAATTGGATGCTGAATGAGAAAATGGTCAGCTCTTGGACTGGCTTGAACCCGGGGATAGACAGGCATCAGATGTTCCGGTCAAACACGTCATTTAACCGCACTTCCAACATGGACACTGATTTGCATCAGATGATGGACTCGAATTTTCAGGTGACTTTCTCACATTCACTTTCTTCTTGATTGAAGCATTTGGTCGGAGAAGGAATTCATTTATGCAACTCAGGCGTATTATGATCACTTTATCTAGCTGTAGAGGCGCACACTTGTAACCCCCCTTGTGACCAAGCGCTCGATAAACTGTTCATTATTGCCCTAGGTCAATAAAGTACCCATTATTACCCTAGGGCAATAAAGTGTACTTTATTGACCGCTGCTTAAAGGTCAACAGGTTTCACAGTCTGTCCCCTATTTCCCTAAAAAGTCCTATTTCCCCTTTTTTTAATTTTGGCCCCTAAACTTCCTCATGATTGCCACAGAGCCACAATCCTGGAAAACTTGGAAAAGGCATGGAATTTAGAAAAGGGTATAAAAAATCTGGAAATAGAATGGAATTTAAAAAAATTTCTCAAATTTCGCGTTTTTAAAGATTTTTAACAAAATTTTAATTTAAAATTGAAAAATAGTTGTCAATTATTTAACTATTATTTCCAATACATATGTAATTAAATTTTTTCAAAAAATTGAATTTATTCCATAAATAATGAAATTCTTTGTATCAATAAAATTTTTTTAAAAATAATTTTCATAAAATTCTTTGTAGAAATTTAATTAATTTAAAAAATTTGTCAAAATTCAATTATTTTCAATGTCTACTTTCAAAAAAATTTCACAAAAGAATTCAATTATTTAAAAAAAAAATCTTAATAAAATTTGTCTCAAGAATACAATTATTTTCAAAAGTATTATAATTCTTCGTAAAAATCCAATTATGTTGAAAAATTTACAAAAATTCTCGTCAAAATTTTAATTATCTTTACAAAAAATAAAAAATCCTCTTCGAAATTCAATTATTTTTAATACAATTTTCATCAAGTTTCTCGAAAAATGAAATTATTCTTAAAAATTTTATTAAAATTTGTCAATAGAATTAACTTATTTAAAAATTTTGTTGATAAAATTCTTTATAAAAATTTAATTTTAAGAAACATTTAATTTAATAAAATATTTATTTTTGTAGTTAAATAATATTGAATTCTTGTAGAATTTTCTAATAAATATTGATTATAAAAATGAATTTCAGTTAAAATTTTAGATTATAATTGAATATTGAAAGCATTATAGCGTAGATTTTTAGAAATAATTGAATTTTGAAAAAGTTTCAAATTAAAATCTTTCGAAATTTGAACTTTTTATACTTTTAATTAAGAATTCTGTAGAATATAAATTTCTTTCAAAATATTTAATGGAATTTTTTTTTAATTATTTAAAGTTTTTAATTTCTAATATATTTAAAATTTAATTGAGTAATGTCAGAATAAACGAAATTTCATAAAATTAAATTGTAAAGAAAAGAATTTGAAAATTTTCAAAGAACTTTTTGAAAAATTATTTTTAAAAAATTGACCTAAAGAAGAATTTTAGTTGAAAATTCTAGAATGAATAATTGTAATGATGACAATTTTTGAAGAAGTAATAGTCACAAAGTAGCAAGTTTTAATTATTATAAGTTATTGAATTTCAAATTTTAAAAAAATTTAATTTCTTTATGAAAAAATAATGATTAAATATTTATTTAAAAATGAAGTTATTGATATTTTCGAATAATTTTCGTATTAAAAACCTGGAAAAATTCTGTTTTATAACCTGGAAAACCTGGAAAAGACAGGGAATTTGAAAAGAGCAAAACGTGGCAACTCTGTTCCTCTATTTTTTTCTTTTATCTTTTAATAATGAATTTACACCAAATTTAGCAAAGTGCCGTTGAAAGTTTCAATTGGAAACTTTTGTTTTAAAAGTTTAAAATCTTGAAATTTATGATCGATGACATTTTTCATGAAATTTATAAAATTTGTAATATTAGTATTTTGGTGAAGTCAAGTCTCAATTATGTTTAGAAGTTGGTTGTTTTTTTAATATTATTTAATTATTACAAAAGTTTTAATGCAATTATCTTAAAAATAACAAAATTCTTCACAAAAATTCAATAATTTTTAGGAATTTTAATAAAATTCTTTACAAAATTCAATTATTTTCAAAAATTTATAAAAATCTTTGCAAAAGTTCAATTATTTTCAAAAGTTTATCGCAATTCAACGAATTTCAATATTTACTATTTTCATAAAATTTATCAACAGATAAATAGATAAATATATAAATATATATAAAAAATAAATATAAAATATAAATAAATAAATATAAAATATATATAACAGATAAATATATATTTATAGAAAAAACATTTTGATACAATTCTACGAAAAGATTCAATTATTTTGATAAATAACAAAATTTCATTTAAGAATTCAATTATTTTCATCGCAGAGTTTCAAATATTTTTAATTCAATTCTAAATAAATTCCTTGAAAAATGCAATTATTATTAAAAATTTTATTGAAACTTGAGGAAAGAATTCAATTTGAAAAAACATTTAATTATTCAATAAAACAATAAAATTCGTTGCAATAATTCAAATATTTTCATAATTATAACACCGGGAAATTCTTCTCAAGAATTAAATTATAATAAATTTCATTCAAATTTTAATTAAATTATTTAAAAGAAATTAAATATTTTTAAAATTTGTTAATACAATTCTTCGTAAAAATTAAATTTTAAGAAACATTCAATATTATTTATTTTTGTATTTAAATAATTGATTTCTCGTAGAATTAAATTATTATTTTTCGCACTTTTAACTAACAATTCTGTAGAATTAATTTTTTTGAAAAAATTTAATTGAATACCTAATAATAATTGATGTTATTGATTATTTATTGATTTTTTTTTTATTTATTAAATATAATTTTAATTACATTTTTTTGAAATTATTAAATTATTCTTTTAGATTTTAATAAAATTCTTCCCAAGAATTCAATTATTTACATAAATAACAATATTCACTAAAAAAATTCAATTATTTTAACAGTAATAAATTTTTTCTTGGAAATTTAATTATTTTAAAAAATTCTATTAAAATCGTTCGCACGAATTCAATTATTTTTATAAATATAATAAAATGCTTTTTAGAAATTCAATTATTTTCAAAAAAATTTAGTAAAATGCCCCACAGACATTCAATTATGTATTGTGAAAAATTTAATTATTTTTAAAAACTTTTTGCAGTTTAATGGTTTTCAATATTTACTATTTTCATAAAAATTCAAACAGAATTCAATTATTTAAAAAAATGTTGTAAAAATCTACGTAAGAATTCAATTTTTTTCGTGAATAATAAAAATTACTCATAGGAATTAAATTATTTAAATTAGAATTTGCATAAAATTAGGCGAAAGAAATCAATTATTTAAAAATTTTTACAAATTCTTCGCAAGAATTAAATTATTTTTATAAATATTGAATGAAGATTAACTGCTGAGAATGAATTGTCCATGATGAATTACACCCAACGCTTCAATTATTTACAGTTTATTTAATTTTGAAGAAGAATTTTTTTGATTTTATTTTATTTTCAGACTCATTTAGATAATCAACAGCAATTCCCCAACGGAAATACAGCTGCAGTTTCCTTGATGCCAAATTTGTCGATGTTGCCAGGACAATATACATCCTCGGGAATATCGGAAATTCAGCCCAATGAATCTGCTAAAATGGAATCTCCAGCTTGGGGAATTTCTGACTCTGTTCAAGATAAGCAACACCCGGTAAGGCATCACCCATTACAATCAAAATCATTTCATTTCTTTAGCTTTTTCTTCGACTAATTCGACTAATCATTTTATTGTCATTTTTCAAAATAATGGAGGGAAGTTCGCCACATTACAATTCATTTTATTCTTCAAATTTGGAGCTAGAATTTTGCTTCAAAAAATTATTGGTTAAACCATTTTATGATGAATTAAAAAAAAAAGAATACTTTACATTAAAAAAAATTTTTTTTGACTGAAAAAACTTACTTACTTTTAAAAATATAAAATATAAAATTTTAAAATATAATATTTTAAACTGACATTTCAAAAAATTGATCTAAAGGTTTATAATTCTGTGGAAGAAAGGCATAACAGCATAACTGACATTTTTATCAAATTTGAGATAACATCAGATTTGTATATATTTAATATTGCTCTTCAAAGTTCAATAGCTGAAAAATCATTAAAATGGTTATTAATGTAGAAAATAATGGAAAACATAATCGCATAATTGCGTTTTTGACAAAAGGAGACCAGCATAATAACATAACTGCATTCAGCTTAAAAAACAATTGACATAATTAAAAATGAAAATAACCTTTATGAATAAAAACAATAAGAATTTTGTAATAAAATGTTTTCAGTAAAATACATTTTTCGTACTTTAAAATAAATATATTTATTTTAATAAAACTGGAACAAATTTTTTATAGCATAAATTGTGCATTTAATTATGTACTAATTTTTAAGGGTATTTCTATTCTAAAAAATTTTGGAAAGTATTTAAAAAAATAAATTGAAAAATTCTTCAAGTTGAACAGTAAAGTAAATTTTTTCTTCGTTTCAATAAATTAAAAACATTTTATAAAAAATAAATTTTATAACTAAATAAATAGGCCAGTCGGTGAGTGCAAAAAGTGCACAAAAGTGCAACTGGAAAAGTCTCAATAGTTTCTTGTAGTTTGGGGGCCCCATATAAGAGCCCCATGGTTTGCTCTCGATTTCCGGTTGCAAAAAATAGTGTAAACAATCGTCAAAGTTCGAGAAACGTAGTTTTTCGATGACCCTTGCTTCCGGTTAAATTTTAGAGGAAAAAGTTGTTATTGAAAGTTGTAGAGCCTAAAAATACCTTTCAAATGATTGGTCATACGTTGAAAAAGGTTAATTAGTTTAGTTGCAAATGAATTTAAACCATTAAAAATAGCACTTTTTTAATTGTTTAATAACTTTGTTAATAATTATTGAATTTGTTTACAACTCACCAGGAATATTCTCCTTGCGAAGCTGAATAAATTAAAAAAAAGTCAACTCGATCGGACAAATAGTTTATGTTTTATTCCATTTGTTAACTAAAAACATGAAATTTTTCAACAGAATTTCCCCACTTTTGGACCTGCGAATTTCGTTTTTTTTTCTTCCAGAGTACAGTTTAGGAGTCAAACTTTGATTCCATTTAAATGGGAAATTGATTTTTCTTATCTAAGTGCATAATAATAGACGTTAAAAAAGGGTATGTTTTTTTGACATAAACAAATGGAATAACTCAGTCAATTTTCACTTTATCGATTTGGTGTAAAGGGATTTAAATTTCATTCGTTTTCACAAAACTTTTCCAAAAAAAAATCCGACCTAGCTTCAAGGAGGGGGGAGTTAGTTTATTTTTTTCAAAAAATTCCTGACTAGTTAATTATCAACATTTTTAATTGCAATTCATACCACTTATAGTTCAATGTATGTATTTTATGAAAAAAAATTGGACATAAGGTTTTGTGCATTTATTTTTAATTTATATCAAGTAAAAGTAAATGTATCCATTTTTCAACCTCTGAACGGCGGAGTGGGGGTACTCGGAGGAGCGTGATTCTCGCCGCCACAACTGAATTTAGCTGTTCAAATTTGCAAAAATGGTCATAACTTCGTTAATTATTTACCGATTTTTATCTTTCTTTTTTTAATTTGATGTATTTTTTTACGCTGAATCCAAAAATAATTTTATATGTTTTCAAAATACAATATTTTTAATAATAAAAAAGAAAAAATTTTTAACAACAAATTTTTAATTATTATTTATCATATTTGACAAAAAATTCTTTTCGTACATATAATTCCATTGAATTTAAAATAATATTATGACATAAAAAAATTAAAATTAATTATATATAAGTGTGTAGCATCGTTGTATTGATAGTTGAACAGGCGTGCATATGTGAACCTGATGCTACACACTTATATATAATTAATTTTAATTTTTTTATGTCATAATATTATTTTAAATTCAATGGAATTATATGTACGAAAAGAATTTTTTGTCAAATATGATAAATAATAATTAAAAATTTGTTGTTAAAAATTTTTTCTTTTTTATTATTAAAAATATTGTATTTTGAAAACATATAAAATTATTTTTGGATTCAGCGTAAAAAAATACATCAAATTAAAAAAAGAAAGATAAAAATCGGTAAATAATTAACGAAGTTATGACCATTTTTGCAAATTTGAACAGCTAAATTCAGTTGTGGCGGCGAGAATCACGCTCCTCCGAGTACCCCCACTCCGCCGTTCAGAGGTTGAAAAATGGATACATTTACTTTTACTTGATATAAATTAAAAATAAATGCACAAAACCTTATGTCCAATTTTTTTTCATAAAATACATACATTGAACTATAAGTGGTATGAATTGCAATTAAAAATATTGATAATTAACTAGTCAGGAATTTTTTGAAAAAAATAAACTAACTCCCCCCTCCTTGAAGCTAGGTCGGATTTTTTTTTGGAAAAGTTTTGTGAAAACGAATGAAATTTAAATCCCTTTACACCAAATCGATAAAGTGAAAATTGACTGAGTTATTCCATTTGTTTATGTCAAAAAAACATACCCTTTTTTAACGTCTATTATTATGCACTTAGATAAGAAAAATCAATTTCCCATTTAAATGGAATCAAAGTTTGACTCCTAAACTGTACTCTGGAAGAAAAAAAAACGAAATTCGCAGGTCCAAAAGTGGGGAAATTCTGTTGAAAAATTTCATGTTTTTAGTTAACAAATGGAATAAAACATAAACTATTTGTCCGATCGAGTTGACTTTTTTTTTAATTTATTCAGCTTCGCAAGGAGAATATTCCTGGTGAGTTGTAAACAAATTCAATAATTATTAACAAAGTTATTAAACAATTAAAAAAGTGCTATTTTTAATGGTTTAAATTCATTTGCAACTAAACTAATTAACCTTTTTCAACGTATGACCAATCATTTGAAAGGTATTTTTAGGCTCTACAACTTTCAATAACAACTTTTTCCTCTAAAATTTAACCGGAAGCAAGGGTCATCGAAAAACTACGTTTCTCGAACTTTGACGATTGTTTACACTATTTTTTGCAACCGGAAATCGAGAGCAAACCATGGGGCTCTTATATGGGGCCCCCAAACTACAAGAAACTATTGAGACTTTTCCAGTTGCACTTTTGTGCACTTTTTGCACTCACCGACTGGCCTAAAACTCTTATAATTTTTTCTAACGAATTAATAGTTTAATTTGTCTTTGTATGAACAATTTTTTATTATGAAAAATCAAACCAAAATAAATTGTGACATTAAAAGTGTCTGAAGTTGGACTCATATACAATCTGAACTTGCATAACCGCATAAGTGCAATAAAACTCATGATTTCGATGAAAAATTATCAAAATTTATATCAAATCGTGTGTTTTATTAAATGTTATAAAAGAATTTTGAAAATATATTAAATAATAATACTAAATGCAAAAGACCGAACAAATCTGTTAATTTTCTGAATTGACAGAAGTGAGAGAACATTAAAATTAATTTATCTCGAAATCATGACAAATGCAGTTATGCTGTTATGCCTTTCTTCCACAGAATTTTCCTTAGAGAAATCTAATCCATTTTAAATTTTTGGGACATGTAATTTTCGCTAATTTAATGTCAGTTTGCGACTTGCAATAAAAATTAAAGTCAAAATAAATCAACTTTTATTTTAAATATCTGTTCAAAAACGTTTTCAAATATTTATTTGTTTTAAATTCATTAATTTTCATTATATAATTTAATAATAAAAAATATTTCTTTCTAAAAGTAGTGTAAAACCCAAAGTGAAATTTTAACAATAAGAAAACAATGCTTTAGTTTTTATAATCCAAGCAGTTTGAATAAATTATTTTTTTTCAGTTAAATATTTTAAAATATAAAATGTAAATATAATTAATTGATATTTATTTTTAAAGGTGTAATTTATGTTTTTCAATTAATTAAAGTATTTAAAAATATAAAATAAAATGTAAAAATGTTAAGGGGATTTTCTGGCGCAGAATTGGTAAAAAAACACACTGTTTTAAACTCTTATTGTAAAATAGTATATTATAGTTATTGCAAAAATTTCTTTTGGATATTGTTACATATTTCAAGAAGAGAATTAAAAAAAAAATTTGAGTATTTTTAGTTAAACAATGCTAAAGCATTGTTTTCTTATTGTTAAAATTTCACGTTCATTGGATTTGGATTTTCGATGGGATTTAGGGAAAAAGTTAAAACTCTGTATAAAAATCAGCAAAGAGTCAGGGAATAACGAAATTGAATTTTTTAATACCCCTGTGAAAATAAAATTAATATTCAAATACAGGGTTGCCACGCAACCTGGAAACCTGGAAAACCTGGAAATGTCAGGGAATTTTGATCGAAATCCTGGAAAATTGTTATCTTCTGAAGTTTATTCTTGAAATCTAATCTTACATAAATATTTCAAAATTAATTCAATTTTAAAAAAGTTGCGTTTACAATTTACATAAGTACAGATGAATTTCAAAAGATTTTAATTTGAAAATTTTGAATGAATTTAATTAGAAATCGTCTTAAAGAACGTAGATTTTTGAGAAATTTTAATTATTCTAATTCTTCTGAAATTAATTAAATTTTTTAATATATATTTTTAATTTAATCAATTAAAAATAATGTATTTATAGAAGAATTTTAATTAAAAACACTAAAAGAAAGTGAATTTTGAAGCAATTACAAATGATTGCAGAATTTCAATTATTTTCAAAAGTAGTAAAATTCTTCTGAGAAATTCAATTATTTCCAAAAAACATTAATAAAATTCATGGCAAAATTTCAATTATTTTCAAAAACTTTTATCAATTCAATGATTTTTAATAAATCTACTACTTTAATAAAATTTTCCAAAAGAATTTAATTATTTTAAAAAAAATAATAGAATTTTTCGTTAACATTTCATTATTTTCATAAATAATAAAACTCATCGCAGACTTTTAATTTTTTTAATACAATTTTAATGGAATTCCTCGAAAAATGAAATTATTCTTAAAAATTTTATTAAAAATCCTCAAAGAAATTCAATTACTTTAAAAACTTTTGCTGCAATTTATTTATTAGAATTTAAGTATTATTTTCTATAAAGTTTTAATTAAATTTATTCAAAATATTAAATTATTTTAATAAATTTTAATGAAATTTTTTGTAATATGTAATTCAATTTTTTTTCAAAATAATTTTAATAAAATTCTTTGTTGAAATTTTAATAATTTTAAAAATTGGTCAAAATTAAATTATTTTCAATGTCTACTATTTCAATAAAGTTTCATAAAAGAATTCAATTCTTTAAAAAGACATTTTAATAAAATTCGTCTCAAGAATTTTATTATTTTCAAAAATTAATATAATTCTTCGCATAAATTTAAATGTGTTTAATAATTTACAAAAAATCTAGTCAAAATTTCAATAATCTTTATAAATTTTTCTCCAAAATTTAATTATTTTCTAAAATTTTAATTAAATTCTTGGCAAAATTTCAATTATTTTTAAAAACTCTTAAAAAATTCTTTGGGGAAATTAAATTATTTTTAATTAAAATTTTAATCAAATTTCCGAAAAATGAACTTATTCTTAAAATTTTTATTAAAATTTGTCAAGAGAATTCAATTATTTAAAAATTTGTTTATAAAATTCTTTATGAAAATTCAATTTCAAGAAACATTCAATTATTTAATAAAATATATATTTTTGTATTTAAATCATTGAATTCTCGTGGATTTTTCTAGTAAATATTGATTTAAAAATGAATTTCAGTTGAAATTTTAGATTATTATTGAATGTTGAAAGCAATATAGCGTAAATTTTTAGAAATAATTGAATTTTGAAAAAGTTTCAAATTAAAATCTTGGAAAATTTGAACTTTTCCTACTTTTAACTAACAATTCTGTAGAATTAATTTTTTTTAAAAAAGTTTAGTTGAATTTTTCTTTAATTCTTAAAGTTTTTATTTTCTAATATATATTTAATTGAAGAATGTCAGAATAATCGAAATTAAGTAAAAATTAATATTGAAAATAATTGAATATTTATACGAAGAAGTTTATCAATTTTGAAAATAATTGTACTCTTGCTGAGAATTTTATCAATTTTGTAAATAATTGAATTCTTGCGAAGAATTTTGTGAATTTTAAAAATAATTGAATTATTTCGAAGAATGTTATTCAAATTTTTTAAAATAATTGAATTCCTGCGAATAATTTTATTATCTATAAAAATAATTAAATTCTTGACAAGATTTTTAAGGAAATTTAGTATTAATTTTTCTCAAAAAGTTTAATGGAATTTTTTTTTAATTATTTGAAGTTTTTAATTTTTAATTTTTTTCATTGAAGAATGTCAGAATAATCGAATAATTTTAGGTAAAATTGAGTTGTAAACAAATGGATTTAAAAATTCCCAAAGAAGAACTTTTTCAAAAATTATAAAAAAAATTGAGTTCAAGAAGAATTTTAATTAAAAATTCTAGAAATGAAGAATTGAATTGAAATGAAAATAATTTTGAAGAAATTACAGTAACAATATTTTTATAATATAAAATAATGATAGTATCAAGTTTTAATTATTATAAAACATGAAGAAAGCGATTACTTCGATCGATATCTTCATGTTTTATAACAAATATTCTTATATGTTATTAAATTTAAGATTTTTGAAAATCTTAATTTCTGTAAAAAAATAATAATGATTAAAAATTCATTTAAAACCGAAGTTATTGATGTTTTCGAGTAATTTTACAATTAAAGAAATTCGTAAATAAATGTTATAGAACAGGAAAAAGTCGTTTTGTCTGGAAATCAGGGAGTTTGGTAAAATTAAAAATTAAAATTAAAATTTGGTAAAATATAAATGTAGTTTTAAAAACCTGGAAAAATTCCGTTTTTTAACCTGGAAAACCTGGAAAAGTCAGGGAATTTGAAATGAGGAAAAGCGTGGTAACCCTGAAATATTTAGTAGAGTCCCTTATATGTTCCTTTATTCTTTTAGTATGGCTAACAATAAACTGATTAGAAAGAACGATTTTTGTTAATAACAAGTATTTTTGTCAACAAAAATTTACATTTCCTCTCCGATCGAATGTTTTACAGAATTTATCTATTTGAATATTTTGTTAAAATGTTAATTTTTTTTCAGGGATGGAATAAGTGGACTCATTGAGCTGCAAGAAATCTTTCTGCTGATAGAGCTTTCCTAGAGTTACATGAACCAAGAGGGAAGAAAAGAAGACGACTATGAATATGGAATGCAAAGTAGTAGTAGTAGACGAAACTGGCCCCTTGCAAATTCGTTGATTTTTAACACCACGTAAATTAAAATACTACTTCAACACTTGAATTCACTTACACACTCATACACACACCCCAATAATACTTGTCATTGTAGATGATAAGATGGTAAATCCTTATTGCTATTATCTATAAATACTTACTCGATACCGATATTAAGTGGATATGGTGCGCGGACACTACTACAATTTAAAAAAAAAATGATAAAAAAAAGAAAAGAAAAATTACGAGCACATCTTTTGCTACGGCGATTCTTAACCGTTGGTAGTTGCATAGCCTCCGTCATTCTTGAATTAGTAAACAAAGAAGCTGATTGATTCGTCCTCACTGTGAACAATCAATCAACTTCTTTGTCTGATTCAATTATTTCTTTGTGACGCGTCGCATTTTTTCGTTTATCTGATTATAAATGTTTATGCAACGACATTCAATCGATTAACGTTCCAAAAAAACGTAATCACATTCGTAATTTTTGCGAGTTATTTATGTTGAAAGTACATATTATCTATTATTATCCTCTACAGTTATTATAATTATTGAATATACCAAGATTCATGTAAATAAGAAATGACTGTGAAATTTCAATTTTTTCAATGCCATTAACAAAAAAAATTAAAATTGAAATGTCGACCATCCTTTCCTCTAAAAAAAATCATGTACCTTCCGTTTCCTTTAAATCACACACACACACACACACACACACACACACACACACACACACACACACACACACACACACACACACACACACACACACACACACACACACACACACACACACACACACACACACACACAGACACAAAGACACAAAGACACAAATGTTCCAAACGCTCTGAATGGGGAAAATAATTTTAAAAAAAATTTTAGAATCTTCCGCACTGTGAAAGAATATCAAAAACTATTCAGAATGTTTGGAACGAATATATATATATAACTAAATTTGATTTATCACTCAATTTTATAGGGCATCAAAAATCTTATTCCATTCTCGCATCCTCTTTAATCCATTCTTCCAAAGTAAAATTTAAAAAACTAACAAATCCTCTAGAATTCCCTGAGGAAACTACTACTAAATCTTGGAGTAAATGGCTTTTAAACTGGAGATTGACCTCTCTTTTTGCAGAAATGATTGAGTTTTAAAAGGATCTAACTGATACACTGGGGAAAACTCAAAACGATTTTCTTTAAACTAACGAATAGACATGTTTTTAGCTAGAATTTTCTATCGAGGTCGCATGTGAGGACGACCAGGCTCTCTGTGGGATAAAGAATAACATCAAGAAACAAAATACATTAAATGAAAGAGCTAGTGAAAGTTTAAAAGTGGCCATCGATACCCTAAGCACATGCAATACCTTTATGTATATCGAAAGCTATTTGATGAATAATTATTCATTGTTAAAAATGGTAGTGGGCCGTCGATACATAATATAATTATTCTGCATCCCTAGCGACAGTAATATTATAATATACTATTATTGCTACGGTGGTAATATCGTTTATGATTATATTATGGTTATTATTACAAGAAAAAAAAACACGTAAGTTTAGAGAAAAAAAATGATATAATATAGAGAATATATCTACTTGCATAAAAATCACTCTGATCCATGAATGGAATTCAGCGTGGTGAAATATAGAAAATACAACATAACTCGACATAATATATAATAAATATATATATATTCGAGTGGAAAAAAAATGATGTTCATTTTGATTGAACATTTGGGAAACTTTCTTATTGATGGGAGGATTCCGGTGAGTGTTCAATACATTGGAACGACAATGTCATTGAAACTGTCCTCCAAATGAGCCTCGATCTAGCTCATAAAAATTATAAGCGCTTTCGACCTGTAGTTTCAGGGAGCGCTTTCATTATTCTCGATGATTGTTATAATTTAAAGCCTATTTTCAAATTTGATTTACGATAATAACTGCGATATGATATATAAAACTATTATATGACATATAACAATAAAGCAAATAAATAAATATCTATGTAGAAACTGAATTTAAACTTCCTAGTTCGTTTAATATTATCAAGTGGGGGAGACTGACTTATAATGGATAACAACAATTTTTAGGTAGCTTCAAATGTAAAACATTGTCTATTAAAAAGTTATAATCAAAAAATTCTAATTCTAATAAAGAGCTGAACTCGTAAGTAATTTTCAAATTTATAAGCTTATTCAGGGTTGCCACAGGTCAGGGAATTCAGGGAAAAGTTAGGGATTTTTACTAAAAGTACTGGAAAAAATTAAATTTTTAAAATTCATGAGAAAACTCTGAATTTTGATGTTTTTTTTGTTTGCATCGTAAACTATGAAATTACCTCGAATTTTTTAATTCAAAACCTTCAATTTTTACCATTTCTGACAATAATTTATTTTTAAATAACTTAATTTTTCAAAAACTATCATAAAATTATGACTTATAAATTATTTTATAAATAATTCTTACAATTTTCATAAATACTGGATTAATAGAAGAATTTTTGTAAAAAAAATTTTTAAAAATTTAATTTTTGAAAAGTTACAAATAATTTCAGAAATTCAATTATTTTCAAAAGTTACAAAAATTCTTCGCAGAATTTCAATTATGTTCAAAAATTTAAAAAAAATTCTCGTCAAAATTTCAATTATCTTTATAAATAATAAAATTCTTCATCGAAATTCAATTCTTTTTAAAAATTTTAATTAAATTCTTGTCAAAATTCCACAGGAATTCAATTATTCAATATTTAATAAATTTCTTTGAAATAATTCAATTATTTTTATAAGTAATAAAATTTTCACAGGAATTCAATTATTTAAAATACTAAGTTTCATAAAATTTTTCGAAAAATATCAATTATTTAAAAAGACTTTTATAAAATTCGTCGCAAGAATTTAATTATTTAAAAAAATTGAACATATTTTTTTTCAAGAATTTAATTATTTTTATAAATAATAAAATTCTTCACCGAAATTCAATTATTATTTTTATAAACTTGAATAAAATTCGTTGTAAGAATTCAATTATTTATATAAATAATAAAATTCATCACAGAAATACAGTTATTTTTATAAATTTGAATAAAATTCGTTGGAAGAATTAAATTATTTTCAAAAGTAATAAAATTCTTCGCAGAAATTCAATTATGTTCAAAAATTGAAAAAAAAATTGTCAAAATTCCAAGTATCTTTATAAATAATAAACTTCTTCTCCGACATTGAATTATTTTATGAAAATTTTAATAAAATTCTTAGAAAAATTTTAATTATTTTGATAAATAATAAAACTTATCGCAGGATTTTAATTATTTTTTATACAATATTTTAATCAAATTCCTCGATAAATGTAATTATTTTTAAAAATGTTATTGAAATTTGTCAAATGAATTCAATTATTTAAAAATTTATTGATAAAATTCTTTATGAGAATTCAATTTTAACAAATATTCAATTATTCAATAAATTATTTATTTTTTAATTTAAATAATTAAATTTTTCTAGAATTTTCTAATAAAAATTGATTTAAAAATGAATTAACGAATAATCGATTTATTATTATTTATGTAAATAATTGAATTATTGCAACGAATTTTATTACATTTTTTTTAAATAATTGAATTTTTTTGTGAAATCGTACTGTTTGTAAAAATAATTGAATTCTTGCAAAGGATTTTTTTTAGGATTTTTGTAAATAATTAACTTATTTTAAAAAATTTTATGATAATTTAAATTATTACAAAACATGAAGATGGCGATCACTCCGAGTCGAAAACTCGGAGTGATCGCCGTCTTCATGTTTTGTAATAATTTTCTTAAAAGTTGTAGAATTTCGAAAAGGTTTGAATTTCACTGTTTTGAAGAATTTTAATTTCTACAGAAAAATAATAATGATTAAATATATATTTAAAAAAGAAGTTATTGATGTTTTTGAATAATTTGACAATTAAAGAAATTTGTAAATAAATGTAATAGAACATTGTTTTTGAGTATCTAATAATTTTTAGAGTGAATCAGAATTTTCTTTAGGGTCAGGGAAAAAGTGAAAATTTTGTCTGGAAATCAGGGAAAAGTCAGGGAAAAATAAAATTAAATATTTGTGGCAACCCTGTTATTGAAAAAATATAATTTTATCCATTGTTAGAATGTTTGTTCTACAGTAAGTAATTGTCATTTTTATTATCTACATGATTGCCACAGAGCCTGGAAATCCTGGAAAACATGGAAAAGGTATGGAATTTAGAAAAGGGTATGGAAAACCTGGAAATGGAATGGAATTTTAAAAAATTTCTGAAATTTCGCCTGTTTTTAAAGATTTTTAACAAAATTTTAATTTAAAATTGAAAAATAGTTGTCAATTATTATTTTTGATTTTTAATACAATTTTAATGAAATTAAAAAAAAAATTTAATTAATTAAAATTCAGCAAAGAAATTCAATTACATATTTTAAAACATTTACAATTTATTTATTACAATTTAACTATTATTTCCAATACACATGTAATTAAATTTTTTCAAAAAATTGAATTTATTGCATAAATAATGAAATTCTTTGTATCAATAAAATTTTTTTCAAAATAATTTTCATAAAATTCTTTGTAGAAATTAAATTAATTTAAAAAATTTGTCAAAATTCAATTATTTTCAATGTCTACTATTTCAAAAAAATTTAACAAAAGAATTCAATTATTTAAAAAGAAATCTTAATAAAATTTGTCTCAAGAATACAATTATTTTCAAAAGTATTATAATTCTTCGTAAAAATCTAATTATGTTGAAAAATTTACAAAAATTCTCAACAAAATTTTAATTATCTTTACAAAAAATAAAAATTCCTCTTCGAAATTCAATTATTTTCAAAAATTATAATAAAATTCTTGTCAGAATTTAAATTATTTTTAATACAATTTTTATCAAGTTTTTTTGAAAATTGAAATTATTCTTAAAAGTTTTATTAAAATTTGTCAATAGAATTAACTTATTTAAAAATTTTGTTGATAAAATTCTTTATAAAAATTTAATTTTAAGAAACATTTAATTATTTAATAAAATATTTATTTTTGTAGTTCAATAATTGAATTCTTGTAGAATTTTCTAATAAATATTAATTTAAAAATTAATTTCAGTTAAAATTTTAGATTATAATTGAATATTGAAAGCATTGTAGCGTGGATTTTTAGAAATAATTGAATTTTGAAAAAGTTTCAAATTAAAATCTTTTGAAATTTGAACTTTTTATACTTTTAATTAAGAATTCTGTAGAATATAAATTTCTTTCAAAATATTTAATGGAATTTTTTTTAATTATTTAAAGTTTTTAATTTCTCATATATTTAAAATTTAATTGAGTAATGTCAGAATAAACGAAATTTCATAAAATTAAATTGTAAAGAAAAGAATTTGAAAATTTTCAAAGAACTTTTTGAAAAATTATTTAAAAAAAATTGACCTAAAGAAGAATTTTAGTTGAAAAATCTAGAATGAATAATTGTAATGATGACAATGTTTGAAGAAGTAATAGTCACAAAGTATCAAGTTTTAATTATTAAGGCGCTAGCACAGCTCCTACTGCCTGCCCAGTAAAAAAAAACTAATTCAAATGAATTGAAACGAATTAACATTTTTGGTAGGCTCCAATTCGTATTTGTCACAAAGCGGGATTCACTCA
This sequence comes from Leptopilina heterotoma, assembly GCF_015476425.1. NCBI lineage: Eukaryota > Metazoa > Arthropoda > Insecta > Hymenoptera > Figitidae > Leptopilina > Leptopilina heterotoma. Next base: position 819,123 of record NW_025111017.1, read on the forward strand.
AGCTCTTTGTATATTCAATTGAATTTAATTCAATATGTACCAAATTGTCCAAACGAATTCGCATTCGAAAGAAATGGCCAAGGAATGCATTGAATTCGTGCTAACGAATTGAAAAAAATTAAAGGCTCAAAACTTGTCCAGTGAATTGGTACGGATAGAAGGTTCGGAAGTTCAATACAGTTTCACGAATTCAGGAAAATTGCATCATGGCTCCAATTCGTATTTGTCACAAAGCGGGATTCACGAAAGCTCTTTGTGAATTCTTTTTAATTCATTTCAATTAGTTTTCGTTTACTGGGTGCCTGCCTGCCTGCAGGTTGACATGGTAACACATAGGAGTAAGAGAGTAAGACAATTCAAATTAAATGTTTTTTCTCTCTCACTCTTATGGCGCCTGCCTGCGCAGGCAGGCAGGCAGTGAGGTGAGAGTGTACCTTTATAAGTTATTGAATTTCAAATTTAAAAAAATTTTAATTTCTTTATGAAAAAATAATGATTAAATATTTATTTAAAAATGAAGTTATTGATATTTTCGAATAATTTTCGTATTAAAAACCTGGAAAAATTCTGTTTTTTAAACTGGAAACCCTAGAAAAGTCAGGGAACTTGAAAAGAGCAAAACGTGGCAACCCTGTATCTAGCAAGCTGCAAAGGTACATCTATTAGTAGTTGAATATTATATTTCTTATTTATATTATTTTAAAGGAAAAAAATTTAATCGACATTTTAAATGACAATATTGCAATATATTATATTATTGCATTATATTGTTTATACAATCATAAATTATGAAATTGACAAGAATTCTAATACAAAACGTTCAATTTTTTTCTATTTCTGACAATAATTTCTTTTTAAATAACTTAACTCTTAAAGAACTATCATAAAATTATTACTTAGAAATTTTAGAAAATATCAATTTTTAATGAATTTAAAATTTTAAATATAAAATTTAAAAACAACTTATTCAGGGCTCAAACTAGGTCCGTTAATCCCGTAAGGGAAAAACTCAATTGTATTCAAGAATTTTAAAAAATTTCAATTATCTTTAAAAATAATAAATTTCTTCTCTGAAATTCAATTATTTTCCAAAATTTTAATCAAATTCTTGGTAAAATTTCAATTATTTTCAAAAGTTTTCTTAAATTCAATGATTTTCAATATCTACAATTTGAATAAAATTTTCTAAAAGAATTCCATTATTAAAAAAAAATTTGAATAAAATCCTACGCAAACATTCAATTATTTTTAAAAGTAATCAAAATTTTTACAGAAATTCAATTATTTACAAATTTTTTATAATTTTTTTCGCAATAATTCAATTATTTTCATAAATAATAAAATTTTTACAGGGATTCAATTAATTTAATAAATACAAATTCTTTTTAGAAATTCAATTATTTTCAAAAGTAATAAAACTCGTTGCAGAATTTCAATTATTTTTAATGCAATTTGATATCGAATTCTTCGCAAAATTTAATTACTCTTCAAAATTTTATTACAATTCGTCAAAAGAATTTAATTATTTAAAAATTTGTTCACGGAAAAAATAAGTTCAGCAGATTTTACGAAACTAATTTCGCACTAGCGGATATTTAAGATTCCTAGACGAAGTTTTTCAAAAACCCAGAAACTTTCACTACTTTAAGCAGAACAATTGTCGAGAAACTGCAACCAGTGTTGTAATTTATAAAACAAGCTTGAATGTAGAAATGTTTCGTATTTTCTGGTGAACATTTTATCAGAAAATGGTAAAAATGTTTCGTGCAATCTAAAAACGCGTGGTTTGAGTTTCCACTTCGCTGTCTATCGTGAATTCTCGAACACAAAGTTTCGTAAAATTCTATACGGGGTGTACCAAAAGTCGCGTTATAAATAGATATGTTGAAGCTTGTCTCGTCGCGTCGGTATTAACTTGTCTGCTGTATATAGATATAATATGTGGAAGGAAAAAGAGAACTGCTTTACCTGCCGGTAACATTTGGATAATTGTTTTCTTTTACGTATTTCACATTTTTTTCATTGTTCCAAATTCGTAACATTTTTTATGTGCTTTTGTAATCCAAACTTTTAATTATTATTAATTTCTTTTAATTTACAGTCCAATAAATTTTATAGTTTATCATAATATTTACCGATGACAATATATATATTAATTTCTCAAGTTTTAACTGTTATTACTTCAAATTTTAGACAATTTAATATAAACATTTTTTGAGTTTGAATTTAATTTTGAAAATTTTTTGTCAATTTATTTATAATTTAAAATTAAGAATAAAATTATTTTCTAAAAATTGAAAAATTTTATAGAGATTTTATAACTAATTATAATCAAAAAATGTTATTTTAAAAACCATAAAATATTTTGTATAACTTTTAAAAAAATGATTTTTTTAAAAATTAATATTCAGTATATTGACATTTCTCACAAGCGCAGTTTTAATCTCCTCAGTTAGTATATAAAGAAACTCAATTCTTTCATCTACAAGTGCGAGTTATATTGTATGTGCGTTGCGTCAGAATTCGTTTATATGTATGCGTATTTCCGTTAAGTTAGTGTCAGAATAAAATAAGCCAATCCAAGCGAACCATTGCGTTGTAGAGTGCAGTCACATGTGTCGAACCAATCATCTATCTCCTATAGAAGACGAGAAAAAATGGTCTTGAGAGCTCATTGGTACATTAAGAAATTCTTTTTTCTGCTTTATTCGCTTTTTCTCCGTGAATATTTTTTTCCGTGGCGCATGCGCTTCAGGCTAAACATTTTACAAAACTCTTGAATTAGAACGTCCAACCGATCATTTGTGAATTCCATAGAATTTTTTTTGAGTTTTCGAGAAACGCAGTCATCATATATTACTATTGATTCTGTTTTATCTTATACTAAACTCCTCTCCGTATCCGCTATTCCAAAATTAGTTTCGTAAAATGTACTAAATTAATTTTTTCCGTGTTGATACAATTTTTTATGAGAATTTAATTTTAAGAAACATTCAAGTATTCAATAAATTATTTTATTTTTGTATTTAAATAATTGAATTCTCGTAGAATTTACTAATATAAATTGTTTTAAAAATGAATTTCAGTTAAAATTTTAGATTATAATTAAATATTAAAGGCATTATAACGTGAATTTTTAGAAATAATTAAATTTTGAAAAAATTTCAAATTAAAATCACTGAAATTCTTAATTTTTCATATTTTTAACAAACAATTCTGTGCAATTAATTCTTTTGAAAAAGTTTAATTGAATTTTTTTTATATTATTTGAAGTTTTTATTTTCTAATATATATTTAATTGAATAATTTCCGAATAATTGGAATTTGTGAATATTTCAAAAATTATTAAAAATTATGGATTTATAGAAGAATTTTAGTTAAAAACACTAGAAAAAAATTTAACTTTGGAGAAATTACAAATTATTGTAGAAATTCAATTATTTTCAAGAGTAATAAAATTCTTCTCAAGGATTCAATTATTTTTACTAATAATAAAATTTATCACAGAATTTATAGCATGAATTTTTTAGAAATAATTAAATATCAAAAAGGGTTTAAATTTTTTAACCCTGTTATTTTAAAGGTATATGGACAGAAAGCGTTCAAACCAAATTGTCCAAGACAAAAAGTCCAAAGTTAATGAAGTCTAAAAAAATAAAAAAAAATAGTTTCACTTATGACTTTTTGGATTGAATTTGTCCTGATAAAAAAATCCAAACTAAGAAATGTAGGTAATGTTGGTGGAAAATACATATAGAAGTAAATAAATAGATAGGTAAATAATTTCTCAAAAATTTTAAGCATTTTTAATAATTTTAATTATTTTTTGCTTCCTCGTGAGGAAGCTTTGTAGTCGTTTAATTTACAAAATTTTTTAAAATCCTTTTAACAAATTTTCTTCTATATAGGACTATGTTATATAAGACCCTGAACAATTGTCCGGATGTATGTATGGATGTGTGTATGTGCGTGTGTGTGTGGATCCCGATTTTTGTGAACACGATAACTCGAAGAGGTTTTAACGAATTTGGCTAAAATTTACCAGGTATATTTATCATAAAAATATCTCGAAATGGATTGATAGACTTTAAAAAATTCTCAGAAAAAAAATTTGTTTGGACTTTTTTCTAAAAATTTTTTTTTTCAAAAAATTTTTTTTAAATTGGTTATTGAAGTTTAATATATAATAAAATCTTATTCTTTGCATCAAGACGAATCGATTGGTATATAAAAAGTATATATTGTATTTAAATTTATAGAATTAAAACCAATTATAGACAAAAAATTTGCACTATTAATAAAAATTCATTTTTTCTTAAAAATCATGTTGCTGTACAATAAAATGTTATTATTTATTGAAAAATAAATCAAAAATCTTATTCTTTGCATCAAGACGAATCGATTGATGTAAATAAAGTATATATATATTCTATTGTAAATTATAGAATTAATTACAATCAAATTCGAAAAATTCACTTTTTTACTAAAAATTTTTTTGTTTATTTAGATTCATATTACTGTATAAGAAAATTTTATTCTTTCTATTAAGAAGAATGCACTTTATTTTATAAATGTTAAATTGTATTAAAAATGATTTAAAAATCAAATATATTCATCGTTAATGCTTCCTCCACGAGGAAGCAAATTTTTTTTGCTGATCGTAAAGAGGAAGCAAAATGTTCATGTAATGAACATCTGGATTTACAACTTGTTTAATACTTATTATTGTTAAAATATTTGAATCAAGTAATTTTTTCCAAAAAATAAAAAAAATAAATCGATATTACATTGACTAATATTATTTCATGGAATAATAATTATTTTACAATTTTTTATTCCAGAAAAGAAGTTTAACTTATATAAAATACATATAATATAATAATAATGCAATATATATATAAAATATAAAAAATAAACCATAAATGATCAAGTGCTATTAAAAAAAATGTCCAAATATATTTTATGTAACTGAACAAATTTTCGAAATATTTTGAGTACCAAAGATACTCGACTTTTACAATAATAGTAGTCTTTTCTGTTTACTTTTGATATTTTACATAATTATTGTAAAACTAAACTGAATGAAAATTTATTTTTATTTACAATTATTCACTGTAGGAATGTATCCTTTGTAGGTCAGTCTCCTCTATCATTGTTATTACTTATTACTAATTTTAATCTCTTCATATCTTTTAAGGGATGTAAAGTATTTATTCTTCTTAATTTGCATTTTTTATTTTTTAAATAAACGCCTACTGTCTCAAGAATATTGTGTAAAAATTTCAAGTCTATCGGAGAAAAATTAACGAAGTTATGAGGATTTGAGGGATTTAGTAGACAAATACAAAAAGATGCTCTAGATTATCTTCATCGCTCTGTTGAACGGACCTTATGGACCTGGCATTGAACGTGAGTATAAAAGAATTCTCGAGTTTCACTTTCAATGTTTGGAGTGCAAAACTTTAACCCTTAACGGGCAATGCAAATCCTGCGGGGAAAACACCACCCATGACACATCCAATCCTTGTCCAAACACTTCAAACACACCAAAATGTGTAAACTGCTCTGGTCCTCATCTAGCTACATCCAAGGATTGTCCGGAATTTACCTTTAAAAAAGAAATCCGTACTTACGCTACAATACACAGACTCTCCTTCATTGAAGCAAAAGCTATCCTACGACCTAGGAACACAGGTGCAACCCCGAGCTCTTTCAATTTCTCAAATTTTCCACAGCTTGAAGAAATCCCAACTCCTTCTTCGACAAATCAAAACTCTTCTCAACTTTTTTCAGACATCACAAACCTCTCATCTCAAAAACAGAGAAGTCCCACGATTAAACCTACCAACCAAAAAATTGGCACGTCACAATCACGGAAAAGAACCAACTCCTTATCTATGCAACACAATGGAACAATGACAGTAGCTACCTTCCTAATGGTTTTGCACTTTCTGCTTCTCATTCCTTGTCTAATCCTTCAACAACTTTCACAACTGATCAAACATCCAACCTTGAATCCTTCACTTTCATCCTAATCTCCAGGATCAAAGATCATGCCAAGCAACTCTCATCCAGTTCTTCACTGGAAAAAGTTAAACACAATCAAAGCTTGCTTAATACTATTACTGAAAACATTCCTTCATTGTTAATCCCGTAAATAACAACAATAATGGATCAATGATCTGAATTAAATATTCTGCAATGGGATATTATTAAACCATGTCCTTCAGTTGAATATCTCGGCATACACTTTCATCAATCTTCCTCCTCTGATACTCATTTTAACTATATTTGTGTGATAAAAGTAGAAAATTTTTAAATGTACTAAAGGTGCTTCGAGGTACTTGGTGGGGAGCAGATCCTCAACTTTTAATTCGCATTTTTGACTCACTAATTAGAAGTCCTATTGATTATGGTTCACAAGGCTCTAACTTTAAGTCTCATAAAAATTTTTCGCGATTAGAAAAGATTCGTAACCAAGCTTTGCGACTTGCCATAGGCTACAGACAGAGCACCCCAATTAACGTAATGCTTGCAGAATGTTGTGAACCCCCTTTTAGATTTAGATTTAATTACCTTGCTAAAACATATCTCTACAGAGCTTTTTCAAATTCCACTCATCCTCGTCCGGCTAAGCTTGCAGAACTCTCTCGACTCACTATTGACTCTAACACCAAATTTAATTATCCTCTTTTAATTGCCTTTGAAAAATCGAAAACCTACAGCGAATTAATCAGAAGCAAGGACCTTGACCCTTACTTCGAATTCCTCTTTGAGGATCATTTATTTACTCCCCAAATTGTTCTTAATTGGGGCAAATCACTTCAAAACTCTCCTAAACCTTCAATATTGTTTAAGGATCTATCCAACATTAACTTTCTAAACCACACTTTCATTTTCACTGATGGTTCCAAATCAGAAAAGGAACACTTGTCTGGATGCGTCTTTGTCTGTCCCTCTTTAAATTTAACCTCTAAATTAAAAATTTCAAAACATGCTTCAATTTTTTCTCTTGAAGCCTTTGCAATTTTATTTACTTTAGATTACATTATAAATTCTAATCTTTCTAATACGGTCATTTTTTCAGATTCTCTTAGTGTTCTTAAAAACCTAGCTTCTAAAAATATTTACAAAATTAAATCTTATATAATTTTTGCTATCAGAAACCGCTTAAAAATCCTTTCTAATTTAAATCGTCCATCGACCCTCGTTTGGATCTCTGGTCACTCAGATATTGATGGAAACGAGGAAGTAGACAGGGCGGCGAAGGAAGCATCCACCAATCTTCAACAACTAAACATATATACCTCTATCTTATTCTAAGTTCTTTTATTTTTCTCGAAAACAGCTTTCTGATAGCTGCAACTAATACTTTCTGGATGTAGACAAAAATAAAGGCGCTAAAAACACGCAATGTTTTTACCAACCCAAAAGAAAACCATGGTTTGCGAACTTTGTGGCTCGCAGACTCTGGATCACTTCTATTTGACGTGTAAGGAATAATCACTATAACCTTGGTGCTAGTTTCGCTAGAAAAAATTATATTCAGTTTGGCGATTATCCACACTGTCCCAATATTGATGAAGATCTCGATCACATTCTTTGGTCTTGTCCCAGACTGATACATTTCGTTCAGACTTAATTAACCCGTTGACTGTCGCTGATGCATATATGCGCAAAACTAAACTGGCCAAAAGTGGTTGATGACGCATATATGCGCAACTTAAAAAAGGTGATTAAAAACTTCTTAAATGTTTCTGAAACCGGTTACCCGAGTAGGGGGGTTTTCGGGGGTTTTCGAGGTCGCTGATTACGAATATGATATTCGTCTTCCAAAATTCAAAATGGCGGATCCAATATAGCGGACAACAAAATAAAAAATTGATCAGATTGACTTGAAACGTAGTACTCGGGGGTTTCTGGGGTCGCTGATTACGAATCTGACATCAGTTTTTCGAAATTCAAAATGGCGGATCCAAGATGGCGGAATTTTGTCAAAATTCGACGAATTTGCTTGAAACTTGTTACTCGGGGGTTTTAAGGGTCACTGATTACGAATCTAACATTAGTTTTCCAAAATTCAAAATGGCAGATCCAATATGGCGGATGATAAAATAAAAAATTAATTATAATGGCTTGAAACTGAATACTCGGGGGTTTTTAGGGTCGCTGATTACGAATCTGTCATTATTTTTTCAAGGTATTTATCGAAATTTGATTTCACGAAAAATTATCATACTGATGTCAGATTAACCAGTTTCAAAAAAATTCAATAAATTTTAAAAAATTTTCCACCATATTGAACCAGATATTTTGAATTTTGAAAAACTGATTTCAGATTCGTAATCAGCGACCCTGAAAATCCCCAAGTAGTCAGTTTCAAGCCAATCTGATCAATTTTTGCTTCCTCATAAGGAAGCTTTGCATTCGTGACGATTTTCAATTTTTCAAAAGAAGGTTATATGGACTCATTTTCATCTATAACATATGTATATTCAATTCTGAGCAAATGTCCAGATGTATGTGTGTGTGTGTGTGTGTGTATGTCACAAAAATTGTGTACAAATTATTCCAAACAAATTTTGATGTATTGTCTTGAAATTTTGCAGGTTTATTGCAGTCATTAATACCTAAAATCTGACACAAGGATTTTCAAAAATATCTAAAAAAAAATTTATATACAATTTTTTTAAAATTCAAAAAAAAAATTTTTTGTATTTTTGTAAATAATTTTTTTATTTGTTAATATTTTAATTAATTATTCTCAAAATTACATTCCTGACAAGAAAACGAATCGATTGATGTATACAAAGTATATTTTTTATCAAAATTTATAAAATTAATAGAAATTTTTCTTTTTCACAAAAAATTCAAATTTTGTATTTTTTCATAATTTATTTAATATTAATATTTTTAAATGATTATTCTATCATAAAAAAAGAAGCAATTTGCATATGAAATAGAGGTGTGCATTTAATCGAGTCACGAATTTATATTTTATATGTTGAGGAAGCTAAATGGTCATGAAATGAACAACTTGTTTATTTCGTTGTCCGCCATCTTGGATCCGCCATTTTGAATTTCGAAAAACTGATGTCAGATTCGTAATCAGCGACCCCAGAAACCTTAGGGTACCAAGTTTCATAAAAATCCAATAAAAATTTTTTCAATACTCTTTTGGCCCAAACAGTGGAAATCTCGTTGACAGCCAAGGGGTTAAAGCCCTTTCAAGAGCTTTAAAGTGTCCCCCTCCATTTTGCAGTGTACAATTTCTCACTAACCCTAATCCAAGAGTCGTCTCTCATGTTTTAGATTCTTAAAACACGCTAATATTAAAATATAATTGTTTACTTTCTTTCTTTCTTTTATCTCACGCTTTTAAATTTTATAATTTAAACATATTCATCACCGACCTTTGTCGGTCGGCGATCCCGCCGCCAAACTTTACTCTGTTCTTAGGCTTTAAGCCGTATTCATTAGTCACCATGTCATGGCCGTATATACACAGCGTAACGCAAGTATAAGAGTACGTTTACACGTCTTGTCTTTCTCTCTCCTATGGCAGAGGCATAAGTTTGTCTCACTCTGCATTTTCTGCTTTTAGAAAAGTAAGAAAATGTAGAGTGAGACAAACTTATGCCTCTGCCATAGGAGAGAGAAAGACAAGACGGTTTTCCAAAAGTCGTGTGAACATACTCTAAGTGCCAACGCTGAACATTAAAATTGAAAATACTTTTAAATTGTAGTGTAAGTGAAGCTTTATGACATATGTAAAAATGTCAGACGTAGTATAACGGGTTGTTAACATACATGGGCCCGAATAGATTTGCTCTCACTGCGCTTGGAGATTTTCAAATAATCATAACTTTTATTACAATTATTCGATTTTAATTTGTTATAGGTGCTTTTCAAAGCATTTTTTACCGGCTTTTCTAAAAAGCTATTAGTTTTTAAAAATAAAAAAAAATTAATGTATTATGTTGAATTTTGGTTATTAATGTTTTTTATAAAAAAAAGTCCGATTTTTTTCAAATTTTTGTTTAATTTTCAATTGTTTCTACTATGAAATAGCAGGAAAATAATTTCAAATGTTACAAATAACGTGACATAAATATATAACCTAGAAGATAGGACTATAGAGAAAATTAAAAATTAAAATGGCGGCTCAAAAATGGAGTTTGAAGTTCAAATTTTTTTTCAAAATTTGATTTGAAAGTACGAAATTGTTAAAAGTGTTTAGATCAGCCGGAAATGTGTTACTTGGGGGTTTTAGGGGTCGCTGATCACAAATCTGAAGTCCAATTTTAAAAATTCAAAATGGCGGATCCAATATGGCGGACAATTTATTTAAAGACTCATGCAATTTGCTTGAAACTTGTTATTCGGGGGTTTTTAGGGTCGCTGATTATGAATCTGAAATCCAATTTTCAAAATTTAAAATGGCGGGTCCAATATGGCCGACTAATTTTTAAAAACTCATTAGATTAGCTTAAAATTTGTTACTCGGGGGTTTTAGGGGTCGCTGATCACGAATCTGAAGTCCTATTTAAAAATTTCAAAATGGCGGATCCAATATGGCGGACAATTTTTTTAAAAACTTATTAAATTTGCTTGAAACTTGTTACTCGGGGTGTTTTGGGGTCGCTGATCATGAATCTGAAGTCCAATTTTAAAAATTCAAAATGCCCGCTTTAATATGACAGACGAGTTTTTAGTTAAAATTCGATAATCACGTTCTTTAGCCATTAAAATACTTAAAATATTTTTAATGTTTTCCAACTTTCACCACGTGGAGGTAATCGTGAACTGGAAAGTCTTCTTTTAAAATATCTTTTTTTCGATTTAATATATTGATAAGTAAAATTAATCGAATTGAAACAAATAATGATTTATAATTTATTATAAATATATATATTATATATTTTTTATTTATTCATAATTCAAATAATGATTTTTTAAAAGTTTTACAAGAGCTGCAAGCTGGAGATAAATTTTTTTTTAATTTGACCTTGAAATAAGTAATGATTAAAATAAAACATATACATTTCTATTTTTTGAACGTTGAATTCAAAAATTATAGTAACAAATAAAAAGAAGAAAAATACATTAAAAATGAAAAAAAAAAAAAAAATAAAATAAAAAAGTAAAAAAAATATAAAATTTAAAAATAAAAAAAAGAGACTTTCCAGTTCGCGTTTACCTCCACGTAGTGAAAGTTGGAAAACATTAAAAATATTTTAAGTATTTTAATGGCTAAAGAACGTGATTATCGAATTTCAACTAAAAATTCGACTGTCATATTAAAGCGGCCATGTTCAATTTTAAAAATTGGACATTTTATTCGTATTCAGCAACACCAAAAACACTCGAGTAACAAGTTTCAAGCGAATCTAATGATTTCTTTAGAAAAATTGTCCGCCATATTGGATCCGCCATTTCGAATTTTTAAAATTGGAATCCAGATTTGTGTTCAGCGACCCCTAAAACCCCGGAGTAACAAATTTCAAGCTAATCTAATCAGTTCTTGAAAATTTGTACGCTATATTGGATCCGCTATTTTGAATTTTTTAAATTGGACTTTAGATTCGTGATCAGCGACCCCAAAAACCCCTGAGTAACAAGTTTCAAGCTGATCTAAACACTTTTAACAATTTCGTACTTTCGAATCAAATTTTGAAAAAAAAATTGAACTTCAAACTCCATTTTTGAGCCGCCATTTTAATTTTTAATTTTCTCTATAGTCCTATCTTCTAGGTTATATATCTATGTTACGTTATTTGTAACATTTGGAATTATTTTTCCGCTATTTCATAGTAGAAAAAATTGAAAATTAAACAAAAATTGGAAAAAACGGACTTTTTTTATAAAAAACATTAATAACTTTTTTGTTTATAAATTTTTGACTTTTTTTAACGCCATTCGATAGAGCGCATACGAAAACATAAGAAATGATGATTTGTGAATTTTTCTATTGATTTTGAAGTAATGAAATAAGTCCTCAAACTTCATGCCAAAATTTTGTCCATTTGGGCGTTAAAGTGTTAACAGTATTATTTAAGTTACAATTGCCAATTGAAAGTAAAATATTAATATTTTACGTAATTATTTCGTATTGCTAAAACAGATGATGACTAAAAAATTTTTACTTCCTGAATAAGATTTATTATTTACAGTCAGGTCTCCAAATTGTAACACTTGAGACTGCGACAAACTTAGAACTGTAACAACTAGTTACGCCCACACACGGCTGTCTTAAAGCTAGGGAATTCCATGCAAAAATGACCAGTAAAACTGGACCAGGGAATATGTTCGGTGTAACGTAAATATCACAAATTCGTTTGATTTGAAATCCTAGCTGATCGGTTAAGCGAAATATCGCAAATTTTTCATAATTTGCGATAATTACGAGAAAATTTTAACTTACTATTTAAATAATTTTATTTTTATTTTACATTAAATGCCCCAGAGTCCGTTAAGCATTGTCCGGGAGCAAAATTCAGTCCAATCTACTTTTTTGAGATTAAGTTTATTAGTAGTGGATTTGGTAAATTTAGGGGAGAGGTCCAAGTCGACAACGACCAAGCAATGATCCGAAGAGTAAGTCTCCTCAACCACCTCAAACCGAGAAAACTGACACAATTGAGAAGAAACAAGTATCAAATCAATATTGCTGCTACTCCTATCATCGTCGCCTATATATGTTGGAATAGAATCATTTAACGGAACCAGGTCAAAGTCGTCAATCAACTGATTAAGATCATTCCCCCTAAGATTACAATAGAAGGAGCCCCAGGCCCAAGAATAAGCATTAAAGTCTCCATGGAGAATGATTGGGAATGACAGTGAACAATTGTTGATAAGATCAGACCATTGATTCGTAGGTGTCATTGAGAGAGATTTGAAATTGTAATAGGAGAAACCACTAGATCATTTCTAATTAAAATCATCACCCCACCCCCGGGCGGTCGCTCTTTCGGTCCTGGTGAAAAGTGAGGTAACCTCTGATTTGCCAAACCTGGACTCGTTTCGAGAGCCAGCGGTTTCTGTGATTACTAAAACATCTAAATTGTGGATTTATGGAGTAACGATTCAATTTCCGGCTTTTTATTAAGGACACTGTGAGCATTCCAGTTGCCATATCTCAATCCTCTGAGGTTTACAACAAAGGTCATTTGGTTAATAGTAACTAACAAGTACTAGAAAAAAATTTACTATGTGTAATTTGTTAATAAGAATGTTTTATTCAGTTAAAGGCAACAACTAAGGGGTAAAATAGACCAAAAATAAATAGAAAATGAAATAAAAACAATTCAGATGTTACCTAAACTTAATGAAGATTAAAAAAGTGAAATTTTTTTTAAAATCTTATTAAAAAAAATATATTATTATTATTAAAAAATCTAATTAAACTTTAAACGAAAGTAACACAATAAACCAAACCTTAGCAAACAATAAAACAAGAAAATGTAATGATAAATGATTCAAATATAACCCTAATTTTAGTGTAGCTTAAAATATAGTTAAACTTAAGACAAAAGTAACACACAATAACAAAACCTTAGCAATCAACAAAACGTAATGAGAGAAGCAAATTTTAAGTTTTGCAAAAAAAAACCTTGGGAAAAAACAAAAGTTTTAAAGATTTTTACGTGAGTACAATTATGTCTCAAATATAAATAGATTAAAAAGAGAATGAAATAGAAGCATGATGATAGATAGAAACAGAAAACCATACAAAATAAGAGAAATTGAATAGTAAAGCAAGTTATTCACATGAAAACAATCATTATTTCGGAAAACAAATGGGACAGAACCCTAGAGATCTTTTATAGCTGATTGTCATCCCTTTCCAGTTTTCAGTGATTGAGGAATTCGTTTAACTCTTCTTCAAGAGACCTCAGTTGAGAGATAGGGGAGGATAGGTTTTCTTGTAACGTGCCTATTAGGTTGGAGTTGGATTTGTTCAACGAGATAAGTGTGTCAACCGCAGTGAGCTGCTCCGAAGTACCCGATGGAAGTGTTAATTTGAGGGTAGATAAATTTAAGCTTTTTTGTTGGAAAGAAGATGGTTTAATTTCCCCTTGCTGATTAACTTTGTCTGTATTTCCGTGTGTGGGTTCAGGTACTGTAAGACCGTCAGAGTGGGGGAAGCATCTATGAAGGAGTCATTCCTTGAATGAATAACTCTTTCAAGATCTGGATTCTTCACGAAAAACATCTCCTTCGCCTCGGAGCGATTGCAGTTAGTTGTGTATCTCATTTTCAGTATTCTGAACTCCATCTTAAAGATGGGGCATAAATTTGATAAAGCTGGATGCTCTCTTTTGCAGTTCTTGCAAAACGGGGGCAAGTCCTTGTAGAGACATACGTTTGTCAGGTGTCTACCTGAACAGTGCTTATATGAAGGGTATGTGGATCTGCACTGGTTTCTGGTGTGGCAGAACCTTTGTCACCTAAAACACCTACGAGGCTTTTGAGTGACCGGAGTACAAATGTACTGAGAATCCTCCGATTGTAATAAATCTAGGGACAGTCAAACTATTAAAAGAAAACTTAACCCTGTCAGTGATGATATTAGGAGGCCTCACCAATCTTCTGATGCCGGAAACGCCCTTTAGCTCCTCAGTAGTGCAGACCCTATCAATATCCTTAACCGAACGCTTGGAGGGAAACCAGTCAGTAAAGCACCGCTTGTGCGAAAAGTATCTGGGATAAACATCCTGTATCCCTTGTCTCTAAGGACGGTTGAGGCGGCGAGATCTTTAGCACTCTGAAAACGTTCACAGTCGACGCTGATTTGGTTAATATTAGATCCAGAAACTTGCTTACCCCCGGTAATGAGTGGAGAGAGAAGGTCAATAACCTGAATTGGATCTAATTTGCCGAGATTGCGTTCCGAAACCGTACTTTCGATCAAAACTATAAAAGAAAAACTGGAGGCAGTATAAAGAGGGATAGAGCTGTCACTATGTCAGCCCAAATCTGATTCCTCATAGACAATAAACTCATTCGAGCCCTCTGTATCAACAGCGGGACCAGCATGGATGACCGTTTCGCTTGTTGATCTCGTTCTGGAGTTTCGCTTCCTCCGTCCAAACACGCCGCCCGGACAGGTAGGTTGGTTTGACATTTTAAATACCTGTTTAGAGAAAATTACTTTTTTAAAAAAAGTGTAAATGTTAGGATTCAATTGGAAATATCTAGGGGAGTGTAAGGTATGGTGGCGGACACTTTGTTTTTTGCGTCTCTCTCTCTCAGAAAACAATATTTTTTAAAATTTCAAAAGCAGGCAGTTGCTGACATCTATTAAGCATATTTCTGTCAGAAGCGGTTGTTAAAATTTAAATGCAGTGAAATTTTACAGCTCTTGGCGCAAAACACTGATTTTTTTTATTTTTAAAAGTTATAAGGTATGGTGGCGGATTTGGTGTATTTAACTAAAATATTATGTAGAGGTTACAATAATTTATTACAACTATTAGAAATGATTAAAAATAACAAAAAGAGAAAAAACTGATGATTTTACATTATAGAAAAAAAGTTTCACTTCTGTTATGGTTACAATTTGGACATGTGAAGTAGCTGGTAACTGTTTAACGCAACTAGAATAAGAGAAGACCGCAAGTGTCACATATTCGAGAATTGTTGCGGTGGAGCACAAGAGGCATTAGTACACAAAAAATGCAAAGACAATTGAAACTCTTGGAAAAAATGATCCGCCACTGTACGTTACAAAAATTACGCCATCATACCTTACAAGCTATTGATGGAAATATGATGGTGTTACTTTCATACAGCGCGAATTGAGAAACATGTGAAATACAAAAAACTGTTGTCCAAGGTCTAAACAATACGTTCCATACATTTACCTGACTCAATTTTAAAAAAATCTTCACTCTGGCACTGTTAACACATATCTAATAAAACTTTTTATTTTTTTTCAACACTTTTTTTATTCAAAATCACTTAAGAGTACAAAGCACGCGTTTGCTCATTAATACTACTGTATATAAAATGTCATCACGATAAAAGACATCAACCATAGTGATAAGGCGTTTCAGATGTGACGTTACATACCAGATTTGACAAGTCCGCCATTATACCTTACACGCCACGATACCTTACATTCCCCTATAATTTAAAATCTACGAACAATCAGTCTTTTTGATTAAAATGACAAATTGAGTCAATAAACGTGAAATCGAAAGATTCTAGAGGACATACTTGACGGTGAAAAAGTAGGATTGTCAAAATGCCCCCAATACGGTTCTCACCCGAAAACGTATTGGCAGAAACTCCGCTCATTTGGTCATTTTACTCTATAAAAATCAAAGCGAAATTTACAGCACAACAATGAAGAAACAAATGAGGCATTATTTCCCAAACGTCCCAGCCCAAATTTAAAAGTCTTGGGATTGGCTTGGTATTTTGGGAAATTGTTGTCCTATATGAAAGTAATAAATTTGTAAAATATTAGCTCTTTAAAAAAATTGTAGAAAGTAGTGGGGGTTAAACTTTTGACATTTTAAGTAACACTGTCGTTTTCAAAACCGTATGTTAGCAATTCAATATTATATTTAATTTGTCTTTAATGAAATGCGCATGTGACGTAAGTTTAAGTAGGAAAAAGAAGGGATATGCGTGAAAATTCAAGTTGAGTGAAATTGAAAAGCAGAAAGGTTTTGGGACTTGTACACGTATGAGTGAAAAGGCTTGTATAAGCGTACGAAACTTAAGAACTACTATTTTGTCATATTATTTTATTTTACTATTAATAAACTGTTTAGTTTAAAATAAAAGTAAAGGTGTTTTTTTTATTATTTTTAAACTAATATCTAATAAAATCAGAAGTGGGATGTTAAACTCTTGTGTAAAGTGATAGTGCTAGAAATGGTTTTCACAAAATGGCATACGAGTCAACAACTGAACCTTTTCTAGGCTTTACAACAGAGCTCTAACGAATGGAAGTATCTCAATTTACAATGGGAGATAAAGAGACTATCAACCAACTTTCCACCGAAGTGGAAAAACAAAAGTTTAGGAGAAGTGAAGAAAAAAGACATTACGAAAAGGAGATAGGACATATGAGAGCACAAATTCAACATCTAGAACAAATTAATCAACAGGGAGCTGGAACGAGTCAAGATGGCAGATCTGACGCTAGAATTCAAGCTTCCATAGCAACAGCACTTTGCTCGATTGGGGATGTACTCCATAAATTGCACGAGACTAATACGCTTGAAAAATCTGTACCAGCCGAAGTTCATCAAATTTTTGCTGATCCAAAAGGTGTTATTAGGGAATTTCATGGTATGGAGGGCCCCGAGAAGGCGCAAGCATGGCTGACTGAACTAGAAACATCTAAATCAATTCATGACTGGAGCGACGCCATAGCTTTAAGCATTGCAAAATCTCAGATGAAATCGGCAGCACAAAAATGGCTCTTATCGAAATCTTCAACTCTGAACGATTATTATATTTTTAGAACGTCATTCAAATCGACGTTTTTTTATAGTAGAAGCCCTGTCGAAAAACTTAAATCAATGATGGCTCGTATACAAGGGTACAAAGAGAGTATACAAGAATATATCATGGACAAAATATGGCTGTGTTCTGGACTCAGCTTAACAGTAGCGGAAATTGATGCCGGGTTATGGTCGAGAAATATGGCTGATCACATCCTGGGGCAAATATTCGACAGCACGGACCAGATTCTACCCGAAATTCTAAGATACGAGAGGATGGAGAATAGTCGACGATCGAGAATCAACGAGAGGAAGGGGAACGAGAAAGAACGGATTCAGAAGACATCGAGCAATCACGCAGCAGGGAAAGAGGGGAAAAGCGACTCAAAGGAAGAAGGAACGTCAGGAGAGGGAAACGAGGTATCAAAATCTAGCTGGATGAACAAGGTAAGGAAATGCTATCGTTGTGGTTCAACGAAACATTTAGCTAATGTATGTACTGGTCCGCGTAAAGAGATAACTTGGTTTGTTTGTAAACAACCGGGGCACATTTGGTACATAGTACAAATTTCAATAATTCTAATTTTGATAATTTTGTGAGAGAAATTACAATAAATGATACAAAAATAACTGTTCTTATTGATATGGGGGCTACGGTTTGTTCTATAAAAGGGTCTGTGGTTATTAACGAAAATCTTCAAATGACAAGAGAAAAGTCAAAATTGGGAGGGTTCGGTAACAGTGAAGTTTGGTCACCGGGGACTGTCACTGAAACGGTAATTCTCGACGGTTTAAATCCTAAAGTAATTACTTTTAAAGTTGTTCCGGATACCGCACAGCTCTATGATGGCATTTTAGGTCGATCATACACAGAGGCCTTGGACATTGCATATGAACGCGTAGGGCATAACTTGCATTTTAAAAATGTTGATCCTAGTATTTTTGAAAAAGAGAACGAGTCGAAAAATAAAATTTATTTAAAAGAAAACGTTGATATTAATGCGGGTAGTATAAATTTTATAAATGTGTTGTCAAACGATAAAGAATATATATTACCTGTAACAAATTTTAGCGAAAATAAAGTTCACATCAAAGCTGGACAAAAGATTGGGGGGAGTTTATACATGGTTGAGGAAAAATTCCGAGAACCAGCGAAACGTGTTAAAAATATTGATCTATCAGAAATCAAAACTGATCCAGATATCACCTCAGATCAAAAACAACAATTAATTAACATATTAAATAAATACAAAGATTGTATAGCAGATAACATTTTTAAACTAGGGTGTATTGACGTTTTGAAAATGAACATAGAATTAAAAGAAGGTAGTGAACCGTTTCAAATTAAACCCTATCGATTAAACCCGGAAGATACAAAAGACTTAGATAAAATTGTAACTGAATGGAAAGAGGCGGGAATTGCTACCGAAACTAAATCCGAATTTGCGAGCCTAGTATTCCTGAAGAGGAAGAAAGATGGAACTCCGCGTCCCATTCCTGATTACCGTAGGTTGAATAAAATTACTAAAGAATTCAATTTTCCAATACCAACTTTTGAAAATTTATTAGAAACATTATCAGATGCAAAATTCTTTGTAATTTTAGATATGGCATCTGGGTATTTGCACATACCGCTAGAGGAAAACGCAAAAGAAAAAACGGCGTTTATCACTGAAACCCAAACCGGTCAATTTGAAAGAGCCATATTTGGCTTAAAGAATGCACCAATTCACTTCGCAAAATTGATAGATAAAGTTTTAGGGATCGCTAGAAAGAAAGGAATAGCATTTACATTTTTTGACGATACTACTTGTATATACGCGAAAACATGGGACGAACTAATGATTAATTTAGAATTTTGTCTTAATTTACTAAAAGAAGCTAAACTTACCTTAAATTTAAAAAAGTGTCAATTCGGGATGAGAAAAGTAGAATATTTAGGATACGTTTTAGGAGAAAGGGTAATTCAACCGGGAGAAAGGAAAATACTCGCTATTTAAAAATATCCAACCCCGAAAAATAAACACGAGATCAGACGTTTCATGGGATTGGACAGTTTTTTTCGAAGGTTTGTACCTAATTTTGCAAAAATTGCAAGTCCGATAACTGACTTATTGAAAAATGAATTACCTTTTGTTTGGACAGAAACTCAAAAATTGGCATTTAAAAATTTGAAAGATTCATTGAAACTCGTGAAGATGAAATTTTACTTTTTCAAAGAAATGATCCAGAAATAAAAATTATTATTGATAGTTTGAAAAAAGGAGAAAAAGAAAGAAGTAGAGAAGAAAAACAACTATGTCATGACTTTGAATTAAAAGAGGTATTTTTGTTTAAAAAAATAAAACTGAATGATGAAGTTAAGGAATTGTATTATGTACCTAAAGCTATGCGTAAATCTATTGCGATAAGGTATCACGATTTACACAGCCATTTTGGTCTAGATAAAACCTTCAATCGAATCAAAGAATTTTATTATTTTCCGAAAATGCGTCGATATTTAAAAACTCATATTAAAAATTGTCTAGAATGCATCTTAGCGAAAAAGAAATCTGGTCGAAAAGAAAGGGAACTCCATCCTATACCACCAGGTAGACGGCGTGTTATGTGACGTCGAAAAATACCTGATGGTTTCTTTATGGAAACTACTCGTACTAAGCCATCAGCGCCAGGGTAGATATCTGTTACACGGGCTGATGGCTATTAGATACCGATTGTCATGAATTAGAACCAACTGACCTACTGCGAACTTTTGGGTTGAATTTCTCTATTTGGAGCGCTGTTGCAGATGATGGAAATATTCCCTAGACCATCTTTTCCAGAAATGGCTTTGTATTCGTTGCAACAGTTGGTAACGACTCAAGCGATTTTCTGGGATATTTGGTGGTTCTGAGTTTGGTACAAGACCTGAGGCTAAACCCATTAGAAAATGGGAAGAGGTCAAAATATTAATGTCTTCAGGGTCGTCAGACATTGGGTGCAACGGTCAAGAACTCTTCGAAGGTAAGCGTGTCAACCCCTCTCTAGGGGTTTCAAGACCTGGCCGTTAGTGGGAGGTGCAAGAGGGGCTTTTATCCAGTGGAAGGCTACTTCTCGATATCTCTTGTGGGGACTGAGGGGGCGAACCCTTGAAACTGGGTCGGCTGCTACAGAAACCGAATCTTCTGTGTTTTGTTAGGCAGTGTCCCAGGGCACGGGGATTTAGAGGGATATCTAGAGAGACAGGATGGACAGAGGCTTAACCGCGGGTCCATTCCGAAGACTTCTCACTGGTGGAAGTCTGACCAAGAAAAAACCCTTCCATGGTTACGTTGGCCGTGCCATGGCGATTGAGGCGCGACTCTGCCACCCAATCCGTGATGAACTCGTGTCCATGGATGAATGATACCAGGGTTACTAAATCCTTCAGGTTCTTCCGGGTTCCGCGAACTCTCAGATGTAGTTTAGCCTTTTCCTTAAATAGAGGCTCTTTAAGGATTGACCTTTCTTTCCCCTTTTCTCGTGGGACCATAATAGATACTACAGAAATTTATAAAAATAAAACCACACACGGGAGCGTCGAAAAGCCCTTTTTGGGGGATCACGATGTTGGCGATCAAGGTGTGGACGTGACAGAGGGAACCGTGAGTCAGTCTTAAATATGGCTGCTTCCGGGATCCTCTGTATACAGATTAACTTGCATCATTGTAAAGGCGTTTCAGCGATTCTAGCCAGGAACTTTGCAAGGATGCAGACAGCTACAGCTTTTGTTCAAGAACCTTGGGTTTACAAGGGTAAGATTAGAGGTCTAAGTGGCTGTGGGGTACTAGTTAGTTCACCACAGGAACCAGTTCTAAGGGCTTGCCTGATCTATAAAGGTCTAGACGCTTTCCCTCTATTGGAATTAACTACCAGGGACTTAGCTGTTGTTAAGGCTAAGTACTTGGAAAAGAACGGAAATAAAAGAGAGGTTGTAGTAGCTTCCGCATATTTTCCGGAATCGGCGGATTACCCCGCACCACCTACAGAGGTGGAGAAGTTGGTAGATTACTGTCAACGGCAAGGTCTTCCTTTGATAATAGGTTGTGATGCCAATGCGCACCATGTCGTAATGGGCAGCTCTGAAATTAACGACAGAGGCAGAAGACTTTTAGATTTTCTGATAGATACAGATTTAGATATTTTAAATCAGGGTAATGAGCCGACTTTCGTTACTGTTAACAAAAAAAACAGAAGTTTTTGCGAGGGAATCGAGAGGGTACCAGAAGCATCAAGACTTCATAAAGTACTAGCTCGAGACCCAATGGCAAAATCAACTACTATTAAGCTGCCTAATGGGCAGTATGCTCAGGATAAAAGGGAGTTTATAAAGCATCTGATGGAGGTAAACTTCCCGGAGTTTAGAGAAGGTTCGGGGAACAGCTATGGCATAGGACCAGGTAGGAACCGAGGATATCGGGAACACTGGAAACTAGCAGCTGGGGTCGTAACTCCGGAAGGGATTGATTGGGCAATAAGCACTTTCAAACCATTTAAGGCTTCAGGGGGGACGGTATATATCCGGTTCTTTTGCAAAAGGGATTGGAGTGTATTAGAGTACCCCTGTGTAAAATT
Source organism: Leptopilina heterotoma (assembly GCF_015476425.1). Taxonomy (NCBI): domain Eukaryota; kingdom Metazoa; phylum Arthropoda; class Insecta; order Hymenoptera; family Figitidae; genus Leptopilina; species Leptopilina heterotoma. Next base: position 841,181 of record NW_025111017.1, read on the forward strand.
ATGAGAGCGTGTATAGCTCTTGGTTACACACCGGAGTCTTGGAAAAAGACGAGGGTTGTGTTTATTCCGAAGGCCGGTGGGTCTGTGTATACTGCGGCGAAGGACTTCAGACCAATCAGCTTAACTTCTTTTATATTAAAGACGTTAGAAAAACTAGTGGATAATTTTATTAGGCAGGAATGTTTTAGAGATCATCCTCTACATCAGGGACAGCATGCATATAGAGCAGGCTTCTCAGTAGAAACAGCCCTCCATTCAGCAGTAGGTAGAATAGAGGGACAAATCAGCAGTGGTGGCTATGCGGTTGGTACCTTTCTTGATATCGAAGGTGCCTTCCCTAACACCTCTAGCAAAGCTATCTGTAGGGCAGCCAGGATGCGAGGTGTGCCCGAGCCGCTAGTTTAGTGGATCGACAGCATGCTTCGCGAAAGGGGCCTTGAAGCGAAGTATGGTGAGGCTAAGGTAACAGGCCTTGTCTCAAAAGGGTGCCCACAAGGAGGAGTCCTCTCTCCTTTATTGTGGTGTTTAGTGGCAGATTAGTTAATTAGAAACGTCAATAGCCAGGGATATTATACGCAAAGTTATGTGGATGATTTCCATATAATTATAAGAGGGCACTCAATTGAGACCCTCTTAGAACTTACGGAACGTGCACTTAAGATTGTCAAGGATTGGTGCAATCTGACTGGACTTTCTGTAAACCCAGAGAAAACGAATATATTAGTTTTCACAAGAAAATATAAGGTACCGAGTTTGAAGAAACCGATATTTTATGGAAAAGAAATTTCTTTTTCTAAATCGGTAATACTGGATAAAAAGTTGATTTGGAAGGAACATTTCGAATATCAGTATAGAAGGTTCTGTACTGCTTTTTGGGCGTGTAGAAGGGCGATAGGGTCATCGTGGGGACTAAGGCCTAATATGGTCAACAGGCTCTATTAGATGATCTTAAAACCCAGGTTTCTTCACGCGGTGGTTGTTGGGTGGTCTAGGACTTAACTGATAACGGTTAAAGAGAAACTGGACCAACTGCAAGCAATGATTTTCAGGGGTATTACGGGGGCAATGAGGACCACGCCAACAGCTGCGTTGGGATTCATGCTTGCCGAAGTACCTCTGCATATTGCCGTGGTGAAAAAGGCGGCTTTTACTATGAGCAGGTTAACCGCGCAGGGAAGGTGGAAGTTTGGTGGTATATACACCAAGCTTCCACGCTCAATTCTATCAATACCAGAATTAAGTATGGTGCAAGATAGAATCATCAATAGGGTGAAATTTAAACCCCGCTTTAAGATCATTACACCTTCCAGAATGGACTGGAAGAAAGGTTTTCCACTTGGGGATGAAGTCTGGTATATAGACGGCTCCAAGATGGACTGCGGTGCAGGCTTCGGAATTTATCGAAAAACTGGCTGCATTAAAGTGGCTGAGTCACTAGGACAATATCCCACGGTCTGGTAGACAGAGGTCGGTTCCGAGTCGGAATTCATAGGTCCTGAACCAGCAGTGGCAATAATGTCGTGCTTGGTTAAGGTAGCCATAGAAAGATGGGGTCAAAAGGAACATGAGAAGTGTTGGGCGAACGTTGGGGTGGGAAGGCAAGCGAAAACTCTGTTGGGGCTAGCACTCAACAAGAAGCGAGCGATCTCCTAAAACTCGATAAGATCAGAGTTAGAACGAGATGCTATAAACGAGCGAGCTGGAGTCTGGTACAATGGGTTTTATAATCTAGGTGCTTATTTTCCCCTCTTGAGGAAAATCCAGCTTAATCTCGGTTGTTAGATTAGATTAGAAGCGTGTCAACATTTACCAGCATTTTTTCAATTATTTTCTCGAATTCGTTTATGATTTGAAGTTTCATTATGTAGAAATAACTGTTTTCATAAGCGCCGGAATGAGATGCTGCGCCGAGTAATGAAAGTATTTCTTTCTTTACAGTCGTAAAATCGGGTTTTACGCAATTTTTCAAATAAATTTATTTTACATTGCCTCTTTTTTAAATGTTACCGAATTGTGCGAGTAGCCATAAGCAATCGTAAAGATTTGAATGTCCCCCCACTTCAATAAATGTTTATCGTTAAATTTTTCTAAAAATTTAGCTGGAAACTTTCCTGAACATTTAAATTCAATTGTTGACTAAACTTTCCAAGTAAATACTTCGAAGTTTGCAAGTAAATCTTTAATAAATTTTTAGGAAAGATTCAGTGCTGTGTGGGAGGTGAGCAAAATGAACAAAAAGTCGGCTTAAAGGTGATTGGCAGGGTAAAATAGGTGGGTGTTTAGCATCACGTACAAGTGAGGAATGTATGAGTCTGCCACCAACTCGTAATATTTCGTCTTTATCATCCACAAAGGGATTCAATTTCCGCAAATTATTGTATTTAGGTAACGCATTAGGACCTTTATCTGGGTTGAGCAATTTTATCTCTTCGTTATAAGCTTCGCCTTGAACTAGGAGAATAAATGAACGACGTGCATCATTTAATTCTTCGCTTGATAGAAACGATCTACATGGTAATTCTCCATTCTTTGACCTTTGGAGATTTATAAAGAAGCGGATGCACAAATCAGTTACGCGAATAGGAAGAGTAAGGGTAGAGAATTTGATCAAAATTTGATCAAATTTTGATCAAAATTTAAAAATTCAAAATGGCGGCTTAAAAATTTAAAAGTTTCCGTATTTGACTAAAAATACTCACTTGGGGGTTTTTGGGGTCACAGATTTCGAATATTTCGTTAATATTTAAATTTCAAAATGGCGGCTTTAAAAATTTTAGTTTCCTGATGTGACTAAAAATGCTCACTTTGGGGTTTTTGGGGTCGCTGATTTCAAATATCTGGTTAAAATTAAAAAATTTAAAATGGCGGCTTTAAAATGTCGTCCGAAATTTTTTTTAAGTTTTCGGATTTGGCTAAAAATGAGCATTTCGGGGTTTTTGGAGACACTGAATTAGAATATTTGGTTAAAATTTTATAATTCGAAATGGCGACTTCAAGATGTCAACTAAAAATTTAAAAGTTTACGAATGTGGTTATAAATAGTTATTTGAGTCTTTTGGGGTTTATATTTTTATATATGTATAATACATTTTACATATATTATATTTTTATATTTATATATATATATACTAGCTGTCGTACCCGTCTTCGACGGGTTTTAGTTTCTACCAATACATTTAAGTTTCTACCAATCTGGAAAATCAGGAAATAGCTAGGGAATTTAATTTGACCGGAAAAAAATAATAATTAGTTACCATTATAGCTATTTTAGTAGGAAAATATTACTATTTGAATCAGTGATTGACTTTTTGTTATCAAATTAGTTATTTTAACCAATTCAAATGCAGAGAACAATATTTATCAATTTGTAGTACTTTAATTAATGTATTAAAAAAATTAAATTTTCCATACAGTTTTTGGAGTTATAGTAGAGTCTAATTGGAACTAATTGTATCGCAAGTAGACCCTACGTTACGACTGCTAAAACCTAACATAAGACCTAAATTTTAGGCTGAAAGTAGGGCTTAAATTTTGACTCGGGTCTGTTTTCATAAATATTATACATCAATAAAAATTGAAGTAAAAAGCAATTTTTTAAAAGCGAATTAATATAATGAAACTTTTTCTTAATTTGATAGGAAAATTCCCGGTTCGGCATATTCCCAGCTTTTTACAGTTTTTCCCGTTTGGTAGATACCCAGTTAAATGTATTAGTATAAACAGAAAACTGTACGACAGCAAGTAATACAATCTATATTTATATGAACTTAAGAAACAGTATTTTCATAAAATAAGTAAATTTTTATAGCCATTTGTAGATTTATTTATGGATAAAATCAAGTAAATTTAAATTTGACAAAAAAGAGATAAACCGTGAAAAGTTTGGACAAAGCAGGGAATTTTGTTAAACAAAAATAGACACCGTGTTAACTTTTGTCTTTACATTGCTCAAAACATCTCTTAAAGTTAAATCTAGAGTTAAAATGAAAAAACGTTTTAACATGTAAGTTTTTGCCTAGTGGCATAATATGCTTGTATTGTATCACAGGTGACTTACAATTCTTGACATCCTGCGAAATCATTTTAATCATAAAAAATTTCCATTTTCAATATTTCTGAACTTCTTGAAAATATTAGATTGATTTGATAAATAATTTTGAATTGCACTATTTTGACATCAAAATATTAATCAGAGACTCCAAAAATACTACTGAATTATACTTCATATAGTAATTAGTATCGATTTTTTGATATATTGAAAATTTTTTTATATTTCTTGTAGGATAGTATTTTTTGCAAAATTATGATAAAATCTGACTAAATAACATATAATATTCATTTTTAGAAAGTTTAAAAGCTATCCATTAAAAATTGTGAAATTTGGAAATTTTCCATTTTTCAAGTTTTTGAAAATATTTTTATATTTACATCTTAGTTGTAGAATAGTATTTTTTGAAAAATTATGCTAAAATGTGACCAAATAACATGTAATACTCAAATATAGAAAGTTTAAAAGCAATCCATAAAAAAATGTAAAATTTTGAAATTTTCGATTTTTTGAAAACATTTTTATACTTACATATTAGTTATAGGACTTTATTTTTTGCAAAGTTATGCTATAATGTGACTAAATAACATATAATACTCAAGTATATAAACTTCAAAAGCAATCCATGAAAAATAAAAAATTTTGAAATTTTCGATTTTTTGAATTTTTTGAAAAAATTGAATATCTCCCGTTCTAATTAATATTTTTTAAATCTGTAAATTTATAAACCTTCCTTGGGTCAATACCTAATAACCTACCAAGTTGGACTTAAATCGATTCACATGTTTTTGTGTGATTGGGGTACAAAGTTTTTGTGACAGACAAACATACATACATACATACATACATACATACATACATTAAATTTTTTAAGAACATTTTTGGAATCTCTGATGTCCATAATAACTAATCATGTTAACATTTTGAAGTTTTAAGCAATGTACAGACAGACATCTGATTTTATTAATAAGGATATATATATTTACACAAACTATTTAAAACACCGCTCTTAGTCGAATCCGGAGTCACGAACTATTTAATTTAATTACTATTATTAAATTTTTTAATATAGATCGATTTTGTGTATTTCACAATGTTTTAAAACATCGGACATATTAATTCCTCTGCTTTAAGTTTTAAAAACTAATTTGAGAACTTTAAATTTTTTTGGTCGCCATTTTGGAGCCGCCATTTTGAATTTTTGATTAAATATTTTGATTTAGAGACCTCAAAAACCCCCAAATGAGAATTTTCAGCCAAATTCGTAAACTTAAAAAATATGTTGGTCGCCATTTTGAAGCCGCCATTTTGAATTAAAAAATTTTAACTAAATATTTGAATTCTGCGACCCCAAAAACCCCAAGTAAACATTTTTAGTCAAATCCGTAAACTTTTAAATTTTTTTGGTCGCCATTTTGAATTTTAAATTTTTGACTAAATATTTGGATTTAGAGACCCTAAAATCTTCCGAATAAGCATTTTCAGCCAAATTCGTAAACTTAAAAAAAATTTTGGTCGCCATTTTAAAGCCGCCATTTTGAATTTAAAATTTTCAATAACAGACTTGGATTCAGCGACCCCGAAAACCCCCCGAGTAGGCATTTTTAGCAAGATTCGTTAACTTTTATATATCTTTTTTTCGATGCCGCTATAGCGGTCATACACACTGGGAGCACGAATTATTTTTGCCTCTATAGACAAACACTGTGAAAGGGTTAAGAAGAAACTCGTTATTCGATATTTGCCTTCCAGTATTTATGATTTAAGAAACTTTAGGTTGATCAGGCCAAACTTAATTTTTGGATTATAACCAACTGGAACCGTGCCACCATAAAACAGATTGTTTTAACTTACATGATTTTATTTCTCTAGTTGCTAGATCAGCGGGATTATCTTTTGTAGATACGTATCTCCACTCGGCAGTAGGTAGTTCTGTTATAATATAAGAAACGCGATTTGCTACAAAGGTTTTCCAAATACAAGGATGTTTGAGTAACCAAAAAAGCACTATTTGACTATTAGTCCAGGCAAATACTGAAATGTTTGTCAAAAAATCTAATTTTTGAATATAGTTTATTAATTTGATTAATAAGGCTGCTCCCATTAATTACAGATTTGGAATACTAATGCTTTTAACGGGACTTATTTCTGTCTTAGCATACAAAAGGGATACACGAAATTCACCATTTTTAAATTTAACCTTTAAGTAGACTGCGGCGGCATATGCTCAATTTGAGAAGGACAAGGAAATAGTTCTAATTGATTGGCAGACCATTTATCAAGATTAATTCCTGCTGTACGTAGCATATTTATTAACTCGTTCCGTTTTTGTATAGCCACCGATAGTTTCAAGCTGCCTGCATAAATGTCATCAACATAAGTATTTTCTTGGATACATTTAGCTTCGAGGGGAAAACGGGTCTGTTCATTTAATGCTAATTATCTCATTATTTGCATGGTGAAGAATGATGCGAAACATCTTTACCATATCTGCAGTAAAGACATATTCGTATTTACGCCAATTTAATAGTATCAAGGAGCTACGGTGCGCCTGAAATGGGTTTTTATAAAAGGTTCCTGCACTCGAAATTTTCTTGTGAATTTTGAATCTGTGAAGTTTCAAGAGCATTTTAAGACCAAAAAGAAAATAATCACCGGAGCCCTTTTTGAGAAAATTAACTTTAAATTTATTTTTTAATTTTATATTTTTAAATTGTTTAAAAAATCGACTTTGATTTCATAGAAACAGTGTTTATACATATTGCTAAGGTCAGTCTGTAGAGAAAAAGTCTTAAAAATTTAATGTTAGTTTTTGATTAATTAATTTTGTGTTCTTACGGTCTTTCAAATAATTTTTAGATGCCGAAAATTGGTTAGTAGGTAACTTGATATGGTCAAAGAAGTTTTCGTCAAAATTTGTGATATGTATTTTTAACATATGTATGTCACGCTCCGAAGAAAGGTACCTAAGAAGCAAAAAAGTTAAGGTTATGTTTTCCAATTTTTTGAGTAAAAATACGAAAAGAAAATCAATTATAATTATTAATTGTATTAAATAAAGTAATTGAAATTCTGCGATGAGTTTTATGATTTATGATAATAATTTAATTTCTAAATAGAATTTTATTTGTTTCGACTAATAACAGATGCCGACTTGTTTCGTGTCTGGTCGCAAGTCATCAGAATATAGAAATAAGAAGGAGACTGATCCAGGACTGAAACGGAAACTGTTTCGGGCACCTAACAAGGTAAAGAAAAACAAAAAGTGTTAAAGTGAATTTAATGAAATATTTAATATAGAGTTAAAAATAACATTGAAATAAATATGGTTTTAGGATGAAATTTTCGAAGCTTGGAAAAATGCTATTCCAGGAGGAAAAATTCTTAAAAAATCGAGCGTGGTTTGCGATTTACAATTTCTGGACGAACAAATAATCCGTGAATATTTGTCGGCTCCAGCAGAGAAACATTTACGCATTCCATGTACGCGAGTGCATTTAAAATAAAGATCAGTTCCATCACTATTTCCTATTTTTGAAAAAGATGAAAATCATGTTATTAATAAAGCACATATAACAAACATTGCAGTTGAAGAATGTAATTTTGAAATAATTCGTAAAAACGCGAATGCCGTACCCTTACCCAGCGAATTGTGGGTAGTAAAAGTTCTTCCTCACATTATTGGCGATTCAAACAGTTCAAGCAGCGCCACTGTTGGAACTAATATATGCAGGACAGCTGGTCTATGTTTCTGTTTGTTTACTTAAACTTTATAATTATTTTAATAAATAAACTGTATATTATACAATTAAATAAATTATTTTATTAAAATCATTACAAAGTTTAAGTAAACAAACAGAAACATAGACCAGATGTCCTGCATATATTAGTTCCAACAGTGGCGCTGGTTGAACTGTTTGAATCGCCAATTGTGTGGAATTCCTGGTCTGGAGACAGAGTAGTTATTTTACATTGATTTATGGTCTATGAGAATATGTCAATAAAGGTATTGTGTAATATTTTTATGTAAAGCGTATTTAGAAATATTAATTTTATAATATATAAATTATTTTAAGATTGTTGTCCAAGAAAGAGAAGTATTTGTGGAAGGCTTAAAGTCTGTGAAAAGTATTAAAGAAATTTCACAGTTACTAATTTTAGTTTCCACTTTCATGCCGTGTACAGAACAGAATTCACAAAGGTTAAGAACAAAATGCGTACAATCACTTAAGAAAAAGAGAAATCCTTTTTTTGCCATCTATTCAGACTTTAAATAGATACACAAAATTTATTAAAATCCAATACGGGTTTCAGGAGAGTGTGTTTAAAGGGATCAAAGAAAAGACAAAAAACATATAATCTCAAGATGTTCATGGTATGCAATCGTATTAATTTTTATTTTACCTATTTTGTATTATTAAATTGATTGGAAATTAAGTTTAAGGGAAATACATAAATTACAAATATATTTATAGGGTGTTTGTTACGTGATGAAATGCACCTCACGAAGTTTCTGTATTTCAACAGAGAAAATTTAAATATTGAAGGATTTACAATCTTAGGAGATCACACTCCGGATCACCAAAAAGGTGTGGCAGGAGACCATACTTTGGTCGTAATGTTTCAGCCCTTGAAAGGGAAGTGGATCCAAACATTGGGCTGTTTCTTAAGCAAAGGAAGTGCATCAGGCACAGTCTTACATAAAATTATTGTGGAAGCAATAATTCTTGCTGAAAATGCGGGACTTGCAGTTGATGCTGTTACCACCGATGGGGCATCTTGGAATCGCTCAATGTAGAAGCGTTTTGGAATCACTGAAAAAATAGTCAGTTCGCCACATATTTTCAATCCAAAAAGGAGACTGGTTTTTTCAGATTTCCCGCACCTAATTAAATGTATTAGGAATTTTATAATTAAACACGGCCTGCGCGAAGGAATTTGGGTAAATACTTCAAATTATTTTTCACATATAAAATTATATTGCAAAAATGCTAATATCTTTATTTTATACAGACTCTAGACGGAATCATAGCTTTAATCATTTAGTACGTTCTCCTAGAGGTAGAAGATCCAGAAGGATTTAATATAAAAGTTAATTTTAAATTAACTAAAGACCATTTAGAGCCTAAATTTTTCCAAAAGATGAACGTGGCTTTAGCCTTTTTAAGTAAGAATAAATTATTTTATTTATTTTACTTTCTCAAAATTTTTATTTACATACTTAATTCAACATATATTTTTTAATGTAGTTCTTTGGAGTAGCAGATGTGCTTGAGTTTTTTCAAAATAGGCATCCTGAGCTGGAGGAATGTCATCCTGCTATTAAATTTTGTAAAAGATGGAAAGCCCTGATTACAGCTATGAATTGTAGAACGCCGTTAAACGCTATGTCTACTAAAAATGCTAAAAAAGAAAAGTATGATTTTATTACCGAGAACTCTTTTTACGGACTAAAAGTATCATTAAAAGCTACTCTAGAACTTTGCGAGTATCTAGTACGTGACTCTGGTTTCTTATACTTGATGACTTCACGCGTGAATCAAGATGCATTAGAGGTAAATAATTTATCTTCTACCTATTGCTTACAGTAGTTTACTTTTTATAAAAAATTATTAATATACATATTACAATATTTACTATAAAATTGTATAATATTGCAGAGATTTTTCGGTATGATGCGTGATGCTTGTGGGTCTAACGATCATCCGGATTCGCAATTGTTCATACAAATGTACAGATTAGTGTCAACTTTTTCATTGGTTCAACCACCAAAAGGATCTAATGTTGATAGTGCAGGAATTTTCAACATGCTTTTGCAAATAAATGATATTGCTAATAAAAATGAAAAAAAGAGCAATGGGAGGATCAAATAGATACCATTTTAGACAGTAGTTGCAAATCAGATGTTCTTATTGAAGCTTCTGATTTTCTGAAAGAGCATGGCTATACAGAATCGGAAAATTCTAGTTATGCATGTGCTTACATTGCTGGCTATGTTGCAAGAAAAGCAACTAAGAGATTTGCAAAGTTTGTTGAAAGTAAGAAATCATTTATTTGCACAGAATGCAAATCAAGTTTAATTTCATCAAAAAATGACGATATCCCTGAAAATCACGAACTAATAGAAATTAGATCCAAGGGTTTTTTGCTTCACCCATCTCTAAAATTATATAATTTAATCGACATTTTTGAAGTTGCAGTGATAAAAGTGGTGGGTAATGGCAATGTTGAAGCAGAGTTATTGTTTAAAGTTACTGAAATAGTAGAAAAATTATCTCCTCTACCTACTGTTGGTTGTGATAAACACTGTAAGCAAATTACAAAACGTATAACAATGTTCTACCTAACAACAAGAATGTTCTTTATTTCAAAACAATGGAACAAAAATAACAATCAAAGAACAAAAACAAAAGAAGAAAGAAAATTATCAAAACCAACGACGCAAGATATTGAAAAAATACCAGAAATTACAAGTAAACCTAAACGTAATAGAAAACGAACATCTAGCAATGCTGTTCTACCAAATATTAATGCGGAAGGCAATATTAAAAAATGCAAATAAAAAAAAGTACAGAAATAATATTTATGTAAAATGTAAATAACAACGTATAGTTTGTATAAAAGTTACATATATTATATGAAATTAAACTGGTTTCGTTATTAAACTAAGAATAATAATTTATTTCGCATATTTTCAAGTGTACAGAAAGTAATATTAACATACATACATAATATATTCTAATACTTATATAAACGTAAACTATAGTAAAATTATAAAAATCAAGAAAAGAGTGAATTAATCAAATTAAAATTACGAAGTTGAAGTCTACACTGAAAAAAAAATTCGGCAAAATGTGCTTTTTACTCAGGCAATTTTTGCCTAAGAACAAAAGCAATACACGTAAAGCAATTGATTCTTTTAAAAAAAGGCAATTTTTGCTTTTAAAAAAGGCAAAAATTTTAACTGAGGCAATTTTTACCCTTTTTAAAGGCAAAAATTGCCTTTTTTAAAAGAAACAATTGCTTTACGTGTATTGCTTTTGTTCTTAGGCAAAAATTACCTGAGTAAAAAGCACATTATACCGAATTTTTTTTTCAGTGTACAACGTTTATGATAAAAGATTTAATTATTATTTGATATATAATATAATTAATTAACTATTAATTAGTTAATTTATGATTAAAGACATTAAAGTAAATATTGTTGCAATTTTTTTTAATCAATGCATGTAACAAGAAAAATTAGTAAACAATAAATATTATTTATCACTTGAAAAAATAATTATTTTTTTTCAATCATTAATGATAAACGTTGTCGACCTCAAGTTAGTATAAAATTAATATCATTAGTTTTACATAACAGATTAAATATTTTATATAATAAAACATGATTAATGCTTATGTATGTTTTTACTATAGACGGCATAATAATTGATATATATTTGTTGTTTAATTAAAAAATATTACTTATTTCTAAATTCACTATTATTTTTCAACAGTCTCTTAAAGATTTAATTATTTCTTGAATATTAGCAATTTTTATAAATTTTGAAAATAGCATTATTTCGTTATCCAAATATACAATAACTTCCAGACTATTCAAAACAGCCAATCGTTTTTTAATAGTTTCATTATTTTCTACTGTTTGGAATCCAAAAAAAGAAGAATTCCCTGTTAAAAAACACCAATTTTCAGAAGGCATTTTAATAACCTTCAAATGTTTCTTAAATTCACGGAAGGTTAAATTTGTCTCCTGAGTGACAACGATTTTGCTAATTTGTGACATAACCTACGAAACATAAATCATTTTCAGAAAATCTTCATATGTAATCATTTCAATTTGTTTTTTAAGGCTTAGGCCAAAGAATCCAAATTTTTCATAAAAAAATTTTTGAATACAATTTTTAGTTAGTCATTAAATTTATTATTAATATAAATGTCTTGACGTTTCGATGGTAGCCACCATCCTTTTCAAGAGAAAACATTCTAAAAAATTACATTTAATTATAAAAATTATAAGTTATTAATTACAAAAATTATAAAGTACAATAATTGAAAGAAATTTTCTTTCTATAACAGAAACGTGAGAATACATACGTGGTAAAGCATGTTTAATATATTTTAGGAGTTGAGAAACAACTCCTCACCACCACCACTACATATTTAAATAAATAAAATCAGTAAAAAATTATGATTACATTCATAACCGTTTTTTTGATAAAGTCTCTCAGAGTAAAGTTAGCAGATAATTACCATAGATTATGAAATTATGGGAGATTCCCGGTTATATCTCTTATAGTGAAGCCCGGTTCATTGATGCTTTGAAGGTTATAAACAAATAAAATTCAAGTTTTGCTGAATTTAAATTTAATTTATAATTAATTAATTATAAGTTAAATTATTTTAAAAAACCTTGATAAATTTTACTTATATTTTGAATATCACTTTTAAAATTTTTTGAATTTTTATTTTTTATGATATAAATTAACTCTATTAAACGTCTTTTATTTTCATTTTCATCCGTTTCTAAAATTTTAACTTTGTTAAAATCAAAATTGTGTTTTAAGTCCTTTGCATGTAAAGATAATGCTGTATTGCCTGTGTCATTTTTTGCTCTCGTTGATCGGGCATCACTCTGAGAGACTTTATCAAAAAAACGGTTATGAATTTAATCATAATTTTTTACTGATTTTATTTATTTAAATATGTAGTGGTAGTGGTAAGGAGTTGTTTCTCAACTCCTAAAATATATTAAACATGCTTTACCACGTATGTATTCTCACGTTTCTGTTATAGAAAGAGAATTTCTTTCAATTATTGTAATTTATAATTTTTGTAATTAATAACTTATAATTTTTATAATTAAATGTCATTTTTTAGAATGTTTTATCTTGAAAAGGATGGTGGCTACCATAGAAACGTCGAGACAATTATATTAATAGCAGGAAGTCAATTCAACCTTTTCCAATCCTACAAATACTCGATTTTACAAGGCCAACTGTACAAAATAATACTCTACATGCTGATCGATTCTTCATTAACCGATTCTACAAAACCCAACTGACAAAGCATAAGAAATATTAACCATTAAAAACAATGATCGACTGTTCAATGACCGACTCTACAAATTCCGATATCCATTAATATATTATAATTAACCCTTTGAAGGGCGGTGGGACGTATACGTCCCACCTTTAAAAACCTCAATATCTTTGACGAAAATTAATATTTTTGAGTCAAATTTAGTGCGTTTTCTTCAGGAAGAATAGGGCTTTAAAAATATGTAACCTAGATCATGTTAAAAAAATTCCTATAGTTTAAAAAAATTCATAAATTATTGTTAAAAATCACGAATTTTTTAAACATTTTAAAATCAACTAAAAATTGTTACTCGGGGGTTTTTGGGGTCGCTGATTACGAATATGACATCAGTTTTTAAAAATTCAAAATGGCGGATCCAATATTATATGTCAGATGACAAATGTAAAAATTTATCTGCCATTTTGAATTTTTAAAAACTAACATCGGATTTATAATCAGCGACCCCAAAAACCCCCGAGTAAACATTTTCAAGCGAATACGATTAATTAAAAAAAATGTTCGCCATATTGGATCCGCCATTTTGAAATTTTAAAAACTAACATTAGATTCGTAATCAGCGACCCCAAAAACCCCCGAGTAAACATTTTCAAGCAAATCCGATTAATTAAAAAGAATGTCCGCCATATTGGATCCGCCATTTTGAATTTTTAAAAACTAACTTCAAATTCGTAATCAGCGACCCCAAAAATATTAAGACATGAGTTGTAAAGAAAATCCGTTTATATGAATAATGTGCCCCTCAAAGGGTTAAAAATCAAGACTCTTCAATGACCGACTCTACAAATTATAATTTGGATTAATATGACAATTAGAAAACCGGACACTTTTATGACCGACTCTACAAATTATAATTTGGATTAATATGCGAATTAGAAATCCCGACTCTTCAATGACTGACTCTACAAAATATAATTTTAATTAATATGACAATTAGAAGAAAACAGTTTAATGACCGACTTTACAAATTATAATTTGGATTATTATGACAATTAGGAATCCCGACTGTTAAATTATAATTTAGATTAATATGAAAATTAGATAACCTGACTCTTCTATGACCGACTCTACAAATTTTAATTTTAATTAAAATGACAATTAGAAACCCGACTCTTTAATGACCGACTCTACAAATGATAATTTGAAATAATAAGGCAATAAGAGAACGCGAATTTTCAATGACCGACTATACATTGTAACGTTGATTTTAGATAATCACGTTATAAAAACCGAATTGAGTTTTCGCCGAAACTTATTCAGTTAATTCTTGATTAATTATTATAAATTAAATGCGGTAGCCACAATCGAACTCAACATTTTACTTTATTATTATCTTGTTGAATTGTATAGAATCAATATAATACAAAAATGTTGAGTTGTATAAAAATCATATTGTTTATCTCAAGAGAATTCCACACGTTTTGGTTGATTAGAAAACACAATGTTATTTATTGTTATTTAATTATCAACCGACCGAAAATGTGTCAACAATTAATATTAATCGGCACAAATCTACTGTCAACTGGCAACCACCTGTCATAGATGTTGGGCCTGTTATCATGCTGCTGGGGCGAACCCAAGGTGCGCATGACATATATACGGGACCGAAGCAGGATGTCAATTAACCTAATTTCGACAGTTCGTGCCTGGCTGCCGATTGGTAATTACGGTGACACCGCGGTTGATCAGTTTCATTATTAAAAATCAAAGATGGATTTCCGTGCTCGTCTGGACCGGATCAAAGGTTAGTGTCCAGTGCACATCTTCCTCGTTATCTTGGGAATATCACCGGTGTACGGTGTGACCGAGAAATAGTATCGAGAAGGAAGACCTCATGGCAAGCCGATAGGACGCCGCCATTTTCGGTCGACCGTCGCAATCACCGGCGTGTGGAAGTTCTCAGTTCTCTTCACAAAGTTCAAAGTTAAAATAAAAAGAAGAGTGATTTAAAAGAAAATAATATGCTTGTGTGTTCTTATAATTTTCTTTATTCATTTGTTTTATTTGTGTGTTAAATTCAACTTGTCTCTCTCCTCTGTGTGCGGTACTCGCGCCCTATTATTTCAATATAAAACGTAACTTCGTAAATAAAATATTGAGCTCGGTAAGAGCTAGTCCGGGAAAGTTCTTTGTTTTGTTACAGCATCGTGATCCGGGTAGTTTACCTACCTGGCGCCGGGGAAGTTCCCTAAAACGGGTCATCGATGGTGTATTATAAGTTCGAAGTGTGGAATTTATAATTCGGCAATTTGGAATCCGTAAATTGCCATTTTTGTAACGATTCGCGGGTAAGATCCGCAAGTAAACGTAAGGATCGTTACAACAGTGGCGCCATATTTCGAGAACAGACAAACGGGATTTATCCTAAACCCAACTCGACAATGGGAACCAGCCCCTAGATTTTCCCAAATGTCGAGCACTCAATTCAGACCACCGAGAGATGTCGCGAGAATCGTTCGGAGTTGGAACATTAGTTTCGACGGACAGAAAAACGCTAGTGTAGACAATTTCTTATGGCGAGTTGAGGAAGGTAGGGCCGCGTCTTTTCTATCAGACGAAGAACTACTTGTAGCTATACCATTTCTTTTGACAGACATAGCAGCCCACTGGTATCGTCAAAACCGACCATTTTTATTTTCCTGGGAAAATTGTAAAAGCCAGTTTAGAAACCGCTTCGGTGACGCTAGGTTCCAAGATAGGCTCGAAGAACAGATTATTTCGCGAAGACAAGGTCCTGGTGAACCAGCGATCGATTTTCTGACCTGCATGTATGGTTTATACCAACTATCTACGCGACCAATAGACATGACAGCTCAAATGGATCGGGTTTACACAAATTTAAGAGCAGATTATCGGAGAGCAATAAGACGACACGAATTTTTCGATTATAACGGTTTAACCGAGTTAACAAACGAATACGAGAGAGCAATAATGACGAATCCCGACGACGTACTCCCACCCGCACCGGAAAAATCGCTAATTCCGGAATACGCGTTTAAAGGAGCGGAGAAAAGTACTATCGACTCGAACAAAGTTGCGGCTATCGATTCAAAACCGGATCAAATCGGAAAATCGTGCGGAACGGACGAACCGAAAACAGTCGGTGAAAATACGAACGAAGTTTGGTCAAAGATAATGGACGCGTTAGTAGCAGCGTTGGTAGGTAGTAAAATGCAATTCCTATCGAACAATCAGAATAACGCGAATAAACAAAATGGCGGAGGTTCCAAGTGGAACAAGAAAAAGAACTCTTCGCCACAGAAAAATTTGGATATTAAGAAAGACACAGCCAAGCCCACATCGAGTTTACAAACCGATAAAGAAAACAATTCTAATCAAAAAGAAGTAGTTTGCTGGAATTGTAAGAAAGTAGGACATTTTCAAACAGGTTGCGCTCAACAAAAACGAAACGACTATTGTAGGCGTTGTAGTAAAGAGGGAGTGACAACAAAAACGTGCGAAGGTTGTCCGGGAAACTTGAAAAAGGAGGAGAAGTAAAGGTCAACTCTTTCTCCTTAGAAAAAGAACAGACCTCAACAACAGTAATAGAAAAAACCGCGGAAGAATCCGAACCCGTACTCATAGAAAACCGGAAATCCGTGGAGACCGTTAACAAGAAGTCGAAAAACCGGAAGGCCACCAGTAAATTCGAGGCCAACCAAACTGTCTTGCTAAACGATCGCGTTGAGGGAATAAATGGTGCATGTCCTTGGGAGAAAAACCAGGCGATTATGTCACTTTTGAAATCGGACATCGAACCGAAGTTAGTACCAGAACAAAAACCGCTGCGATTAGAAATTAGGGAACCGCCAGCGGAAGACAAAGGTTTTAGTTTAAGGGTATTCACGAATATACGGATAGGTAATACCCATAACGTACAAGCCTTGATAGATAATGGTGCATCGCGCACAGTATTGGGAGATATCGGTTTAGCAATTTCCGACAAGTACAAAGCGGAATTGCAACCGGCAACCGAAAAAGCAGTCGTGACAGCCGACGGTACGGTTCGTCCAGTAAAAGCAGTCTGCTATCTCCCAATAGAGGTCGATCGGGTATCTCGCATGATGAAGGTGCTGATCGTCCCAGGAATGGGTGAACAGGTATTCCTGGGAGTGGACTTTATTCACACCTTTGGCGTGGTACTCGATGGTAGTCAAAGAAAATGGTACATGGCCGACTACCCAGACACGGTACACCATTATACAGAAGAGGGTATAGAAGCAATTAAAGTCACAGAAGAAAACACCCCACCAGAAGTAGATCAAGTAAGCGGGTTAAAAGTAATCTCTGCCGAAGAGAGAAACGACTTAGAACAATTTATTTCTTCTATACTTAGATTAGTACCAGATAACTTACCTGCGACAGACCGCGCAGAACACGTAATTGACGTACAGAATCACCCAGCTATCAAACAACGGTATTATAGGGTATCGCCGAAAGTACTGAAAGCGATGCACGACGACGCGTTAAGAATGTTAGCCGAAGGAATAATAGAACCGTCAAAAAGTGGTTGGTCGAGTCCGGTAGTTATGGTCCGAAAAGCGAACGGAACTTACCGATTATGTATAGATTTCCGGAAGCTTAATAAAATAGCCAAAACCGACGCGTATCCGTTACCGAAAATGGACATGATACTGGAAAAGCTCAGAAAAGCAAAGTATATTACGACCTTAGATTTGAAATGGGGTTATCATCAGATCCCCCTTTCGGAAAAAAGTAAAGAATATACTGCTTTTACAGTTCCAGGTCTTGGACTTTTCCAGTTCACTCGTATGCCATTTGGGTTGTCAGGTGCCCCAGCGACATTTCAGAGAATGATCGATTCTCTGATCGGACCAGAAATGGAACCATACGTATACGCGTATCTAGATGACATAGTAATAGTGACAGAGACTCTAGAAGAACATAAAGAATGGCTCAAACTAGTAATAGATCGTTTACAAGCGGCAGGTCTTACAATTAATCCTGAGAAAAGTAAGTTTGGAGTAACATCCACAAGGTATTTAGGATTCATTGTAAACCACGAGGGTTTACAAGTAGACCCAGAAAAAGTAGAACCCATCCGCACGTATCCCGAGCCAAAAACGGTTAAACAACTAAGACGATTTTTAGGAATGGCGTCATGGTATAGACATTTCATTCCCCAATTAGCCACCTTAGCAGAGCCCTTAAACAAATTGTTGAGGACAAATGTTCCCTGGGAATGGGATGAGAGCCAACAAATCGCGTTCGACAGTATTAAGGAACAACTCGTGACAGCTCCAACTCTGACATACCCCGACTTTACGTTACCGTTTGAACTACACACCGACGCGAGCGATTTCGGTATTGGTGTAGTTCTTACCCAAGTACAAGAAGGGCAAAATCGAGCAATAGCTTACGCGAACAGAACGTTAACAGCAGCCGAACGAAAATACTCGGTCACCGAAAAAGAATGCCTCGCGGTAATTTGGGCGGTAAAGAAGTTCCGCCATTACCTCGAAGGGTTTCATTTCACGGTCATTACCGATCACAGTTCACTACGCTGGCTCCACAACTTGCATAATCCGACTGGACGGTTGGCCCGGTGGGCGTTAGATCTCCTAGAATACGATTTCGACGTAGTGTATCGCAAAGGTTCAGAACACTTGGTTCCTGATGCACTATCGAGAATGTATGAAGAGGAGATGGCGCTACCGATAGCCGCTATGGAACCGGTGGAAGATGCATGGTATTGCCAGCGTGTGAAGGAAGTAAATGAAACTCCGAGAAAATTCCACGGATGGAAGGTAACCGACGGTAAACTTTATCGTTATCGCCCAAACCCGTTAATTGATTCGGTAATCGACGACCTCGACGCGTGGAAATTAGTAATTCCTAAAGAACAGAGAAAAGAAGTATTTAACGAAACTCATTGCGAACCCCAAGCAGGTCACCTTGGGATAGAAAAAACGTACAGACGAGTATCTGTACAGTATTACTGGCCAGGTATGTACCGCGATATCAAAGAATGGGTAGGAACATGCGACACTTGTCAGAAGATCAAACCCGATCAAAGACCCGCGGCAGGACTCATGGGAAAAAGGGTAATACAAACACCATGGTCAGTAGTTGCAACAGATGTTATGGGCCCATGGCCAAAAAGTTCGCTAGGATTTCAATATTTAGTAATTTTCGAAGACTTATACACTCGTTGGATAGAATTAGCCCCGATGCGCAAAGCAAACGCGGAAACGATAATTAAAGCTTTCGAGGACTTAATTCTCAACCGATGGGGAGCCCCCCAAGTATTAGTTTCGGATAACGGTACAGAATATGTAAATCAAGCGTTCGAAGGGTTAACCGAAGCTTACGGAATCAAACACGCGTTTACTCCAGTATACCACCCGCAATCCGATCCGGTAGAACGGGTAAACCGAGTAATTAAAACAATGATTTCAGCGTACGTTTCCAAAAATCACACCAAATGGGACGTATACCTAAAAGACCTTAGATTTGCGTACAATATAGCAGTGCACGGTAGTACTGGTGTAAGCCCGGCATTTCTAAATACGGGAAGGGAACCTAGGCCGTACAATAATTTACGGTACAGAACGGAAGAACCGACAGAATTCGAAGCGACAAACGAAGACGAATGGTTAGAGCGAATAGAGAAACTAAAAGAGTTACAAGACCTCGTCTCGCTACAAATGGACAGCGCTTTTGACAGACAGAAAATTCACTATGACAAAAGACGTCGAAACATAGTATTCCAAATAGGAGACAAAGTCATGTGCAAGAAACTAGTAACTTCATCCGCTAGCAAGAAAATCACACGAGCGTTCGGTGGTAAAAATCAGGGACCGTTTACAGTAATACGAATTTTAGGACCTTCCGTATACGAAATCGCGACAAATGAAGGTAGATCACTAGGTAGGTTCCCCATAAAACTCTTGGTCCCCAACAGAGAACCTAGGGATGGGGGAGAAAGAGATAGTCCATAAAAGGAATCTCTTGTAAATAGAACATGTAAATAAGTAACGTAGAATAGGCATGTTAGTTAAGATTTTGATAATTATTATAAGAAAAAGAGCAACAACGTCAACCTTCTCGAGAGAGATACCAATCTTTTGGTTTGTTGTTGTTTATATTTCAAATAATTACGTTTAGTATTTTTTTCTCTTCTTAAAAGTTTTCAATTGAATAATTAAAAATTGGAATTTTGTTGTTGTGGACCATTCTTGACCTATCGACTCACCTTTGTCATCGAGAAACACACTAAATATTTGTTAAAAAGAAAGAATCCGAGGACAACGGCACCTAACGGTTCAAATTAAAAACAAAAGGAAGGTAGAAAGGACATTGTACGTAATAAGGTAATAAATTTGGTAAAATATAGATTTCCAAAGCATCACGTACCATGTCAGATCGATAAAGGTTTAAGGGTTGTTAAGGGTTTAATAATCAAAGATAAAAAAAATATGGATAACGAGTGATATGTATTCTGGTCATAAACCCGAGGTTCAGGGATATGTTTCGGCTAGGCCAAGGGGAGTTGTAACGTTGATTTTAGATAATCACGTTATAAAAACCGAATTGAGTTTTCGCCGAAACTTATTCAGTTAATTCTTGATTAATTATTATAAATTAAATGCGGTAGCCAGAATCGAACTCAACATTTTACTTTATTATTATCTTGTTGAATTGTATAGAATCAATATAATACAAAAATGTTGAGTTGTATAAAAATCATATTGTTTATCTCAAGAGAATTCCACACGTTTTGGTTGATTAGAAAACACAATGTTATTTATTGTTATTTAATTATCAACCGACCGAAAATGTGTCAACAATTAATATTAATCGGCACAAATCTACTGTCAACTGGCAACCACCTGTCATAGATGTTGGGCCTGTTATCATGCTGCTGGGGCGAACCCAAGGTGCGCATGACATATATACGGGACCGAAGCAGGATGTCAATTAACCTAATTTCGACAGTTCGTGCCTGGCTGCCGATTGGTAATTACGGTGACACCGCGGTTGATCAGTTTCATTATTAAAAATCAAAGATGGATTTCCGTGCTCGTCTGGACCGGATCAAAGGTTAGTGTCCAGTGCACATCTTCCTCGTTATCTTGGGAATATCACCGGTGTACGGTGTGACCGAGAAATAGTATCGAGAAGGAAGACCTCATGGCAAGCCGATAGGACGCCGCCATTTTCGGTCGACCGTCGCAATCACCGGCGTGTGGAAGTTCTCAGTTCTCTTCACAAAGTTCAAAGTTAAAATAAAAAGAAGAGTGATTTAAAAGAAAATAATATGCTTGTGTGTTCTTATAATTTTCTTTATTCATTTGTTTTATTTGTGTGTTAAATTCAACTTGTCTCTCTCCTCTGTGTGCGGTACTCGCGCCCTATTATTTCAATATAAAACGTAACTTCGTAAATAAAATATTGAGCTCGGTAAGAGCTAGTCCGGGAAAGTTCTTTGTTTTGTTACAGCATCGTGATCCGGGTAGTTTACCTACCTGGCGCCGGGGAAGTTCCCTAAAACGGGTCATCGATGGTGTATTATAAGTTCGAAGTGTGGAATTTATAATTCGGCAATTTGGAATCCGTAAATTGCCATTTTTGTAACGATTCGCGGGTAAGATCCGCAAGTAAACGTAAGGATCGTTACAACATATAACAATTTTAATTAATATGACAATTAATATTAATAATAATCCAAATTATAATTTGTAGAGTCAGTTATTGAAGAGTCGGGTTTTCGAATTGTCATATTTTATCCAAATTATAATTTGTAGAGTTGGTCATTGAAGAATCGGGATTTTTATTTATAATAATAATGGATATCGGAATTTGTAGAGTCGGTCATTGAAGAGTCGTATTTCTAATTGTCTTATTAATTAAGTCTATAAATAATTTGTAGAGTCCGTCATTAAAGAGTCCGGTTTTCTAATTGTCATATTAATCCAAATTATAATTTGTAGAGTCGGTCATTGAAAAGTCTGGATTTCTAATTCGCATATTAATTAAAATTATAATTTGTAGAGTCGGTCATTAAAGAGTCGGGTTTTCTAATTGTGATAGTAATCTAAATTATAATTTGTAGAGTCTGTCATTGAAGAGTCTGGTTTTCTAATTGTCATATTAATCAAAATTATAATTTGTAGAGTCGGTCATTGAAAATTCTGGATTTTTAATTATAATATTAATGGATATCGGAATTTGTAGAGTCGGTCATTAAACAGTCGATCATTAATTTTACTGTTTGTTATTTCTTATGCTTTGTACAGTTGGGTTCTGTAGAATTGGTTAATGAAGAATCAATCAGCATGTAGAGTATTGTTTTGTACAGTTGGCATTGCAGAATCGAGTATTTGTAGGATTGGAAAATGTTGAATTTTTTTGTCTTTAAATAATATAAATATTATATACAAAACAGTATTTGAAATTATTTTGAAAGTAAATAATTTACTTTGTTTATAAAACACAATTTCGAAAATAAATTCAAATAAACTTTAAACGCATCGTTTGTGTTGGTCGCGTCACAACAAAAGCAGATGACGCGAAATATGAAAATTTGTACTTTTATTTTTCCCCGCAAGGGACGCCACTTCTGCTACGCTCTAAATTTTCGTGATCATGTTCCCTAAAGTGGGGACAATCCTCACAACAAGTTAAGTCTCCTTATTACTACTTCATGCATCAAGATAAATCTAACTTAAAGCTAACCTATAATTCGTTTGCCTCTTAGGTACAGTAGTGTTCAATGAAGCCTTACTCGGACGAACGTGTTGCACTCATGGGAAATATATAAAATATATGAGTGCAACACATTCATCCGAGTAAGGCTTCATTGAACACTACTGTACCTTTCTTGGGAGCGAGTCACATATTTTTTTGGTTTTTTAAACATAAATAGCAAACCTTGGTCCGATTTTCTCCATGTGAGAAAGTAATTTAAGATATCTTAAAATTATTACTTGAAAGACTGTAAGAACACAAAATTAAGTAATCAAAGCAGAGGGGGACCTGACATTAGAAAATCGTTGAGACACGATTGTTTTGATGTACGACGTGAAAAAAATTATAGATCATGTTTTTAATGTTTGAATGACAATAAAGCAAATTCAGGTAGACAATATTCTTATCCTCGAGAGAATTTCTCTGAGAAAGTTTTTTAAGTCAGTTTGGGAAAGATAATAAAATTTGCTGTTAAATGATTATATGTCCAACTTTTGGATTAATAGTATCGGATATATAAAGTGATAAAGATAGGTGTAATTGTCGTTTTTAGTAAATTTTCATTGTCCAACTTTTATGGGCTGCAAATTTTAGAAAAGTGTTTAGAAATATGTTAGATTTGCACTAAATGAAAGCTTAAACTTACAGCATTAAAATAAGATCAAGAACACTTTAATTTATTCATTGATTTTTAAGTTTTGAGTAAATTATTTTAATCAGGCACAAAAAATTTCAATGAACTGATTCAAGTGTGTGCTTGTCTGGCGCTCGTCTCGCTGAGCCAAAATAGGCAAGTAGCCGAGTGGTCAATGAATAGATAATAGAGTTCTTGTTTCTTTTCCTTATTTTAAAGCTGAAAGTTCAAGCTTGTATTTAGTACAAATTATGAAATTTTCTAACACTTTTCTAAAATTTGCAGCTTATTAAAGTTTGACAGTGAAAATTCACTGAAAACAAAAATGGCACCTATATTTATCACTTCATATCTCCGATACTATTTCTCCAAAATTCTTGGACATATAGACCCGTAAGAAGGTTTATTTGTATGAGAAACATCTTGGCTGGCAGGAGGGATTACTGATAGTAGCACAAGACATCAATGCTTTGTCAATGCTATAACGTCAATGTAACTAACGTAGGCGGTTCAGGGTCTATCTTGGCCAGATGGTAGTACCCTGTTTAGGCTCGCTCGTTTCTCGACACGGGACAAGGAATAAAACAGCACGAATCATGAAAATGAGCGGTTAAAAAATGACTACCTGCAAGGTAATGCTTCGGCTAAATCCCTCCGGTTCCGATCGTCAAGCCCATTGCGTGGGGCAATGGCCGGTGGCCCGTGGATACAGGAGGGTAACAACGCTTTAAAGATTCCACAGATCATCGTAAAAAGAATCCAAGTAGACAAAAGTGGTGTACTAGGACCCAGAAGAGGTAGCGATTCAAGTGTGAGTAGCTGCATTAGCTAGGCTGACCAGAATTCCATATGATTTTTGGAAGACAGGTCATGCTTAGCAAAAAAAAACCAAAAAGGTTCTCCACTAGGTAATGAAATGAAACAGATAAGGTTTGGGGCGATAATTATTTTACTATATTGGTTATATTATTACATTACTTTATATCAATATATTTTTAATATACATTTTATAAATAATATCACTATTTATAATACTGTAATATTGTATTGCTTTTTTTACCAGACTTTACATATACTTCTCACTGGAGTGAATTTTTTTTAATAAAGTTTTATCTTCGGCTAGTACTTTGGAGAAAACTTCGCAAGACATACTTATATTGAATTTAGCAAAAATAATCGACCCAAGTGTATCTACTGTCATTCGTGACTTTTCAGTGGTCCATAAATCGTTAACGTAAGAAAAAAGTCTTTCTACACTAGCATTCGTTCCAGGAAGACAAAGAAATAATTCAACTATTATTTTCAAATTTTAACAAGGAATAAAATTAGTTTTAAAATGATCAAATACTTCAAGACATTTTTCTCCTATCTCGGTTTGTTTTTCACTCAATTTTAAAAACTTTTCTTCCGAACAATAATTTTTGACTATTCTTACTTCATCGAATAACATGTTGTCATCAATTTTAATGTTAAATGTTTCGTTTAAAAATAATACGGTTTGCAGAACATCGTGCTCCCATTCGAAGTTCTTTCTGAGGAGACTCCACTGACAATGTTTAAAATCGTTTGTATATTTCGTCTATTCGTTTAAGTAATCAAGACTGTTTTGATAAAATTTTTTAACTTCTAAAAGAAATTTCCGCTTAATGCCAGGATTACTGTCTTCCAAACGATTCAATAAATTATTGACTATCAGTGGCATAAAATTTGATTCCAGTCTACTTTTAAAACAGCATTGTGGAAAGTTACGGCTTGACTGTGAATGAAATACAGATAAACTTCTGATAAATCATTTTCGAAAAAATTTTGAATAATTTTGGGACACTTGTCTATACTTAAAAAATAAGACTTCAGTGGTTCAAATAATTTAAGAATTCTCTCTATTGCTGGCATTAATGAAAGCCATCTTGTTTTTGAATGCTTTAATAAGGTCCTAAATTCCACGGATGCTTCTTCGCAAAATTCTTTTAAATTTTCAACTCTTACTGTATCAGCGTTGAAGTAAAAATATATTTTTTGAATTATAACTTCAACATCAATATCCATCAAATTGGAAGAAGTGTTTATAGCATTGGATACAATATGAGCTTTACATCCTATTCCAACTATATTTTTATTTTAAGCTCTCATCAACTTTTTGTGAACATTATTTTAACCTCTCCTATTCAATCCGCCAAAATTTGTGTTAGTGTTATCTGCAGATATAGCTATTAATTTGTCCTGTATTTTGTACTGTTCAATTACTTTTTTAATTTGTTTGCAAAGAATATCAGAAGTCTCACCACTTACTTCATCTAATTTTAAAATTTTTATGTTAACCCCAGTTTTAAAATTGAAATAACGGACAAGGACAGGGTATAATTTAATAAATTTATGATTAGAAGCATCGCTCAATATAGAAACATACCTTGCTTCTTGTAAATCATGTTGCAGATTTTTTAGAGCATAATTGAAAAAAGTACTTTTAATTATTGCTTCACATTTTGTTCTGGCACAATGAAATTCTTTGTCATAAAGAGTTTGTAATAATTTTGTAGTGCAATCCATGCTTCTGAAACTTTGGTTATGAAACATCGTACGATACGCAAATGTTCCCTCAGCTAGTGCTAATTTCATTTCACTTACAAGAAACTTTTGATTTGAATAAAAAGATGATACTTTTTGAGATGATGATGCTGCTTCCAAGGATTTTTTGTGTTTGGCGGTTTCATTGTGTTTGGTGATACTTGATCGCCCTCCTCTAGAAATAGTGAATACAGAATTACAGACTACACATTTGACCATACTATCATCTTTATCATCTGCAACTTTTATATAAATGAAAAATCACTTTTTAAGGGGGAGTGACACCTTTGACTCGAAAAAAAATCGAATTTTTTTTCTTTGCTTAAACGAAACTTTATAATGTGTAGAATAGAAATTATATCATTAGAGATGATTTCGAAGTTATTTTATGTGAAAAAAATCAAAATCTGTAAAAGGTGTCCAAGAGCGCTTCAAGTGCTTTCAAAACTTTAAACGCGTTTTTCTCGAAATGACGTTTTTCAAAACGGTGGGCAGTCTAGCTAGAACAGTTTTGATCGGATTGACTTCGGACAAAGTTTTTTTAATTTTCATTTACTAATGCTTTCGAGTACGTAGCGGATTTTGTTTGGTTTCTTTGTTTTTTTGGCAACAGATTTTTTGATAAATTTTCGCCCTAAAAATCGACTTTTTACTTCAAACAACTGCCAAATACACAAAAATTAATATTTTTAAAATATCCTACGTACTCGAAAGCTAAATCTATCTTAGATTCAGAAAAACTTTGAATTTTTGATTTAGATTAAACGGTCTAACCGGAATCTTGCCCACCGATTTGCTCTGCAGGGAATGGAGACCAACTTCGGCGCCCTCTATTGGCAACAAATTTAATTTTTTTTACGTATAAATATATTTTTGTAAACTTAAAAAGTTAACAAATAAATCCCTCAAAACCAAATTTTGTTTACTTTATTCCCGTGTTTTAAGAAAATTTATGAAAAACAGGTTCAAAAGTGGCCTCAAAGGTGTCACTACCCCTTAAGGTTTCTGAAAAATGGCACTTTCTATGTTTCTCTTTTTCCGACATTTTTATTATATTTGAGTTTTTCTAAATTATATAGTTTTGTTCAGTTAATTCTAGTTATATCTACATAACCTCTCATTTAATTATCAATAATATAAATATAGTTTTACACACATACTGATATACACACACAATTAATAATAAAGCAGATCACACTTGATTATATATGTGTATTCAATAATTAACGAATAATAATTAATATGTGTGATTAAATTAAGATTTGAAATCTTTAGCTAAGAAATAATACGTATTTCTAAGATCACTACTATACTGTGTTTACTTTAAAATCGATATCGATGTAAAGATTGCACATTAAAGTCGATATATATTGAAAGTTCACTTCTAAAGGTGAAATCACAGTCAATGAGTTTGACGCATTGACCAATAGGTCAATGAATGTACCCTAATTTTACTAGAAGTCACTAAAAGTAACAGGCAAAAAAATACGTCATAAGATAAGATTTTAGGAAGACAAGGTAGAACGTATTCGTGTTTTCGGAGGACAAAGGAGGATGGAATGATTTTGGAGGACGGCGTTTAAAAAAGGAGGACTGTCCTCCCTAAAGGAGGACGTCTGGTCAGCCTACGATTAGCGTTTTCAGCAACGCTTCTGCTGATGCTATAGCTATTGATCATCAGGACAGGGACACTTGTATTAAGGGGCACACCTTGTGTGAGTGACTGAAAAAAACGTCGATTTTTAGGAATTTTTTTCAGGGAAATTATTGCATCTAATTTTTTTTAAAGTTTTGTACATGTATATTTGTATAAATAGTGAACATTTTGTAATTTTTTCAAAGAAAAATATCTTTTTTTTAAGAGTTATTCGCTATATCCAAAAAAACCAGTTTTCCCACTGCTGCAGTTATTGCGGCCTTCTGAGTGACTGAAATAAAAAAAAACAAAAAGATTATTAAACTAGAAGATATTTGTCGTTCAATGAGGCTCCAGTTTTTTTATTGGATGAAAAATAAAATTTTGGGATGCCAAGAACCATCGGATTTTTTTGGCGAAATTGAAAAGCTTTTTTCAAAACTCCGCCATTTTGTTGCAATTCAATATTTTTTGACATCCGAGGGTCATTGTACTGCAAATATCTTCTAGTTTAATAATCTTTTTGGTTTTTTTAATTTAGGTCACTGAGAAGGCCGCAATCACTTCAGCAGTGGAAGAACTTTTTTTTGGTTACTCAGGAGATAGCGAATAATTTTTTTAAAAAAGGATATTTTTCTTTGAAAAAATTACAAAATCTTCACTATTTATACAAATATACATGTACAAAACTTTAAAAAAAATTAGATGCAATAATTTCGCTGAAAAAATTCCTAAAAATCTTATTAATTAAATTAGAATCTGATAAACAAGTCGAAGTACTTGTACCTATTCGAGATTTGCTCGGGTGTATTAAAAGAAATTGTGTTACATCTACGAATGGTAAGCTATTTTTAATATCAATAACTGATAAACTCTTACAGTTAAAGCCCAAATCTGTTAATTTATGAATTTTTTAATAAAGACAAATTGTAAATAATCCTCAATTTTTTAGGTTTTAGATATAAAGCTTACGATCTAATATTTTTAATAATTTTCTTTATAACATTCCCAGAAATAACCATTTTTTGGCGACTGCTAATTTGTAGAAACATTAGAATAACGAAATGACATTAAGATCTCTGATTTATTTATATTTTTAAAAAATGTACAAGTTATTAAACATATTTTTAAAATTATGGTTTTTAAAACTGAATATAAAGTAACAACCATGATAATTCCAAGGTAATTTAATTTTCTTTAATGTCTGAAATTAATTATGTGGAATTCATCAAGGAAATTAATTATAAATTTCATGAATTCGATAGTTTATTGTGTTCGGCATAACCTTGATAATGATAACTCAAATTTTGATGAAATAATGGAAACCGATAATCATACTGGTAAATAATATTTATTAAAACATTTTGTAAATTTTTGTATTATTAAAAACATTATTAGTGTATGTTTATATAGTCGCAGTTAATTAATTTATTAAGTGAAGGATGGCATGATTTTATAATAAACTAATAAAACAGTAAATAAACTATGTTGAAAATAAAATTATGCTTTACAAGAAAAAATACAATTTGTTGACATAAACCTATATGTTAGAGAGAAAAAAAAAGAATAAAAAAATCAGTAAGAGTGTGTCGTTTTCGTTTACGTTAAATGCAGATATATTCCTTCAACATTTATTGTTAAGAGATAAGTAATTTCAAAAAAAATTATAAATTAAAGTGTAAATATTAAATTGACAAATCAAACTGCAAAAATATTTCTTTAAAAAGTTTGTTTGTTTTTGAGAAAATAAAAATTTTAATGTTTATTTTTAAAGAGGGTGGTAGCGATTCTATACAATTAAATTCTACAAAAAAGATTTCAACGCAGTTAACTCTGCACGGGAAAACTCTCAGATTGTATATTTAGATAAGTAATATTGATTCACCATATAAACTCAACGTGATTGAATGCCTTCTACTTTCTACTTTTGAAGTCGCTGATTACAAACCTTTAGTCCGATTTGCTAATTTGAAAGTGTCGGATCCAATATGACGGATAATTTTTCTTTATGAAAATGCAATGACAATTTTTATATAGATATGAAAAGGTAAGCCTTAAAATCATGTACGAAATTTAATTTATCTAGAAAACTAATCTGTCAATTGAAGTTTAATTCAAACTTCATATTCATAATCAGCGATCCCGAAAACCCGCGAATAACAAATTTTAAGCGACTCTGCTAAATATAAAAAAACTGTTCCAAACTAATCTCGACACATATTTGAGGTTTTTCTAAATCCTCCATTTTTAACCACTAAAATAACATGCCTGACAAAATAAAAAATATGTCAAATACTTTTCGATTCACTAAAAAATGGTCCAAAGTAGAAGCTGATACCAGTTTTAGTTTAAGGATACGGTTTTCCATGCTTGTCGGGTCGATCGGGGCTTGCAAGTAGGTGGTACTTGTTGTCTTATTGGTTTACAACAAATGCACAGGTGGCACCCTGAAACGTATCGACGTATATCGCGGTACATGTCGCGTGTGGTTTCGTCTGTCTGCCAGCGATCCACGTTTCGACATATGTCTGTGTCGAATTGTTGCTCCTGGACGATTTCTTCGGCTAAATGAGTCGTGTATATGGCACTCAATGTTGAAACGTTCGCATTTGTTTCCGCTTCAAGTGGGTCTTGACTGGGTGGAAACATCCTTTCTAGTTCCGGTTCTTCTGACACTGTCTCTTCATTACCGGAGTGCCTAGAAAGGGTGTCTGGCAGTTCGATTTTTCTACTCGATACGTGCTCGATCGTAAAAGATATTTTTTTAATGCCCCAAATTATTGCTAGACATTCTTGTTCATTGCAGTGGTACTTAGTCTCGGTGGGAGACTGGCCTCCCCCTGGGACGGAGAAAGCTGTATTCTTGCGACTGTCTTTAGCCATGCGGATCTGCCAGTAACCACTTTTGAAATCTAAGGTGGAGAAAATGCGCGCTTTTCCGATGTCCTTGATGGTCTCGTGTATTCGGGGTAGGCATTGCGGGGCATCTTCCGTTTGTTTGTTGAGACGTCGGTAGTCAGTGCAGAAACGGTATTCGCCACCCTTTTTACCGGCGATAACGATCTCCGAGCTGAATTCTTCTGTGGTCGGCTCGATGACATCGTCTCTTAATATTTCGCGTATTTGGTCAAAAATGAATTTGCGTTTCTCTTCGGAATATCTTCTGTGCAGCTCCCGGAAAGGTGTGAGGTCCCTGAGGCGGATTTCATGCTCCACCTTTGCTAAAGTCTGTCGTAAACGTCCACCGTTGTAGAAAATTGAGGCGTGTGTCTAGAGGAGGTCTTCAAAAGTCTGTTCGTACTCTTGCGAGAAATTTTGCTCAACTATCGGCTCCTGGAAGGTACTGGGAGCTTTGTATGGTTGGCCTATGGGTCCAATATAGATACGCTTGCTTTCCTCGTTACCTATAAAGATGCAGTCGGCGCCGTGGTCATGAATGACGTGGTGTTGTCTCAGCCACGGTCGACCCAGGATCATTTCAGGGCGTAGTTCAGGGCTTGCCAAGAACGGACCTGGATAATGTGTCCCTTGTAATCTTGGATCTAGATCAAGCCTTCCAACCAACGGTATAGTATGATGTACGGCTGCAAGAAGGGCGTGAGATGGTCCTCCTGTTAGAGAGTTTATTTCTGATTTGGTTAATAGGGTGCTCCTTATGAACCTTTCTGAGGCTAACGTATCAATTTCCGCGACAAGCTCTCGGTCACCTAGGCGGACATGGATCTTGGGGAGAACGCTGGCCCCGGTATACAGGGCTGTTATTGTTGGAATGGACGTGACGTGTTTGGGCTAGCAGGCGGGTTGTCTGTCGCCCGGTCTCGCCAGTTTCCCGACATTTGTTTCTATCGGTTTGCCTTGAGTACCGGGCAATTCTTGTGAAAATGGCGTTCCGGACAGTGGAGTTTTTGCCTGTGAGGTCGCGGATGCCTCTGCAGGAGAAGTTGGGGTTACGGAGTTATTTCCGCCTTGGGTTTTCTTAGGCTTCGAGGCTGGCTTGGCATGATTTTCTTCTGC
This sequence comes from Leptopilina heterotoma, assembly GCF_015476425.1. Taxonomy (NCBI): domain Eukaryota; kingdom Metazoa; phylum Arthropoda; class Insecta; order Hymenoptera; family Figitidae; genus Leptopilina; species Leptopilina heterotoma. The sequence goes on from NW_025111017.1 coordinate 872,888, forward strand.
CTCGTCAGCTTCCACTTGCACTGCTCGTTCAAAAAGGTGTTCAAATTAATTTACAGGTACTGATCGTAGGACCTTCTTGATTAAGGGCTTAAGTGATTCCAACAGGAGTGTGATAATTTCTTCCTCTTGTGATCCGGGCAGGAGTCTAAGTGAAAGCCTTCCTAGTTGCGCTGTAGGAAGACCCCGACAGCTTCCTTTTCAGCTTGTTTCTCGGATTAAAGTTTTACTCGGAGTTTATTAAGCTGATTTATACTCGCGAAGCGTTGTATAATCAGGGAAGTGAATTTGGGCCAAGGAAGTAAAAGATTCTTGTAGGGCTCAACCCATTTCGTTGCAGCCTCGGTAAGGAAACCGACAGCGGTTTTGACCTAGGAATTCTGATTACTTCCGGTTTCTAGAAAGTAATTTTCGCATTCGGGGAGGAAAACACGAGGGTCTTCCTGATCGGCTCCAGCGAAAGTAAGTCTAGGTATCTCCGGGGCTCTAAAGGCCCTGACAAACGTCCTCATATCAGCAAGCGGAATCACGGTTCGGTCCGGATTTTGCGTTGCCACGGGAACAGAATTTGCAGGCATTATGGTTGGAGCCGAGACGTGTGTTTGTTCCTGTGTCGGAATTGGTTGTTGAGCTGTTTGACTGGGTCCAGCGTCTAGTAGATCTCGTCTTGAGATCCTTGTGCCACGATGTAATGTAGAGGCCGCCTCTTCGTGTCTTTCTGGTACGAAGCGGCTCCTTACATTTAGAGTAATTGCTTCATATGGTGAGGGTTGATCACTGGAATGGGAACTTATGAGTGCGACACGTCCGGACGGGGAAGGAATTTCTGACCACGAGTGTACAACAGACGGATAATCCTTCGTTAGTTGTCCAGTATTGTGTGTTTGATTGTAAATTAAATAAACAATCGGCACTGAACTTTTTGAGCAGCTTCCTTTTCTATGTAACGGCGAGCGATCTGCTAAAGCGGTTTATCTTCCTTCCTTATCATTCTTTTTATAGACGTCATATAGTTCTGGAATTTAATAGCGCTGAATTGGCCCAGTAGATCATATTGGCGCGGATCATCGTACAAATGCTACAAGTTGTGGAAATTTTGTAAAACAAATTAAATAGAGTAGAACATACATGTTATATAAATTTTATGGCTAATGAAATATATATCAAATGGATATCATATTAAATACCACTTATGCAATATAAATTGTATGTTTAATGAAATGTATGTCAAATAAATTTTTAATTAAATGTTTTTTATACCAAATAGATTTTTTGTCAAATGAAATTTATGGTAAATGGTTTTATGTCAAATGACTATTATGTCAAATAAGATTTCGCTTGAAACTCATTACTCAGGAGTTTTTAGGGTCGCTGAATACGAATCTGTGGTTAATTTTTAAAAATTCAAAAAGGCGGATCCAATATCCGCCAGTAACAATTTTGAAACTAGTTACTCAGGGATTTTTTAGGGTAGTTGAATACGAAAATGAAAATAGATTTTGATGATTCAAAACGGTTAAAAAAATGTAAGATGCTTGTATGTAAGTTATGTACCAGAAAAATGACGATTTTATAGCATAGCTTGAGTTATAATCGTTTTTTCTAACGATTACTCAAAATTCTTATGATCGTCATTTAATTTATTGATCTGATACTTATCTGTTATGGAAATCATTAAAGCATCAGTGTAACTTTGTGCCGTTTGTCATTTGTTTTACCAAATTCAATACTTTCATCTTGGTAGAATTATTAGAGTATAACCTCAGATTCGTACTCAGCGACCCTAAAAACCCCCATGTAACGAGTTTCAAGCGAATTCAGTCGATTTTTAATTTTCATGTTCGCCATATTAGATCCGACATTTTGAAGTTTTGAAAGATAACCTCAGATTCGTACTCAACAACCCTAAAAACCCCGAGTAACGATTTTCAAGCGAATTCAGTCGATTTAAAATTTTTATGTCCGCCATATTGAATTCGCCATTTTGAATTTTTAAAAGCTGATAATAGATTCGTATTCAGCGACCCCAACAACCTCCGAGTAACAATTTTTAAGCGAATTCAGTCGATTTAAAATTTTTGTGTTCGCTATATTGGATCCGCCATTTTGAATTTTTAAAAACTGATACTAGATTCGTAATCAGCAACCCTAACAACCTCTGAGTAACGATTTTTAAGCGAATCCAGTAGTTTTTAAATTTTCATGTCCGCCATATTGGATCCGCCATTTTGAATTTTTAAAAACTGATACCAGATTCGTAATCAGCGACCCCAAAAACCTCCGAGTAACAATTTTTAAGCGAAATCAGTAAAAAGAAAAATGCGTGACTCAAAGACTTAAAAATCAGTTTAAAAACACAAAAAATTTATAAATGAATGTAATTAACTTGTACATTAGTTAATTTAATTTCTTTACAGTTTTGTGCAACATAACGTCCTATTAAAACACCTATTTGTATACCGACTTCATTTTTTTTAAATTACCTCTTGGCTACATTTGTCACTCTTCTGCTCTGCAAACATAGAAATAGTATAATATTTCATGTAACATTCGTAACAATTTCGAACGCAGTTTTCGATAAGATTTTTAAAACGGCAACCAACTTTTGCAGTTCAATTACAGCCACAAACTATGGCAACATCTCTACATCATTATCAGGATGTTTCAATTCATAGACCTGATTCTCCGTGCAGTCTGAGACGATCGTCACCAGAAATTCTTCAGAAAATACGTCAAGCTCTTGATGAAATAGGAGGAAGCATTTCTTTAAAATCTGAAATTGAATTTAGTGATCGGACGTACTTAATTGAAGCAATTCCACCGGACTCCAGTTTCAATTGACATAAATAAGAAAGTTTTTTAAGAAAATGTCTTTTATTATATCTATATGTTAATTTATTAAAAAAAAATTTTTAAAGTTGTTTCATTGTTTAAATTAAGATCTTTTAAATATTCTGCAATAAATTAATTACATTATTATCACACGTAAAGGTTTTATTTTGCTATATTTTTGTTAAAACTTTCTAATGCATAGAAATAAAATAAAAACTAGTTGTGTCAGAGAGACATTGACAAGTAACATTAACTATACTCTTATATAAGACTCCAACAACTCATTTGTACAAAAGTAGTGCAGGTAGTGTGATGTTACAAAACTCTCACATTTCTTTCGATGTGATCAAAATTGTAAATACAAAACAGAAATTACATATAAAAATATTTATTATAAAATAAATTTACATTTTAAAAATAAAATTACATTTTAGTCTTTTTGAGCAAACATTTAAATAAAGATTATTAACAAAACAAAAATAGATATACATATGTATTTGACCAATACCAGAAAGTAATGATAAACAAGGTTCTTTTTATTTTAATATAAATTTTAAGCCAGTCCAACTATGCCACAGGCAAGACGAGCACCAGCCGAACCTGTTTTAAGACTATCCTCAGTTCTGCCACGTCCTAAGTCATCTTCCTTTTCATGAATAACTATTGCTCTTCCTATGGCACCTCGAGCACCCATTAGAGTCAAGTAATGGTCAGTACCATCGACCTGTGCAGTTCCGTCTTCACCAACTTGGATATTCCCCAAATCGCCAACATGTCGCAATGGGTCATTTGGAGCGCCATGATGTACCTAAGAAAATCAGTAATACATAGCAGTGAGATAGATTATAAACAGTACTGATAGGCGAACTATGCCAAGGTCAACTAATTTTCTATGTAATTACTATAACTATATCGGCAAAAACTTAAAAAAAAAAAAAGGGAAAAATTAATATAATTTAGCAATTATATTAATTTATTTTAACTGATTAGATTTGCTGGAAATTTTTCGGATTTTTAAAAAATTATAGGATACACTTCGAATTTATTACTAGTGAGTTTCATAGAGGTTACTGATTGTGAAAAAAAGGCTTCAGTGTTCTCTAACCTCCACGTGGTTGGTTTTATTTAGTTGGGTTCCTAATTCTTTCCTTTAATACCAGACAAAAATTGCAGAAACTTGCAATTTAAGGGGACAACTATAGTTGCAGCGAGAAAAAATTCATAATTTTCATGTAATGCTCGATCTTGTCAAGGTCTTCATAAAAAATATGGTTTGCGATGACCACGATTAGAAGAAGCTGGTTCATCAGAAGCACAAAATTGAAACGGATTTAGTTAAAGTAGAAGATAATCTAGTACTTAATCGAAGGATTTAAAAATTTTCATTTTTAACAAAATGACAACCGCTCAAGCTCAACGTTTCAATTTTCACCAAAAAAATCTTTAGTCATCTGTAAAAATACTAATGGTGCACGACGAGACTCTGTCCTTTCATAACAAAGAAAAGATAAAAACATAATACTCTATTGCATTCATTCTTTTTCTAGCGAGATGTGGGGGATGCTTTGTAGTTCTTAGGAACTCTAGGCATGTATATTATGTTGATGATTTGCAGATTTATGTGCACTCTAGTCTTGATGAGCTGGATAAAAATATCAAACTAATTAATGAGGATGTTCAGGCCGTTTATGATTGGGCAGAATCCAATAAGCTTAAGATAAATCTCCAAAAAAGTTATTCTATGATTATTGGTTCCTCTTGGAATATTAAATGTTCGAATTTGGGTGCATGCCCTTTAATTAAAATAAATAACACTGTTATTCCTTATGTATTATCTGTTAAAAACTTGGGTATCATTTTTCGTCAAACTCTTTCCTGGGATAAACATGTTAGATTAATTTGTAGAAGTGTTTATGCAACCTTACAACAATTCAAATCAAATAGAAAAGCTCTTTCTGTTTATAATGATCTGACAGATGAACTTAATGATAAGCTTGAAAAACTCCTCAACTCATGCATAAGATTTATTTTTGACTTAAAAAGAGATGAGCACATATCTCCATACAGGAAAAGACTGGGGTGGTTGAATGTCAGAAATCGTCGATTGTTATTTATTGGATGCTTGACTTATGTAGTTCTTAATACTAAAAGACCTCTTTATTTATTTGATAAATTTACATTCAGATATGAGGTTACTTCTAGAGAACTAAGGAATCCCAATGTCCTTAGAATACCTCTTTGTCGAACTGAACAATATAAGAACTCATTTTTTGTTACTGCTGCGGATCTGTGTAATTCTCTTCCATGCTCGATAACTAGAGCGGATAGCATTGGTATTTTTAAATTAAAACTTTTTAAATATTTAATTGCCTTCGATAATTGAGTTTTATTGTTTTGTGTAGTTTCTTGTATTAATTTTATTTGATTCTGTACTTATATAATTTATATTAGAATTTATTTGCGTTAATTTGTATTCTACAGTATATGCTTGTGATAAAACAGATTCTATTGAATATCATAAGTTTCTAGGAGGTTTAGAACTGAAATGTTCAGATATAGGTGTAATCTTTATATCATGATGCTCATTGTATTAAAACTGAAGGTCTTGCGTCTTTGTTCTGTAACATGATTGCATTATAATCCTTATTACTGTGATTCTTTTGGTTTAAAATTTTTTTTTGTGATTTGCATAATTCTCTACTGTTTGTACATATATATTGTATTTGTTGTATATCAATAGTTGTTCTCATGGTTCTCCTGGGACAAAATAAAGAAATTCTAATTCTAACAATAAGTAAAAGAGGAAGTGCACGTGAACCTGTCAGCGAATTACTAATTGCCCTATATTTCTTATGGCCCTGTTTCGTAATTATTGAAATTAAGAGTTTCAATTACCTGATAAGGGTTGAAGTGCGCTCCAGCTGAAGAGCAACCTTTTGTCAAATCCCCTTTTTCATGAACATGAAATCCATGCAGACCTGGACTTAAACCTTTAATTGTCCCTGTGATTCTTACGCCATTGGGTAATTGTTCTAAATTCAATATTCCACGAGGTCCATCAACCGGATTACCATCTTCTCCCAAAGATTTTAGTTCTACAGTGGCTCTCAAACCAATAGGCTGTAAAAAATGTTTTTCATATCAACGTATTATAACATACTAGCTGCGATACCCGTCTTTGATGGGTTCTCATTACCTTTACAGTATCCCATATTAAATATAGAATGGTATTTAGCAAATTTCATTAAATCTAATTTTCTTCAAGTTTTTTAAGTTTCATTATTGCATAAAAAATAAAATTTTAAGAAAAGTAAAAAGATAATGTTTATAATTTTTGAAAAACGCTTATCGGGTGTTTTTGACAAGTCTTTAGATTATTCTCCAGGAGCTTAGTGAAACTAAAAAACTAAGCAACTCCATGGTAAGTGATCATGGAAATTTAAATTTCAATCTTGTAGCAATACTGCAAGTTTTCGACAAGGAGACATTTCGTTCCTTACAACAATCTTACAGGAAGCTTGAAGTGTAAGCTTAATGTCCTTACAAAATAAGCTCTCTGCAAGCTTTCACACAATTATTTTAAAAATGACTTTAATAATAAAATTAAATTTATTTATGAAATTACTCTGTTTATAGCAAGTAATAAAAAAATCAAAATTAAGTTTACGTCTAGTCTAAATGATTTCACATTAACGAATAAATAAGTTGATCTTATTTATTTGTCTTTTAGAAGATTCATTAGCAACCAAAGAGATAAACTATCAGTTTCTTAAATTCAAAGTTTAAAGTAATAAAAAAATGTAATAACAGATTGTTTTTTAAAACAACAATAAATTTATGTACTTCTCTTTCAACAACTCAGAAACAATGTCAGAATTAAAACATCACTATCTTTTTTTTAAACCGAAAATCTACCCTTAAATGTACAAATTCAAAGTTTAATGTAAAAAAATTTAAATAAAAGATTGTTTTTCAAAGTCGAACAATATATTTATGTACTTCTCTTTCAACAACTTAAAAACAATGTCAGAATTGTTCCATCACCCTATGTTTTTTAAGTCGAAAAAACCACTCTTAAATGTATAAATTCAAAATTTTCAGTAAAAAAATGAAATAACTGATTGTTTTTCAAAACTAAACAATAAATTTATGTACTTCTCTTACAACAACTCAAAAAGACCCCAATTATTTGTTTAAATTAAAGAAAACCATTCCTAAGAGGGTAAACTCAGATTTGATTGGAAAAAAAAATAAAAGAAATATTAACTTTTTAAACAGAAGCATATGTTTCTGTATTTTTGTTCTCACAACTAGAAAGCAGAGACTAGAAATCAAAAAACTACCCTTACATGGATAAGCTCAGACTTTAAAGGGAAACAAAATTTAAATGAGTTTTTTAAAAGAACCATGAAAGCCATAAAAACCATACATTTCTGCATTATATTTTCAAACAAGCGGTGTAATGGATTTCGATTTCTTTTATCTGCATTTTTTCCCTACCCTTTAACGCCGGGACAGACGCTTTTTTCAATCATTTTCAACGTTAATTATTTTTATTATTAGGCATGTAGGAAATTTTCGGAATAATATTTTCTTACGTATTTTTTATCGCTCTTTCAGAATCTGTTACCAAAATTGCAAAAAACAAAAATTCCAAAAAGTTATGGTATTTTATTTGCAAAAAAATGCAAATTTTTGACATTTTTGATTCTTTTTTCTCATATAACCAGTAACCAGAAAAATTCTTCACCATAAAATATCGCGTCCACAATATCCAAGCTTCAAAGTGATGGACCATACATTTAAAAATTTCAAGTTGGCGGATCCAAAATGGTGACAAAAGAATTTTTTTCACAAAATTGACACCCTGTGGACCCTTTTCTTAATTCCCTTTTATCTATATAAAAAGGAGTACCTGAATGTTTTTTGGGTCGCTGATTATGAATATGATCTCACATTTCAAAAACTCAAAATGGCATATCCAATATGGCAGCCGATACTTTAAAAAATTGATAGAATTTATTTAAAAATTGCTACTCAGAGGTTTTTGGAGTCGCTGATTACGAATATGAACTCAGATTTCAAAAATTCAAAATGGTGGATCCAATATGGCGGTCGATATTTTTGAAATTGCTACTCGGGGGTTTTTGGGGTAACTGATTACGAATATGAACTCAGACTCAAAAATTCAAAATGGCGAATTTAATATGGCTGTCGATATTTTTTAAATTGATCGGATTTATTTAAAAATTTTTACTCGGGGGTTTTTGGGGTCGCTGATTACAAATATGAACTCAGATTTCAAAAATTCAAAATGGTGGATCCAATATGGCGGTCGATATTTTTTTAATTGATCGCATTTATTTGAAAATTGTTACTCGGCGGTTTTTGGGGTCGCTGATTATGAATATGAACTTAGATTTCAAGAATTCAAAATGGCGGATCCAATATGGCTGCTATTCTATTTTAAAACTTATCAGATTTGCATGAAACTTGTTACTCGAGGGTTTTTAGGTCGCTGAAAACGGATATGAAGTCAAATTTCAAACGTTCATAATACCGAATCCAATATGGCATTCAAAATTTCTGAGAATGATTAGATTGGTTTAAAATTTTATTCGTTTTTTAGCTGGGTCATTTCGCAGGAGAGTTAAGGTTCATGTCTCAGATTTTTTTATATTTTGCTTATTAATAGTATTTTGGGTCCTTAACAACTATACCAAATTTTAATTAAATATTTTTATTATTTTTCAAGATATTTGCATTGCAAATTTCTTGACATTTTTTTTCATTTTATTATAACTCACTTATTTTTAAAAATTTATTAAATTTGTTAAGAACCTTTTTTACGGAAAAACCATTGAAGTTTAATAAAAAAAAATTGAAAATTAAAAAATATCAATTTTTGTAATTATTTATTTATAAAATTATATTTATTTTTAATGTTTAAGCATGAGCCCTATCAGATTTTGTTTTAAAAAAAATCTTATTTTAAAGTTTAAGATCTCATTAAAAACCCGTGAAATTTTTAGAATGTCATCTGTCTTTGTTTTTTAGTAATAAATTGTCAAAGTTTTAATTGCACTATCGCGCGCCGGCTCACAGTGGAATTTTTTTACAATTTACTGTTCAAAAATGACTACAGTTTTTAACCGATTTGAGTGTTTTTTGTTTTAAATTAAAGAGGACATCCCGGGAGGCCGATTTTTTAAATATAAATTGTTTATAATTTTTTATTTTAAACAAATTAATACAATTTTTTTAAAAAGGACGTTTATTTTCTTATTCCGTTACTGCACATGATCTAAATTAAGTTCAAAATAATCCAATATGTCCACCAGACAATTAATAAAACAAAATAATTTATTTCAATTGTTATAAACAATATTAATTAACAAATAGTTAACTTTGATTCCTCTTCACTAAAAAATGTTTTTCTTCACATTTACTTTTATATTTAGGTTCATTTAAAGAATATATATCCTCCTCGTTCAAAACATAACTTATTTAAATTGTTATTAACAATAAATTTAATATTTAGATAAATGCATTGTCTTTCTTTTGGTTTTTGCAGTGGGTTGTTATTTGTTTTACAGCAACATTAAATTTCATTTCCTTTAGAAACTATATAATTTCTTACTTAATTCATTTAGCTGAATGCATTGTCTATTAAAGTATTAATGGACGAGGAGGAAAGTTTACCTCCTTGTGATTTGAGTCGGACAATATAAAAATAATTTCAATGACAAAAAAACATAAAATTCTAATTATTCTCTAAAATTAAGACCGCCATTTAAGGTTCGCTATTTTAAACGTTTGTAATTTGACTTTATATTCGTTTTCAGCGACCCTAAAAACCCCCGAGTAAAAAGTTCCATGAAAATCCGATAAGTTTTGAAAAAATTAACCGCCATATTGGATCCACTATTTTGAATTTTTAAAATCTGACTTCAGATCCGTAATTAGCGACCCCAAAAACCCCTGAGTAGCAATTTTCAAATAAATCCGATCAATTAAAAAAATTTTCAACCGCCATATTGGATCCGCCATTTTGAATTTTTGAAATCTGAGTTCATATTCTAATCAGCGACCCAAAAAACATTCAGGTACTCCTTTTTATATAGATAAAAGGAGAATTAAAAAAAGCGTCCACAGGGTGTCAATTTTATGAAAAAAAATTCTTTTGTCGCCATTTTGGATCCTCCATCTTGAAATTTTTAAATGTATGGTCCATCACTTTGAAGCTTGTATATTGTGGACGCGATATTTTATGGCGAAGAATTTTTCTGGTTACTGGTTATATGAAAAAAAAATCATTTTTGAATCAAAAATGTCAAAAATTTGCATTTTTTCCACATAAGTGGCCATAACTTTTTGGAATTTTTGTTTTTTGCAATTTTGGTGACAGATTCTGAAAGAGCGATAAAAAATACGTAAGAAAATGTTATTCCCGGCGTTAAATGGTTAAAACAAAGTGAAGATGAAATTTTTTTTTCAATTTCTGTCTGAAAAATCTGAGTTTTACCACGTTAAGGGTAGTTTTTTTCAAATTTTAACAAAAACTCATGTTAATGTTTTAATTCTGACGCTGATTTTGAGTTTTTAAAACAAGAATACAGAAATGTATGCTTTCTTTAAAAAATTAATCTTTTTCTGATTTTTTTTCTTGTTAAGGGTAGTTTTTTTAATTTTAACAAAAACAAGGAGTGATATTTATTTTTAATTCTGACATTATTTTCGAGTTATTGAAAAAGAAATATATAAATTTATTGTTCTGTTTAAAAAAATGTATTATCTCATATTTTTACTTTAACGTTTTTGTTCGCACATTTAAGGGTCGTTTTTTAATTTAACAAAACAAAGGGAGATGGAGAAATTCCAACATTGTTTCTGAGTTGTTTTAAGAGAAGTAAATCAATTTATTGTTCTCTTTAAAACACAATCTGTCATTCAAATTTTTCTACTTATTTAAAATTTGAATTCGAACATTTAAGGGTAGTTTTTTCGATTTAAAAATTAGAAGGTGACATTGTTTCTAAGTTGCTGAAAGAGAAGTACATAAATTTATTGTTCTGTTGAAAAAAACAATCTGTTATTGCATTCTTTATTATTTTAAACTTTGAATTTAAGGGTAGTTTTTAGATTTAAGAAAACAAAGGGTAATGGACAATTCTGACTTCATATTCGCTTTCAGCGGGCAAAATACTATATAATATGAGTATAAAACATGAACATTGTTTGCAATAATTTATAAAAATTTAATTTTGTATTATTATTTGTCCGGTGGTTATGATAGACTTATTTAGAATTTTAGATTGATTTCGATCATGTATTATGGAAAAATAAAAAAATAAACAATTATTCTTAACATTTGGAGCATTTAGAAAATAAATTCAAGTTTTAAAATAAATAACGTATTTCGTAATCACCTTTTCTTTAATTTTTTTGCAAGTATTTAAAAAAAATTTTAAACGTTATATCAAAAAGTGCAATACCTAATTATTAATAAAAAAAAGAAATTTATTTACCTTCACCTTAATAGAACCTGTGATAATTAAAATTCTACAACAGGTTCCTTTAAAACACAACGTCTTCTAAGAACAAAATGTCTTTCTGCTTTGTTAGGATGTCTCGCATTAAGTTATTTGTAAAAAAATTAATTCCCGAGTACATTTATGTCAAAGAAAATTATAGCATCCTGTTGTTATTAAACACAAGTTCGACAAGTAAGAGGAATGGCAGCTTCTGTACGTCCGTCATATTTCTTTTAAATGACTCATCATTTTCAATGATTGACAGAAAGTTTATCAAGGTAAAATTGATTTGCGTACCTATAGTCTAAAATTTTGTTAAATGCTTTAGTAAGTTATCTTAAAGTAATCAACTGAAATAAACTGAACATAATAAAAAAATAATACATAAATATTATGACATATGATGAATAAGCATTTAATTGGAAGTTTATCTTTTAAATTTTGTTTCTCAGCGAAAGAATGAAAATTTAATTATTGACAAGCCTTCATTTAAATTAAAAAATTATTTTAAAAATCACATATTTTAGCTTTTTTATATTGTTGTAGTCTTTTCAAGTTCCAAATATGTATATATATTCTTCCAAATTTCTATTAAATTCATTAGTATTAGTCGAAAATTCAAGAACTTATGTTTATAAATTTTTCTTAAAATTTAGGAACTTAAATTTGTTATTTTTATGAGACAAATATACTCCCACACAGCACCGAAACTCACTAATCTTTGCAAGTAAATTTTTCGAAAGTTTGCAAGTAAATCTTTAATAAATTTTTAGGAAAGTTTCGGTGCTGTATGGGCTTTTATTTAACTAAAATAAATTTTATTTTGTTTAAATAAAATTTTTTTCTAGTTAATAAGAATGAAATAGGCTTCGCATATTAAATATTGCAAAAAATAGGAAACTGAAACTTTTTTTTGAAGTGAAAAAATTTATAAAAATAGTACTCCTTTATAATATAATATTTACATGCATTATTCACAAAGGTCAATAAAAAAAATTGTTTATATTTGTCACATGCAACTTAGAGACTAGAAACTGATTGTTCAAAAAATGCTATATTTTATAGTTTAAAAGTTATAGGTATTTATGGAACAAAATAATATTTTATAGTACCTTTAATTAAGATATTGAAAAAAATTATTTGTCAATTTATTAATTAAACATTTTTAATAAGTAAATAAACAATAGGATTGTTTTTTAGAGCAAATTCTTTATTTATTTGTGCAGTCGACTAAATTCAAGTTCAATGTTAATGTTGACACCATATTGACAGATCGAAAGTGTGGTTATGTATTGAGAAATATTATATACAGAATACAGTTTTTATTTTAAAAAATTTTTTGGCAATTGCGATATTGTTTAGATTTTCAAAATCATGTGTAAGTGTATAATAATGTTTGTCATTAGAATATTTTAAGTGTCAATAAATTAAAATAATTATTAATAGAATAATAAATTCTTATGAAACATCTATTTATTATATATATCAGATAAAAAGATTAGTCTTAGTAATAAATTAATAGCTTTCAATTAAACTATAAAATATTATTTTCTATTTTACAACTGAAAATTAGTACACAACAGATTTTTAAACAAAAAAATATGAAATAATTATTAAAACATTATTTAAAAATTAATTAACATATAAACAACGATATATATTTTCTGTTTCTGACAATAATTTCTTTTTAAATAACTTAATTCTTCAAGAACTATCATAAAATTATTACTAAGAAATTATTTAATGAATAATTTTACTTCAAAATTTTTAAAATTAATTAGATTTCAAAAGAGTTGTGTTTAAAATTTGCATAAATCGATGAATTTCAAAGGCTTCAATATGAAATTTTTAAAAATTTCAATTTTTAATGAATTTAAATAGAAATTTTAGGAACAGCTGATTACAGAAATTCAATTATTTTCAAAAATTTATAAACATTCTCGTTAAAATTTCAATTACTTTTATAAATAATACTTCTTCTCCGAAATTCAATTATTTTCAAAAAATTTAATAAAATTCTTGTCAAAATTTCAATTATTTTCGTAAAATATAACATTCCTTATAGAAATTACAATTTTACTGTCAAAAATATTTGTAAAAATCTTCGAAACAATTCAATTATTTTCTTAAAAAATAAAATTCTTCGAAGCAATTCAATTATTTAAGAAACTTTAATTAAATTCTTCCCAAGAATTCAATTTTTTCAAAAATAAAACTTTTCACAATAATTCAATTACTTAAAAAAAAATTTAATAATATTCTTCGTCAGATTTCAATTATTTTCAATTTTTAATGAAATTTTGTCGATGGAATTTAATTATTTTCAAAATGTTATAAAAAATTTTGAGAAATTCAATTATTAAAAAAATTTGAATAAAATTCTTCACAAGAAATTAATTAATATCATAAATAATAATATTTTTCTCCGGAATTCAATTATTTTCACAAATGAAATTCTTCACAGGAATTTAATTCTTTAAAAAATTTTTTTATAAAATTCTTTGCAAGAATTAAATTAATTTTATAAATAACAATATTTATAGCAGAGTTTCAATTATTTTTTATGTACAATTTTACATAAACTGATAGAAAATTGCATTTATTCTTTATAATTTTTTTAAAATTAGCCGAAAGAATTCAATTATTTTTAAAACTTTTTATAAATTTCTTTAAAAAAATTCAATTTTAATATTCAATTATTTAATACATTATTTATCTTTGTATTTCACTTAAAATTTTAGATTATAATTGAATATTAAAAGCATCATAGCGTGAATTTTTATAAATATGTGAATTTTGAAAAGGGTTCAAAGATAGAATATAACAATTTTTTTTGTAAGTTGTTTAATTTCAGAAGGTTTGGATTTGAAATCCTTAATTCCTGTAGAAAAATAATATTGATTAAGTATTTATTTAAAAAAGAAGTTATTGATGTTGTCGAATAATTTTACACTTAATGAAATTCGTAAATATAAATGTAATAGAATATTTCTTTGAGTATCTAATAATTTTTGGAGTGAATCGGTATATTCTTCAGGGTCAGGGAGAAAGTCAAAATTTTTTCTGTAAATCAGGGAATAGTCAGGGAAAAACAAAATTAAATTTTCGTGGCAACCCTGATTGTGTTAAATATAATACCGTTTAGAAATTACAGTCGTTCAAAAGATGAGTGGTTACCTTGGGATACCCCTTTCCCTGCAATTTCTTTTGCAATTGCATATTTGAACTGTATACGAGAAAACTGTAAACGAATTAATTTAGAAATTAATTCTAATATCGTTAAACTATACCTTTAAACTGAATACTCATCAACTGCATGCAGTCAAATTCTCAGCATTGACATAATGTAAACAATGAAATTCACATTGCTGAGAACACTTTAATGATGTTTGAATTTATTTCTAAATTAATTCTTTATAGTTCTTTCGTATGCAGTTTAACAGTATGCAATTAAATGTCAAATAATTTTTTAAATAAAATATAAATTTAATTTGTATACAGATTTTCCGTATGAAGTTTAATGGTATACATATATACATTTTAAATGTATGTAGTTTACAAGTTATATTAAAAAAATTTTATTTGAAATTTAGCCTGTATACACCTTTATCTTGTTTATGCAAAATAAATTTTGTTTATGCAGTTTTCGTGTAGGTAGTTTAACTTACTATTGTAGGCAACAGCAACCGACCCTTTGTTAAAATATTAATATTTCATATTAAATAGAACATGAAGGTTATAGTTATAAGCATGCAGTGAGCTCACAGTAATCTTACAAGACCACTGTAAGCTTACATTGTTAGATTGCAGTAAGCTTACACAGCAAGGTTGGGGTAAGCTTACACTGTAAATTTTCAATAATGTTACAGTGTAAGCTTACTAAATGAGCCTCAGAGGAAAGAATACAATAATCTCACATGTAAACTTACGTTGACCTGAAGTGTTGCAGTACAGTGATAATTGTATCTTTTGACTAAAATGAACCTACATAAACTAAGTTTCTTCAACTAGATATTACTCTAAATCATTCTCGATATATTTGATACGTATTAAAATTATTATTTTTAATAGAAAATAAAACTGATGAAACTTATTTTATTTCTTAAGCACAAGTCAATAATATGTTGAAACTTTAATATTTTTAATAATTAATTTTGCGCAACTTCAATTTTGCTTCTTGAATATAACAAAATTTCAGAAGAAAGTTTTTTTTTAAAAATTAAATTAAAAGAGGAATTTAACTGCAATCGAAATAATTAATTCATTTAAATATATTTACATTATTATAGAAGGAATATAATAAATACATACAAACAGATAAGGTTCCATATAAACTTCGTATAGATTACTCCTTACACCTCGTAAACCAGGTAAACTTCTGATGAAAACAGTCCTATCATTTATGGGAGCAGTATTCACTTTATCAGTAGTTCCTCCATTTGATCCCAAAATTAAACTTGCAGCAGTGAGAGTAATGGCCAATAACCACATAATGGTATCAGCTTTCTTCAGTAAAGAGAAAATAATTATACCAAAATTATCAAAAAGTTAAAAATACCCAATTTTATAAATAATGTTTAATGTATTATTAATTATGTTAAATACAAAGTTATTATAATCTTTAATATTTAAAATAATTAATTTATTAAAAATGTGTAAATATTTATCAAAGTTTCTGTTGAAATAGACATGTAATAATAAAGAAATTTCAAAAAAATTCTACATCTACTTTATTTTTAAGATTTTTAGTTTTAAAAATTAATTGTTAAGCGAAATAAAATTGATTAAAAGTTGTTCTTAAAAAAATTGATTTTTTAGTAATTCTTATGATTGTGAATGAAACGCACCAAATTCACTTGTAATTAAAAGAAATTTCTTTCTATAACCGAAACTAATGATGAAGATTTATGTTACGTCATTAAAAAAGAACTGCGGTGACCAGAGGTTCGAACT
Organism: Leptopilina heterotoma; assembly: GCF_015476425.1. Lineage (NCBI taxonomy): Eukaryota > Metazoa > Arthropoda > Insecta > Hymenoptera > Figitidae > Leptopilina > Leptopilina heterotoma. The sequence goes on from NW_025111017.1 coordinate 889,204, forward strand.
ACGTATAAATACTCTGAAAGGATCTTTGGAGACCTTGATGATCGATGAGCAAGCACCTTCTTTACAATAATTACCTTCTTTTCAAAAATTGTACATTTGCCGAAATGCAGAATAGATATGAAAAAATTTGGCGCTACCAATGTCACTGGAATTGAGTTCTATGATAGTTTAACTTAGGTGTACAAATCTCTACTTATCTAAAGTAATATATAACAGATACAATTATTTGCACGAGTTACGAAGGTGCACATGCATTTGTACCTGTATGGAATAAGTGAAAGCAAAGGGGCAGACGTACCCTAAGGCAACGTGACCATGCCTAAGGCAGATGAAGTCTTTCATATTATGTAAATACTGAAATTATGATTGTTCTCTCAAAATTAAAATGCATGTAAAAAAAGTACAAATTTTTTAATATTTAAATTACAAATATATTCTTCTGAAAAAACATTAATGTTAATAAAATATTTATTCAAATTGAAATTAATGACGTACATAAGCGAGAAGTATGAGAAATGAGCAATATTGAGAAAGACATTATTCTATTGTTCTTTTCTCTTATCTCATCTAATCCCATTTCATATGTTACTATTCACCAATCGAATAATGTATTTTTGAAATATTAATTTGCTAAAATATTATTTTCATATTATTAATATTTCTATAAATAAAATTATTTGCGAATTTTGTTTGATTAAAATTAAATAATTTGAATAAAATAATAAGCTAAACTAAAATATAGTTTTACTAGAGTAAATGCACTAGTATTGAACGTTTAAGGATTAGTTTAAATTAATAAAATATGACCTCCAGATGAATATACTAAAGCATAAAATAATTTATCTAAGCTGTTATAAACAAAATTCGTTAACAAATAGTTAATTTTGGTTCCTCTTCATCAAAAAATTTTGTTCTTTTATATTTATATTTTACTTTAGGTTCATTCAATTAGTATATATCTTCATTTGGTAAATAAGTAACTTATTTAAATTGTTATGAACAATAATAGATAATTAACTTTAGTTTCTCTGCACCAAACAAAATTTGTTTCCATAATTACTTTTTAATTTAGGTTCATTTAAAAAATATATGTTTAAACAAAAGTGAACATATAAAACTTTTTGTTGAATAATTCTAAACAATGCAATATATATTTACATTAAATTTTACATTTATTATGTTCTTAACCCTTTGAGGGGCACATTATTCATACGGACGGATTTTCTTTACATCTCATGACTTAATATTTTTGGGGTCGCAGATTACGAATTTGAAGTTAGTTTTTAAACATTCAAAATGGTGGTTCCAATATGGCGGACATTTTTTTTAATTAATCGACTTCGCTTGAAAATGTTTACACGGGGGTTTCTGGGGTCGCTGATTACGAATCTGATGTTAGTTTTTAAAAATTCAAAATGGCAGTTCCAATATGGCGGACATTTTTTTTTAATTAATCGGCTTCGCTTGAAAATGTTTACACGGGGGTTTTTGGGGTCGCTGATTACGAATCTGATGTTAGTTTTTAAAAATTAAAAATGTCGGATCCAATATGGCGGACGATTTTTTAAAAACTCTTTAGTTTTACCTGAAAATTGTCACTCGGGGGTTTTAGGGATAGCTGATGACGAATCTGATATTAGTTTTTAAATATTAAAAATGTCGGATCTAATATGGCGGATGACTTTTTACAAAATTGATTCAATTTACCTAAAAGTTGGTTCTCGGGTGAACCCCGTTCACTGATCACAAATTCGATGATAGTTTTTTAAAATTCAAAATGGCGTTTGCAATATGGTTGATGACATTTTTCAAAATTTATTCAGATTTACTTGATACTTACTTTCAAGAGTTAATGCTTTTTAAAAATCTAAGATTAATTAGATAATTGTAAAAACTGAGTTGCTGACTAATTAGAAATTTTTGTTGTAAAATTAGCAGGAGTTTTATAATAAACATATTCCAGTTTATTAATTTTAAAAATTTCTCCGCTAATTATTAATCCACAATCTAAATTTAAAAATAGACTAAAGATTGGTAATCAGGGACTACAACAACCTCCTAGTAACAAGTTTCGTGACAAGCTAATAAATTTTTACATTTGTCATCTGTCATATTGGATCCGCAATTTCGAATTTTTAAAAACTAACGTCAGAATCGTCATCAGCGATCCCTAAAACCCCCGAGTGATAAGTTTCATGTAAAACTAAACAATTTTTAAAAAATCGACTGCCATATTGGATCCGCCATATTGAATTTTTATAAACTGATGTCATATTCGTAATCAGCGACCCCAAAAACTCCCGAGTAACAATTTTCAGTCGATTTTAAAATATTTAAAAAATTTGTGAATTTTAACAATAATTTATGAATTTTTTTAAACAATAGGAATTTTTTAACATGATCTGGGTTACATATTTTAAAGCCCTATTCTTCCTGAAGAGAACGCACTAAATTTTACTCAAAAATATTAATTTTCGTTAAAGATATTGAGGTTTTTGTAACCCCTCAAAGGGTTAAATGTTTGTTTTTATTATCTTTTCTTCGTGGTTTTGAACATTATAATAATTTAAATCGCTAATAATTTATTAAAAAAATTAGTTTTCTTCGCGTATCATGGTCAAATCAGAGCGTTGATGTAATAAGTTTAACATGGTTGTTTATTGTAAAAAGTAAAATTATAATTATTTTACCTGACCCACCACGAATATTTCGTTCTTGAATATATGAAGCTATAAAATTCTATATCGACTTTTATGCAATTTGAAAAAAAACTTCAATACTAGCAAAATCCAAATTGTGCGCTACGCTGACAATCACTCATATATTTTAGTGTAATTCTTATTTTGGCAAAGGTTATAAATCTTCGGTCTTAACACAAAAATCAATCAAGAATTATTTGTTATTATTGTTAATATTAAATTAATCAAAAACAATATTAACAAGTACCTCTACCTAACTAAAATTTTAAATTATTAATAGGGTAAGTGCACTTGTAGTCGGACACGATCTTATATTATGCTTTTTTTCTTGAAATAACAAATAGCTACTGCTTTTAAGCACACTATCAATAAAAAGAGTTTTTCAGGATTAAAAATCATATAATTAAATCTGTTACAAATACTTAAGTATTTAATAAAATATAAGCATTTTAATAAAACAATAAAGAAAGTTTTAGTAAAAAACCCTATTTTTGACCTTTTTCGATCACGTGTAGAAAATAATGCTAAATTATTTTAGCTAGTGCTACGTGTTTCTAATTGGGCATAAATTAAAGCTTAAACTGTCAACTAAATTACTTTTAAATCGAAAAAACCGTGTCAATAAATAACAATAAATAGCGAAAATAAAATTAATAAGTAAGTGTGCCTTTGTGTATCGCTCTATGAGTGCAAGCAGAGTGCGCGCGCACATGAAAAAGTTGTGCTACATGACAATTTTTGATTGATTCACGGTTTTTTCAATTTGAGTAATTTAGTTGACAGTTCAAGCTTTAGTTAAAGCCTAATTAGGATATTCTTAGCACTTTGGCATTATTTTCTACACGTGATCAAAAAAGGTCAAAAATAGGGTTTTTTTGACACTTTTGAGACCATTTTCTCAAAATCTCGAAGTGATGGGCACTTTTTGAGGTCAGATTCGTGTTCAGCGATGAAAATCTAATAAAAATATCCTAGTCTGATCTGTAAATCAGAAAAAAGTTATTTTCTGTTGACCATTGTTATTCAGTAAATTACTAAATTATCAAAACTTAAAATTACAATAAAAATCAAACGGCTACTAATTTTTCAAAATCCTTTGGGGATTTTACTCAGCTAGGGTAGTACTTTCATCCCATTATACTCAAGTCTTAACCCAAAAAATTTTTTCTAAAATTGTTTCACTGTGTAATGAATAAAATATTTAAAGGAAAGGAATTTATCATTCGATATTAATTTTATATTAAAGGATGAAGTTAACAATCTGTCCAAATCATTTCTCACTTAAAGCTTCATTAAGATTACATGTATATCGACAGCACAGACGTCCTATTAAAATACAAAAACCTGCTTTTTCAAAATCAATTAATAATTTAAAAATTATCGAAGAACTCAGAAAAAACGGAAGCATGGTACTCAGAGAATCTCGGTGTGTATGTAGCTCAGTGGTCAATCGGCAATAGAAAAGTCGAGAGCTCGCTCGTATCCTACCATGCTCCCGTTTTTTTCTGAGTTCCTTGATAATTTTGAAATTATTAATTGATTTCGAAAAATATTTTTCTGAAAAAGCAGGTTTCTGTACTTTAATAGGACGGCTGTGTGAAAGAAAAACTTTTATTCAAGAGAGCTCGTGAGAATAGAATGCCGAATCGGCTTACATGAGACGACTGACGATCGCAAGGCGACTACACACAAGTACACTTGTTATAGAGGACAGCATCTGTCCAAGGAGGAGTGAAGCACGAAATACAAATATTTTATGAAATGATGAAATTTATTATAAAAATTTAACAGGGTTCTTATTATTACTTCTAACCCATTCGTTTGGATGAAGACACCAGTTACATCCTTATTCACCATTAAATTGTGTCAGTCCTTGCATTGGTGCTCTAGCTATAGGATCGACACAACAAGTTAAGCAAAAAACTTTAATTGAACACTCCTCATGGTCTAAGGTACATTTTACACTTTCCTAAGATAGTCTACGTTCATATTTTCTACAAAAGGTTTTAGGAAAATATTCATGTCTGCCCAGTAAATGAAAACTAATTGAAATGAATTAAAAAGAATTCACAAAGAGCTTTCGTGAATCCCGCTTTGTGACAAATACGAATTGGAGCCATGATGCAATTTTCCTGCATTCGTGAAACTGTATTGAACTTCCGAACCTTCTATCCGTACCAATTCACTGGACAAGTTTTGAGCCTTTAATTTTTTTCAATTCGTTAGCACGAATTCAATGCATTCCTTGGCCATTTCTTTCGAATGCGAATTCGTTTGGACAAATTGGTACATATTGAATTAAATTCAATTGAATATACAAAGAGCTTGAGTGAATCCCGCTTTGTGACAAATACGAATTGGAGCCTACCAAAAATGTTAATTCGTTTCAATTCATTTGAATTAGTTTTTTTTTACTGGGTGGCTTATTTTTCCCGAACCATAAGCCAACAACTAACAATTCAGACGTCCTAAAAGAACTTGGTAACTCATTTATTATCAACGAAACCAAATAAAAGGCCAAAAGAACTAAAAGTAAGGTGTCCTACCTACATTACCAGTTTCCCCAGAAAAATATATTATAAAGTAGATTAAAAAATTGTTCATTTTATAAAATTTTCAAAAATATTAATCTTACCATATTGATTGCATTATAATATTTTATCTATTTCACAGTTATTTAAAAGCTAAATGTTAAAATATGATTAATATGAATTATGTAGAAATCTTTTTTATTTTAATTTTACAACTCTTGTGTTGTAATAGACATGGTCAATTCCTCTGAACTTACCTTATTATATCGTAAAAAATAAATTTAAAAGAGTATAGTAATAAAAATTTATTTAATATATTATTTAAATTATGTATTTAGAGATATGGTTGAGCAACAATAGACTTAAATATCAATTATTAAAACACAAAATGTTTTTGACACGTTCCAAAAATTTTTATTCAAGAAATGTATGTACTGTATTGTTGAAATTAGTCACCGAACTCTTCCTGATGGAGATCGAAGATGAGATTTTATGTATCCTGTTCGATAATCAATTATGTCGCGAGTTGCACCACCTGGAATGCCATGTCTATGTCTCCTGCTCCACCTGAAAAGAAAAAAAACAGTTATAATATGATATATAATTATTCACAAAGAACTAGGAACTTGGATCTATAATAATTTAAATAAAATTAATTACGAATATGATATTAGTTTACAAAAATTCAAAATGTCGGATCCAATATGGCGATCAAAAAATGTTGCAATGAATGAAATCAATTTAAAGTTGCTACTTGGTAGGGGTTTTCGGGGTGGCTCAATCAGAATCTGATTTTAGTTTTAAAAAATTCAAAATGGCGTTTCCAGTACGACTTACGATGAAATCGGTTTCAGATTTTCTTGGTTCCTGTTACACTACCGGTCAAAATTGAGAGACCACTTTCCAAAGTTTTATTAAAAAAGTGAAATTCTTTAGATGTTGATAACTTTGTTTAAAATTAACGCAGAAAGTTTTTTAAGTCAGTTTGGAAAGATTATAAAATTTGCAGTTAAATGATTGTATGTCTAAGACTTTTGGATAAATAGTATCAGAAATATTTAGTGATAAAGATAGGTGTAATTTTTGTTTTCAGTGAATTTTCATTGTCAAACTTTGATGGGCTGAAACTTTAAGAAAAGTGTTTTGAAAAATCATTAATTTGTACTAAATGAAAGCTTGAACTTTTAACTTAAAAATAAGACCAAGTATACTTTAATTTATTCATTGGTTTCTAAGTTATGAGTAAATCATATTAATAAGGCACGAAAACTGTTCAATGAACTGATTCAACTGCGTGCTCGTCTGGCGCTCGTCTCCCTCAGCCAAAATATGCTAGTAGCCAACTGGCACTTATCGGAATACCAAAGTTTACAACGAAAATACGTACAATTGAAAATCTTTCATGCATAATTTAAATAATTTAGTCATAACTTAGAATATGTCTCCATATTAGATCCGCCATTTTGAATTTTTATAAACTAACATTATATTCGTAATCAGCGACTACGAAAACTCCAGAGTAATAAGTTTCAAGAAAATATGAGGAATTAAAAAAAATATGTTCGCCATATGGCATCCGACATTTTGAATTTCAAGAATTTAACTAATATTTTACAACCCGACGGGAACCAGAGAACCCAACTTTTGAATAAAGGACTGAAAGGGGATACACAAAAATAGTGGTCCAGTTTTCAAGGCTAAAACAATTCCTCTGGCGCCGGGAAACTAGAGAGCTCGCCGGAGACAAATCCCCAGCTACCATCGAAATAAATCCTTAATCACAAACCTTAAAATTTATTAATATTAACTTGTTGGGTAGATGCACTTTCTCGTTTAACACAAAACATGTATTCTGTTTTTACAATGTTCATTCATGATTTCCTTATTTAAATGATTTATTAATTTTAAGGTTTGTTTTATGTAGTGGATATGATTCTTACAAAAATGTTTAATTTTAATGAATTCACGTTTTTCATTAAAATCTTTTAATTATTTCTACTGAATTAATATTAGAGAAACATAATCCTTTAAGGTCTAACAATTTTAGTTATATTATCACTTATTCAGAAATAGACATAAGTTTTATTTTCTAGAATAATTTATAGGAAACTACCCAATTATATTCTTTAAAAATGTGGCATCACTAAATTAAACCATTCTAAGTTTTAAATCATTCACGACAAACAAATAGAAATAATAAATTTTACTTAAAATACATGTCAGTCATCTTTCTTTTTTGAACCGAAATAATATTTTACGCAAAGCTGTAATAATGTCATTAAGAATATAAAGTTTTTCAAGGGTTTTATATTAAATTTAATTATTTTTCACTTTCAAATCTATACAGGGATAGGAGACTTTGAGATGGTAGTTTGTGCTTACAGAGTACTCTACCTCTATCAAAGAGTAGGTATGTACCGTAAGTTAGAAATTTATACCTCTTATTTTTTTCTGTGTAAAGTCGTTTAACTATAAAAAACATAGACTTCAAAGTGTTAAATTTAAATATCACAAAATTTAAAGGCTTTAAGGATTTGTATATATATATGTGACCTGGTGTATGAAAAGGGACCTTACATGTCAAAAAATCATTTTTTTACTTTTTTGTTGATTCGGAAAGAGTTTGAAACGCTCTTTAAGATGGTGAAAACCAAAAAGTAATAAGTTGATTAGAAGTTTACAAAAAAAATTTAAGTCAAAAGAAACAAGAGTAGGGGAGAGTCTCCAGTTGTGAGACACCTCCAGTTGTGAGACAGTCAATTTTTTTTAACATGCAATATTAAAAAGCCGATTGGTTTATATAAAAACATTTCTTTTTATATGAGCCAACTTTTTCGTGTACGCCGAAGCGGATATATAAACTGTTTTTGTTAAATACCAACACTGTGTGTGATAATCGACTAAAAAACGTTTTTTCAATAAATCCAAAGTACTTTTTTTCCAAGTTAATTAATTGGAAAAGGTAAATGTAATGCATTTTCTTTTAGTGTTTCCCTTATATTTTGTGATGCAATATTGCATTGTTCCAATCTACGGTTGAAAATAATTTAATTTTTTTTTTTCAAAATAGCGCCAATTTCTGGGTGTGAGACACAGCATATCACCAGTTGTGAGACGGTGTCAACACCCATCTGGGCAGCATAAAAAATACGACTTTGCAGGCATACTATTTTAATGTTGTTTTGATTTTTTTTCTAGTATTTTTGGGCATGTCAAGTGGAAAAAAGTCAATTGATTCAGAAGAAATCAATTTTAATGCTCTTGTTGAAGCTATTTAATTGTGTTTATTTGATAGTCACATTTTGGCAAATTAATATTATTATTTAGTATATAATAATATATATTATTAATATATTTAATTATTTCTACTAAACATAACGTTTTATGTCAAACTTATTAAATTTTAGCAACTTTTAATGAGTGTCTCACAACTGGAGACATTTTTTTTTTTTGAAAAAAGCGATGTGCTCGGAAAATGTATCGTAAAATTTTTTGAGTTCATCGAAACACTATACTTTCTTTTAATAAAAGTTGCGTATTTCTGTTACCTTTTGAACGGTGTATTTTATTTACAATTTCGTTTACCCGTTTACAATTTACGGGTCAAAAATGAAACCCGTCAACTGGAGACTCTCCTCTAAAAATAGGAAAAAACTTATTTTTTGTTATTATACATATTGAAATAACGAAGACAATAATTTTTTATTATTTAGAAAAAAAAAACAGTTAAAATTTAAATTTGATATCATATTTGAATTATCATTTAACACACCCGACATTTAACAGAATTGTCATCTGACAGAACAGACATGTAACAGAATTTTAACGTAACAGACCCGTCATTTGTTAGAATATCAATTCTGTTACATGAACCCGTCACCAAAAACTATTCCGTCGCTGCTAAAAATTAAAGTGGACCTAGCCCCAGGAGGTTTCACCAGAATTACTAAAATGGCTCTGTCGCAACAGCAACAAGGAATGTTGGAGCTGTGGCGACGAAGATAACTTGTACAAAGACTGTAACAATAGGGTGTCCCAAAAAAATAAAAAGTTTTTTTTTATTGGGTCTCATCCCCTAAAAATCTTTTAATTTGTGTAAAAATAAGAACATAATATTTGGAAATAAAATTTTTTAATATTAACCCGTAGTTCAGAGCCTTTGAACCATAAAAACGCTAAAAATGTAGTGTTTTTTCATTTTTAACATAAATATAAATGTCAAAATATAATGATTAGGGTGTCATTGTAAAGATAATTAAATTACCTTTCGATCCATATGTCACAGTATAAGATTCAATGAAAATTAAGAGTGTTACAGTCGATTAAAGATTAAATTTCATGGAAATTTTGATGATTATTAGACACTTAAGTAAAGAGTACTTTTTTCACATTGAACAGTAAAAAATATTTAGATTTTAATTTTTTTATTAAGAGTCTAACATTACAAAAATCCGTAATTTAATCGTCGATTAAATTCGTCTCAAAATCCGTTACCCGATTTTTAGACGAATTCGATCGACTTTTATGAAGTTCTTCGCCATTTTGAAATTTGAAAAACTGACATTGGACTCTAAATCATCGACTTCAGTATTTCTTAATCACTGATTTTAGTACGTTTAGTGGTTATATCTAAACTTATTGTTTCAATTTTTGCTGCAAATGTTGAAGGAATGATAAAAATTAAAAAAATAGTTTCGTTCACTAAATCTAGTGTATAATTGTCATATTCAATCAAATCGAGGTCCACAAGGGCTAAAAATTTTCGTAATGTTAGACTCTCAATAAAAAAATTAAAACCTAAATATTTTTTACTGTTTAATGTAAAAAAAGTACAAGTTACTTAAGTGTCTAAAAAATAAAAATCATCAAAATTTTCATAAAATTTGATCTTTAATCGACTGTAACACTCTTAATTTTCATTGAATCTTAAACTATGATATATGGATCGAAAGGTAATTTAATTATCTTTACAATGACACCCTATTCATTATATTTTGACATTTATATTTATGTTAAAAATGAAAAAACACTATATTTTTAGCGTTTTTATGGTTCAAAGGCTCTGAACCACGGGTTAATATTAAAAATTTTTATTTCCAAATATTGTGTTCTTATTTTTACACAATTTGAAAGAATTTTAGGGGATGAGACCCAATAAAAAAAAACTTTTTATTTTTTTGGGACACCCTACTGTAACAACCTAACGATCCATAAGGACAATTTTCGCAAAAGTTGCGGAGAAACCTTCGTAGTTTGTAAATGTCTAAACTGCTCTCTTGCATCAAAAATGTAGATTAAAATTAAACATTATCTTATTCCCCGCCAATGGTTGTCCACTGCCGAACATCATCGATCTCTTCGATGTGCTGGGATTAGTGGATGCTTATCCACTGCCAGACATGATTGACATCATGGATATGTTCGGTAGACCTTGCCGTGGTGGCGGGGCTTTTCACTAAAGCCAAACAGAAAGAAACGAACATGATGAGCGACCGTTAAAAACAGGAATACCTGCAGGGTAATACTTCGATTAATTCCCTCTCCGGTTCCGATTGTCAAGCGCCAAGCGTGGGGATAATGGCCGGTGTCCACAAAACATTCAAATCCTGCTGGAAGAAACAAAGGCGAAGCACGCGGAAGCTTACGAAGCGGATATGTACCTAGGATGAACTATCGACATGGCAGAAGGTAACCGTAAGGACAGAAAGGAGAGGCAAGAGCGCCACTACAAACGTCAGTTAAGGCGTGCAGTCATTGACGCGCCGAAGAGAAGACGTAGTTCCGGCAGTCCAGAGGGGACTCAAGCCGTAACTATAAAGAAGAAAAAGGAGGAAGCACCTTCAAAGAAGGTGGATAAGAGTACGGAGGATAAACTTAAGCAAGAATGTCAAAAACTGGAGCAAAAGGCAGCGAGGGGATCAACAATGGTCATCAGAGTGGCTCAAGGCTTCGTAAGGAGGTTGATCCGGACGTTCGCCACACAAGGGTCGTAGTTGCAAAGGCTACAAAAATGGAAGACCTCCTAATTGAAATCAGAGGCGACTCCAATAAAGAGGCCTTCACCGCGGAGGTTTCCAAAGCAGTGGAAGGTATGGGTAAGGTATAGTCCGTGGACTATACCTTATCCAAGTAGAAGAAGTCCAACAAGTGTTGGAAAATGTCCTGGAGAAGTCAGAAAGCAGGAAGGTGACGGTCCTTGGACCAAACCGGCGAGAGATGAAGCTCGCGGTTGTAGTGACCGACCCAGAGAAAGTGAAAAGGCTGCAAGAAGTGGGACGCATAAAGATTGGCTTTATGTCGTGCTCAATCAGGAAGAAAGTAATGGTTCCTAGGTGTCATAGATGCCTAGATTATGGCCACATATGGAAAGAATGTAAGGCGGCAGACAAATCGACTGCGTGCTTCAAGTGCAGAGAAGTCGATCATAAGTTCGCAAACTGTAAAAGAGGCCCAAGCTGCTTCCTCTGTAAAAAAAGTATGACGATAAGGCAAATGTGAACCATATTGCTTGTAGTAATGGATGCGGAGTTTTCAGGATAGCCCTCGAAGAGGCGAAGAAGACTCTCGCAAGAACAAAAAGTAAGTAGGAGGAAACTTACAAAAGGTAGCTGAGTCAGAAGAACATTGGCGGCATGTCGAGAACTTCTTAATCTCGATTATGATCAGAAAAGACCCCGACGGCCGCCAAAAGCGTAATTTAAATCAGCTTTTAATTCGTTTGTTCCGTTTAGTTTAATTTATTTTGTGATTTGTTCTTTTACTATTTTAATTTATTTTGTGATTTTTATCTGTCCTTTTACAATTTTATCTATTGACTTTAAATATATGTCTACTTTTTTTTGTTTCTGTTTTTTACATCCGTTTACAATTTTATCATTTGACTTTTTACACTTTTTTAACATTTGTTTCTTCATTGTTGTGCTGCAAATTTCGCTTTGACATTGAAATAGTTTTAAATTTTAACTATTGACGCAGAAGAACCGCAGAAAAAGAACAAATTCGCAATAGCGACAGAGTTGGAGCGCCGCCCTCGAAGGCTAAAATGTCTTATGACCGTTCCGAGGGAGGGTAAGGAACTTCAAAAGAAGGGTTACGGGTTTTAGTGGGTTGGGGCTGGCAGTAGGACACCAGCTTATCAAACAACTTTTATTTTATAAAATTATTATATGATATTATCACTCGGTTGTTTTAAATATTTAATAAACATTGAATTTAACGATTATTCCAAGTCAAGTGGCTGACTCCTGACTCGGAATGATCGTTAAATTCAATGTTTATTAAATTTTTATTTTACTTATTTTGTTTTATTTTTTTTAACTCCACATAATCTTGGAGTGAGAAATCCAAGCTATCTGTAGGCAGATTTCCCAAAATTCCCTAAGCAAAAAAATAAAAAAAACATTATCTTATAAATTTCAAATTGTTTTACCTAACTTTCTTCATTTTGTTACCCTACCTATTCGCGAAACAAAACATTTTTTTATCCCACATGCACAAAAATGTCGCTTTTAGATAGCTGACGACAGAGAGTAAAGTTATTTTTTTGTTCGACAGTATAAAATTGAACTGTTTATACAAGTCGAACAAGTGAATGACTTTTACTCCTTGTCGGCTGCTATCTGAAATTACCACTTTTGTGCATTAGAAATAAAAAATTTCATAAGTAACATGGAAACATATGGCTGCCTTTGTCCCCTTGTTGCTTAATATACTATTTTATTGCCTGTTTTGACAACGTTCTCCTGGGGCGACTTGTTTCTCGTATTCTCTGAAAATTTCAAATTTGGATAGAATCATTGAAGACGACGTTCGTCAGTTAGCCTGCAAGCAGACTTTCGTCGTGGTGAAAACCACTTGTTATACAGGTCCGAATTAATTGTCACTAAATGCCCGCTCTGGTCAACACTTTTGTTCTGTGGTTTCTTTTGTTTGATTTTGTAGCAGAGGAGTTAAATTTGGTGACTAATTTCCTAACAGTGGACGGCGAGGAAGACACGGCTCAACAAATCAGAATAAGGAAGCAGAAAGCTGTTCTTAAAGTCGTATAGGTCTTGTTGCTTTTCCAGTTATTACGCTACTTATTTTGGCGTAAGAATACACGAGTTTTTTTTATAGAATTGTATTAATTATTTATTTAATTTATTATTAAATAATTATGTTATTTTTTTGTCTCGAGTTCAACCATGTGTTACCTTAGTCACCGTTTTATCTCATTTTATTTTCTGAATTTTATTACTAATTATTACCTGTTACACAAGTTAATAACCCCTAAAATTTATTTAAAATACACATTTTAGCTTTCCCCTGTTAGTTTATTCGCTACCCTTTTAAGTGTCCCCTTATCTTTTTATTTCTTTTTTTGACTGAAACTAATCGTTATTAATATTTATGTAAAAATGTCTAATTGGCAGTTGTCGTACATTATGTCTTTGTATAATTCGCATCTTAGGTAAAACCCAATTGTAAAAAAGTGAATTTTTTTTACAATATATATTATATTTCTTTTAATTGCTAAGTATAATTTCTTCGAACCTAGACGCTCTGATCCTTTGGCCATGTGGTCCTAGCTAAATGACAATATCCCTAAAATTTATTTATTTTACAACCCGAATTCTTTTGCTTTTATTTTGATTCTATAATTCTAATTTTTTGTTGTTGATAAAATTGAAAGTTGATTTATTTTAAGATTACGTTTTATTTTAATTTTGTTTAACTAAATGTGACGATTGCTGAAGAATTAACCTGATGGTCTCGTTTCTCCAGAGTCCAAGCATTTAATATTATTAATATTTTAAATTGTGATTGTTGAGGAATTGACCTGGTGGTCTCGTTTCGTCAGAATCAGGTACTTTAAATTTTGTTAATTTCTAAATGTACCTTAACCGTAACATATATAAAAATTCACATGTATTTACAAACTTATATCTCAATTGGGCATACACAATAACTCAACACAGACTAACTTTATTTCTTAGATGGACATATTACAAAATTTATATATTTATTATGATTTTATAACCCTTTGGACACAGAGATGCCTTAAACAGGTTTTTTTGTCATCGAACATCTTGGAACAATGATCGTAATGCCTCGGAGACATTATAAGGTTCACTAAAAGACGTCTTTAAGACATTCATATTTGGCCCAAACGCTTCTAAAAGTCATCCAAAAGTAAGTCTAAAAACGTTTCTTCACATTCCTTCAGATCTTCTTTAATAGTCATATTTCCTTAACAATATTTTCTAAATTAAAACACAGTAATATTGTAGTAAACTTGAAACATTGTACCTTAAGCATCTCAGTCGTTCAAAAAAAATAAAAAAATGTTTGCAAAGTTTACGAAATCACTTGTCAATAAAATGAATTTAACTGAAAAATATATGTCACGTAAAAATGTTCCCGGGAAAGCACTTTTAGGAAATTCCAGTAGAAAATTCCCATTCGAAATTTGGTTTTTAATTTTTTATCAAAATTTAGATGAATCTTTTTGCAATTTGACGAAAGAAATCAGTTTCTGTAATGAGTTCAGTAGATTTCGAGAAAAGTGTCTCACCGTTTTCAAAAATGTATTTTCGAAAAAGAAGCATTTAAAATTTTCGTAACCTCTAATGCACTGATTTAGGAAATAGTAATCAAAATTGCAAGAACCTCTTTTTTGCGTAATTCTTAAAAAATGTTTAGGGATAGTAATTTTATAATACTAAAAAGAAAATTATTTCCGAAATTTCAGGGTCGCTGATTTCGAATATGGTGTCAGTTTTCAAAAGTTCAAAATGGCGGATCCAACATGGCGGACGAATTTTTAAAATTACACCATTTTGCTTGAAACTTGTTACTTAGGGGTTTTCAGGGTCGCTGTTTACGAATATGATGTCAGCTTTTGAGGATTCAAAATGTCGGATTTAATATGGCGGGCGAAGTTTTAAAAATGTTACAAAATGGTCGAATACTTTTTAAAAGTATAATTTTTCTTGCTCGATACTTGTTACAGAGGGTTTTTAGAAGTCGATGATACCGATTTTGAAAGTAAATTGAATTTTTACATAAACTGCAGTTTAATATCAAACAAGTTTTAGAAGAATGTAGAAACTGAATCGTAATATGCCTTTATTCATAATTGGATCATCCAAATTGAATTTCTTAAAAGTGACATCAAATTTGTCATCACCGATCTCGAAAACCTCCGACTAACAAGTTTCATGTAAAATGGAGAAACTTTTAAAAATTTGTCCGCCATATTGGATCCGCCACTTTGGATTTTTGAAAACTAACATCATATCCGGTATCAGGGACCCTGAAAACCCCCGAGTTACTAGTTTCAAGCAAAATGTTGTCGTTTTTAAGAATTCGTCCGCCATATTAGATCCGCCGTATTTAATTTTTGAAAACTGGTATCATATTCGTAACCAGCAAACCCGAAAACTTGCAAGTAACAATTTTTAAACAAAATGATGTAACTTTTAGAAATATATCTGCCATATTGACCATTAGAAAGTTTTGTTGAAATCTAGAGAAATTTTATTTCCGTATTTTAGTTACTTTTTTAAAATTGTAGCCGCAGTAAAAGGGTTAAGCAAAAAAAAATTTTTTTTGAAGTCTTTGACCAGAAAGTCTTTTTAATCCGATGTCCAGAATATTTTTGTTTAACTTCGTCAAAGAGCATTCAGGAATACTTGAAAATTTACCTTCTCAGACAATACTAATACAAAATGTAAATGTAAAATCACTCTGTGAAATTTATTGAGAAGAATAATGGGCTTATCGATAATGTTCAATGGTAGATTATATTGATTTTTCTCCGTAATTAGCATACCTTGAACTTGAGAGCCGGCGAGTGAGCGGTGGAAGTTGCTAATATTGGTTGGTATTGAAGTTGTTGTTGAAGTAGGGGCTCGACTTGTAAGTTCAGGGGTTGATGACAAGGGGTTGTTTGAATTTTGAAGATGGGGCGAGTTGATTTGGTTGTGTCCAGGAAGTGGAAGGAGTGTTTGCCCATCTCCGTGAGCTGCAGAAACTCCATAGTTCCTTCGAAAATTACGCTGTTGAAAAGATGGTTTCCTGCTTCTATTGATAGTCCTGCATCGTTTCTTCGGATGTGTACTGCATCAACCCCATGCACATTCATTTTATATTGTGTTTCAACTATAGAAGCCTCCAAAACTCTTCTGATTTTAGTTATTTGTAAATATTTAAAAATTCTCTATTATTTATGATTTTAAAGAAATTAATTCCCCTAGTAAAATAGGTTCTTATTTCACAACAGTAAACATATATAGTGGATTTAGTACATCAAAAGTTTTATGTTTAACGTATCTTTTACATTTCATTTCATATCATCAACATAAAAACTTTCAAGAGTGAAATGAAAATCACTAAAATCTATTATTCTAAAAATATTTATAAAAAGCATAAATGCATCAATGAATTCATGAAAAACCATAAGCGCTATTGTTATTCCATATTCCCAATAAAAGGTAAATATTTTAAAAGATTTGTTTTGTAGATTGACATTAAATATATGTAAGTTATGTTAATTTATATTATTAAAATAAAATATCAGATTCATAAACATTGTTAAATTTCACATGAAATGTTACTTTTAAATCTGTTAAATTTAATTTTTATATAATTTACTTTAAATAATTTTTATTAAATAGAAATGAATTATCATCGCAAACGGATTTTTACTTTATTTTTACTTAAATTTCTTAAGATGACGTTTGAGCATCATCTTAAATTAACTTCATCTGTAATATGTATCGTTATTTCATAGCAGTCAAGCTTATCAAAAGTCAAAGTCAATTGGATTTTTACATTGAGCTTTAAAGTGGAAAATCGCATCGACTTTGACACCCCTTAAGGGTGCACCAGAACAAGGGCAGTCAGCCTCACTTAACCTTGGATTTAACCAACATCAAATACATATTCAGGGACCCAAAAACTTGCGAATAAGAAGTTATAAGCAAATTGCTTCAGATTTTTAAAAAATTATCTGCCATATTAGATACACAATTATGAATTTTGAAGAAGTAAGATCAGATTAGTAACCAGGGACCCTAAAACCTTCCGACTATTAAGTTTCAAGCTAATACAATGAATTGAAAAAATTAATACGCCATATATTACATCCGCCATTTTGAGTTTTGAGAAACTGACCTCGAATTCATAATCAGCGTCCCTATAAAAACCTCTAAAAACAGGTTTGGTTTTTGAAAATAGTCCTTCCCTTCCTAGGACATTAAATGGTTAAGTTTAAAATTATTACAACTTCTGACATTATCATAGACAAATTCAACATAATTTTTAGCAAAAAGGTGCTATTTAGGTCTCAATAAAAGATAATTTTTTTATTTAATTGAGATTACAGAATAATTATAAAAATTTTGAAAATATTGAGCAAAGAAGTTATAATCAGGGACCTTTAAGAAAATTTAGTACCTATTTAGTTTCTGAGATGATCAAAATTTAATTAACTAAATAAGTTTAGTTTTATATCCACCAGAAAAATTTAATGTCGACCCAAAACTAATTTCTCAAAATAAATTTAGTTTTATGTCGACGTGAAACTAAATCAACAAATTGAAATTATTTTAGAATCGATTAAATTTAGAAACTGGATTCAAAAATGCAAATCTGAATTACTTTAGGGTAAATTCAAAATAAATGTCATAGGAACTCAATTATTTATATTGTTAACAAAAAAACCACAGCAAAAAACAAAATATGTAAAGAAATAATATAAGAAAAACTTTAATGATAACATATAGTTAGTATAACGAGTCTATAGAATCGAATAATAATAGATAAAGTGAAATCGATTTGCATTTACATTAATTTTTCAAATATTTTGTTTTTTGTAGTGATTTTAAGACTAAAACTAAATAATCAGGTTTTCAAATTTTTAACATTTCTCGACTTTAACCCCTTGGCAGTCGATGACGTGTATACACGTCATGGTGCAGGTGGGCTCAAACTGTCGATGACGTGTATAGACGCAAGCCGATTTTTGGCTACAAAAACACACAGATTTGTCCACAAATTGATACTCAGGGGTTTTCGGGGTCGCTGATTACGAATCCGTTTTCAGATTTTAAAAATTCAAAATGGCGGATCCAATATGGCGGACGACATTTTCAAAAATTTATCGGATTCACTTGAAACTTGTAACTCAGGGGTTTTCGAGGTAGCTGATTACGTATCTAATATCAGATTTTGAAAATTCAAAATGGCGGATCCAATATGGCGGACGACATTTTCTGAAATTCATCGGATTCACTTGAAACTTTTTACTCGGGGGTTTTCAGGGTCGCTGATTACGAATCCGATTTCAGATTTTAAAAATTCAAAATGGAGAATCCAATTTAGCGGACGACATTTTCAAAAACTCGTCCGATTCATTTAAAAATCGTTACTCGGGGGTTTTCAGAGTCGCTGATTTCGAATATGACGGTTCGAATATGGCTTGCGCCATTTTAAAAAATTTATCAGATTTACTTAAAAGTCTGTTGTTACTTGGGATTTATTGATGTCGTAGATTAAAAATGTAATATCGGTTTTGAAAATGGCGGATCCAATATAAGAACAAACAAACAAAAATTTTAAAAACAAAATAAATAAAGGAGAGTAAAATCCGACCGCATACCTCCACGTGGTAAACTCTGGGGTCGTAACTAACGTAGTATACTTAACAGCTGACTGCGGGGGAAAATTTTGTATTTATTATCGTTTCAAAAGTTTTTCGTAATCAGCGAAAACACTCTAGTAACGAGTTTCAAATGAATCCAATGAATTTTAGAAAATTTCATTTGCCATATTGGATCCGCTATTTTGATTTTTCAAAATCTGAAATCGGATTTGTAATCAGCGACCCTGAAAACCCCCAAGTAAAAAGTTTCAAGCGAATCCGATGAATTTTAGAAAATGTTGTCCGCCATATTGGATTCACCATTTTGAATTTTAAAAATCTGATATCGGATTCATAATCAGCGACTTCAATTACAATAGTATGCTCGTTTGCAGAAATTTTAGTTTTCCAAAAAGTTGTCGACATTTTGAGCCCATTTATGAGATTTTGGTCTTGACTGCGAAGGGATTAAAATTTATGTCCTAAAATCTATATCAAATATAGGAATGGAAATTTCTAGATTTTTAAACATCATTATTTAAACTATTCGTTCTACACTGAGAAAAAAGCTGCCAAAGTGAAAACTTCTGAAAAGGTGTAATTTAAATTTTAAGATAAATCATTTACATTTTTGCCAATTTTTTACAATACAATTTATTATAAAAATTTTAACGCAGAAAAAGTTAAATCCTACTTTTATCTACACAATAGCATATTTTAAGAACTTAAATTTTTATTTTTATTTAACTTATTTTTTGATAAGCTTAAATACTATGAAATAATCGCACTGAGAGCTAGACGAGGTATTTAATAACTACGCTTAGCTCTTAGCTCACTAAACTTTCAAGGCAGTCCAAAAATTTTGCCGACCTTAGAAATTTCATGCCAATCATCAAAAGATCAAAAACAGTATAAGATTTTGAATTTTTATATAAACGAGTTTTTATATTTTATTAGCTTTCAAATTTTTTATTGTAAAGTTTAAAATTATAAAAATACTATCTAATAAATGAAAATTATTAAAGATTTATGGAAACAATAGAGGCAATTATTATTGAATTAACATTTCTCCTAAATGATTATAGTGTTGCCACCTATAGTATAAATTTTTTTAGTGCCCTGAAAATTATTAGTGCAGCAACTGTACTACCCGTGGTCGGAAGCACAAAAAGCAAAAAGATACTGCTTGTCGATTTAGGCCAAGCGTTATATGAAAATCTAATAGCTGTACTACCAATAAATGCAGCAGCAGTACAATAATAACGAATAGACGCTCATGTACAACATGTGTCTCAAAAGCGTGCAGGAGACAAAGGCAACTCTAAGTTTGAAAGGTGATTAGAAAGTTTAAAATGAAGAACAAAATTTTTATTTCTAAACATAAAATTATGATTTTAAGTATTATCGTAGAAAAAAGGATTATTAAGTAAGACAACTTCTTAATTGATTCAACGGCTTTTGGACAATTGGACTGATTGTTTAATCATCTAATGTATTGGGCCAATCAACGAAAACTATTTTCAAAGCTAAAAAATATTTGTGTGAGTAAATGATAGTTTTTTGAAATACTACTTTATTAAATTTTTCAGGAATGGTAGGTTAATTACGGTCAAGTTTATATAAGAACGATGTTTACTATTGATTCGATACTGTTAAAAATATTAGTCATCTTAATATACACTAATTACTGAAATTTATTTCTCTTTTGTATTAAATATCGGATATTTATAAATCTTAAATTTAAGTATATAATGTATATTAAAATTCACCACCCATATTGCATATTTGCTTTATACACATGTATGTTAAAATTAATCTTGATTTTTAACAGTCATCAAATTATTTAAATATTTATGATTATGTGACTAGCTTTTCTTTTTTACTGGGTACTTACAATTTACCTCTGTTCAAAGAGTGAAGGTTGTACAATTCTTGAAATATAACGGTTGGGACTTTATTACAAAATTTAACCAGTGGGCACAGTTGTTCACAACAGGGACCCATTCCAAGACAAATATTAATATTATATTAATTTCATTGACAAGTGGGTTCGTAAACTTTGTAGAGGTTCCTATCTGTCTTCTACGGCTGAGATGCTTAAGGCGCAGTACTTCAAAATAAATTTAATACAACATTACTGTCTTTCAACTTAGAAAATATGATAAAAGAATTGTCTATTTGAAGGGCTGGCTGCAATAAGAGGACGAACGCGTGCTTGAAAGGGATAATAGCAGTTAGGTAGCAGTGAGCGGCTCAAGGCTTGTCACTGCTACCCGACTGGTAGTATCCCATCCAATTCTCGCGTTCGTTCCCTTATTGCAGCCAGCCCTTCATTTAAGAAAATCTGAAGTGATGTGGAAAGGACGTCTTAAAGATGTCTTTTGGTCAATTTTTGGACCAGACATAGGATGTCTTATGATGTCTCAGAGACATTACCATAATTGTCCTCGGACAAAAAAGACATCTTCAAGACGTCCCTGTGCCCACTGGGTAGTTTATGTGCTTCTAATTGCACTCACATCAAGTCTGGTCATCATTAATAATACACTAATTCTACAAAAGAAAATACAATAATTAATCTGAAAAAATTGACCCACAAATCTGGCAATAGTGAGTACTTGATAAATATAGAACAACAAATAAAGTTTATTCTGTTTGAAGATGAAAGATTTACGGACAAAAATTATGTTTCACTGAAAGGTCCAGCTTGATGATAAAATGGTAAAATCAACTCAACGCGTTTGCAAAATATGCTTCTAGATCCTATTGGAGAAAGGGCTTTAATCTGTACTTAGCTTCAGGTGCTTCAATAAAAAATGAGTGCTCTCTAATTAGCTCTCGAACAACGTCAGAAATAATAACGAGATTAGAGGTTAACTGGAGGTAACTGAAGGTGGAAATTTAAACAATTAACAATATAAGTGAAATATTTAAGTTAGAGAAGCAAGTACAATATTTCATTCTAACAATATTAATAATCATTTTGACAAATCTTAAAAGGTATTGCACTGTCTTTCTAAAAGATAAATCAAAAGTTAACAATTGTTCCAGCTGTTCAAGTCTCTGTACAATTAAGTGACTTACTCTCTGTCTAATCCGATACCCTGAGAAAGTTGATAAGAAACCGAAATCACAAAGATTAAAAACACAAGCTTTCAGTTTTAAGAAGTTATCTTAGAACAACACTGAATAGCGAGTTAGCGACCACTCAACAATAAGCAAAACATTCAAAATGTTGGTTTATGATTGTCTTCTTACTAAAATAGCTTTTGACCAATTAAAGTTCTTTTCTGTAATGTTTGCGGAATAAACATTTTACATGACATCAGTACCAACATTAATTCTAAATATTTGCACCTGTAAAACATAGAATGATACGGCATTTGACAGACTAGCACTTTTAAGTACTTCTAATCTTGAGTTATACTTATACGATTGCTTATTCAAGGAATTTCATTGCTGTGTACCGGGTTCCTTCAGACAGAAAACTATGTTCGTTCCAAAATCGTTTTTGAAATGTTTCATGTTCGTCAAATAATATTCCTAAACATTTTAAGAACGTTTTTGGAATGAACATGGTTTATTGCCCAGACGGATACGTGTTAAATAGGATCAAAAAAATACAATGATATATTTGTAACAATTTAACTCTTATCCGGCACCCAGCAACGACATTCCTCGCGCAGGCAACATAAGAATGTTCGCACAAGCATCCACGCTGGGATACATATTCTATAAATTAGTTCATTTATCTCATATTAACTTATCTAACGTAACTTTGTTTGTTATAACAGCGAAGGGTTATAATCCTTAAAAATGACGAGAATCATTTTCAACGTAAGTCTGTTAATAGCAATTATGTAATCAATTTCTAATAATTAGTTATTTTTTTCTGAAGGAGACAGGTTTAGATGATGAAAGATAACAATTTTTTTATTGGATTAAGTAGTAGTAGTAGTAGGAGTATTCAAAAATGTGTTTTTACATTATAGAATAAAAGTTTGTTTTCTTTTTAAAGTTGAAAGTGGTAGAATGGTCGTTAGTTGAATTGTCTTTAAATATCCGTTGGTGTTCTCTTATTTTGTTATTGCTTTTTAATATTAAAAATTATTGTCAATGAGAAAAAGGGATATTAAGCTTCATTATCTAGATATTAATGGTCAATATCTGTATAACCGTGAAATATATAAACATTTTAGATTTTCAAATTTAGTATCTACAGATATTAGAAAATACTTATGTTAAAACATAACCTCACATTTACAGATTATATTTTTTAACATCTAAGATATTAAACTATATGATCTAGATGGTAAGCATTAGCATACTTTCTTAATATCTAGTATAATTAAGATTTTTAATATCCATTTTTCTTCATGTAGAGACATTTTAAAATTTTAAACTGTGACGACTCGAATGTGGCTTCGCGCGGCAGCGAATGAGAGAGAAAACAGGAACGAATTCATGCGGGGGAACGATGAACTTTTGAGTTTCTTTATATTACTCGTGAAACATCATTATTTATTATTCTCCAGCAAAAATTCGTTTCTGTTTTCTCTCTTTTGCTGACGCGCTAAGCCAGAATCGAGTCGTCATAGTTGAATTTCAATGCAGCAATTGGTCGAAACACTGCTTCACATTTTTAATGATATATCGAAGACGGATGATCCTTTTTTAATATTCGAAGGCTTATTTTTAAGCTGAAATTCTAACGAAGATTTCTGTGTTTTTAGAAAAATTTTATCTAAATTTTTCTAGATTTTTGAAAAAGTTGAAGTCAAGAGACAAAAAATGAGAAAATTTGATAATTTTATTATTTCTTTCTCACTCTACAACTCAAAAAATAATTAACGAAATGACTTCAAAGACGGGTTATTTTACGCAGAATTTAATCAGCTTTCTAACCATATTTAAGTTTTTTTTGTACCTCCTTTTATTTCCGAGATATGATTGAAAAAGTGATGGCATGTTTTTTCATAGAGTCGAATGTAATCGTCCTGATACTTTTGGACGGTAGTGTATATCTATATGGTTGTCGATAAATAATTATCAATTTTTAAATTAAATTTTGCTCTGAAAAAATAAGCTGCGTGCCCGAATGCTCTCTGAATGATGATTCGAACCCCAGTTAATAGCTGACTTTCACGGGACTTCTGACAATTAATGCGCCTTGCCAACACAGCCTGGACGAACAAGCATCTTATATTCCCAGAGCAAGCACATACACTAGTCAAGAGCTGTTTACTTAATGTTAGAATTTTTTGCCCATTGAGAATTATAATTATAAAAGAAGATTTCGCCTTTATCAGAAAATTATTAATTTAAAAAAGTATAAAAGAGAATATACTTTAAAAGCATACTGCGAATATTTAACCACATATGAGAATATGTTAAATTTAAAAGCTGCAGCTGTTGTAACTATAAATTATAGTTTTTAAAGTGGCAAAAGCTAATTTAAAAAAACACGATAATTTATTAGGGTGCTTCTTATTTGAGTGATTTTTCCAAATCTTTGGTCTCACTCTAAATTACATATTTATCAATTAAATTTTTAGTTAACTAAAGGCACATGTTAAAATTGTTCTTTTTCCTTCAAACTATAAGGAAAATTTATTTTATAGATACTATCATTAAGTTTTTAGAGTGAGACCAAAGAGTTTGAAAAATCTCCCAAATAAGAACCACCCTATTACTTATAAATATTTCTAAATAGAATTAAATTATAAAGATGGTTCTCATAATTGTCCCATATGACACTATTCCGTCAATCTGAACAAAATATTTTCACCCAGAAGACCATGAAATACTTAACCTATTAATGCCTTTATGATCTCTAATTGAACATTCTATAATGAAAGTTGTAAATCCTAACACAATGATGACAAAGTTTTGCTGTGTAAGTGCATAGATGGACACATCGTATTTGTGTTAAAAAGGAGAACTTCGCGAGCAAAGATATTTTACACTGAAGTTTGGTTTTTTCACAGTCAAAGGTATATTTTATTATTTTACTCAACATCTTCTATCAATTCATGATTTAAATTTCATCTAATTTATAACGTCCTCTTTTTCGACTGTAATTCGACGTGTTTTTTTAAAACAGCGATATGTGAAACAAAACACATTTTAAAACTCACATGCATCAAAAAGAATAATATTTTAAAGAGAAGTACGTACCGAAGAAAACGTGTGATATATTCAGGCCAATTGTCAGGAAACATCACCAGGAAAAATCCAATTGCAATTAGAATCATTCCTGCCAACTTCATTCCAACGAAGTGAGCGCCATACAAAACAACATCTAATGCTAAAAGTTTTAAAATTATTGTTAACTAAACAGTTTTTCTTATTATTATTTACATATGTTAAAAAACTTTGTTTATGGAAACCATACTTTTGACTTTCTTTTGATAAGAAGTGTGTTTACAGCATTGTTAACTTTTTAGTAATTTATATTCATAGGACTTACCAGCTGAAACAGGTATAGCTGTTATTAAGCCTAGTGTGATGAATAGGTCATAAGTCAACGCAATGCTAAAATTCCCCAACATGTTAGAAACTGAAAGTAAGAAGAATTATTTAAATGTGGATAATTAGAAACCACAAGTAATTTTTAATCGTCCTTATATTACGTAATGCTTAATGGGTAAGGGAGTTCAAGCTGTTATGTGGGGAGAGGAGATGGTCAAAATTTTCAAACATTAGCGTTACGTAATATCATATAGACGACCCCTTAATGATAATCCCACATAACACGACATTTTGCGGTTAGTTTGCTGTACAAACTTGCAAAGTTTGCTACTAACTTGCTTTGCAAAGTACCTTCAAAATATTGTGCAATGTGGGTGCGTGCACTAATTTTAATTAATTAATTCGAATGTGCATTTAAGAAATATAAATTCACTATTAAAAATTAAAAAGTTTAGCTTCCTTAAGACGAATTATTTTTAATACTTTAAAATATATCTTTTAATTAGAATTGAGATTAATATATCGTTATATTTACAATCTTTAGGTTATAATGAACGTAGAAAGTAAAAAATTGAAGCCAGATTTTTTGATGATTTTATTTTTAATTAAAATTAAACTGGGAGTTTGTAATTTTAAATATAATACAAACGTTGAAGAAAAGTGTCACTTACTTAAATGGAGAATACTGGCAGCAAGTAATGAAGACCATGGTAATTTGGCCCAATAGATTGTTTCTGCACCCGAAAAATAGAGAGCTAAACAAACTGGCCAAAGTAATGCTGCATTGCATAAACCGATTATTGAGAAAAATAGTGAAACTTGGCCAAACGTTGTTTCACCTATTACTTTCTTGAATAATACCTGAAAAATTAGTTTACATTTATCGTTGTCTACAAACCTTATCATAAATATATGTAAAAATTAACAGCTTCGGTGATATAATGCCAATAACACTAGTTTATATCGATTTTGAACCCTATCATCAGATATCACTAGAAACACATAGCATGATTTGGAAAAAATGAATGGGATTATATAATAATCTTTAGGGATTAAAAAATTTTCTTAAAATGCTTACAAGAGAAAGGCACTAGAATAGATTGTGGATTCTACACGCGAAAATAAGTATGTGAACCGAATTTGAGCTTCCTAGGTCCAGAAATAACTCTACATTAAGATAAAAAGTAGTTTCTAAAGTTACTGGCTTGTAAATGAAAAAAAAATGTAAGACCTACTTTATAAACAGCTGATCCAGCAGCAGCTGCAGCAGCAAGTACAACACCAGAAAGGGTTGGACTTCCAGTTATTCCATCCATATATGCCAAAAGAGCTATCCCTGTATCACAGAGAATAACTGCTACAATCTGTTGAAAAATTTTATAAGATTTAAAAGAAACTGTCGAAGACACTACTTAGACAAATAAAAGACAACATGTAAATTCAATTTCATATTTAAAACAACGCAATGTTAGTATAAACTAATAATAAAAGTAAATGTTACTCACTCTTACTCCAACAAATTGTTCATGAAGAATAACCCAAGATAAGAGATAAACGCATGCTACGTTTGTAGCGAAAAGTGCCATTACATCTGTGGCAAACAGAATTCGTAGAGAATGAATATACATGTAATTAGTTGCAACCCAAAGTCCACAAAATAGGCTACACCTGGTTAAAAATCTTCCTCCAGTCAACCCTTTTTCTCGAAAACCTCGGAAGCTTTCAGCTATTATTTCAGAAGGATTTGAACATTTTCTTGTAGTGGCTTGGCATAAAAGATAAATTGGAAAATATAGTACTGCAAAATTGGTGCAAAACCATGTTGTGAAGAACGGAGCATTGTATTGAGGGACAAGCTGTAATTAAAACAATTTTTATTAAAGGTATTACATGCTTTTTTTATAGTGAATGATAAAAACGATATCTAACATGTTCATGATGAAGTCCTGTGACGGAATTATTATCAGTTACAGTATCCTTTATTATTTCGGGTTTATAAAAATATAAGTATTTTATACAATGAGTTGCTCCAACCCAGCTTGCAGTGACGCATATAGTAACACATACTCCAAAATATATCTGTACAAAAAAGAGTTTGCTTACAAATTTTATTACCACTAGCAGAGAATTAAGGTACAAATAAAAAAATACTTTTTTTGCAGATTCAGCACAACAAGACGAGTAACAAGTAGCTAATGAAAGGCGATGGCGCTGTCGATAAGTTACCGACGGACAAAGTTGCCCTTGCACTTGACCAATGTTACCAACTCCGCCACTGCCTAATCTTCTTCCAACATCACTTTCATAATCATTAGATCTACATCCTATTCCTGAATCTCCACATCCACTATTATTTTTGAAGTTTTGTTGCTCTGTTCCTAAAATAATAAGTTGTTATATCGCACTTTCTCATACAATACAATGATGGTAATGTCTTTCACTGAACCGGATCCCACCCTGGGTGGATCATCCCAAATTAATGTGACCGCGTCTGAGTTTCTTATGTACTTTTTATCGATGAATCCGATTTTATTGGTTATGGTAGTGAGTCAGTTTTTCCACTCAATTTTCTCCAATACATTTTTTCCACTAATCAATTTCTCCACTACATTTTTTCCAATCCATTTATTCCACTACCAATTTTTTCCAAAAAGTAATTAAATAATGTAACAATTTTTCAAAATTTTATATATGACAGCACGGCAACGACATTCCCGATATGTTCGGCACTTCCAAAAAATTCTACCTTTTTTTTCTACACTTTTCGTAAAAAGAAATTCATCTATGTGTAGAAAAGGATTTTTTGTCCCACTGTACACAAGTTCCATAACCGTTTTACTCAAAATTTAGAATTTTTAAAAAGATCTAAAGATAGTAGATACTGCACGATTTTGACATTAAACCAATTGAAGTTGACTGAAAAACAAAAACTCAAACGCGGCACGATTTTGACATTAAACAAATTGAATAACAAATTGAAGTTGACTTTAGTTTACCATTCAACAATTTAAAAAATGTAAAAAATAATTAGTAAAAAAATTGTGATTGGAAAAAAGAATAAGTAGAGAAAAAAATTAGTATAAAAAAAGGTTATTGGAAAAAAAATTAGTGGAAAAAAAGTTTATTGGAAAAAAGGTTAGAGTAGAACGGGGTGAAATAGCCACATTTTTACATTTTAATTTATAAAATCTAAATTTAAAATTTTTTTCTCAAATTTCCAATTGGCATTGAAAGTTTAGTTATTAAGCTTGAATATCCTTGACGGAAATATTTTTTATCCCATGAAAGGACTAAGGTATAAGAGTTTTACGAAACCTCTGCAAATGGCTTTTTTGTACCACCTGGTGAAGGGAGAAAGCCACCTCGCGATTTTATCAAAATATGTTATTAATTTTGGTATTTTTATAGTTTTCCTTTATTTACATGACAAATAATCTTAGTTTTAAAATATTTTAATAAATTTTAAAGAGCTTTTTCAAGGAAAATTGAATATTATGTTAAGTTTACCTGTTTTCGATTTACACTGCCAAGTTTTTGTACCTTTTTTTAAAGTCTTCCTTAAATTTCACCACAGATGCCATATTTTGTTGCAACCGTTTTTTCGTTGTTTATTTTTTAACGCACTTTATACTATTTTCTCGTCGTGTTTAATTAATTTTATTAAGTAAACACGCGAAAATTTTGTAAAATTAGAAGGTTAGTTTAAGTAGAAAACAATATTATGAATTTCACATAATATTCAATGGCTTTTGTCCCTGGCTTTTTCACCCCCAAGACCAGTTTTTCTAAAAGCTAAAATAAATTTTAAATTCAGTTCAATTTCCAAAAATTAACATTGAATACGTTTTGAGTATAGTTTTCTCCTTATGTACAAACATTTACTTTTATTACCCGTTCACTTAAACAGGTTGTAATATGTTCGAAAAGTTCTTCGAAATATTATACACAGAGCAACTAAAAAATTAAAATTACAATAAAAATTATATTAATTTAGGTACAACATCCAAACTAGTATCAAAAGTTGCGTATTAACTTATTGTATTTATATTAAAAATAGCTGATAAATCGGTTTAATAGTTTTCAAATAAAAGTCAAGTCAAATGGCTTTTTTGCACCATGGCTATTTCACCCCGTTCTACTCTATTGGAAAAAATGGAATGGATAAACTGGTGTACAATCATAACAGCAGATTATTTATAAGCAAATTATTTTACAAATGGCAAATAATAAAAACTTTAACTCCAATTTAAACAACTTTTATATGACCTACATATATGTGAAATTTTGTAGTCGTGGACATTTCATTGGTTTATGTTGCCATCCGGTTTTGGCGATGTCGAGTTTTCGCATTGGAGAGGATAAAAAAAGTGGGAACAGTGACACTTGTCGGGTCTCAAACGACGACACTTTATGAGACATGACACTTACTGAATATAACACTTTGCGAGATCTGACTATAATAAACCTGACTGATCATAAATTTTGTGTAAAAATAATTTGTATTATCTATTTTGTAAAAGGGTTAATTATTTTGTATAAGGTTAATTCGATGAAAAAAAATATTGAGAATTGACCAAGTGAATGAGAATCTCCATGGGCACCTCCAAAATCCGAAAATATTGCAAATTTAAAGATAAACAAATTTCAGATGATTATTTAATAAAAAAAACATGAATCTTTAGACTAACGGACACTCAAGTACTCATAACTCCGTCAATTTTTCTCCGATTTATTTGAAATTTTTACACAAAATTCTGAAGGTATTATACATTATGCATTCATTTCAAATTTTTTTTATAAAAATGCAAAAAAAAATTAAATATCTTACTCCCTCCTTAAAAAATTGTTGTCTTTGTAATAAACAAATAAATGAACAAAAGCTCTTTTTTAATATTATGTAAATTTAGCGACTAGATTTAACATAATTTATTGTATAGGGGTCATTTATAAAGCATGTGATACTTTACGGGTAAGGGGGGTCTGTAAAATATCATGCTCCATGTTAATCATTAATGAAAAAAGCATCATCATCGGGGGGTTAAAATTTCTGAAATTAAGTATTACATGCTTTATGGATGACCCCATATGGGACATTTCATATAAAAACAACATGTGATGTCTCAGATTTTTCTCATATTATGAGAATTGAGAGTGATTAGGGTCCTAATGAAGTATACCAACTAACAATAAAAAATTATTTTTATTTTGAAAATAACATTTTTTTGCTTTGAGATACAAAAAATTGTTCTGAACATTTTTTATGCTCAAAATATTTAACTTTCAGAAAAAATTACTAGGTATAAATAAAAATTATGAATTTTCAGTTGATTTGTTTAAACAATAAAATTTGTTTTTAATATTTAAACCCTTTCTTCCTGTTTCTCAGGTCTGAAAAAATTTATGAACAATGTTGATAATAGAATAAAACTTTCCTGAAATTTTTAGCTTGGCGTTATTTTTTGTTTTTGAGAAAAAAATCCCTAAAGATTACAATGCAAGCGCTCTGCCCATTTTAAGTTGTGAAAAACAAGAGAAGATCTATTGGATCGAAGAAACAAAAGTATCAAAAAAATGTGAAATTTCACAACAAGGTAAAAAAGTACTTTACATACAAAGAAAATATTTTTAAAAAACGAGGCTTAAACAACTAAAAATAAAGAGACTGTTTAATTGTTAATTAAGCTTTCTATAAACAATGTTAAATTAATGCATAAAAGTAAAAATACTTCCTGTAAATAGTAATTAATAATAATACTTATTGTAGATGAAATATATAATCACTTTTGTGTTCAAAAATAAAAATTGTAAAGGAATAATTTCTATATAACATAACAAAATGTGGTTGTTTATGTCAATAGATTTCATTGATAATATTCACTGGCACATTATTTATATAATAAATTTTGTTAAATTTAATCGATAAATTTACATAATCTTACAAAAACAGCTTTTGTTCATATATTTGTTTATAACAAATGCAACAATTTTTTAAGCAAAATAGATAATGACTCAACATATTGTTGGAATATTGCTACATTATTTTTGTTTTTTATTAATACTATCATATCTTTTCATAAGAATCAATATTTTTTTTAATGTCGAAAAGTTTCCTTTTTTATCTTTAATAAACAATTAACGGAACTTTTTTCAAAAAAATAAAGAAAGGATGATTTAAGGAAAATTTTATTATCTATAATTTAAAAAAAAAATTTGTCCATCAGTGAAAAATTGTGGTTCAAAAATCAATTTGTCCACAGGCTTGTTTTTTGTCCCGCTATGCTATGGAACCTTTAAAAATGAAGAAATAATAATTTTTTATAGTTTTAATTGACGTTAGAAATTAAGTTTAATATAAGGTTATATAAACACATTAATTTTATTACATTACGTAAATATCATTACCTTATAATTTAAATACGCGTGAGTATATTGAGTTTAAGTGTAACTAAACAAAAAATTTGTAAGTTTGTTTACTTCATGTAATACATAAAATGTGCTGTTTTAAATATTAACAAAGTAGGTACCTGAAGAATCTAATAAAACTTGAGCAGGACTTGTATAAGAAAGATTAGGTATATCTTCACTGAGAACTATACTAGGTCTCCGAGATCTTCTTGGATGAAATATTGTTGAAACTTCGCTAACCTCTCCACTCCCCATACTTTAAATAATTAATCGACTTTTAAATCCAAAACACTTATGGTTAATCATTTAACCTAATCGCTCATTTTTACTTATCTTAATCCATAAGCAGTACGTTTTCTTATTTTTCTCATATTTATTAATATGATCAGCATTTCCTACAAAAAGAATGAACATTTTTCATTAATTAAAAATTTTTTGCTTTAAGTCAAATTATTTTAATTAAATTTAAAAAATTTACATTATAAAGCTAAATGACTAATTTTAACTAAATTCTAAAAATAAACATAATGAAAAATAACTAAAACTCAATACTTCTATTTATTGAAACAATAATTGTTTGTATAAAATATACTTCATATCTATAAATTAAGATTTGTTTAATAAAAAACTAACATTAGATAAATGTGTTCTAACATTGTTTGTTATGATTGCCCCAACAATCACTTTGTAAATAAATTCGATAACGTCATGGTTATATATAACAGCATCTTAAATGTCAATAACGACTAACAAACAACACAGACAAAACTATTTCTACAGTAAGAGGAATTGTCAAAACAGTGAATGAAAATCATTCTCATAAATTGTGATTCTATGCACTATGTACTAGGTAATAATGCAATACTACCCTCTGACGTTTCATTGATTACTAGAGCGAGTACAAGTTGGTGGGCGTAAGTTAACTTAAGATCCGTAAAGCCATATAACTGTCTGTGTGATGCAACGCGCATGCGTTAACATATTCACAAATATGAAATAAAATTCATTATAAAATTTAACATCAACAATGAATTAAATTTTATGTAGTTTATAATTATTTTGAATAATATAATTTTAAAACCAGCTGAAATAATGCGCGCGTGTAGTTTCTGCTTTTAATGTCAATAAATATTTAACAATATCTTTTAATTTTCTTATAAAATAAAACAAAATTTTATTTCTTTTCAAGCATTTCATTAGATAACATAAATTACAAATTCTATCAGTTAAGAGAACTTTCTGGTGCATAATTGATAAAAAACACACTATTTAAACTTTTATTTAGAAAAATGTATTATAGTTATTGCAAAAATTCCTTTGCATATTGTTACATATTACAAGAAGAGAATTAGGAAATTTATTTTTTATATTTTTAGTTTATTTTTGCAACTGTAGCGGTGTCTTCTAAAGGTGTCCTTTATTCGATGAAGCAGTTTCCGGGCAACCTATTTTACACAAAAATTATAAATTCAAACTGATTGTGTAGTTTTGTAGACAAAGAATCGAATCCCAGGTGAAAATGATTTGTACCAATTTCGTTCAGAATTCATTCGGAGTTCGTTAAGAATTCGTCCAGATAATTCGTTCCGATTTCGGGTACAGAATTGATAAAAAAAAATAATCCGAACGGAATTCTGGCCGTAAAATTAATGGAGATTTTTTTTAATTCTGGTAGGAATGCGGTGATAATTCCGCACGTAAAAATTGCTGGAAATTTTTTAAAAATAATTTCCGAACGTTTTATAGATATTCAACACTACCCGTGTAGAAATTGCCATATTTAGGCCATAACATGTCATGAAACACCTTCCCAAGTCTGGCCAGACTTGGGCCCGATCTGGGAAGGTGTTTCATGCCATGTTATGGCCTACACAATGATCAAAAGATCTGGCCCCTATTTGGGCCATGGTTAAATTTCTACACGGGTACTGTCTGGTTTATCCTAAATTTCTGAACTTGTTTGTTTAAAACCTTTTTTAAACAATTAAACTATTACAATCATCCTGTAAAGTACTTAAAAGTACATTGATTAAGCCGAAGTTTAATCATGTTTTACCATATTTATAAGGAAGCAAAGTGTTCATGAAATAAAGACGAAGATAATGGCATGAATATATTAACTTGGTAGCGTTCATTTTTTTATTTTATAATCACAATTTTTGTACCAACAATTATACAAGTAGACACTTTGAATATGTGTATAAAGAATAACGCTCTTTTTGTATTTCATTTAAGGAATTACCTCGGGAAATACACTAAAAGAAATTTAGTTTTGTTTTATTTTTTAAGAAAATGAGTATTGTTAATTGGCATTTTGTTAAATATATATTAATACAAAAATTGCATTATTTTAGAATGCAGAAAACATTTTGCGAATTTTCTATATATTCTATTCTAAAAAATTATGAGTTTAATTTAAAAAAAATTGTAGAATTCCTATTTCTAATCAGGGACGCATGATTATTCCCCAAATGTCATTTTCCCGAAATGTCATTTTACCGAACTGCACTTTTGCGAATAGTCATTTTTTCGAGAAGCCAATTTTGCGAAATGTCACTTTTGCGAATTGTCAATTTTGCGAAAAGCTATTTTTGCGAATTGTCATTTTTGCGAATGGCCATTTTTACGAAAAGACATTTTTGTGAAATGTCATTTTTACGAAAAGCCATTTTTGCGAAAAGTCATTTTTACGAATTGCCATTCCTGCGAATGGTCATTTTAAAGAAATGACATTTTTGCGAATTTTCACTTTTGCGAATCGCCATTTTTACAAATTGTCATTTTTGCGAATAGTCATTTTTGCGAAAAGTCATTTTTACGAATTGCCATTTTTGCGAATCGCCATTTTTACGAATTGTCACTTTTGCGAATCGCCATTTTTACAAATTGTCATTTTTGCGAATAGTCATTTTTGCGAAAAGTCATTTTTGCGAATTATCATTTTTGCGAAAAATACAATAGAAAACTTGTAGGTCTATAAATTCACTATTGTATTTTTCGCAAAAATGACTTTTCGGAAAATTGACAATTCGTAAAAATGGCGATTCGCAAAAATGACAATTCGCAAAAATAACAATTCGTAAAAATGACTATTCGCAAAAATGACAATTCGTAAAAATGGCGATTCGTAAAAATGGCGATTCGCAAAAATGTCAATTCGCAAAAATAGCTTTTCGAAAAAATGACAATTCGCAAAAGTGGCATTTCGCAAAATTGGCTTTTCGCAAAAATGAGTATTCGCAAAAGTGCAGTTCGGTAAAATGACATTTCGGAGAAATGACATTTGGGGAATAATCATGCGCCCCTTCTAATCAGAATGCTTCAACAAAATTTTTGTTTTCCTTAGAAATAAATGTATTAAGGAAATATTTAAAAAAAAAATAAATTTTGTTTTATTTTATAAGAAAATGTTAAAAAATTGTTAACAACCAATTTCTTAAAAATAAAAATTCAAATGCAGGAAACAATGTGTTACGGAACGGCAAGGAAATAAGATAAAATTAGAAGATAGACACCAAAAATATCTTATGTTACATAACATAATAAGAAAAATATAACAAATTAATAAAATCAACATATAATGTCACCAAAAATAATTAATATTTAGTTAAAAGAAAACAAAATTTATTAATAATAAAAATGGTGAATCTCGTTCCCAGTAAAAAAGAAATATTGAGTGGAGCGTTTAGGAATTGAGTGAAGCTCTGAGCCAATACGGATTCGAGTAAAAACCGTATTGGGACATTTGACTCAATCTTTTTTTCATCCGCCGAATACTGTCTTATTTTAGCATTAAAATTAAAATCACATGACCCGAGTACACATTAAAAATTGAAAGCACAATCGTCCTGGAATGTAAAAATACCGATTTCGATAAGAAGCAGTGAATATTTGTTAAAAATTGGTAAAAGCAAAGTTTGACAAGCGCGACTGAATTTACCATGTGAATAAATGAATTGGTAAGTTTAAATGGACGAAAAGAAATCTACTGTTACGGACAGAAAGTTTCTAGAGAATTGTTAAACAATGAAATTTCATTGTTTTGTTGAATTTACCACAATTCTCTAGGAACTTTCTGTCGGTAACAGTAGATTTCTTTTAGTCCATTTCGTCCATTTAAACTTACCACTTCATTTATTCACATGGTAAATTCAGTCGCGCTTGTCAAACTTTGCTTTTACCAATTTTTAACAAATATTCACTGCTTCTTATCGAAATCGGCATTTTTACATTCCAGGACAATTGTGCTTTTAATTTCAAGTCTTGTGATTTTAATTTTAATGCTAAAATAAGACCGTATTCGGCGGATGAAAAAAAGATTGAGTCAGACGTCCCAATACGGTTTTTACTCGAATCCGTATTGGCTCAGAGCTTCACTCAATTTCTAAACGCTCAACTCAATACTTCTTTTTTTACTGGGTTCATATAATTTAATTAATTGTTAAAAATTTACTATTTCTTTGAGCGATAAAAGAAATAGTTGTGAAATCTTGTTAGTTTTTAAACAGTTGAAACTACACCTTATTGTTGATTTAGGGAAATATTAAAAGAAAAGTAAGAATTTTAGTTTTATACACTTATTTATTTATAAACACTTGAAAAATTTGTTTTAATACAATAGTCGCGAATTTAATTATTTAAATGATTAAACGGTATGTTCAAGAGAAATGGTCCTTGGCTCTTAACTTAAACAATATTATTCCGAGGATTTATACTGTTAAAAGAAAATGCGTTTTCAGCTAAATAATTGGACTGCTAAAATCTTTAAGTCGAACCTCAAGGAAAAATGATGTTCAAGAAAATAACCAATATCCAAATCTCTGAACAGTGACCGAAAAGAACTGACATAAAGATGCTGGACGACGCTCCGGGTACTCGCGTCGTTCGTTCCCACTCTCCGAGAAATTTGCGAAAATTTTAGGAAGTGGAAAAATTTTGGAAAAAGGGGAATTAAGGATTTTTATTTGCTAAGAAATAAATAGAGTAACGACCAAAAAACTTGAAAATTTCTGGTCTTAGTCCACGTGGACCAGGTATAATTTTTATACCAGGAAGGTGCAATAATTAGCAAACATGTGCTTGCGGGGGGGGGGGGAGAGTCTGCGACCCTAGAACCAGCCGAATTGCATTTTATTGCAGGGCTCAACTCTTGTCCTTTTTAATAATTTTATTACACTCTTTCTTTAAAATTCTATCTATTGCTAGATGTTATTTTAAGGATTAAGATAAAAAAAATTGGTTTGACACTATTTTCAGTTCGAGGGCTCACTCCTTTATTATAACTTAGATTTATATACTTTTTTGGAATGTTAGTACATTGAGGAAAAAGAGGAATTCCCGCAAATGATCTCAAACAAATGAGAGGAAAAACCCGAGGAACCAGATTGTCGCTCTTGCATCCTTTTTGCATAAAATTGTAAAGTTCTAATATTGAGAACGATGTAAAATTTGAATTAACAAAAATATAAAATAGTTGAAATTAATTAAATGGTTAATAATTAAATTAAAATACATTCACAACATACATTCATACAAGACAATACAAATACATTTAAAAGCATGATTAAATTAAAATTTAAAGTTAGAATGGGACATTCTGCATCCTACATACTGTTCCTATAATATTAATCAAAAAGAAAAATTTGACTCCTTGACATCTTGGGGCGTCACAAATTAAAATAGTTGTTCTAGAGAGAAAAATTTGTCCATCAAATATAAATTATAATAAATATTAAATAATTATTCAATTAAATATTAGAAAATTAATAATTAAATTTTTAAATATAACCATTTTTTGTAAACATCGAATAGAAACAAAAAATAAATTGTTTACAAAATAATTAGAGAAAAACAACGTGTTCTTTAAGGAAATTGTAAAATAAATGTTCGTTCAAATCATATAATTTTGAACTCGTTTAGATATAAAAACGATATTTATCTTAAAGGAAAAAGAAAATAACCCGTATTTTTTATCACGTCAATTGCATTTGAAAACAGGCTTTTTAATCATGTATATAAATTTTATAATAACAGTTTTGTGAAATAGTATTTAAGGTGAGGGATAAATTTTTTTTTTCATAAATGCGGTACAAGTGATTTTAGATTTTTAAAATACAAAATTTGCATTTGTATTCGTAAAATAATTGTGTTGACTAAATTTTTTTGTTTAAATAATGGAATTTTATTTCGTTTGGAAATTATGTTTTTTCGTCCTGGGTGCATTGACACAATTTTCGGTTGCGTAAGTTTTACCACTCGAAAAAGAAAAAATCGTATTTCTTTGGAGAAAAATTTTATTATTATATTCATTTCTTGAATTAAATTATTTGATGTACTAATTATTAATTATTTAGTTAATTAATTATTTATTATTGTCATTTTTATAAATGACAGAATTAATTCGATTGATAAAAATAAACGGAAATTAACAATTTATTTTCAGAGCTCCGAACGATTATGACTTTTTATTATTTGCCCAACAAT
Organism: Leptopilina heterotoma; assembly: GCF_015476425.1. Classification (NCBI taxonomy): domain Eukaryota; kingdom Metazoa; phylum Arthropoda; class Insecta; order Hymenoptera; family Figitidae; genus Leptopilina; species Leptopilina heterotoma. The sequence goes on from NW_025111017.1 coordinate 927,417, forward strand.
GGCCATTGACAACGTGCATGCAAAATGGAAAACAACGAAATCAATGTAATATTCCTCATAATGATTGGACGGTACATGGAATTTGGCCATCAAAAAATGCACCGGCAAGAGGTCCCGAAGAATGTGATAGACGCAATCAACTTAGAGTGCAAAATTTGGCAAATATACGATCACAACTTGAAAGAAGATGGTTGAATGTTCTCAGCAATAATGCAGAGGGTTTTTGGAGTTGGGAATGGAAAAAGCACGGGACATGTTCATTGAATTTACCAGCTCTGAATTCACAGAATAAATATTTTAATCAAGGATTAACGTGGAATAGGAATTACGTAATAGGAAATATTCTTAATAATGGTGGTGTTAGACCTGGAGGAAGTTATACTTTGCAGAATATTCAAGCTGCTCTCAGAAGAGGTTTGAATAATGTTACACCACAAATCTCGTGTTTTAAGGTGAGAGGATTTAAACTTTCTGATAAAAATAGTGTATAATTTTTTTGTATTTTATTTGAATTTTTATAGTTTTTTATTTTTTTATCCTTTAACATTTTTATTTTTATATTTGCTTTTTATTTTTAAATAATAATTTTATTTTAATTATAATAATTTAAGTATATAGTGATTAAAATCTGTTATTCAATTGTGTAAAATATTTTTGTACTGTTGTATTTTTATTTTTATAATTTTATTTCTATACTTTTAATACATATTATAATTAATAACTTTACTTTTCTGTCTTATTTTATAGAGTGGAAACAGACAATTCTTACAAGAAATAAGAATTTGCATTAGCAAGAATTTACAATTAATTAACTGTGCTGGACACACGTCAGACACAAACTGCAATCGTCGATCAAATATCGAATATCCCGCATGATTAAGACTGCAAATAATTTTAATATTTCATTTTTTTTTTTATTTCTATTTAAATTATAAAAAAATATCAACGAGAACATCAATTACAATACAGTAGTAAAACAGTTTTCGAAGTACTTTCTACTTTTTTAACACATGTAATTTTTTTATCTGATTTATTTTTATTTCGAATTAATTTCTAGTTTTCTATTCTTTTATAATTATAAAGTTTATGTTTCTAATTTTTTTGAGCGAATAACCCAGTGGGCACAGGGACGTTTAAAAGACGTTTTCAAGACGTCCTTTTTTGTCCGCGGACGATTCGGGGACAATGATGGCAATGTCTCTAAGTCATCAAAAAGACAACTAAAAGACGTTCTATGTCTGGTCCAAAAGACGTCCAGAAGACGTCTAAAAGACATAAGAAAAGACGTCTAAAGTACGTCTAAAAGACGTCTAAAAGACAAAAAGGGACGTCCTTTTTACATTCCTTCAGATCTTAAACAAACATTTCTTTTATAACATTTTCTAAGTTGAAATTCAGTAACATTGTATTAAATTTATTTTAAGTTTAATTTTATTTTTTCTAAAATGTGGAGAAATAATGAAAAAATTCCTACGAAGCTGGGATCGAACTCGGATACCTTGGGCTTGAAGCACTGCGCCTTAAGCACCTCAGCCGTTCAAGAGAGATATGAACCTCTACAAAGTTATCGATCTCCCTTGTCAATGAAATGAATTCAACTTAGAAAAATTCTAATGAATTTCACATTCATAAATTTCTAAGTCCAAGTTGAACTTAGAAAATAATATTTTCTATTTATGAAAATTTTTCTATTTTCAAATGTTGAATGAAAAAGACGTCTTTTAGACACTTTAAAGACATCTAATGGCCAAGACATAGAACATGAATAGGACGTCTTTAAGACGTCTTTTTGTACAAGTCCAAAAGACGTCCGCAAAAAGACATCCTTAGGACGTCTTTTGAACAAGTGTGCCCACTGGGAAAATGCAAATTATTAGTTTTTCTTTTGTATGGAATTTTTAAAAGTTCGTGAACTATTTTTCAAAATACAAAACGAATTTTTTTTGTATATTTACCTATACTTATTTACTTATTGGATAATTAAAAATTATTGTTTTACAAATATTAATTGTACTTCTAAAAAATTACTAAAAAAAATTTAAAAAAAAAATTACTAAAATTACTTTTAAATTTATAGGTATTTTCTCTCTTTGATTATATTAAGAAATTATTTGATGCACGAATCTCTAATTAAAAAGGCCTTTTGAAGTTAAATTGTTTGGAAATAATGTGCATTTGATTAAAAAAAAGTGCAAGTGTATTAACAATCAGATTACACTTCGCTATTATCTATTTTTATAAACAAAAAATGCTAAGGCTAATCTTATGGTAAATTTGTAATTAAATACAATGTATGACAAATTACATAGTTGAGAATAAACAATTGCCAATGTGGTAATAAAATAAAATATCATTTACATATAAATTCCGATTTATATTAACATTTCAATTCTGATTAATATTTACATAAAAATTTAGTTATTTCGTTTTCTTATTATATCGTCAAATAAAATTTTTTCCAGATGATTAATTATTTAAAATTTAGATATAAGCAGAAACAAAAGAAATAAATAAAGGAAATATTTTACGGCCAAAAATTATGCCAATCTTTAAAAAGTATATAAAGTCACGGATTTTTTTAAATTTCGTATACCAAAAATATTAATTTCACTCTTTTAATTTTTTTGAATCTTCAATAATGGATTTTTGTTACACTGGGAAATTATTTATTCTTCTGGTTGCTTTTGCAGAATTTTCAAATGCGTGAGTATAATATTTATACATAAGACTTTTGGGAAAATTGGTTTAACTATTTTAATTTCATTTAATTTACAGTCATTTTCAATACATGTTTTTTGTATTTTTATTTAAAAATAATTTCTTACTTTTCAACAAATATTTATTAGATTGTATGTAACACCTGAAGAGGACACCAACGTTGGTGTCAAAACGTCGTGAAACTTAAAATAAAAATATTTTACTAATATTTATATTATTTATATTTAAAATTTCTTACGGTTGTATATAAATAAATAAATAGATAATTATAGTGTTGATAGATAAGAAAATAATAATAATAACAACAATAATTAATTATTATAATAAGTACCCAGTGGGCACAAAGACGAAAAACGTTCTTTAAACGTCTGTAGAACGTTTAATGTCTGCCAATTTATGTTTTAAGAACGTCCGACTGTTCCAAAAATGTTTCGGAACATTCGGATGTTCTTTGAACGTAAATTGTCAGACATTAAACGTTCTACAGACGTTTAAAGAACGTTTTTTGTCTTTGTGCTCACTGGGTATTAACTACTACATAAAAATAATGGAAAATTTCTGCATTTAATAAAAAAAACGCAAAAATTTCAGGGATAGTGATTACGATATTATATTGTTCAATCAACAGTGGCCAAAAACAACATGTTTACAAAATGGAAAGAAATCAAATCAATGTAATATTCGAAATTATGCTTGGAGTATACATGGAATTTGGCCAACAAAAAATTTTCCCGGCAAATATCCTGAAGATTGCGATAATTATCAACCGTTTAATGTGAAAAATTTATGGAGTATAAAAAGAGAGCTTGTAGATAAATGGTACAATATTTTGCCTGATAAAGTAGAAAATTTTTGGAGATGGGAATGGAAAAAGCACGGAACATGTTTATCGGATTTGCCAGCATTGAATACCCAATATAAATATTTTCATCAAGGATTACAGTGGAGTAAAAATTACGTAATTGGAAATATTCTCAGCAGTAGCGGTATAATAACGGGAAAAAGTTATTCTTACAAAGAAATTCAAACAGCTCTTAAAGATAGTTTGAATGTTACACCTCAAATTTATTGTTACCAAGACAGGGTGAGCAATTTTTTAATAGAATACTTTTATTTTAGATTTTTTAAATTTATTTTTAGTTTAATTTTTTTTCTATAACTTTTTTTATTTTTTATTGTTTTTGTCTTTTATTTATTGTAGGTATTCCATTACGATTTTCTTTTTGTACTTTTAATTTTATTTTAGTTTCTTTTTTAAGTATACATTTGTATTTTCAATATTTAAAAATAGAAATACACATTTTAAATAATAAATTTACTTTCTTTACAGTTTAGTAAAAAACAATTTTTACACGAGGTCAGAATTTGCATGGATAGGAGTTTGCAATTAATCGATTGTTATGGACACGTGTCGGAGACAAATTGTAATCGAAAATTAAATGTTGAATATCCCAGTCTTTAAAATAAATATGAGGAGGGATATATGATTCCGAAAACGTCCCCCCTCCGATTTTAATAAAACTTGATGGTATCCTTATATGTATTTTGATGCGCTGATCACGAAAATGATATTGAAAATTGTCGCAAATTTTATTTTCATGTTAAAAACCATAAAAGTGAGGTTTTTGCGTTTAACTAGTAAAAAAATGTAAAATTTCGAATAATGATTCAAACAAAATATATAGATTCCATATAAAAATATACATTTTAAATTTTCTGTTTTTTTCTAAAACTGTTAGTTTCAAGAATAATGTAAAAAACCATAAAATACGATAAAAACTAGTTAAAATATTCTTTAACCTAAAAGGACATCCAATTTTAACAAAATACAGTTTCTTTATGTATTTTGATGCCCTGATCACAAAAATGATTATACAATGGTACAATTTTCAATTACCTAATTGCAAAATTGGAAAAAAATTCCTTGTTCCTAGATGCTTTTTCTAAGAAGTTACCAAATAACAACAACCCAGTGGGCAAAAAACCATCATTGTTTTAAAAACGTTCCAAAAACGTTTTTAGAACGTTTCATGTCTGCAAAATAATGTTCCAAAAACGTTCCATTGCTTTTAAAACGTTTTAGAACCATATAAAGTTCTTGGGACGTTATTTAGCAGACATGAAACGTTCTAAAAACGTTTTTGGAACGTTTTTAAAACAATGATGGTTTTTTGCCCACTGGGAATTTTTTGTACTTAAAATCTCGAAAACCCCTAGTCTAGGTAACCCAGTGGGCAAAAAACCATCATTGTTTTGAAAACGTTCCAAAAACGTTTTTAAAACGTTTCATGTCTGCTAAATAATGTCCCAAAAACGTTATATAGTTCTAAAACGTTTTAAAAGCAATGGGACGTTTTTGGAACATTATTTTGCAGACATGAAACGTTCTAAAAACGTTTTTGGAACGTTTTTAAAACAATGATGGTTTTTTGCCCACTGGGACCAAACTTCGTAAAAAGTAAACAATCATTTTAAAAGAAGTATAGGTACCTTTGCAAGTAAATTTGTGACCCATCTTCTACTTTTTACAATATATTTAATACTTTGTTTATCCCTCGAAGAACACACCTCTTTTTTAGACTATTTTTCAAAGCTCAAACAAATTTAAACTGCTCATCTAATCAAGCTAAAGAATTTTTTTAATCATAGTTTAAACTCTGTAGAATAAGTCTGTATACTTGAAAGTCCTTATGAAAAATATTTAAAAAAGATAAAAAGCTTTTCGTAAAAAAGCGTGAGGTCAAAAAGACCCCATGTGTTCTCCGAAGGTTATTAACAAATACTTTAAATGAAAACTTTCTGATATATGGGTTACAAACTATGAACTTTATTATGCTGTAAGTTGCACTTTGTTTCATGTGTTAAAGTTAATTTGGTTAAAAGTTATGAGAAAAAATATTTGGATAAGTATAATCGTCCTCGTGCATATGCGATAACAACTTAGTTTAGACGAGTAGACTCCCCACATAGCACCGAATATTTCCTGAAACTCGTCAGGACCTCGTTCAGTGAGGTTAGAAACATTGAGTCGCGATCATCATGAGAGATTGTGTGTATGTTCAAATGTCCACATAAACAGAATATTAAATATCAACCTTCAGCAAAAACTAAACTCCAAATATTGACTTGCGATGTTCGGTCAATATTGTATCAATATTGAATGTGATTTTCGCATAGTTATAAAAATTTCGTTTAATAATTATACACGTATAAACCAATACTGTCTGAATATTGACTAAACATCGCAAGTCAATATTTGGAGTTTATTTTTTGCTGAAGGTTGATATTTAATATTCTGTTTATGTGAACATTTGAACATCCACACAATCTCCCATGAAGATCGCGACTCAATGTTTCTAACCTCACTGAACGAGGTCCTGTCGAGTTTCAGGAAATCTTCGGTGCTGTATGGGACGTCATAGTACGCAGGAGGGATAACACAGCACAGGTGTCTATAACACCTGAAAAACCGGGAAATGGCAGAAAATTAAAATTGTCCTGAAAACCTGGAAATGTCCGGGAACTTTTTTCATCATTTCCCATCTGCATTTCAATTCTATTTTTATAAATAATATGAAACACAGACATATAATCACATAAAAAAAGATTGACCACTTAAAATTCTGGAAGATCAAAAGAAAAGAGTCATCCCAGTGGGCACACTTGTTCAAAAGACGTCCTAAGGATGTCTTTTTGCGGACGTCTTTTGGACTTGTAGACGTCCTATTCATGTTCTATGTCTTGGCCATTAGATGTCTTTAAAGTGTCTAAAAGACGTCTTTTTCATTCAACATTTGAAAATAGAAAAATTTCCATAAATAGAAAATATTATTTTCTAAGTTCAACTTGGACTTAGAAATTTATGAATGTGAAATTCATTGGAATTTTTCTAAGTTAAATTCATTTCATTGACAAGTGAGATCGTTAACTTTGTAGAGGTTCATATCTGTCTTGAACGGCTGAGGTGCTTAAGGCGCAATGCTTCAAGCCCAAGGTACCCGAGTTCGATCCCAGCTTCGTAGGAATTTTTTCATTATATCTCCACATTTTAGAAAAAATAAAATTAAACTTAAAATAAATTTAATACAATATTACTGAATTTCAACTTAAAAAATGTTATAAAAGAAATGTTTATTTAAGATCTGAAGGAATGTAAAAAGGACGTCCAAAAGACGTCTTTTAGACGTACTTTAGACGTCCTTTCTTATGTCTTTTAGACGTATTTTGGACCAGACGTAGAACGTCTTTTAGACGTCTTTTAGTTGTCTTTTTGATGACTCAGAGACATTGCCATCATTGTCCCTGAATCGTCCGCGGACAAAAAGGGACATCTTTGAGACTTCTTTTAGACGTCCCAGTGCCCACTGGGATATTGACAAAGCTACCAAAAAATCTGCACGAATTGAAGCAGAAATAATGCCATTGAAAAAATTCGTTTCTTAAAATAAGTCGATTTTTTTAAAATACATAATTGTTCTTAAAAATGTTTATTTTAGAAGTCCCGGTAAACCTGGAAAAGTTAGGGAATTTTTTTTCAGATTAGTTGTAGGCATCCTGTTAAATAATAAAACAGTATTTTCGTTACTAAACGGAAAGGCAAACCCTTCAAGGAAGAGGTATATGCAAAACCCGAAATTCAGGCAATTCGCGAAATGCCTGAGCATTTTCCGAAATGACTAAACTTTTCAGGAATTATCCTAATTTCCTAGAGATTGATAGGCATTTCCCGAATTTACCAGGCATTTCGTGAAATGCCCAAGTTAATTTAGGAAAATTGAAAAGTTAAAAATCTTCACATGAACCTAGTACATTTTTTAGATCATCCTCTATGTGAATATTTTTTAATACTTCGCTAGACAATTTAGAACTACAAAGGCCTACTTTCGGATCAAACCCAAACATAGCTTTAAGGGACCATCCATAAACCACGTAGCCTGCTTTGGGGAGAAGGGGGTTCGGTAATGTGCTACGTTAGACCACATGGAGGGAAGGAGGGTTTTGAGTCTGAGCAACGCAGCTTTGTATTTTTATTTGACATACATTTCTTTGAAATTACGCGGGTAGCTCGAAAGTCAATTCGAGAGATATATGTGGACGTCCACATGAAAAGGGCCCATTTTGGCACTATTAGAGTTATCTATATGGGCGTATTTCTGGCAAAATTTGGAAAATTTTGAGTGGTCTTAGAACTTCTTTGGTTACAAATTTGCTGAGTTACGGAATTTAAAAGTTTAGAACGCCAAAAACCTCATTTCGAGAAAAACGGTTTCCTTGAAGATAAAAAACAGGTTTTAAATTTTTAAAACCATCCCCCCTCTATCATCCCCCTCTATCATCCAACACTCAAGCATATATTCTATGGCTTGGTTTACTTTATCAACAGATCCTTGGCCCTGGCTGTGTCTGGGTTTTCCATAAACGATTTTTAACTCAGTCCATAAAGATGCCAACTCTGTAATTATGCGGTTGACAAATTCGCGACCATTGTCAGACTGTAAAATGTTCTCTCGATAACTTGCCATGTTCTCGTATGTAACAAATTGTAATACCGTTGCACCCTTAATAAATTACCATCCCAGTGGGAAAAAAAACCATTATTGTTTTAAAAACGTTCCAAAAACGTTTTTAGAACGTTTCATGTCTGCTAAATAACGTCCCAAAAACGTTATATGGTTCTAAAACGTTTTAAAAGCAATGGAACGTTTTTGGAACATTATTTTGCTGACATGAATGAAACGTTCTAAAAACGTTTTTGGAACGTTTTTAAAACAATGATGGTTTTTTGCCCACTGGGATGCTTCTCGACATTGCGTTTACTCTCAAACAATCGTGCGTCGCACGTTAGTCGCACGATAAGAGTCGCATTATTTGCGGGAATTCATGCGCCTTAATTAGTTGCATTTTCGTTGCGCGAAGTATCCAAAAAACGTTGCACGTTATGACTGCACAATCATACAATAAATTACCATCATTGTCCCCGAATTGTCCGCGGACAGGAAGGGACGTCTTTTAGACGTCCCTGTGCCCACTGGGCAGTTAGTTTGACCATTGGGTCTCTAGCTAGTACACTTGTGTTCATCGATGCCTTCTCTCAGGGAAGGCACAAATTTGACGAGTTTTCCCTACTTTCTATATTCTTTATAGTTCGCGTCAATAATGTCAACAGAATTCTGCTTTTCCATTGGCTGATTTTTTAGACAGTATAGAAGGTAGGCAAACTTCGTGAAATTAGTGCCTTCTCTGGTAGAAGGCATCGATGTGCACGAGTGTACCATATGGAGTCTTGATGCTTCTGATACTCTTTCAATTCCCTCGCAAAAACTCCGCCAGCTAATACCCCGTGCCTTCTGTACCTCTTTCTTGTAAGAATTACGAGCAGCATGATATTCATCCCACGATTGCTGATTCTTACGTTTCTTGGCTTTGTTAAAAAGCTTTCTTACTGTTTGCCTATGTCCCTCAAAACAGGAGTTCCACCATTTACTACCCCTGTTGGAGTCCACTTTTTTGGCTACACAGCTTCTTTCAAAAGAGCAGATAATCGAATCTCGCAGATATTCCGCTGCGAGTTCCAACTCTTTATATGTTCCATACGAGGTGAGGAAGCACTCCATAGAGGCCTTGAGGTCCTCAATATATGAAGCTCAATCAGCACTCCTAAGATTACGTCCCCATTTATGTTCCCGATCTTTCGATTCCATTCTGAATGTAATAAGTCTGTGGTCCGAGAGGGAATCTTCATCAGACACCCTCCAGTCCCTCACACCACTCAACACGAACTTGGAACAGATCTTAATATCCAACACTTCTTTTCTGTTCACAGTAACGAAAGTTGGCTCATTACCCTGATTTAAAATTTCTAAATCCGTATATATCAGAAAATCTAAAAGTCTTCCGCCTCTGTCGTTAGTGTCAGTGCTGCCCCATACATAGTGCGCATTGGCATAACAACCTATTATCAAAGGGAGACTTTGCCGTTGACAGTAATCTACCAACTTCTCCACCTCTGTAGGTGGTGCGGGGTCATCTATCGATCCCGAAAAATATGCGGAAGCTACTACAACCTCCCTTTTATTTCCGTTCTTTTTTAGGTACTTAGCCTTAACAACAACTAAGTTCCTGGTAGTTAATTCCAATAGAGGGAAAGCATCTAGACCTTTATAGATCAGGCAAGCCCTTGGAACTGGTTCCTGTGGTGAATAAACTAGCTCCTCACAGCCATTTAGACCTCTCTAATCTTACCCTTGTAAACCCAAGGTTCTTGAACAAAGGCTATAGCTGCCTGCATCCTTTTAATGTTCTTGGCTGGAATCGCCGAAGCGCCTTTACAATGATGCAAGTTAATCTGCATACAGTAGATCCCGAAAGCAGCCATATTTAAGACTGACTCACGTTCCCCTCTGTCGCCTCCACACCCTGATCGCCAGCATCGTGATCCCCCAAAGAGGGCTCTTCGACGCTCGCGTGTATGGTTTTATTTTTATTAATTTCTGTAGTATCCATTAAGGTCCCACGAGAAAAGAGGAAAAGAAGGTCTATCCTTAAAGAGCCTCAATTTAAGGAAAAGGCTAATTACATCTGAAAGGTCGCCTGGTATCCCAGAGTCTCGTTCAAGATACCTCCATTCGGAGCCCCACCATGGAAACGTGGTGCCCAGAGGACGGGCCCCTTCTGTAACGCAACCCCTCCTGTGCTTTACGAGACCTAAGTTATGCCCAGCGGGTCGGGCCCCTCCCGCACCGCCCCCCGGAAGAACCTGAAGGATTTGGTAACCTTGATATCATTCATCCATGGACACGAGTTTATCACGGATTGGGTGTCAGAGACTCACGCCTCAATCGACATGGTGCAGCCAACGAAACCATGGAAGGGTTTCTTCTTAGTCAGACTCCGCCAGCAGGAAATCTTCGGAATGGACATGGACCCGCGGTTAAGCCTCTGTCCATTCCGTCTCTCTCGATGACCCCTCTAATCACCATGCCTTGGGACACTCCCCAGCGAAACATAGTAGATTCGGTTTCTTGAGCGGCCAACCCATTTTGAAGGGTTCGCCCCCTCCGTCCCCACAAAAGGTCTCGAGAAGTAGTTTCCTGCCGGGAAATATACTTACCGTAGACGAGAATTCTCGCATACTTTCAAGAATTGGGCCCCTGATCTTATTTTCGTGCGTAGTGAAACTCACCTATAAAGCGTGTTAGTCGTAGATATCAGTCATTCCAGAGTTAAATTTACAATTTATGTAATAAATGCGAAAATCGATGTAGGATAAACGAGACAGTTCTGCAAAGAAATTCTGATCTTTTTTGCAGAGTTTCTCTAAAAAATCTCACTCCTTACAGTTGTTTATAGTGTATGGGAAAATACCTTTTTTGTAGAGAATGATTAGGTTCTCTGAGCTAATGTATTTTTTCATGTCATTTCAGTGAAAAACAACAGTAGAAGCGAATGCCCTGCCGGAAGAATGGACTGAAAAAGTACTAAAATTATACTGGCCTCAGTACAATGTCAGTCCGTTTTTTTAATGTTTCGGTAGACATTTTTAAAGTCCTTTAACAATAGTGTCAAATGCAGGTTATGTCAACAAACCATTGTTAACAGTTTAAAAGTGAAAATAAAAAAAGGTTAACAAAATTTTCAAAGAAATTCACGTTAAATTTTAAACTTATATTACAACCCCTGCTTTATCAATAGACCCGAAAGCCTATTGTTGTATGGGATTATAATTTTATGGCTTAAAAAGTTTACAATTTAAATAATTCAATTTTCAAAACAAAAAAATTTTAATCTGTGACGTCTTATGATTACAAATATCTAAAATTCATTATACAAAATTTTTAATTAACAAGGTTATAAACTATCTCGCAAACTTGTAAAGAATCTGAGTTCATGAAAAACAAATATAATGTTGAAATATAAATAAAAATTATTTTTAACATTAACAAAGAAATATTCGTCCTTCAATTTAATGACGGTTAGGCCATAAACACCACCTATAGCGACCCTTTTGCAGGTAATTTTTCCCAGTACAATTTCAGTGCTGAAACACAGCAAATTTCCACTGAAATTGCACTGTGCTCTCAATACTAATTCCCCAGTACAATTTCAGTTCATTTTTCCGGCAGGGTGTTATCAAGTTAACTGTCACATATGAAGAAGATAATCTTTATCAAATGAATTTGTAGCTTTTTTATTTAGATTTGGAGAGTATTTAAATATTATACTTTTGCTTTATAAATGGGACGTTCCATGTCAACCGGATCAGCTCTCTGTACATAATTCTATGGGATCAATTATAACGTGTAAGGTGTTAAAATGTTCGTCTTGAAGCACTCTAACAGTTACAATCTGGCCTTTTTAAAAATCCAAAATGGCGGCCTGCTAAATAATGTCCCAAAAACGTTATATGGTTCTAAAACGTTTTAAAAGCAATGGAGCGTTTTTGGAACATTATTTTGCAGACATGAAACGTTCTAAAAACGTTTTTCGAACGTTTTTAAAACAATGATGGTTTTTTGCCCACTGGGAAAACGTTCGAATTGGCATTATATTGATCACCAACACTACTAGTGGTCTAGAAAATCAAAACATGTTGAGACTTTTCAAAATTTTCAGAAATACAAAATGGCGGATCCAACATGGCAGACTATTTTTTTTTAAATGACCCAAATTACTCGAAACATGTTACTTAGGGGTTTTTGGGGTCGCTGATTACAAATCTGAACTCAATTTTCAAAAATACAAAATGGTGGATCCAATATGGCGGACTATTTTTTTTAAAAAATGACCCAACTTATTCGAAACTTGTGAACCGGGGGTTTTTCAGTTAGCTAAGTACAGATATGAACTTTGTTTCTCAAAGAATAATCTTTAGAAATTCATTTTTTTATTATTTCTCTCTGTGCTTTAAAAATTATTACTGTATAAACATGTTTCTTTTAAACTTAGCATTACGTAATATTATATTATGCATAGAATACAAACATGTTTTAATATTTTGAACGCAATAAACTTGAACCAGTCATGTTGAAATTTTATTTAAGTCTGTATGTTTTGTCAAAATTTAGAACGAAATGTTTTTTCATCTATACACTGAAAGAATTTTGGTCAGACTGTAAGCTTTACATAGGAGCCGCCAGATTTTTCTGTCTCAGATTTCTCATCTCACCTTAAAACAGGAAGAATTACATTTTTGGAGAATCAAAAGTAGTGTTTTCTGTGACGTCGGTACAAAAAAGCTCAAAAAAAGTTTTGTCCATCTTGTGAAAAATCATTAATAAAAGATAAAAAAATGGAATCATCAAGGTAAGCAAGCAGAAATTTTGTCGGAGTCATGGTTAACAAAACAAAGTTATTTTATTATTAATTTCATTAAGTTAACAATAATTCATTCATTCATTCTTTAAGTAAACAATAAAGGATCAATTTTCCGTTACTCTAAACATGTTATTTTATTTTGAATTTCAAATATGGACCGACGTTGACTATATGGGCCAACGTGGACTACGAAATTTTTTTTTGAAATTTTTATAACTTCTTTATCTTAAAATCAATCAATTTGCTTTGTACAGAAAAAATGTTTCAATTAAACAGGACATTCCAACAATATACTTCAATTGACCAAATTCATTTTAACAAAAAAAGTTATAAACAAAAGTCAAAAGGTGGTCCGACCTTGACTATACTGCCCTATGTAAGTGTTAAAATATTAATAGTATTTTTTGTAAATTTTTCTTAACCTTTACAGTGTGATTATCAATTTATAAAGGAATTAGACATCCATTGAATCGTGCTTGCGAAAATGTTCCGTCATTTTGTATTTTTGAAAATTGAGTTAAAATTTGTAATTAGCGACCTGAAAACCCCCGATTCACAAGTTTCGAGTAAATTGGATCGTTTTTAAAAAAATACTCCTTCACATTACGTCCATCATTTTGTATTTTTAAAAATTGAGTTCAGATTTGTAATCAGCGACTTCAAAAACCCCTAAGTAACATGTTTCGAGTAGTTTAGGTCATTTTTTAAAAAATAGTCCGCCATATTGGATCCGCCATTTTGTATTTTTGAAATTTGAGTTCAGATTTGTAATCAGCGACCCAAAAAACTCCCGAGTAACATGTTTCGAGTAATTTAAGTCATTTTTTAAAAAATAGTCCGCCATATTGAATCTGCCATTTTGTATTTTTGAAATTTGAGTTCAGATTTGTAATCAGCGACCCCAAAAACCCCTAAGTAACATGTTTCGAGTAAATTGGGTCATTTTTAAAAAAATAGTCCGCTATATTGAATCTGCCATTTTGTATTTTTGAAATTTGAGTTCAGATTTGTAATCAGCGACCCCAAAAACTCCCGAGTAACATGTTTCGAGTAAATTGGGTCATTTTTTAAAAAATAGTCTGCCATATTGGAGGTGGGGAATACCATCATTTTGGATTGGAAAAAGCGGTAAAAAATATTATACGTGAAAAAAAGAAAAAAAACGAGAAAGTTCATGAATTAAAATTATTTTTTAACGTTGATGGACTTCCTCTGTATAACGCTTCAAAAGGAGGTTTATGGATAATATTGTGTTCCGAGAAAAACAACAAAGGTGTTTATCCAGTTGGAGCTTTCTATGGAAACAAGAAACCTAACGACGCAAGCGAATTTTTAAATGAATTCGTTGAAGAATTAACGAATTTGTCTAATAATGGATTAATGGACGAAACTGTGAAAATTGCATGTTATGATCGAATATGTGATGCCCCTGCTAAATCATTTGTCTTGGATCTAAAAGGACACACAGGCTACAACAGCTGTTCGAAATGTAAAATAAAGGGGGAATATTTTCGTAAATCCGTTAGAGGAGGAAAGAAGAAAAAAGCAGGAACAGTGTGCTTTCCAGGCATTGGACCATTTCAACTAAGAACTGACAAAGAGTTCATCAATCATCAATATAACGACTTGGACACCCAAAGAGAAAACATTATGACACGAATTCCAAAATTTGGTTGCATATCCTCAGTTCCTCTTGATTATATGCATCTGGTACTACTTGGAGTTACGAAAAAATTATTAACTTTATGGATGAGTGGTCTTTTGTCGGTTAGGTTGAGTGCTACTACAATAAACAAAATTTCTAAAAAATTATTAATTTAAAAAAAAGCACGCCTGTTGAATTTTGTAGAAAATCAAGGTCTTTATTTGAATTTAAATACTGGAAAGCAACTGAATTCCGGACATTTTTGTTATATACGGGTCCAATTGTCCTGAAAAATATTCTATCCTTCGAAATATACAAGAATTTTATATTGTTACACTCAGCAATTTCTATTCTAGCTAATGGAAAGCGCATCATTAAAGAAGAAAACATAGAGTAATGCGAAGTTTTATTAAAAAAATTTGTTATCGGATTTGAAAAAATTTATGGAAAACAATACGTTTCACACAACGTGCATAATTTATTACATTTATGTGACGACGTCAGAAAATATGGACCACTAGATGATTTTAGTGCCTTCAAGTTCGAGAACTACATGTCAACAATTAAGAGGATGGTCAGAATGGGAAATAAACCTCTACAACAAATATCTTCTAGGTACTTTGAGCGCGAGGACAGTAATTTAAATGACACTGTTTCCGGAGAGACATTGAAAGGAAAACATAACAATGCTCCATTAAGGAACTTTTGCAGCAGGAGTTGAGCAATATAAAATTTTTAAAAATGAACTTTTAACCCTCATTATTACATCGTTGAAAAATAGTTGTGTCCTTTTAAAAGATGGAACTTTCGCAATAACGAAAAATATTGTACTTGAAAATAATGTAGTTACATTTTTTTTTTTAAAAAATCAAGCCCATTGATAAAGTTTATGATGAGCCTGACTCAAGATGCATAAGCATCATAATAGGAAAGCCTACTAATGAAATTTTTTCTTCATCAACCAAGAATATTTTGTGTAAAGTATGGAGAATTCCTTGCAGCAAAGGGCTAATACTGCTTCCTTTGCTACATTCAAATTAAATAACAAAATAAATAAAACAAATTATTCAATATGTATATATTTATTTTAAAAGTTAATAAATTATTATCCTAATAATTGTGTCTTTATTTCAAATATATATAATGAAAGTTGTAGTTTTAATAATTGATTTGTAAGTTTATTTTTATTATTAAAAATGCATTACAAATTAAAAAATATTTCAGAGAAGCTTGTGGGAAGTTTACTGTTAAAGTTCACAGCAAGCTTGCCGCGTAAAACTTGTTAGCTGTCGATGTAAGTGTGTGACAAACTTTCGTAGTAATATTGTAGCAAGTTTGCATTGTAGGCTTGTCGTAAGCTTGCTATGTAACCTTGCAGCAAACTTGCAGCAAGCTTACGTGTAAGATTGCAAATCTTGTTGTGTAAGTTTGCTGCAAGCTTCCTGCAAACGTACAGGTTACTTTTGTACACGTTACAATTGATCCCATAGAATTATGTACAGAGAACTGATCCGGTTGACATGGAACGTCCCAAATATACATTTTATTGAGGCACTCACCTCGTGAAAGTACTTATCGCACGTCATGAGTCTCTTGCAGGCAATGTGCATTCACTATTGTTATCTGGGAAGTTCTTAGACTTACTCATGCTACACTGAAAGAATTTTGGGAAGCTGCAGGCTTTACATGGGTGCCGCTAGTGCTCGCTGCCTCAAGACTCGCAGTTCACCTTAAAAAGGCGTGAATCTACTCCCGAAAGGTAAGCAGCAACTCCTCAGGGACAGCTGCTCACCTTTCGGGAGTAGATTCTCACCTTTTTGAGGTGAGCTACGAGCCCTGTAACAGGAGCTCTAATTTCGGCAGGCTCCTGCCTGCCCAAAATACTTTCAGTGTAGAGCTGTAATTCCAAACGAGGTGAAAGTAAGGTAAGTATCATCAGAATTTTGGTACATAATCTCGGCGTTAATTGGTACGATTTGTGGTATACGACTGATGGCATACTTATTGAAATTTCGAAGGAGTACTTGGAAAACATATTGAACATCATTTAAATTATAATGAAAGCGACGGCTTCCAAAGAACCAGATACCCAATGGGCAAAAAACCATCATTGTTTTAAAAGCGTCTTAAAAACGTTTTTAGAACGTTTCATGTCTGCAAAATAATGTTCCAAAAACGTTCCATTGCTTTTAAAACGTTTTAGAACCATATAACGTTTTTGGGACATTATTTAGTAGACATGAAACGTTCTAAAAACGTTTTTGGAACGTTTTTAAAACAATGATGGTTTTTTGCCCACTGGGTAATTTGCCAGCAAGAATAATGTTTGGTTCACTTTTGATTGCCTGCATTGTCTACGCTAGTTATTTTTACTCTGTAATTCTTGACATTAGCTTTCAATCCTCTCCAAAAATTTCAAGTTTCGCTGAAGTTACTGAATCTTCTTTAAAACCAATGGTGGAGAGGTACTTGTCAAATATAATATTTTTTAATTTAAAAACAGGACCTGATTGTGATTGGGTATCTATAGGTTTTGAACAGGCACGTAGTTCAGAGCAAGCCCAGTGGGCAAAAAACCATCATTGTTTTTAAAACGTTTTTGGAACGTTTTTAAAACGATGATGGTTTTTTGCCCACTGCACAGTGGGCCAGAAACGCCAAATTTTGGCCAAAAAGCAACATATTTATAAATGACAGTTATTCATTTTTTTGCTATTTATATACATTAAGGAATGTAAAAATGAAAGAATTATTTTATTCGGACTTTTTATTTTCTTCTGGAACATGATTAAACAACAAATATACAATTATAAATATCTCACTGTTGTGTTATATAAAACTATTTAAAAAACATGATAATATTTTAAAATATCATTTTTTTTGCTTCTAACACTACATTATCACACTAAGAAATATTACTCATGCGAAAAAATTATTTTAAAAAATACATAATTTCACAATTTTAAAGGTCATTATTTTAAAAAATTGAATTTTAAACTCCTAATGCGCTCTGCTGTTTCCTCATAACATTACATAACACTCTATATTGAATATTTTAACACACTGTTGTCTTCTTCTATGTATGTAGTTTATTAATTTCTTGCGCCTTTTTGCGCCTTATAATATTTGGCTGCAGAAATAACAATTTACTGTTGACGCGCATAGTATGGATTTTCACCTCACCCATAGTCTTGTCATGGGGAAGGTGAAACTCCATACTATGCGCTTATTCTTTTATAAATTAATTTCTTTGCATTTTCTGATTGTTAATTGCAAATATAAAATTAAAATTAGAAATCACGGATCCAATATGGAGGACAAAATTTTTTTTAAATTAATAGATTTTCATGACACTTGGTATCATATCAGGGAGATTTAGAGATTGTTATATTTCGAATATTAACCCTTTAACGACGAGATGTGCTACTTTTCAACATGAATTTCAATCTCTTACAATTAGTAAAAAAAAAGCCATAAAAGTTTTCAAAAGTCCATACCCTACTATTCTTGGGGTCGCTCTTTCGAATGATGTGGTCAAAATTTTCAAGAAATGATATTTAACCCTTCTTTTTTTAAAAATACTAAAAAAAGTCAAGTTTTTTTAATGTCATTTTTTTCAAAAGAATTTTTTTTCTGTCATAACGCTTTTCAAATACAACAAAAAGTATCAGAAACGTGTTTTCGATAATTGTACTTGAAAAATATTTATTTCTAATTTTTATTTTTTTCGATTTTGTATTTAAAATGGCGCTTGAAAGACAAAATTTTTTCCTTATTTTACGTAAGATGACAAACTTTTTCAAAATTGCTCAAATCTGATTGAAATTTGTTACTCAGGGGTTTTTGGGGTTGCTGATTACAAATCTGATGTAAAAATTCAGAATGGCGAATCCAATATGGCGGATGACTTTTTAAAAATTGATCGGATTCGATTGAAGCTCGTTACTCGGGGGTTTTCGGGGTCGCTGGATACGAATCCGATGTTAGTTTTTCAAAATTCAAAATGTCAGATCTAATATGGCGGACGAAATAAAAAAATTGTTCAGATTTCCTTGAAACTTGTTACTCGGGGGCTTTTGAGGTCGCTGATTGCGAATTTGATATCAGATTTTTAAAATTCAAAATGGCGGATCTAATCTAACAGATGACTTTTTTAAAAATTGATCGAATTCGCTTGAAATTTGTAACTCTGGGGTTTTTGAGGTCCCTTATGACGAATCTGACATCAGATTCCAAAAATCCAATATGGCGGACTAATTTTTTAAATTTTCTCAAACCTGATAAAAACTCGTTACTCGTGGGTTTTTGAGGTCGCTGGTTACGAATCCGAAGTTAGTTTTTCAAAATTCAAAATGGCGGATCCAATATGGAGGACGAGGTTTAAAAAAATATTTGGATTCATATATAAATTTATACTTAGGGTATCTTGGGGTCGATAATTACGAAACAGACGAATTTCTAGATTTCTATGTAAATTAGTATTTATTTGTATTAACCCATTAACGCCCAAATGTCCAAAATTTTTGACTGAATTTCAAGGTAAGAATTTTTATCCTAAATGATTAGACTTTTAATTAAAAACCCTTCGGTACTAGGAGGTATTGAGGTCCGCTCTTTCAGAATCCGGGGTCAAAAAAGCATTTCGACCATCAGGGAAACCAATATGGCGCCCACAATGGAGAAAATACCGAAAAAATAGTAAGGTTTTTTTTGAAACACGCTTTTCACAACAATAAGACTTTTTTGAGCGGGTCTCATGTATGATATAGGTGGATAAAATAGTTGTACTTTCGAACTGTGTACTTGACAACTTGAAAATTCAAGATGGCGGATCCAAAATAGCAGAAAAATCAGAGCAAAATACTTGATAAATAGCAAATCCATCATCAATATTCAAAACTTGATTTAAATCATTTGAAAATTACTTCTCGGAGGTTTTCGGGGTCGCTGATTACGAATATGAAGTTTAATTTTAAAAATTAAAAATGGCGGTTCCAATATGGCGGATGAACATTTTTGAAAATCGATAAAATTGAATGAAATTACTCACTCGGGCGTTTTTGGGATCGCTGATTACGAATATGAAGTTCAATTTTTAAAATTCAAAATGGCGGATCCAATATGGCGGATAAAATCTTTTTAAAATAGATAAAATTGCATGGAATTACTTACTCGGGGGTTTTCGGGGTCGCTGATTACGAATTTTAAAAGTGCAATTTGAAAAATTGAATACTACAAATTCATAAATTTCTAGTTGTTTTGTAGATTTTATTTTGTTTGTTATCGTCACGTTTTTCTGGAGTTGCCCAACTCTCAGTAATATTGTATTAAATTTATTTTAAGTTTAATTTTATTTTTTCTAAAATGTGGAGAAATAATGAAAAAATTCCTACGAAGCTGGGATCGAACTCGGATACCTTGGGCTTGAAACACTGCGCCTTAAGCACCTCAGCCGTTCAAGACAGATATGAACCTCTACAAAGTTAACGATCTCATTTGTCAATGAAATGAATTTAACTTAGAAAAATTCCAATGAATTTCACATTCATAAATTTCTAAGTCCAAGTTGAACTTAGAAAATAATATTTTCTATTTATGAAAATTTTTCTATTTTCAAATGTTGAATGAAAAAGACGTCTTTTAGACACTTTAAAGACATCTAATGGCCAAGACATAGAACATGAATAGGACGTCTTTAAGACGTCTTTTTGTACAAGTCCAAAAGACGTCCGCAAAAAAACATCCTTAGGACGTCTTTTGAACAAGAGTGCCCACTGGGTTAGAGGCATTATAAAATAGAATATTTCTGCATTATTAGATTTTAAGAATTCTAAATTTTTCCTACAAATTTTTCGCTTTTTCAAAAACGTCTGTTTTTGTATTTTCCAAAAAAGTTGGGGTGATGTGCAACACCAGTAAAATTCACGTATGTAATGCATAAATATCGATGAAAATCTCTTCAATTATTAATTTTAGGCTTTTTCAATGTAAACTAATCGAAATCTGCCAAAAAAAATTTACTAAGGTATAGCCCAGGTTAAAATCCCCATACAGGATCCTTAAAGGATCCTCTCGGGATCCTGTGCAGGTCCTGTGAAGGATCCCGACCGGATCCCGTACCCGTCCTGTACAGGATCCCGACCGGATCCCGTGCAGGAAATTGGGACAAGGTTCCTGTGCAGGTTCCGATGCAGGAACCTTAGCTATCGGAGGTTCCTGTAAAGGTTTCTGTACAGGAACACTTGCAGGATCATGTAAAGGAAACTTTTTAATTTTTTTAATTTTTATATGTTAAGTAACATTTGACATACATAGACTTCATATTTCAATATGTTAGGCTCGTATAACAATGTTGGACAGAAAAATGTATTGCGCATTCGAGAAACTCATAGAAAACTACTGCGCAGGAGTTAAAAATATAAATAAATTAATTGAGGAAACTGTGTAGGATCCTTTACGGGTTCCTTACAGGATCCTTTATACTTAAGTACCTGCAGTTTACAAAACTGTAAAGGTTCCTTTGCAGGAACCTTTACAAAGTTTCCTGTACATGATCCTGCAAGTGTTCCTGTACAGGAACCTTTACAGGAACCTCTGATAGCTAAGGTTCCTGCATCGGAACCTGCACAGGAACCTTGTCCCAATTTCCTGCACGGGATCCGGTCGGGATCCTGTACAGGACGGGTACGGGATCCGGTCGGGATCCTACACAGGACCTGCACAGGATCCCGAGAGGATCCTTTAAGGATCCTGTACGGGGATTTTAACCTGGGAGTTGACCTCTAAAAAGTGGAGATTTCACCAAAGAAAACAAATTTTATTTTGTTTAATTTTTTATTTATTCATAACTGAATAAGGAATATAATTAAAGGAAAATAACAAATAATTTTTTATTTATCATGTGAATCGCAGTTATGGCACGTAAAAAGTAGTTACATACGTCCACCCCAAAAAAAGTGTTGCACATCACCCCAAATATGATATTTTGCGAAAAATGATTTGTAGGCAATACAATGCAATGGAAACACAAAATATAAACAGATATTTAAAAACACTTAAAAAAGCAACAATAAGCACATTCTTATCTATAAAATAAATTAAAACCCTTCACGAAACGACTAGAAAAATAAAAAGCGAGAAATATTTCCTTCCCGAGAAATTTAAGTGAATTACGTACAGCAAACCTGGCTGCGAGCTGTCTCGTGAGTTTTATATCAAAAACAAGCTACTGAGGATACAAAAAATGGCAATACTTGGCTCTGTTCAATATCGAACTATAGATCAGAAATCGGCGGTGTTGCAATTTTATCTATTTTAAAAAAATTTTATCCGCCATATTAGATCCGACATTTTGAATTTTTAAAATTGAACTTCATATTCGTAATCAGCGACCCCAAAAACTAAAACTTTAGTCAAGTCAAGGAAGTTTTACCGAACTATTCCTGAAAACTAACACTTTAGGCAAGTCAAGAAAGTTTTACCGAACTATTCCTGAAACGTTAGTGCCCATCAAGGAGGTATTTATTTAATTTACATTAAACGTTCAGTTTCAATTTTTTTTCAACTTTTACAGTACTAGTTCTTAAGGAATAAAGATATCACATTAGATTTTAAATATTGTTACCGAAAAAATAATATAAAAATTATTAAAAATTACGATTATGCTACTATATCCCAACTTTATTGAAAAATTCGGTAAAATGTAAGGAACAAATTTTCTCCGTGTGTGCACTGGGAGATTTTTTGAAACATTTAGATAGTTTTCGAAACGTAAGTTGCCTTCTTGAAGATGCTGAATATCACGTGATTACTTATCAAGCTAAACACGACTTAATGAATGTGCAAATACTTTAAAAAAACCTATTTTATCTATTTCAATTGCAATACCAATCACCGTATGTTGAAAAGATTAATGAAATAATTCTCAAAGCTTCTGGTTTTGGATTACTCATCGAATTTTATGAACAAACTCCGAATTTATCAAGTAGCCTAAAGGAACCAGAGTTTATAACAAAGGAAAAATTATTGCCATTGCTTGTTTGTATACTAGTTGGTGGATACTCTCTTTCTATTATTGTGTTTCTTCTAGAAGTACTCACAGCAAAACCAAAATCTGGTTTTGTAAATTAACAAGTAACTTACTGTGCAAGAATAATTTTCCATTTAATGTAGATTCTAAATTCCTGAGTACTTAAAAATAAAACCTTTTATGAATAGTGAATAAAACATAACTTATCTAATGAATTATTCTTCTTTTATTAAATTAATTAGCATCGTGCTCTTCTAGCGTTCTCATCGTGTTTATCAGTACGATTATATTTTTTATTTCATTTTTATATATAATTTAAAAAAAGTCCATTCATATTCAATCCACTTATTTTATTGTACAAAATGATAAGCAATAAAGGAAATATTGTTCCTAAAAGATTCTCCCTACCAGAGCATACAAAAAATATTTTTAAAGGACCAGGATATCAATTCTTAAAAATTACAATATTCTGCAAAGTAAAAAATTTCTGAAAATTTTTATTATTTAAAAAAATACACAATTATACCTGTGTAATACAAAATTTATTAAATCTAACATTGTCGATATTATTTTTTTTGAATAAATGAAGTTTGTTTGCATAAAAAATAAAAAGACATGCTTAATATATTTCTATAAATTACATGTTGAAAATGCACATTATTTACACATTTGCAGAAGAAAAACATCAAATACAATTTGCATGAAAATAAAAGTGTTTAATTTGAATTTTTCATTACGCTCAGGTATATGAAAAATTGTCGAAATAATGCATATCTTTACATATATCTATACATATTATCTAAGAATTGCATCTATAAATTTGAATTTTTTGCTTTTTCGTTTAAGAGAACAGTTTTAATAAATTGAAACATTATATCACTATTGAGTGAATTATTAATGAGAAACCCATTAGCGTAAACGAACAAGCAATATTTATTTTATCACATTTGTAAATTAACTATTATTTAGCGAAAATAATTACATTTTTTAAATCGCTTTTGGTGTTACGATACTACATCTATATTACAATAGTATTTACAATCATCCTCTATTCAATATGTTTTGTAAATGCCGTACAAAAGTAAAAACGTACTCAAAGTTTGTTTTATTTATTTTCGAACAGATTAAATGTAAAGTGATTTTAAAATTGTATAAAAAGAAGGCACCTAAGTAAAAACATGTTATTTTCACTTAGAAGCCATCAAAAAGTCCGTATTTATATCAAAAGTTGAAAATATGTTTTTTAGTTTAAAATATTGTATAGCGTGTTCGTAAAGATTTATAAACCTGAGTTATTTGAGGGAATGTTACATCAGGACGTTAAATTTTACTTTCGCAAAGATACCTTAGAACCACATCTGAGGCAGCATTAATCACAAATCGTCACTTTTAAGCCTACACTTGAAACAAGCTCATAAAATAAATTTTTGTCTTTTCATCCTTTCAATATTTCGAAAAAAGATAATATTGTGGAATGTCTTCTTTTTAAGAAAAAAACAGAACTTTACAAACATCATATTATATAAACTATATTACAATCAATTTATATAATTTTTTTTAAGTAGAGAAAAATTCTTTTTTGATAAATTTCTTTAAATAATCTTTAATGGCCAACAAGAAATAAAAATGAATATATTTATATATTCTTAAAAACTATAAATTAATAATATCAAAGATATACAATGAGATTGTATTAATAATGTTCCTGCAGCGATTAAATCGTTTACTACAATCGTCATATCAAAATAATTCCTACTCTCTTCTTGATTCTTTTACACGTTTTAATTTGGCAAAAAATTATTAAATCTATCGTGTACTTATTCTATTATCATTTTTTTCATATTTTTGTTTCAGCATTTTTTCTATACTAATTTTTTTTCTTTTTTTAATGAAATATATCGTTAATTCATTATAATTAATTAATTATATAAAAATGATTTGTTTTCTTTGAAAAGATATTAGAAAATTAATATTGCTTAATTTTTGCTTAACTAATCTCACATTATTTTTAATGTGCGCTCTTCTTTTTTTCTGAAATTTTTGTTAATTTGTTGAATTCTAGACTAATTATATTTAGCACCAATAAATTGATCTTTGTACGTCAAGTTCAGAAAAATATGTAAATCAAAATAGCGAAGCTATATTATCGAAAAACATTGCAAATTAATTCATGAGATAAATATAATTTTACAATTGGTTATAGAAACTAGATTTGTGTTCAGAATTATAAAAGGTAATTTTGTTCCCAATGGAAACGATAATTTTTGTATTATAATTCTAGCTCTTCGGCAGTGCGAGACAGTCGATGATTATCGATTCGGCGACGCTGACTTCGTCTAACGGCATCGGCACGACGATAAGGTTCAGATCTCAATCCAAGAAGAATGTCTTCCAGTGCACCATTATACACTTCATCTTGTTGCAAAAGCTTCTTCTCTTGTACCATTTTTGTCTTGCTTTTTAGTTCATTTATAACAGCATCCTAAGGTACAAAAAGGAACGATAATTATAAATGTAATAAATTGTACAGACAAAATCAATTTATTACTATAAATGGAACAAATTCACGCAATTATCTTGATAAATAAAACAAAATTCTTCACAGAAATTCAATTATTTTTAGTAAAAAAATTCTTTGCAAAATTCAATTCTTTTCATAAATAACAATATTTATCACAAGAATTCAATTATTTTCAAATGTTAATAAAATTTTTCGAAGAAATTCAATTATTTTTTTAAAAACTTTAACGAATATTTCATCAAGCATTCAATTATCTTTACAATTAGCAACATTTTTTGCCAAAAATTCAATTATTTTCAAAAATTTATAAATAAAATTCTTTGCAAAATTTCAATTTTTTCAAAAGTTTTTCGCATATTCAATAAATTTCAATATTTACTATTTTCATCAAATTTATCAAAAGAATTAATTACTGAAAAAATTTTATGATACAATTCTACGATAACATTCAATTATTTTCATAAATAAAAAAATTTCATTTAGGAATTAAATTATTTTTATAGCAGAATTTCAAATATTTTTAATATAATTTTAAATAAACTCCTCGAAAAATGCAATTATTCTTAAAAATTTTATTAAAATTTGACGAAAGAATTCAATTTTTAGAAACATTCAACTATTCAATAAAATAATAAAATTCGATGCAATAATTTCAAAAAATTTTAAGTAATTCTGCAAAAAAATTCAATTATTTTGATAAACAACAAAATTTTTCACAGAAATTTCAATTATTTTTAGGAGTTTTTTAATAAAAATCTTTTTCAAAATTCAATTATTTTGAGAAATATTAAAATTTCTCACAAGAATTCAATTCTTTTTGAAAAGTAATAAAATATTTTGCAGAAATTAAACTTTTTTCAAATTTTTTTTAAAATTCTCGTGAAGAATTAAATTATTGTCAAAAATTTGTAATATCTATAATTCTTGGCAAAATTTTAATTATTTAAACAAAATTTAATAAAATTCTTCGCATGAATTCAATTATTTTCATAAATTATTATTTAAATTCTTCTCAGAAATTCTTGCAAAGAATTTTTTTTAAAAAAGTTAAAATAATTAATTTCTTTCGACTAATTTTATTTAAATTCTAATTTAAATACTGGAATTCTTGATAAATTTTTATTATTCATGAAAAAAATTGAATTCTTACAAATATTTTTACAAAAAAATTTCTAAATAATTTAATTCTGTTTGGAAATTTTATTAAAATAGTAGATATTGAAATTAATTGAATTGCAAAAAGTTTTTAAAAATAATTAAATTTAACAAAGAAATCTATTAAAATTTTTGATAATAATTAAATATCTGTGTGGCATTTTATTAAATTTTTTTTTGAAAATAATTGAATTTCTAAATTAAAAGCATTTTATTATTTCTGAAAATAATTGAATTCTTGCGAAAGATTTTATTAGAATTTTTTTAAATAATTGAATTTCCAAAAAGAAATTTATTAATTTGAAAAATAATAATTGAATTCTTGTGATGAATATTGTTATTTATGAAAATATTTACTTTTTGCAAAGAATTTTATTAAAATGCCTCAAAATAATTGAATTTTCGGGAATAATTTTGTTATTTATCTTTAATAATTGAATTCTTTCCAAAAATTATTTATGTAAATAATTGAATTCTTGGGAAAAATTTTATTAAAATCTAAAAGAATAATTGAATTATTTCAAAAAAATTTAATTAAAATTATATTGAAAATAATTGATTTCTTTCGAGCAGTTTTATTAAAATATTAAAAAATAATTTAATTCTCGTGAAAAATTATAATATTTTTGTAAATAATTGAATTCTTCCAAAGAATTTAAAAAAACAATTTTTTCAATAATTGATTTTTTTGAGGAATTGAAATTAAATTTTTAAGTATAATTACATTTTTGAGCAATTTCTGTAAAAATGTATTAAAAATAATTGAAATCCTGCGATGTATTTTATTATTTATGAAAATAATTGAATAGTTGAAAAGAATTTTATTAAAATTTTCAAAAATAATTGAATTCCTGAGAAGAATTATTTATGAAAATAATTGAATCATTGCGAAAAATTTTATTTAAATGTTCTATAAATCTAGTATTTATGAAAATTGTAAAAATTATTCATTAAATAATTTATAAGTCATAATTTTATGATATTACCTGTTGCTTCTTTTGGTTTAATTTATTTCTCTTAATAACTTCTTCTGAAGTGTTCAGTGCTTCGGCAGCAGCTAGTTCTAGTCTTCGACGTTGTTCATTTTCTTGATCCGCAGTCTGCAGAATAAATCGATTCAATTAGCATTAAAAGTTTAACTACCTTAAAAAAACCTTAAAATAACTTTTAAGAAACTGAGGTAATCACCTTAAATGCTCTGGCGAATCTGACAAGAAGCGAGAAGAAAGAATTAGCATCAGCTTGCCTTGGACTCTCACCAAAAAATTCAATGCATTCTCTAAAAGCTTCTCCTGCTGTTCGAGAATCAGCTTTTAATCTTCGTAATTTTTCCTCTGAATTATTCAAAAAATCGCGTAAAACTGTATTGTGCTTTTCTTTACCACGAAGCTCAAATTCCTTACGAACAAGATCCATTCCTTTCTCCAATTCATGAACGTCTGTAGTTATGTTCTCGAGGGAAACTAAAAATATATAAACAAAATCGTTATTTTAAATTCTTTATTTCTTAAATTGAAAGTGGTGTAAATTTCTCATAAAAAAAAGATTATTTTGAACAGTTAAAAAAAACACAAATCATCAAAATATAATTACCAGTTGCTGCTTTGTCAATATACATCAATTCCGATTCAAAGTTGATAAGTTCAAGGAATTTCAATCGTATTGTTGCTACAATGTAGTGCAGAAGGCACATTCTTTTATCAGTTGACTTGGTGTCCAGTAAAGTATCCAAACTTTGTAATTTAAATCCATAAGCAGGACCTCGTTTACTGCTATTCAAATAATTACCGAAGGCAAGAATTATTTCTAAAACAGCTCTTAATTTCTTGGAGCTTTTCACTGAACTTGAAGCAGATATCACAGCATGAATTTGTGGCGTAATAAGATGTAAATTGTCAAAGAAATTCCCGATATAATTCATTATCGATAATTTAGATGATATTCTTTCAACTTTGCCGAGTTGCATCAAGAATTTATCTTCCTCCGTCAGAAGATTCACATTCTTTTTATTTATTATATATTCACGATATACTTTAATCTAAAGAAAAAAGAACATTTTTCATTAAATAAAATTTACGATAGAAAAAAAATTATAATTTGTTATAGATACTTACTTCTTGATCAGTTGGGACCATTCTTTGAAGTAACTCAACATTTTCTAGGGAAAGTATTTTTAGATCGAGACCATTAACTGCAGTAATAACTTTGTCAACAGGCATTTCCAACTTTCTTCTTGATATTGCTGAAAATTTATAAAAGTTAAATAAAAAAAATACGGTATAATGCTTAAAATTAATTTTTCCTTTCATAATAATCTCGACAGTAAAAGTTCTCAAATGAGAGTAATATTCACATAAAAAGTTAACAGGCCTCGGATCGACTTTAACGAACGAAAAAAGTCGCTTTAGTCGATTAAAAATAGGAAAAAAGCCGAAAAAGTCGTTTATTTAATTTAGTGTTGTCACAAAATTTTTGTATTTCCCTGATTCTTCACTGATTTCTAAATTCAATTAATCAAAACTTGTATAATTTTGCTAAATAAAATACTTAAATACTCCTCATTTCTTTTTTCACCAGGAAATAAAATTTAAAAAATTTCAAATTCTGAAATTTAATAATTTATTTCTAAAAATAAAAACTATAATCCTTACAAAAATTCAATTATTTTCTACAATTTTTAACTAAACTTCATTTCTAAATCAATTATCCATATAACTTTTTAATATTTTTCCGAAAGTTCTTCAAGAATTCAATTATTTAAATAGAAAAATTCAATTTTTTATAATTATTGAAACCGTTCATTTTTCTTTTTAAAGATACATATTAAAGTAGAATATATTCAAAAATTTTAATAAATAAATTCGTAAAATTAACTTTTTAAAAATATTTCTAAATAATTTTTGAAAGACGCAATAATTTTACAATTACATAACAATGAAAAATTTTTTTAAAAAAATTGAAATTTGGTAAAATCTTTTTAAAAAATAATTTAAATGTATTAAAATCTTTGAAAAATAATTAAAATTTACAATGAATTTTAATTAAATTCCTTAAAATAATTAAATTTGTCAAGAAGTTTTAATAAAATTTCTGAAAATAATTGAATTTTGCAAAGAGTTTTATTAAAATTCATGAAAATAATTGAATTTTTCAATAATTTAAAAAAAATCCTGAAAATTGAATTTAGACAAAAAATTTTATTAAAATTCCTGAAAATAATTGAATTTTAAAATAAATTATTTTAAAATTCCTGTAAATTGGATGTAGACAAAAATTTTATTAAAATTCATTAAAACAATTGAATTTTGCAACGAATTTTAATAAAATTCCCGAAAATTGAATTTAGACAAAAATTTTATTAAAATTTCTGAAAATAATTGAATTTTGCAACGAATTTTAATAAAATTCCTAAAAATTAAATTTAGACAAGAATTTTATTAAAATTTCTGTAAATAATTGAATTTTGCAAAGAGTTTTATTAAAATTCATGAAAATAATTGAATTTTTCAATAAATTTTTTAAAAATTCCTAACAAATAGAATTTAGACAGAAATTTTATTAAAATTCATGAAAATAATTGAATTTTGCAACGAATTTTAATAAAATTCCTGAAAATTGAATTTAGACAAAAATTTTATTGAAATTCAGGAAAATTAGTGAATTTTCCAACGAACTTTAATAAAATCCCCTAAAATAATTAAACTTTGCAAAAAAATTTATCAATTAAATAAATAATTGAGTTTTTAAAAAATATTTAAAAAATAACCAAATTTTTGATGAATTTTAATTATAGGGGAGAGTCTCCAGTTGTGAGACACCTCCAGTTGTGAGACAGTCAATTTTTTTTAACATGCAATATTAAAAAGACGATTGGTTTATATAAAAACATTTCTTTTTATATGAGCCAACTTTTTCGTGTACGCCGAAGCGGATATATAAACTGTTTTTGTTAAATACCAACACTGTGTGTGATAATCGACTAAAAAGCGTTTTTTCAATAAATGTAAAGTACTTTTTTCCAAGTTAATTAATTGGAAAAGGTAAATGTAATGCATTTTCTTTTAGTGTTTTCCTTATATTTTGTGATGCAATATTGCATTGTTCCAATCTACGGTTGAAAATAATTTAATTTTCCTTTTTCAAAATAGCGCCAATTTCTGGGTGTGAGACACAGCATATCACCAGTTGTGAGACGGTGTCAACACCCATCTGGGCAGCATAAAAAATACGACTTTGCAGGCATACTATTTAAATGTTGTTTTCATTTCTTTTTCTAGTATTTTTGAGCATGTCAAGTGGAAAAAAGTCAATTGATTCAGAAGAAATCAATTTTAATGCTCTTGTTGAAGCTATTAAATGATGTTTATTTGATAGACATATTTTGGCGAATAAATATTATTATTTAGTATATAATAATATATATTATTAATATATTTAATTATTTCTACTAGACATAACGTTTTATGCCAAACTTATTAAATTTTAGCGCTTTTTAATGAGTGTCTCACAACTGGAGACATTTTTTTTTTTTGAAAAAAGCGATGTGCTCGGAAAATGTATCGTAAAATTTTCTGAGTTCATCGAAACACTACACTTTCTTTTAATAAAAGTTGCGTATTTCTGTTACCTTTCGAACGGTGTATTTTATTTACAATTTTGTTTACCCGTTTACAATTTACGGGTCAAAAATGAAACCCGTCTCACAACTGGAGACTCTCCCCTAAATAATTTCTCAAAAATTCTAAAAAAGTGAATTTTTAAAAATTTTAAATTACTTTGTCAGTGAATTACTTTTTTCAAAACTATTTTAATATTTTCATTTTTTATCGAATTTACACTTAAAAATTATTGATTAAAATTTTTAAAAATTCAATTATCCAAAATTTTCAATAAAAATTCTAGGTATAATATGTTAATTTTCAAAAATTATAATAAAACACTTGAAAAAAAGGATTTATTTTCAATTAATTTTACTAAATTTCAATTATTCAAAATCTTTTTAATTGTATATTTGAAAAATTTAATTAGAAAAAATTTTCAAAATTAATTTTTGAAATATTTATCTACAGCTATTTTTTATACTGCGCGTAAAAATCGAAAAAAGTTGCAGCATTTTATACTAAAAATATGTTATTTTGTCTTAAAATTTGGAAGAAAAGTCGAAAAAGTCGTAATTTTTTAATATAAGTCGATAAAAGTCGAAATAATCATAATATCCGAGGCCTGAAAGTACTATCAGTGATTGCTTTAACTACCAAATATTTTGAAATTTTATTTAAAATTGCACGGGGAGTTGGAGGTTAAAAATTTCTGTCTAGTTTAAATAGTCATTAAGTTTTAAGAATAAAAATTTTAGTCTTACCAATATTCCGCAATCTCGTGTGTTCCAAAAGAGTAATATTCTCGGGCTTTTTAAATCTTTTACTTGGGAAACTTTGAAGTCCATCAAATTCATTATTTCCATTGGCAATGTGTCCGACCATTCCAAGTTTAAAACGTTCTTCAAAGTCAGAGAAGTCAATGAAGTTATGAAGTCGTTCGTCATCTAATTCATTGAAAATTGTGCCTCGAACTTGATTTGGTTTAAGGGCAACCCAATTTAATGTCGGAAGTTTATACTTCGTTTGCACCTGAAATAAGTTAATAAAATTTAATTTTATTTAACCGTAAATAGGTATGTTACACGTACTGAGGATTGCTACAAAAAATGAATTTTCTTTTTTCCTGACTTTTCCCTGATTTCCAGACAAAATTTTGAATTTTTTCCTGACCCAAAAGAATATTCTGATTCTCAGATTTAAACCTTTTTAAATTTAATAACTTTTAAGAATATTATTATAAAACATGAAGATATCGAGCACTCCGAGTCTTCGACTCGGAGTGTTCGTTATCTTCATGTTTTATAATAATTTAAGTTTCTATAAATCTTTTCAAAAAAAAAAATAAATTAAATTATTTACAAAAATTTTAATAAAATCCTTCGCAAGAATTTAATTATTTTTATAAGTAATACAATTTTTCACATAAATTCAATTATTTAAAAATTTTTTATAAAATTCGTTGTAAGAATTCAATTATTATTATCGTAAATAATAAAATTTTTCCTAGGAATTAATTTCATTAAATTATTTTTAGTACAATTTTGAATGAATTAATCGAAAAATTTAATTATTTTCAAACATTTTTTGCAAGAATTCAATTACATTTCACAAATAATGAAATTCTTCGCTGGAATCAAAATATTTTTAAAATCTACTAATTTCATAAAATTTCTCAAAAGAATTAAATTATTTTCATGAATAATAAAATTCTTCACAGGATTTCAATTATTAAAAAAAATGTAATAATATTTCTGTGAAATGTTTATTATTTATAAAAAAATAATTGAATTTTGTAGAAGAATTTTATTATTTCTAACGATAATTGAAATTTTAGCTAGAATTTTTTAAAAATTTTTGAACCAAATTGAATTTTTGCAAAGATTTATAACTTCTTTAAAATACAATATTTTTTAAGTGCTTTTAACTAAAATTCTTTTATAAATGCATGATTTTTAATAAATAATTAAATATATATTAAAAAATAAAATGAAACTCATTATAAATCCTGCTAATATAATTTTTTCCAGTACTTTAATAAAAATCCCTGACTTTTCCCTGATTTCCCTGACTTGTTCAATTATTGTTTTCCACAATTTTTAACTAAAATTCTTCTTTATAAAGTGTAAATTAATTATTATTAATAATTTCTGAAAAATTTCTTTCAACATTTTCAAATCCTTTTGTTTACAATTCAATTTTACGAAATTTCATCGATTATTCAAGTACTCGGAAATTCTTCAATCAAATATATATTAAAAAATAAAAACTTCAAATAACTTCAAAAAAAAATTAATTCAACTTTTACAAAAAAATTAAATCTACACAATTTTAAGTTAAAAGTATGAAAAATTCAAACATTCAAAGATTATAATTTGAAACCTTTTCGAAACTCAATTATTATCTAAAGTTTTAACTGAAATTCATATTTGAATCAATTATCATTAGAAAATTCTACGACAACTCAATTATTTAAATACAAAAAAAATAATTTATTGAAGAATTAAATGTTTTTTAAAATTCAACTCTCATTTAAAGAATTTTATCAACAAATTTTTAAATAGGTAATTAAAATTCTTTTTACGAATTTCAATAAAATTTTTAAGAATAATTTCATTTTTCGAGAAATTGGATTAAAAATGTATTAAAAATATTGGAAACTGTAAAAAAATTTCATTGAATTGAGAAAAGTTTTTGAAAATAATTGAAATTTTGTCAAGAATTTTATTAAAACTTTTTTAAATAATTGAAATATTACCAAGAATTTTATTAAAATTTTTGAAAATAATTGAATTTTAGAGAAAAATTTTAATATTAATAAAAATAATTGAACTTTTGACTATAACTTTTTTTAAACTTTTGACCATAATTGAATTTCTGCTAAGAATTTTATAACTTTTGAAAATAATTGAATTCTTGAGACGAATTTTTTAATAATATTTCTTTTTTAAATACCTAATTATTTGTAATACAAAAATAAATAATTTATTGAATAATTGAATGTTTCTCAAAATTCAATTCTTATAAAGAATTTTATTAACAAATTTTTAAATAATTGAATTCTTTTGACGAATTTTAATAAAATTTTAAATATAATTCCATTTTTCGAAGAATTCGATTAAAATTGTATAAAAAATAATTGAAATTCTGCAATGAGTTTTATTATCTATGAAAATAATAATTGAATCTCTGTAAACATAAATTGAATATTTTTGAAAATAATAGACTTATTGCGAAGAAATTTATAAAAAATGTTTTAAATAATTCATTTCTTTTGGAAAATTTTATTAAAATACAGTAGATATTGAAAATCATTGACTGGAGGAGAATTTTTGAAAAAAAAATTGAATTTGTTATAAAGAATTTCATTAAAATTTTTGAAAATAATTGAATTTTGGGGATAAAATTTAATATTTATAAAGATAATTGAAATTTTGACGATAAATTTTTTGAAACTTTTGACCATAATTTAATTTCTGCGAAGAATTTTATTAGTTTTGAAAATAATTGAATTTCTTTGATGAATTTGAATAAAATTTTTAAGAATAATTTTCTTTTTTTCGAGAAATTCCATTAAAATTGTATTAAAAATAATTGAAATTTTGCGATGAGTTTTATTATTTATGAAAATAATTGTAAATCTATAAATTTTTTGATTATTTATGAAAATAATTGAATTATCGCGAAGAAAAATTGTAAAGGCAACTCTTTTAAAATTGATATAAGAAAATTGAATTAAGGAAAAATTATATTTCAAGAATAAGCACAATAACTTTAGAAAACAATAATTTTCCAGGATTCCAATTAAAATTCCCTGACTTTTCCAGGTTTTTTCAAGGTTTATAAAAATTCCCTGAATATGCCTGTGTGTACACACTTATTGTATGAAATAAAAATAAAAGTTTCTTACTTTTCGTTTTATGGTCATAGCTCCATCGGGTGCTTGCATCATTCCTGCAGGTGGTGGTGGAATTGGAACTGGTGGCGATCCTCTGTTGTCTTTCATGGAAAGTGTTGCTGGAGGTGGAGGCGGACAAGGAGGTGGCGGAGGCGGTGGTGGAGGAGGAGCAGGAGCTGAAACTTGCATTGGGGAAGTCGCTGATATTATCGTCAATGATGATCTATTTTCCGTTGTTGGGGAGTTAGTTGCACTTCCATTTCGAAGACATATGACTGTAATAATAAAAATAGAAATTATTTAATATCTTAACTTAGTAGTAGAAATTTTGTTTCTTTCTTAATATTAAGGTCAATCCGTTAAAAATTTTAACAGCAATGAATTAAAATTGTAAAGTGTCCAACTACTGCATGATGCCGAGTATTTAGCCTATTTATCTGAATAATTGTTTTACTCACTCTCACCAGACGATCCTTTAGTAAGGGTTCCTGTTAATGATTCTAGTTCCATAATTTTACTTTCTAAAACGCTTTGTCGCCGGGCAGAGTCCTGCTTTTGTCGCTTTAAAGCTATGAGTTCTTCTTCAATTAATCTACGAGCTTCCAACGCATCAGCAAATTCAATCTTTGTAGCTCCTAATTCGGTTTCCAGTTCTGCTAACTTCGCTAGAGATTCTCTTTCCAATTCGGTCATCCTATCGTGCGCCTGGATATGACAAAGTAAATATTAAAAATTTACAATTTAACTGGGTCTTTCCTTTATATATTTTTCAATGTACTTGGCTTGTATTTTAAACATGTTTCTTTACAAATTTTTTGGACCGTAATTTTACGATGCTAAGGAACATTTTGGAGTAAAAAAGAAATATCGATTTTTTAATTCCTTGAGCTAAAAGTACCTTCAAGAACAAAGGCAACCAAATACATTTATTATTAAATATTATTTAATTTTTATAAAGAAAAATAAGAAACTCACGTGACCAAGTTCATCTTCCAATTCAGCTACTTTTTCTAAAGCTGCAGTCTTCGTTTCACTGTCCTCCATTAGGGCAGCTACATCAAACACATTATCAAGATAAGCCGAGATTTGAACCTGTACATGAAATTATTAATCTTAATTAAAACAAAAAGTTTTTAATTCATCAACGTAACACCAAGAAACTAAATTAAATTATTACTTTTTCCAAATATATTTAAGTTTAAATTTAAGAAGCAATCTAAATCAAAGGAATTTGATTTCAACTTTTAGATATATCAGCATTCACAAACTGTAGAACTAACTGTAGTTTTGGAGTTGTAAGAATATTCTAAGATCTTAATTAGAACTAAAATCTGTACATTTCAAAAGTAACGTGTACGTTTAATAATGTTGTAATGATAAATAAAACAAGCGATAAATTTTTAAACATTTTTTTTTGCAGTTTATAAATAAAAATAATAATCACCTGCAAATCTTCGCTTTCTGTATGCCTTAATTTTTCAAGGTATTCATCAAGACCAAGCTTTGTGAACTCATACTGTAAGTGCACTCTGAAATTCATATCGTCTACAGAATGAACAACAATGTTGACAAATTGCATACATGCAACCATAAATTCAATATGAAAACTGTCATATTGGGTAAAATACGCCATTAATGTTGTGAACCTTCTCCTCTCCAAACATACTTCTTTAAAATTGTCAAAAGCAAATAGAATAATTTCATGTCCTCCTTTCACTAAACAGATCGCTGCTAATAGTTCCAATACAAGAGCTTTTGTTCTAAAACATAAAAAAAGTAAACTAATTTGAATTTCTAAATTCCGTGATGGAAATCTTAGAAATTTTAGTTCAGAATAATGGGGATTTTAATCATTCTCTGAATAGTTAGTGTATTAGTGCAAAAGAGGAAAAACTCCTTTGAAAAAATTCAAAAATACTTTGGAAACAATTATAGATTCAAACAAGTTTTCTATTATTAATAAATAAACTTTATAGTACAACTGCGTGGTTATCATTAAGCAGGGTTGCCACAAAAATTTAATTTTGTTTTTCCCTGACTTTTCCCTGATTTCCAGACTTTTTCCCTGACCCTAAAGAATATTCTGATTCACTCTAAAAATTATTAGATACTCAAAAAAATGTTCTATTACATTTATTTAATCAGGGTTGCCACGTTTTGCTATTTTCAAGTTCCCTGACCTTTCCAGGTTTTCCAGTTTAAAAAACAGAATTTTTCCAGGTTTTTAATACAAAAATTATTCGAAAGTATCAATATAACTTCATTTTTAAATAAATATTTAATAATTATTTTTTCATATAGAAATTAAAATTTTTAAAAATTTGAAATTCAATAACTTATAATAATTAAAACTTGCTACTTTGTGACTATTACTTCTTCAAAAATTTGTCATCATTACAATTATTCATTCTAAAATTTTCAACTAAAATTCTTCTTTATGTCAATTTTTTTAAAATAATTTTTCAAAAACTTCTTTGAAAATTTTCAAATTCTTTTGTTTACAATTTAATTTTATGAAATTTCGATTATTCTGACATTACTCAATTAAATTTTAAATATATTAGAAATTAAAAACTTTAAATAATTAAAAAAAATTCCAATAAATATTTTGAAAAAAATATAAATTCTACAGAATTCTTAATTAAAAGTATAAAAAGTTCAAATTTCGAAAGATTTTAATTCGAAACTTTTTCAAAATTCAACTATTTCTAAAAATCCACGCTATAATGCTTTCAATATTCAATTATAATCTAAAATTTTAACTGAAATTCATTTTTATAATTAATATTTATTAGAAAATTCTACAAGAATTCAATTATTTAACTACAAAAATAAATATTTTATTAAATAATTAAATGTTTCTTAAAATTAAATTTAATTTATAAAGAATTTTATCAACAAAATTTTTAAATAAGTTAATTCTATTGACAAATTTTAATAAAATTTTTAAGAATAATTTCAATTTTCAAAAAAACTTGATGAAAATTGTATTAAAAATAATTAAAATTCTGACAAGAATTTTATTATAATTTTTGAAAATAATTGAGTTTCGAAGAGGAATTTTTATTTTTTGTAAAGATAATTGAAATTTTTACGAAAATTTTTGTAAATTTTTCAACATAATTAGATTTTTACGAAGAATTATAATACTTTTGAAAATAATTGAATTCTTGAGACAAATTTTATTAAGATTTCTTTTTAAATAATTGAATTCTTTTGTGAAATTTTTTTGAAATAGTAGACATTGAAAATAATTGAATTTTGACAAATTTTTTAAATTAATTAAATTTCTACAAAGAATTTTATGAAAAAAATTTTATTGGTACAAAGAATTTCATTGTTTACACAATAAAATCAAGTTTTTGAAAAAATTTAAGTAAAAATATATTGGAAATAATAGTTAAATTGTAATAAATAAATTGTAAAAGTTTTTAAAATAATTGAATTTCTTTGCTGAATTTTAATAAAATTTTTAAGAATAATTACATTTTTCGAGGAATTTCATTAAAATTGTATTAAAAATCAAAAATAATTGAAACTTCTTCAAAATTATTTTCATCATTTCAATTCAATTATTTTTTTTTATTTTTTTTTCTAGAATTTTTAAATAAACTTCTTCTTTAAATCAATAATTTTTAATAATTTTTGATAATGTTCTTTTGAGAATTTACAAATTTATTTGAATTATAATTCAATTTTACAAAATCTTGATTATTCGAAAATTTTAAAAAATTTCGATCAAGCTTTTTGAAAAAAATTAGTTCCATAGAATTTTTAATTAAAAGTATGAAAAATTCAGATTTTAATTAAAAACTTTTACAAAGTTCAATTATTTTTAAAAATTGCAATTATTAGTAACTTCTCCAAAATTCAATTATTATCTAAAACTTTAACTGAAATTAATTTTTAAATCAATTTTTATTAGAAAATTCTACGACAATTCAATTATTTAAATACAATTAGAAATAATTTATTTATAGAATGTTTCTTAAAATTGAATTTTCCTAAAGAATTTTATCAACAAATTTTTTTTTTGAAAATAATTGAAATTTTGCAATGAATTCCTTTAAAGTTTTTGAAAATAATTAAATTTTATTACTTTTGAAAATAATTGAATTCTTGTGATGAATATTGTTATTTACGAAAATAATTGATTTTCTCCGAATGATTATATTATTTTTAAAAATAATTAAATTTCTAAAAATAAATAATAATAGAATTACTGCCAAGAATTTTATGAAATTTTTGAAAATAATTGAATTCTTGCTAAAAATTTTGTTATTTTTGAAAATAATTAAATTTCTGGGAATATTTTTTTATTTGAACTTTTACCAAGCATTGTAATACATTATTCAATAATAATTGAATATCTGCAAAGAAAATTATAAAATTTTTGAAAATAATTGAATTTCTGCGAAGAATTTTATGAAGTGTTTGAAAATAATTGAATTTGAGTTAAAAATTAAAATTTAAAAATTTTGTAATTTCTGCGTAGAATTCTGTGAATTTTTTTTTTTAAATAATTGAATATTCGTGTAGAATATTATCAAAATTTTTGTTCAATAATTTAATTGAGGGGCTGGATGCTATAAAGGGATACGCGCCATTTATTTAACATGGTGCCCCCTTATAGCATCCAGTCCTTTAATTCTTTTGGGATATTTTATTAAAATAGTAGAATATTAAAAATCATTGAGTTGAGAAAAATTTTTGAAAATAATTGAAATTATATCATTAATTTTATTAAAATTTTTGAAAATAATTGAATTCTTGTGATGAATACTATTATTTATAAAAATAATTGCATTTTGTCGAAGAATTTTGCTATTCACTTATAAAAATAATAGAAATATTGACAACAATTTTTTTTTAGATTTTTTGAAAATTATTTAGATTGAAGTGAAGAATTTTTTTAATTTTGAAAATAATTGAATTCTTATTATGAATATTGTTATTTATGAAAATAATTGAATTTTTGGGAATATTTTTGTTATTTATAATGATAATTGAACTTTTGCCAAGAATTCTATTACATTTTTCAATAATAATTGAATATATGCGTAGAAAATTATAAAATTTTTGAAAATAATTGAATTTCTGCGAAGAATTTTATGGAGTGTTTGAAAATAATTGAATTTGAGTTAAAAATTAAAATTTTAAAATTTTGTAATTTCTGCGAAGAATCCTGTGAAATTTTTATTTTTTTGAATAAAGTAATTGAATGTTCGTGTAGAATATTATCAAAAGTTTTGTTTAATAATTGAATTCTTTCAGGATATTTTATTAAAATAGTAGAATATTAAAAATCATTGAGTTAAGAAAATTTTTTGAAAATAATTGAATTTTATTACTTTTGAAAATAATTGAATTCTTGTGATGAATACTATTATTTATGAAAATAATTAAATTTTGTCGAAGAATGTTGCTATTCATTTATAAAGATTATTCAAATGTTGACGACAAATTCTTTTAAATTTTTTGAAAATTATTTGAATTTATGCGAAGAATTATGTTAATTTTGAAAATAATTGAATTTTACAATGAATTTTATAAAACTTTCTAAATATAATTGAAATGTTGACGAGAATTTTTTAAAAATTGTTTGAAAATAATTGAATTTCTGGAAAGAATTTTAATATTTATTAAAAGATAGTTCAATTCTTTCAAAGAATTGCGTTAAAATTTTTAAAATTGAAACTAATTTCAACAGAATTGAAATTAAATTTAAAAAAAAAATACTTCATTAAATGATTTATAAGTAATAACTTTATGGCAGTTCTTCAATAGAATTAAGTTATTTAAAAAAAAATTATTGGCAGAAGTAGAAAAAATGTAGGTTTCTTTAGAATTCGTCGTAATTTTATAGTTTATGAGGCAAACAAAAAGACACAAAAATTTAGCATTTTCTTATAAATTCTAAACATATAATTTTTTCCAGTACTGTTAATATAAAAAATCCCTGACTTTTCCTGATTTGCCTGACCTGTGGCGACCCTGTTAATTATATTATTTTATATATTATTATTTTTACTTATATTATTTCTTTAAATCTTTTGTTTTCATAGTGTAATTTTATGTTATTTAATTTGGGTAAAAGGATTTCTTTAAAAGTTTAAAAATTCAATTTTCAATTTATACCTTAAACTTTTATGCATAAGACTTAGAGCTATGCAGTTAATTGCCTCTCGATGTTGTATCACCATATTGAATCCGTACTAAAAACAAAATCATGAAAAGTTTCTTATTCGATCGAGATGTATGTATTTTAAAGCAATTTCTTTAGTCTCATTCAAAATATTTAGCAAACAGAAAAAATACATTAAAGTATTAATAAATATTCGGAAAATGTCGAAATTTAAGATTACTTTATTATTCATGATGGCACGCATGCAGAGTATGCAAACATGGATATCGTCCTTTGCTTCCCCCATATTTAATCGTGCTACGTGTCTTGATCGTCGTTTTACTCCTGGACTATCCTTCAAGTCATGTAAAGGTGGTCTGAGACATCCATTATTTAATGGTGAAGAATCAGCTGTTACAGCTAAAAGAATATCAAAATCAAAATTACCATATTTTTAATAAAAAATGGAGAATAGAAACCTCTCTTTTTTTCTATATATTTAAGAAAGACGTGGAAGTTATTAAAAAATTTCGATTAAGGCGAGGGGGTATATACTCCCGTATTGGAGTGTACACTCTTCTTGTAATAGTCGTGTAATATCGTGTAATATCGTGCAATATTGCGTAATAGTGCGTTATTACGTGGGTGTAAAACCTAGACATATCTCTGTATTGCCCTGTAATACCCTGTAATACTTGGTAATAAGTGTAATTTTAGCGTAATAAGTGTATTGGAGTGTACACGTTTTCAACCAGTAAATACCCCCTCGGATTAAGGAATCTTAATGTTTCCAGGTTTTCCAGGTTTTTAAAACTACATTTATATTTTACCAAATTTTTAATTCAAACCTTTTTGAAATTAAACATCTTATGAAAAATTGTTATAAAACACGAAAATATCGATCACTCCAATGCAATCGATATCTTCATGTTTTATAATAATTAAAAATTACCGACTGATAAAATCATCATTTTATACCTATTATTATTATAAGAATATTGTTACTGTAAATTATTCAAAATTACTTTCATTATTTTAATTCAATTATTTTTTCCACAATTTTTAACTAAAATTCTTCTTTATAAAGTGTTAATTAATTATTATTAATAATTTCTGAAAAATTTCTTTCAACATTTTCAAATCCTTTTGTTCACAATTCAATTTTACGAAATTTCATCGATTATTCAGGTATTCGGAAATTCTTCAATCAAATATAACTTCAAAAAAATTCAATTCAACTTTTACAAAAAAAATTAAATTTACGCAATTTTCAGTTAAAAGTATAAAAAATTCAAACATTCAAAGATTATAATTTGAGACCTGCTTTTCAAAACTCAATTATTATCTAAAGTTTTAACTGAAATTCATATTTGCATCAATTATTATTAGAAAATTCTACAACAATTCAATTCTTTAAATACAAAAAAAAATAATTTATTGAAGAATTCAATGTTTTTTAAAATTCAACTCTCATTTAAAGAATTTTATCAACAAATTTTTAAATAGGTAATTAAAATTCTTTTGACGTATTTCAATAAAATTTTTAAGAATAATTTCATTTTTCGAGAAATTAGATAAAAAATGTATTAAAAATAATTGAAACTCTGTAAAAAAATTTCATTGAATTGAGAAAAGTTTTTGAAAATAATTGAAATCTTGTCAAGAATTTTATTAAAATTTTTTTAAATAATTGAAATATTGCCAAGAATTTTATTAAAATTTTTGAAAATAATTGAACTTTAGAGAAAAATTTTAATATTTATAAAAATAATTGAAATTTTGACTATAACTTTTTTTAATCTTTTGACCATAATTGAATTTCTGGTAAGAATTTTATTACTTTTGAAAATAATTGAATTCTTGAGACGAATTTTTTAATAATATTTCTTTTTTAAATACCTAATTATTTTTAATACAAAAATAAATAATTTATTGAATAATTGAATGTTTCTCAAAATTCAATTCTCGTAAAGAATTTTATTAACAAATTTTTAAATAATTGAATTCTATTGACGAATTTTAATAAAATTTTAAATATAATTACATTTTTTAAAGAATTCGATTAAAATTGTATAAAAAATAATTGAAATTCTGCAATGAGTTTTATTATCTATGAAAATAATAATTAAATCCCTGTAAAAAATCGTATTACTACATATTTATAAAAATAATTGAATCTCTGTAAACATAAATTAAATATTTTTGAAAATAATATATTTATTGAGAAGACATTTATAAAAAATGTTTAAAATAATTCATTTATTTAAAATTGTAAAGGCAACTCTTTTAAAATTGAATTAAGAAAAATGAATTAGAGAAAAATTATATTTCAAGAATAAGCAAAATAACTTTAGAAATTTTTTTGATCTTAAAGGGGAAGCAAAATGTTCATGTAATGAACAATTTTTTCGTGAGATCAGGGCTCGAACCAGTGGAGCAATTCCACGGGAAGTGACCTGAAGAATTTTTGATGATTTTAGCAGTA
This sequence comes from Leptopilina heterotoma, assembly GCF_015476425.1. Taxonomy (NCBI): domain Eukaryota; kingdom Metazoa; phylum Arthropoda; class Insecta; order Hymenoptera; family Figitidae; genus Leptopilina; species Leptopilina heterotoma. The sequence goes on from NW_025111017.1 coordinate 970,904, forward strand.
TTAATAATAGTTATTGAATTTGTTCCTTCATATACATAGACTAAAAATGTATAAAAGTTTTTTCGAAATTTTCCCAATTTTTTGAATTGCCGCTTACTCAAAATTTTGGTTGGTTTTTCAAAGAAGGGATATAACTTTTTTCTTTGTTATCCGATTAAGATAATTTTTTTGGAAAATACTCATAATAAGAAACACTTTAAAGAATAGAAATTTAAAAAAATTTTTTGAATCAAAATTTTGAAAAAACTACCTATTTGATTTGAAAATTTTTTTTTGTAGTTATTGTCTATAAAGTCAAGAATACTTCCTATAAATTTAATTATGGGACAAGAACAACTTTACAAGAAAAAAAAATAAAATGTCCAGCGTGGCTGGACAGGGTAAAGTTTTTTGACTTTTTCACTGGGATGCACCCTCAAATCTTGAGGGGAATAATTTGTTATAAAGTAGGATAGTTAAGAGAGAGAAATGAGAACATAACTAGAGGTTATGTTCTCATATATATATTTTTTTTCAAAAAAAAAGTTTTGTAATTTTTTGAAAATTAACCAGACATATACAACATAAAAATGTACCGGGTAGGGTTTTTTGAGTTTTTCACTGTGACGCACTCTGAAATCATGATGGGAATAATTTTTTTATAAAGTAGGATAGTTAAGAGAGTAAAATGAGAGCATAACTAGAGGTGTCGCTCTTAAATATAGAATAAAAAATATTTTTTTATTAAAAACTTTTGGAATTTTTTTGAAAAACAAATTCGAAAATTTTTTTTAATCTCTTTACTTGCCTTTTTAACATATTTAAATTTCATTAAAATCGATTCAGTAGTTTTCGAGAAAAATGCGTTTTTTGATTTTTCTTTCCCCCTCCATAACTCCCACAAAACTCAAAATTTTGAATTGAAAATTTCAGAAAATTACTTTCAAGTATGTAGGAATGTATGGGCAAAATATGAAAAAAATATATACTATAAAAATGTTTAAACAATGCATTGTTGTTATTTTTTCATAAATTGCACTTAGGGCTAGAGATTCTATATTTTTCAAAGTGCAATCCATTAAAAAATTAAAAACTATAAATCGTTTAAACAATGGTTAAATAATAAGTTTCTAGTTTTAAGTTCAGTAAATTAAAAACTTTACAAAACAAATTGTTTAAAGAATGTTTAAATAATTAATTTTTAGTTTTTATTTTATTCTTGAATGTTTTAGTTACAAAAAAATGACAACGTACAATTGAGAAAAAACTAGAAATTTCTAGCCCTAAGTACAGTTTACGAAAGAAATAACAATTAATTGTTTAAACAATTTAATAAACTGTTATACTTTTTTCATGTATCAGAAACACTCAAACATTCTTTTAAAAGGTTCTTGATTTTTTTTGGGCAGAAAAAAAAAATTTTTTTTAATTTTTTTCTTTAAAGTGCTTCTTATTACAAATTCAGTAAATATTATTAATATTGCTAAAATCATCCAAAATTCTTCACATCATTTCCCGTGGAATTGCTCAAAGATAATTTCATTTTCGTCAATTATTTGTTTAAAGTTTTTGAAAATATTAATAATTAAATTTCTGCAAAGAATTTTATTATTTATGAAAATAATATTGAATTAATTCAAAGAATTTTATTAGCATTTTTGGAATTAATTCAATTTCTACGATGAATTTTATTTTTTCAAAGATAATTTTATTTTCGTCAATAATTTGTTTAAAGTTTTTGAAAATAATTGAATTACGGACTTTACGGACCTTTTTTCAAAAAACCTAACTTTTACGGTTTAATTATTATATTTAATTATATTAAATTACTTACATGTTTGTAACCTTTCTGTAGATTCGTTTTTATCTTCTAAAAGTCGTTGTTCATGTCGCATCATAAGCAACCTAAAACTAAGGTAATCTATCAACGCATCAAGTCCTTGATTTTCTTCGTCTAAAAATTCTCGTACCCATCTATAAATAAAGAAAAATTTATAAATAAGACAGAAAATAGGTGAAAAAAAATATTCAATTAACTGACTTACTCTATGTGATTTGTGCGCAGAGATATTTCTAAATCTCGAAGAACCTGCGTTGATGTCGATTCGCCAACAATTTTTCTCTTCTGAAAGAATGTAAGGAAACGATACGACTGTATAATGATTAGTAACCATTCCTCACGAACAGGAATACTTGTGAAAAACGAAAATATTTTAATCAGTTGGTGCAGAAATAGCATAAATCCAAAAATAAAAAACTTTCGCGAACTAATAAAAACTATTTATTAGAAAAATTAATTCTTGTTTTGCATTTTATGGTAAACAAATGAATAGTCTTTTTTCAATTATGAAAGGAAAGATTCTCGAATGCAACACTAATTCAGATCAATCATTTTTATCCCAAAAAAACGATTCATTAAGAAAAACGTAAAAAAAAACTCTTTGGAAGAAGGAATTAATTTTTTCAGCTTCAATTGTTTTCTTAATTGATGAAAAAAGTGATCAAAATTGGTGAAATTTAATTAGTAGGTACTTGGACTTTATAAAAAAAAGTCCAGAAACAAAAATATATTTAAAATATTTAATTTCACTAAAAAGTTGCAATTTTGATTGTTTTTTACATTTTAAATGTTATCGTTGAATACTTGAATATAGACAACGTAAAAATAAGCTTATACTATTTCCACCCAAACTGCTTAATTTCTTTTTAAAATTAATTGTAAAATAATTTCAATACATTACAAAAGTAAACAAAAAATTGTACAATTTTCTAAAAGATATAAAACGTCTTTTTAAAAATTTTGTTTCTTCTCTTAAGTATCAGTATATTTGAAAACAAAAATCTATAAATATAATAAAATTAAAGAGACTTACTCGATGGCTTCTAGATGCTTTAGGATCTAAATACGTTCGTAGCTTTGTCAAATAATGCGATGGTGGATCCTTGGCTTGAACTCTTTCCTGTTAAGAATAAATGTTCTAATTAAATTACAGTTTCTTTTCAACTTTATCATAAGCAGAATGATTACAAAATTTATATGCTCCAAAGTTAATTTTTTTGAAAAAAAATGTTTCGGACATTATTTTCCTAAAACCATGTTTTAAATAATAACGATTTTAATTATTATTACAATACAGGGTTGCCACAAATATTTAATTTAATTAGGAATGAAAATTCTTCAAAAAAAAAGTAAATTCAAACCTTTTTGAAATTCAACAACTTATAAGAATATTATTACAAAACATGAAGAAGGCGATCACTCCGAGTCGATCGCCTTCTTCATGTTTTGAAGTAATTTAAATTATCATAAAATTTTTCAAAAAAAATGTTAATTATTTACAAAAATCCTAATAAAATTCATCGCAAGAATTCAATTCTTTTTACAAGTATAGTAAAATTTCTCAAAAAAATTTAATTATTTAAAAAAAATGTAATAAAATTCCTTGCAAGAATTCAATTATTTTCATAAATAATAAATCGATTATTCGGTAATTCATTTATAAATCAATTTTTATTAGAAAATTCCACGAGAATTGAATTATTTAAATACAAAAATACTTCCTCTATGAGGAAGTAATAAATAATTCATTAAATAATTGAAATTCTCTTAAAATTGAATTCTTATAAAGAATTTTATCGACAAATTTTTAAATAATTCAATTCTTTTGACGAATTTTAATCAAATTTTTAAGAATAATTACATTTTTCGAGAAATTCGATAAAATTGTATCAAAAATAATAAACCTTTGATGAGTTTTATTATTAATGAAAATAATTAAAATTTTCCCAAGAATTTTATTCAAGTTTATAAAAATAATTGAATTTCGGTGAAGAATTTTATTATTTATAAAAATAATTCAATTCTTGGGACGAATTTTATAAAAATCTTTTTGAATAATTGATAGGATTTTTCGAAAAATTTTATCAAATTTTGTATTTTAAATAATTGAATTCCTGAGGAAATTTTATTACTTATGAAAATAATTGATTTATTTCGAAGAAAATTATTAAAAATTTTGTAAATAATTGAATTCTTGTGAAATTTTGTCAAGAATATTATTAAAATTTTTGAAAATAATTGAAATTTGGAGAAGCATTTTATTATTTTTAAAGATAATTGAAATTTTGACGAGAATTTTTTTAAATTCTTGAACATAGTTGAATTTTTGCGAAGAATTTTTATAACTTTTGAAAATAATTGAATTTCTGGAATCATTTGTAACTTTTCAAAAATTCAATGTTTTCTTTAGTATTTTTAACTAAAATTTTTCTATAAATCTAATATATTTATGATAGTTTTTGAAAAAATAAGTTATTTAAAAATAAATTATTGTCAGAAATACAAGAAGTTGAAGGTTTTGTATTAAAATTCGTGATAATTTCATAGTTTACGAGTCAAACAAAAAAATCATCAAAATTCAGAGTTTTCTCGTGAATTTTTAAAAATCAATTTTTTCCAGTACTTTTATTAAAAATCCCTGACCTTTCCCTGACTTCCCTGACCTGTGGCAACCGTGCAATAATATTTGTAAGTACGTCTGCATGAAAAAAGCGTGAAAAATCTTAATTTTCTATTCTTTTTTATTAATATACTTCGGTAGACAAATCGAATTATACAATTTTTATTAATTTATCTTTAGTTTAAGTATTTAAATTCATGGTTTATTTAGAAAAAAGAAAAAGGTCCATTTTATCGTTCCCTTGCAAAGGTTACCTAAGTGTGGGGCCGCTGATTACAAATCTAGATTCCAAAAATTCAAAATTTTTTGATTTTCTCAAACTTGCTTGAAACTTGATACTCGGGGGGTTTTTTAGGTCGCTAATTACAATCAATAAATAAAAATTATATTTCGTTGTTAATTAATAGAAATAATTTATGAAATCTTACTTATAAACAAAGTGTATATATTACTAACCAAAGTAAAGTATTAAATGATACACAAAGCAGTAAACAGAAAATGTGAGTATCAAGACGTCACACATTTTTGAATTGCATATAATTCAGAAACACATTTTAACGAAGAAAATAAAAAAAGTGCTCAGAAAACTTTTTATAGTAACAGTTGTGATTCCTATACTAAAGGCGCTATTCGTTGAATCACTGACCTCAATTTAAAGAAGTGAAGGAGACGCAGATAAGAAAAAAGGATGCTGTAACTTTTTTGTAACTCGTTATATGTATCATTTAAAAATACAGCATGCATTACATCCGTCTAATGTTATTCACTTGCTAGTATTACGAACAAAGTCTACTGTATGAGAGTAACGTGTAAATAAGTTTCTCTCGTGTTTCAAGAAAGGTATAATAAACGTGATAAATTCATCAATCTTAAACAATAAAACTTTCATCAAAAAAATTAATTTATGTCCTTTAAACTTATTATGTACAAAAAGTCAATCGTATTCTTACATTGATGTATTTGCATAAAGTTTGTTACTCGAGAGTTCTTTTGGTTACTGATTATGAATCTAAAGTATGATTTTCAAAATTCATTATTTAATCCAAGATGGAGGCAGGTCTTTATAAAAATTGATACTTTTATGAAAGTTGGTAACTAGGTATTTTTGGGGTCCCTGATTTTACAAATCTCAATCTCAATTTTGTATCCAAGGATTTTTGGAATTGCTGAGTGAGAATATGAAGCTGGATTTCTATATTTTTAAACCTTTGAGAAACAATTTTTTTTTAAATCGCAATTATCGCCGTTATCGAGGCAGATGAAACGTAAATATTATAGCCAACTTTTGATGGTTACTGAATGAAAAGGGATACCAAGCCGAGTGAACTTAAAAAGAAAACCGTTGCACACATCTATTGAATTTTAAAAAATTCTATTCAGATTAATAATCAGCTACTCGAAAAACTCATACATACAAAGTTTCATAAAAATCTGTCAATTTAAAAAAAATTATTATTCTACCAAAAATCTGACATGCTTTTTGAGGTAAGGAAAAAATTCTGACGTGATGAAGCAAAACGGAAGTCGGATTCGTGATCAGAGTACCAAAATATATGGAAATAGGGTTTTTCGGTTAAAAGTGAAGAAATAATTACAGGATTACCTGCTTATTAAAAAGAAGAAATATTAAGATACTATCAATTATAAAGATTAAAAAACTACTTGCAACAAGTAACATATGAATAAAACCACCGAACCGGTCGATTTCATGTTACTGACAAATCTTTGTTTTAAAAGTAATCAATTAATTATTTTCATATTTTAACTGCTTTAGAAAATCTCTAAAAAGCTATTGCAGGGTCGCCACGCTTTTACTGATTTCAAATTCCCTGACTTTTCCAGGTTTTCCAGATTAAAAAACGGAATTTTCCCAGGTTTTTAAAACTACATTTATATTTTACAAAATTTTTAATTCAAACCTTTTTGAAATTAAACATCTTATAAAAAATTGTTATAAAACATGAAAATATCGATCACTCCAATGCAATCGATATCTTCATGTTTTATAATAATTAAAAATTACCGACTGATAAAATCATCATTTTATATCGGGGGAAGTCCCCTAGTACCGGACACCTAAGGTTTTCATGAAATAAAATTAAAACTACTTCAAAAAATATGACTTCATTTATGAATTAATTAACTCTACAATATATAACACCAAAATCAATTAACAAAAATAGAATATTTTGATAAACTTTTTTTTTAAGTTCAATTTAGTTTTGGTATCGAAATACTACAATTTTGAAATTGTCCCCTAGTACCGGACAGTCTAAAACTTTTAATTTTACGCACAAGATATTATTGAGAAATGATGCAGCGATCACAGACTGTATTTTTACTGTATTAAATGAAGTGTTATTGCCAAAGATATTGTAAAATAAAATCACCAACTTTAGAAAAATTTCTTTTTCTTTTTTTTTATTTAAATTTTACAGTACATCCTACCAAAAACACATTCTCCCCAGGTGCGAATTTAGGTTGGCCGCCAGAGTTTGAAGGTTGGCCCAAGGTTGGCCTAACTTTGGCAAGCAAAGTTTTGGTTGCCAGAGTTTGCCCAACTTTGGCAAGTACTTGTGCCCACAGTTGGCCCGACTTTGCAAGCCAACCATAAAATGCAGAGTTTAACCAACCGTCGGGCCAACTTTGGCGACAAAGGTTGGCACAACTTATCCAAACGTAGTTTAAAAGACTTTCAGTTTCGGTTGGCCGAACTCTGGGCCACGGTTGGCCCAACGGTTGGCAAAACTATGTGAAACACAGTTTAATTGACTTACATTATTTTGGTTGGCCGAACTCTGGGCCACGGTTGGCCCGACGGTTGGCAAAACTATGTGAAACGCAGTTTAATTGACTTAAACTTTCTTGGTTGGCCGAACTCTGGGCCACGGTTGGCCCAACGGTTGGCAAAACTTTGTGAAACGCAGTTTAATTGACTTGATTTTTCTTGGTTGGCCGAACTCTGGGCCACGGTTGGCCCAACGGTTGGCAAAACTCTGTGAAACGCAGTTTAATTGACTTGATTTTTCTTGGTTGGCCCAACGGTTGGCAAAACTCTGTGAAACGCAGTTTAATTGACTTGATTTTTCTTGGTTGGCCGAACTCTGGGCCACGGTTGGCCCAACGGTGGGCAAAACTTTGTGAAACGCAGTTTAAATGACTTAAACTTTCTTGGTTGGCCGAACTCTGGGCCACGGTTGGCCCGACTGTTGCAGCTTAAATATACATTTTGCGTTATGCACTCCCATGTGAGCGTAGCGTAGTGGTCAGTGTATAAGTCTTCGGTGCGTTAGGTTAGGGGTTCGATCCCAGCGAGCGATAGATATTTTCGAAAATGTATGTATGAGATTGTGTTTAATAATAATAGGTAAAGGTTATATCTGATGTTCCCGCTAATAATAACGTGTTAATTGTTTAAATAATGTAGTTTTTTAATAATTTTTTACCTTTGGCTGTTGAAGTTGGCCAAACTTTGAAAATTGTGGTTGGCCCAACTTACGCATCTAAAGTTGTGCCAACTTTGGCGTCAGTCTTTGGACCAACCTTTGAAATGTATAGTTGGCACAACATATGCATTGTAAGTTGGGCCAACTTCCTTATGAGTTGTCGGGCCAACCATCGTCGCCATTAGACGGTCGCCGTTATCATCTGTATGGTTGGCCCAACCTCTGGCACGAGAAGTTGGACCGACTTTGTAAAAGTTGGCCCAACTATGGGCCGACCAAAAAATCGCACCTGGGTCATTAAGTGTATGATTGGTTCAACGAATATTCCTGTCTAATATATTCAAATAAAACAAAAGTGACTTAACTATTCACTTATTGGCTGAGTTTACCTACAAAAACCAATTTTTTAACTATCCGGTACTAGGGGACAAGCAATCCTCAAAATTATGTTATTTTATACTAACACCGTTAAGAAATTAAAAAAATCTTTTACAGTCTTGGAATTATAGTTAAACCCTCTCTTTAATGCAAGTTGAAATAAACACGTGAGCCCAAAACTATAGTAGTAATCGCACTTTGAAATTTATACGATGCAACGTCCACTCGCTAAAAAAACAATTTAGTGCTCTCATTGGCCATTCGCGTTATTGACAAACCGAGCCCTCTGATTCTTTATTATCACGTTCTTCCGCGACTTTTTTGACAATTTTTTAATCGGATGATTTGTCATTTGTTGAAGAACTAGAAGTGTCCGGCGCTAGGTGCCGTCCGGCGTTAGGGGACTTCCCCCTCTATTATAAGAATATTGTTACTGTAACTTATTCAACATTACTTTCATTATTTTAATTCAATTACTGTTTTCCACAATTTTTAACTAAAATTCTTCTTTATAAAGTGTAAATTAATTATTATTAATAATTTCTGAAAAACTTCTTTCAACATTTTCAAATCCTTTTGTTGACAATTCAATTTTACGAAATTTCATCGATTATTCAAGTACTCGGAAATTCTTCAATAAAATATATATTAGAAAATAAAACCTTCAAATAACTTCAAAAAAATTCAATTCAACTTTTACAAAAAAATTAAATCTACACAATTTTAAGTTAAAAGTATGAAAAATTCAAACATTCAATATCAAAGATTATATAATTTGAGACCTGCTTTTCAAAACTCAATTATTATCTAAAGTTTCAACTGAAATTCATATTTCAATCAATTATTATTAGAAAATTCTAAGACAATTCAATTATTTAAATACAAAAAAAATAATTTATTGAAGAATTGAGGCCTTGGATCCAATAACTCGCCCGACGCTCGAAGGCACGCGCTAATACCAGTCGGGTAGCAGTGAGTGGCCCAGAGGCGCTCACTGCTCACTGACTGGCAGTTGCGCGTTCCTCCAAGCGTCGGGCGAGTTATTGGATCCAAGGCCTCAATTGAATGTTTTTTAAAATTTAACTCTCATTTAAAGAATTTTACCAACAAATTTTTAAATAGGTAATTAAAATTCTTTTGACGTATTTCAATAAAATTTTTAAGAATAATTTCATTTTTCGAGAAATTAGATTAAAAATGTATTAAAAATAATTGAATCTCTGTAAAAAAATTCCATTGAATTGAGAAAAGTATTTAAAAATAATTGAAATTTTGTCAAGAATTTTATTAAAATTTTTGAAAATAATTGAAATATTGCCAAGAATTTTATTAAAATTTTTGAAAATAATTGAATTTTAGAGAAATATTGAAATTTTGACTATAACTTTTTTTAAACTTTTGACCATAATTGAATTTCTGCTAAGAATTTTATTACTTTTGAAAATAATTGAATTCTTGAGACGAATTTTTTAATTATATTTCTTTTTAAATACCTAATTATTTTTAATAGAAAAATAAATAATTTATTGAATAATTGAATGTTTCTCAAAATTCAATTCTCGTAAAGAATTTTATTAACAAATTTTTAAATAATTGAATTCTATTGACGAATTTTAATAAAAATTTAAATATAATTACATTTTTCGAAGAATTTGATTAAAATTGTATAAAAAATAATTGAAATTCTGCAATGAATTTTATTATCTACGAAAATAATAATTGAATCCTTGTAAAAAATCGTATTACATATTTATAAAAATAATTGAATCTCTGTAAACATAAGTTGAATATTTTTGAAAATAATAGAATTATTGCTAAGAAATTTATAAAAAATGTTTAAAATAATTCATTTCTTTTGGAAAATTTTATTAAAATAGTAGATATTGAAAATCATTGACTGGAGGAAAATTTTTGAAAGAAAATTGAATTTGTTAAAAAGAATTTCATTAAAATTTTTGAAAATAATTGAATTTTGGAGAAAAATTTTAATATTTATAAAAATAATTGAAATTTTGACTATAACTTTTTTTTAAACTTTGGACCATAATTGAATTTCTGCGAAGAATTTTATTAATTTTGAAAATAATTGAGTTTCTTTGATGAATTTGAATAAAATTTTTAAGAATAATTATACATTTTTCGAGAAATTCCATTAAAATTGTATTAAAAATAATTGAAATTTTGCGATGAGTTTTATTATTTATGAAAATAATTGTAAATCTATAAACTTTTGATTATTTATGAAAATAATTGAATTATTGCGAAGAAAAATTGCAAAGGCAACTCTTTTAAAATTGAATTAAGAAAATTGAATTAAAGAAAAATTAGATTTCAAGAATAAGCACAATAACTTTAGAAAACAATAATTTTCCAGGATTCCAATCAAAATTCCCTGACATTTCCAGGTTTTCCAGGCTTCCAGGTTGCGTGGCAACCCTGTAATTGAACTAAGAAAATTTAATAAATTTAAGCCTAGTTGCTTTATAAAAATAATAAAATAGAGTTAATTAATGTTAAAAAATGAAATTTGCAGTGTTACTCTAGATAAAAGTTTTAATTCTGATGTTCATAACTTTTATGGCATAGAACGAAACAATTCCAAACCAAGCGTTACTCATTATTTTTTAACCTTTAGAGGGCCGGTAAATTTGCGCAAATTTTAGTAGTTTTTTATTAAGAAAAATTTATAAATAAGAGGTCAATACGATAAAAAGATTCGTCAAAATAAATGGTAGCCACTATAGTGGCCACCTCGGTTCTCTAAAGGTTAATATTAAAATTTCTAGAAACTTTATACAATACCTTTTGAGGCGACAAACCAAATAAAATTTTTCAAAATAGTACTTATTATATACTTATTATAATTCTAGTATTCAGTTGCCAAATTCTATCTCTAATTTATAATGTTTCAAAATTGAAAATTACAAAATATTTTTAATCATTAATTCATTTGGTTCATTATAAACGTATCACACAACATGAAAAATTAAATAACTTTTCATTTGTTATGTTTTTTAAACTTGTGTTAAATAAAATGAACATAATATCCGTTTCATGGTTGAAATAATTACAGAAATACAGAATTAGAAACATACATGCCAAAATGAAATTATTTATTAATTATTATATTAATTATAAATACATAAATATTGATTAATTAATAATAACATTTTATAATGCAAAATGTTTTGCACATATTACAAAAAAAACAAAAGAAGATGGAAATACATAGTCTTGATTATATTTTATGAAGAAAAGCTCATATTTTCGTTTTTTGCTTTCAACTTGCACGGCATTAAAATAAAATGAATCACGTAAAGAGATAATTGTTTTGGAATACAATTTAAAGAAAATGAACTATAAATAAAAGGTGTGTTTAAAATATGAAAATTTACATTTTCACAAGTGAAAATCGACCAGTTCTGTAGATTTGCACAGATGCCTTAAATAAATTAAATGTTACTATTCTAAAAAAAAGGTCGAATGCTCCACTTCGCTCCCAATTGCTGCATACACAAATTGTGTACATAATATAAACAAAAAGGAAAAGCATAAACATTTATAGAAATTTTACTCACTTGATCACAGATTATGTCCCACTTTTTTTCGTTATCGTACTGTTTTAATAGCTTTGCCTTGTCTGGCGGCAAATCCATTGAAGCCTGTAACATAAAAAATAAAAATTTTAAAACAAAGCTGTAATAACTTTTCACACGGATTGTTGTTATAACATTTAGAATTCAGTGTTCGTAAATATATTCATATTAGTAAAGTTATAAACAATAATTTAAATACCGTCAACCGGGGCTATTTTGTGCAAGCGAGGTTTTTAATGTAATAAAATCTTTAAAATGGATTATTTTAATTTGATATTTTTTTTAAATATTGTTCGATTTCATAACAACAGAGGGTAGTAATTGTTATTGTTTAGTTTTTGTCAATTAACAGTAAAAAAAATCTTAAAAACAGAAAAGTGTTAAAAATTTTGAAAGTTCTGAAAAATTATACCAGATCTCCTAGAGTTTTAATGTGTCTCATTAACCTGTGCTGTTAATTAATTAATTGTGTTGTTTTTATATATACGTAGTGCACTAACTTTTTGTTAATTGTTGTAAAAAGAAAAGTGGAGAAAAACAGTGGGGCTATTTTGTGTATTTAAAAAAATCAAATATTTTTTAGAACTTTGTTATTTAGTAAGTAAAGGAGATTCTGTGCATCGTTTTTATACATTTTTGTCTTAATTTTTGGCCAAGAAACTATAAATAAGTTAATTAAAAACTTTAAAACGATTAAATTTTTTTATTTTTTTAGCACAGTATTGAAACTCTGTCTACTTAAACTTTAAAAACCAAGCTTTCAAATTCTGCAAGTGGACGCAGATAAAACGAATGGCCTTCAAAAAGTTACATAAATTATTTAAAATTGCTAATTATTTTTAAACTGCAATAAAAAAATATTCAACAGGTGTTTGTTGTTTAGAATAGAAAGAATGTAATATTTATTTAAAAAAGAAGTTATTGATGTTTTCGATTAATTTTACAATTAAAGAGATTCGTAAATAAATAAATGTAACAGAACATTTTTTTAAGTAACATTTTTTCATTAATTTTCTAAAAATTTAAAAAGTTTCAATATCATTTTCAATTAAAATTTTGTAATTGACAAATAGAATTTATAAATATTTTTTTCCTTTATTTTTAAAAAACTTTGAATTTTATTATAAAGCAATTGTAATTAAGAAATAGAAAAGATGCAAAATTATAATAAACAAAATTTATTTGTTAATAATTTTTTTTTTAATTTAAAATTTTTTTAATTTACAAAATGAATTTATTTTTATTCATTTTTGTATATGTAAAAAATCTTTAAATAAACATTGAAATCTTATGTTCAGGTTTTAATTATCAACAGTTTCCATAAAAAAGAATTGCCTAAAATAATTCTAATAACTTGAACTTTTATTTCCCTTTGGTCATTTTGATGTGCCAATTGACTAACAAAAGAAATTTTGATGTTTCAATGGTTTAATTAAAGAAATATATGATAAACATCACGATTACGATCAAAAAGGTTAAACGCGAGGAATAAAAAGATTAAAAGCTTATAACTTTTTTCACAATTAACAAAAATGTTGTAGCTGCTCCGAACACAATATTCTAGAGATATGCATTCAATTAAAAAATTTTTAAACATGTAAAAAAATTTAAATACCCTCCCCCACCATCTCTAAAAATTATATAGAGGCACAGTAATTTCAAAATTGTTTAAAATTTTCTTTGCAAACTTTTTAGCATTTTATGGAAAAATAAGAAAGTGAGTTCAAATCAGAGACGTGAAATGGCTTGCAGCCAAATGGTATACATATGCACAGCTATTTTTGCACTGTAGAATAAATGGTCATGTCTGCAATGTGTTGAGAAGGCACCCTTTTAATCTTTTTTTTTATGACGAGCCTGTGAATTAGTCTCTTATGAAGTAATATTAAAAAACTACATTTTAAAGTATATATGGCATTTATTAGTTCACTAGTATCGCAGAAGAAGCGTGGTAATTTTGTGAGGGGTACATGGTACAAATGACTTCGGTAGAGGGTAAAAATCAACAAAGGTGAATGGTAAAAATGACAAAAAGTAAAAAAATTACCCAAATATAACTTCACTCAAAAGAAAATGCGAAAATGTCACAACATAAAATTATTTAATTATTAATATTATTAAAAATTATTTCAGGGTTACTTAATCAAAAAAATGTTCACATATTTACCTGGATTATATTTTGATATGGGTTTTGACATTATATTTGTATTTTTAAAATATTTCCTGGAAAATTATTACTTTCTAAAAGGTAAATTAGTAAATTAATTAATCTTCGAAATTGTTTTGTATTTCTCCTTCTACTTCAATTCACACATTAAATTTTATGAATATATAAAGATTACTTTTACAATAGCCAACAACTATATTGACTTTTCACTGAATTTTTTCTAAAAAGCTAATCTTATTTCCTAAATAAACATTAGGGTTCCGTTCACGCAATGAACCGTAACGGAACCCTTATAGTTAGAGACAGGAAATTTATGCTTTTCATCGAGACGATTTATGCTTTCGAAATACTATCATATATACCTCAATTATGCTCTTGAAAATGTTTTCTATGCCTTTATTATGCTTTGCACTTGGAAAATTTATTCCTTCACTTAATATTTATAAAAACTATACTTAAATTTAAAAATGAATTTACAAATAGAAACTTTTTTGCGGTTATTGTTGCAATATCCCTAACTTTAGAAAACACATTGAAATATTATAAAAATGTACCTATAGTATAAAACTAATTTTGCTGATCCAAAATCTTTTAAATGCTAATTGAAATTTATATTAAAGGTGGAAGAAGTTAGCAATCTCTCCGAATCAATTTCTCACATATAAATTTCTTGAATAAATAATATAATTACTATGTACTAAATTAACAATTTTTAAGCCTTGTCCTATCGTGGGCAAACGATGGGATTTATTTATTCAGGGTTGCCACAAATATTTAATTTTTTTTCCCTGACTTTTCCCTGATTTCCAGACAAAATTTTCACTTTTTCCCTGACCCTAAAGAATATTCTGATTTACTCTAAAAATTATTAGATACGAAAAAAAATGTTCTATTAATACATTTATTTACAAATTTCTTCAAAAGTACAATTATTCAAAAACATCAATAACTTCTTTTTTAAATAAATATTTAATTATTATTATTTTTCTGTAGGAATTAAAATTCTTTAAAAGTGATATTTGCTCTACTATCTGTGACTTTACCGGCTGGGCGTGACGTCACATTAGACATCTCTATTTAATTTAGGGGTTAGGTTGCCATATTTATTCATTTCGCGCCGGATAAGGAAGGGATTTCTCAAGATGGTTAATTTGTCCCTCTGTTAGAGAAATGGCACGAATATCTGTCAATGGTGAATTTGAACATTTAGATTGTTATCCAATAGCTAACTCTCAAATATGAACGATTTGTCCCTCCAGATGTTTAGTCCAATACTCCAGTTTTCTCAGTGTATAAAAAATAATTAAAATCCTGCGATGAGTTTTATCATTTATCAAAATAATTAAAATTTTCCTAAGAATTTTATTAAAATTTTCATAAAATAATTGAATGTCAGAGAAGAATTTTATTATTTATAAAGATACTTGGAATTTTAACAAGAATTTTTTTTTAATTTTTGAACATAATTGGATTTTTGCGAAGAATTTTATTACTTTTGAAAATAATTTAATTCTTCCACTCCGCCGCTGGTTGTCCACTGCCGAACATCATCGATGTCTTCGATGTGCTGGGAGAAGTGGATTCATATCCACTGCCAGACATGATTGACATCATGGATATGTTCGGTAGACCTTGTCGTGGTGGCGGGGCTTTCAACTAAAGGACAACCAAGCAGCAAGAAAAAATGAATTCAAAAAATTCTGAGAAGGTACCCCATGTGAGCAGGCCGGAAACGGGAAATCTCACCATCGGTCCCAGGACCGATGCTCAAGTGCGCGCGGATTGTGGGGGCGCACAATTTCTTGCAGTGCCACGAGTGATCGTGGAAAGGGTAGATCCACAGAACATCGTGGAAAATAAAAAAACGAGGTCATACGAGAATAGTAGCAGCAAAAGCTACAAACAAGGGGGACCTTCTGATTAAGTTCAGAGGAGACTCCGACAAGGACGCTTTCACCGCCGAGGTCACCAAAGCGGTTGGAAGCATGGGTAAGGTGCAGTCATTGGATCGAAGAGTTACACTCGAGATCAGTGATTTGGATTGCCTTACCCAAGAAGCTGAGGTGCAACAAGTGTTGTCTGAAGCAATGGGTAAGCCAGGAAACAGGAGAGTGACGGTCTTAGGACCCAACCGCCGAGGGATGAAGCTCGCGGTTGTAGTCACCAACCTGGAAGAGGCGAACAGGCTGGAGAAATTGGGACACGTAAAAATTGGTTTTATGTGTTGCCCAATCAAAAGAAGAGTAATGGTCGTCCGGTGTCATCGATGCCTGGGATACGGCCATATTGGAGCCAAATGGCAGAAGGAGGACAGATCGGCTGCGTGCTTTAAGTGCGGTGAGGCCGGTCACAGGTTCTCCAACTGCAAAAAGAACGCAAGCTGCTTTTTGTGCACTGAAAAGTTTGGCAATAAGGTGTCAACCACCCATATTGCAGGAAGTGGAGGATGCGGAGTCTTCAGGACGGCCCTTGAGGGAGTGAAGAAGACTCTCGCAAGGACTAAAAGTAAATAAGGAATATTAAAAGGAGCGAATAATTTTTAATTATTTATTTTATTTATTTAAATAGTTTTAAATTTTTAACTAAAGACGCAGGATAACCGCAGAGAAAGGCAGAAAGTCGCATTGGCGACAGAGTTGGAGCGCCACCCTCGAAGGCTAAAGTCTTACGACAGTTCCGAGGGAGGGTAAAGGGCTCCAGAAGAAGGGTTACGGGTTTTAGTGGGTGGGGCTGGCAGTAGGTCGCCAGTTTATTAAATTTTCTATTTTATATATTTATTTTTATTTTTTTTTATATTTCCTTTTGTTTCATCACACCAACCCCACATAACCTTGGAGTGCGGAATCCAAGGTATCTGTAGGCAGATTTCCCAAAATTCCCTGAGCAAAAAAAAAAAAAAAAATTTAATTCTTCCAACGAATTTTATTCCAAATTTATAAAAATAACTGTATTTCTGTGAAGAATTTTATTATTTATATAAATAAGGTAAAGGTCCCAATTATGGGACAATTTACAATTTTGTCCCTATTATGAGACAGTATTACAAAAAATAAAATAAATGCAATTAAAATTGGTCATAAGAAATTTCTACTTATTTCAAAAAATTTTACACGTTAAAAGAATAATTATTTGTGTATAGCATTTAATTTAATAAGAAATGTTTATTTGCATTTTAGCTTTTAAATTAAGGTAAGCCAAGTTTTTCGTCAGACTACCGTCCCACATTAGGTGCACTTATTATTTGCTATCCCTATTATGAGACACACAGGAAATATACTGCAAACATAACCTCAAATATTTTCAGTTTTTTCGCATTAATTTTCTACCAGAAAAATTAGTTTTATAATTATTTTTTAAACCAGAATTTGTTTATTGTATTTTATTCTTTATAATTAATATTCAAATTATTAGGATAAGTCAATAGAATTCTAATTACTTATTGAATTAAATAAATGTCTCATAATAGGAACATTCATTATGGGACACCCGTACATAAAGAAATCATAGTCCCATAATTAGTGCAGTGCAGAGTTTCATAATTTAGTTAATATTATTTTTATTTCATGAAAAATAACCATTTTAGGGTCTAAATATTATTCATAACATATCAATCTTTCAATCTATACCCTAATTATTCATATTAACACTCCCGATTCCAAGAAATTTATCATAGAAATTTAGTTTAGCTTAAACAGCGTCCCATAATTGGTACTTTTACCTTAATTGAATTTTTACAACGAATTTTATTCAAGTTTATAAAAATAATTGAATTTCGGTGAAGAATTTTATTATTTATAAAAATAATTGAATTCTTGAAAAGAACTATGTTAAATTTTTTTAAATAATTAAATTCTTGCGACGAATTTTATAAAAATCTTTTTAAATAATTGATATTTTTCGAAAAATTTTATGAAATTTTGTATTTTAAATAATTGAATTCCTGTGAAAATTTTATTACTTATGAAAATAATTGAATTATTTCAAAGAAATTTATTAAATATTTGTTGGAGATTTAAATTCCGGACGTTGTGATCCAATCTCTAGCTTCCGGCGCTAGTTGTCTTTTGTATAGGACTGTTCCGTCTATTGGGACGCATGAATAATCTCTAGAAATTGTTAGGGTTATATATATATGTATGCGATATCACATAGAAGTAGAGGGGCATGCCCCACTCCTAGACTACTGATTGTAAGAAGGGCCAGTCTCAATTTGGCGATTAAAACGTGCGGAGTAATAAAGACCATCTTTTATTTAAATTAAACATTTATTTATTTAATTGTTTATTGCCCTCCATCCTAACAAAATCATTAGTTAGAAGTTTTAAATGATTGAATTTCATTTATTAGAATTTTCTTTTAGCAGAATTTCATTTTTTTCGAATTTTTGTTTAATCGATTTTAAATTGACCCGAATATTTACATTAACAGATTTATAAATACTCGAATTTTTATTTATGAGAATTATCATTTAACACAATTTCCATTAATAGTACTTTCTATTAAAATGAATTCTTATTTATACGAATTTTTATTTACAACAACTCTTATTTTACATTATTTCTACTTAGTCTAATTTTGAAAAGACATAATTTCCATTTCAGCGAATCTTTATTTGTCCAAATGTTTATTTTATTCATATTATCATTTGACAGAATTCTTAAAAGAACGAATGCTCATTTGTCCAAATTTGCAAATGGCCGACATAACAACATAAGGTAGTTCAAGTTGGGTGGGGGAAATCCAATATGGCTGACATCAGCTGATTTACCGGAGGACAAACAATGCATTGAATTCAATGGGACAAATCAGTTTTTTAACCATAACTTTTTAAATATTTATTTTTGAACCATAGTGTAATGGAAAATTATTCTTTATTTATCGAAATCTATTTTTTAAAACAATAAAACCAAAAAATTTAATTTTATTGTTTTAAAAAATAGATTTCGATAAATAAAGAATAATTTTCCATTACACTATGGTTCGAAAATGAATATTTAAAAAGTTATGGTTAAAAAACTGATTTGTCCCATTGAATTCAATGCATTGTTTGTCCTCCGGTAAATCAGCTGATGTCAGCCATATTGGATTTCCCCCACCCAACTTGAACTACCTTATGCCGAAAGATTTCGGCGCCAGTTTCAAAACTGACCAATCACAATTTTCTTAAAATTTTCTAATTGGTCAGTTTTGAAACTGGCGCCGAAATCTTTCGGCATGTTGTTATGTCGGCCATTTGCAAATTCGGACAAATGAGCATTCGTTTTTTTAAGAATTCTGTCAAAGATCCTTTCTTAAAAAAGACATGGAGTGGAAAGGTCGAATGTATCGAAAAGTATCGAAGTAAAGAATGGGCAATGACTATGTAAAATTTTAATAGAAGGGTGTTTTTAAAATTGTTTGTACATGTGAAGGTGGCGCTGCAGTCGTATGTTATTTAAAAAGAGCGCGAATATATAAATTTTATTTTTGTTAAGAGAAAGTACTCATAATAAATCTTATTTTGCATTGTCAAAAAAAACGTCAACATTTCAAATATAAATAAGCAAATTATTAACTGAAAAAATTTGAATATTATTATTAATAAAATAATGGACTTGGACAATGGACATATAAAAACTAGCACCGTAGACGGCCGCTTGCGGCCGTCGGAGGAGCTAGCAATATGAAAATAAACATTTGGACAAATAAAGATTCGCCGAAATGGAAATTATGTCTTTTCAAAATTAGACTAAGTAGAAATTTCTGGAATCATTTGTAACTTTTCAAAAATTAAATTTTTTTAGTTTTTCTTACTAAAATTCTTCTATCAATCTAGTATTTATGAAAATTGTAAAAATTATTCATTAAATAATTTATAAGTCATAATTTTATTATAGTTTTTGAAAAATTAAGTTATTTAAAAAGAAATTATTGTCAGAAATTGAAAAAATTGAAGGTTTTGTATTAAAATTCAAGGTAACTTCATAGTTTACGAGGCAAAAAGGAAAAAAATTTAGAGTTTTCTCATGAATTTAAAAAATTCAATTTTTTCCAGGGTCAGTCCATTATATTTCACTTGAAGCCGTTGCGGCCTATTTTTAAAAAAATCTCATAATTTGTAAAAATGATGTTTAATATCCATAGAATTCATTTTTTAGAATTCTGTTATAAAATTTTTTTGAATTAAACTTAGAATTTTATCTTTCAAGTTGAGTTGCACAGTAAAAAGGTTAGATTGACAGTTCTGAAAATTTAATAAAAATTCATGGAAATAATTTAGATAATATAAATTTCTTGATTGATATTTGTTAAAAATGAGCTAATTTACTTGTATAAATAGATTATTATGTAAACATACCCAAAATAATAGATAAAAATTGATTTTAAAACTTAACTATAAAATGTCAAAAGTCACTACATTTTATTTACACTTTTCTAAAAAGTTTATAAATATTAAAAAATTTATTACTACATAATGTAAAGTACTTTCAATATACTTTCATATTATGTGCTAACTTTTTAATTTTATAATAAAGAAATATGAAAAATTTCACCTTTAATATTGAATGTTTCATGATTTTCAGTGATTTTAATGACTTATTTCTTCTCAGGTGCACACGGAAAAAAATAGTCGCAGAAATTTTCAGCGACTAATCGAAGACTCTCGGATATGAACGAATCTTTTATAGACTTTTAGAAATGTTCTACGATTTTAGCAGAAATTCTCCAAAAAAAGTCGAGGACTTTCTAGAAACCTAGTAGCGGAAAACAGTCTCGGAATTATTCTAACACTTCATAGAAGGTTTCGTCGACGAGTCGCGGAAAATGGTGCGCACAAAAGTTGCGCGCGTTAAAACCAATAAACACTGTTTTTTTAACATTTTTTTTTAACAATTTATGACAATTGATTGTCAAGATTATTATTATTTTTATTATTCAATGTGTCGATATTAATATATACATTAAAAAATTCTAAATAATTTCCGCGACTGTCAATTAAAAATTAGAACGCTGTAGAGTAAATTCAGGTTTGTAATTTTCCGCGACTGTGGCGGAATCGGTTCCCTAGTAGAAATTTGTCATAGTATCTTTAAGGGCACTGGACAGTTCCACTGGAAAATTTCGAGGCACTTTACAGTTAAACTGGCTAAAAACTATAAAGTGATGTCACGCTAATTTCTTCAAGTTATTGTCCAGTCAAATTTTACAGTTTCTGATCATCAGTCCTGTAGAAAAACTATACAAAATAATTCACTTGGAAATGTCAAAACTTTCTTTATATTGACGTTACGTATTAAACACGTACAAATTTGAAAATATAACGTTAAATTTTTTTGTCAACAAATTAAATAAATTAAAATTTTACGAAACTATATTTTTACTGTTGGTGTATCTATTGTTCCGTATAATAAATGATTTATAATAAATTATCTGTAAAATTATTTTTAAATAACTACATAATTAAAAAAAAATATAAAAATTACTGATTCTTGAACACATGTCATTTTTTTACATTAAACAACATTCACTTTTTCCTTTAATTAAGCACAACACTGAAATAAATATTATTATTTTATCACACTACAAACTTATAAGTAAACCCTAATATGAAGAATTAATTCAGTTCAAACGAAAAATATCTAGCGGTTTCGGGGAGCGAACTCGGGTCACACTGGGACGAAATACCTAAACGCACGCTTTACGCATCACGGCCGTTCTAGTCGATGGACGATTCCGGAAAAATAAGAACCATACTCTACCGGCAGGTAAAGCAGTTCCCTTTTTCATCTTTTCTAGCTCAACTGGCGAATTACTGGACAGCTACTGCATAACACTCTAAAGTTGAACTTATTGATTATTACTGTATAGAAGTTCTGTCTGTCCAGTTATTCTCATGGTACTGTCTAGGCGTTCCGTGAAATTATGTTTCAAAGTTTGTCGTGGCGTTAGCGCTACCGTCAGTCCAGCAACTGAACAGTGTTGTGTAGACATTTTCCATAAATACATCAGAGTATACACTGAAAGAAATAATTCGCGGGTGTAACTAGAATTATGTCTATTTTTTCCGTAAGGAATTAGTAATAAATTGTTACTGTCTACTGTCATTAATTATAGACAGTTCTGTTATTCAGATCGGAGAGCTATACATATGTCAACGTCAATTCATCAATGTAAAACATAACCTCACTTTATTGGACCAATTCTAACTTTTTGTATGTAACAGGTTTGTTAAATTAATATTTATACATATAATAAGAGTATATAATCTTGAAAAGAAATTGTCTTCTGAATTTAAAAAATTAGTTATTTTAATTAACTCAATTAATTGAAGCGAATTTTAAAAAAATTTTTTTTTTCTAAAGGAATTTTCATTAAAAATAAATTTTGATTGAAAAGAAATTTTTATTATTAAATCAAAATTTTAATATTAAATAATTTAAAAAATTTGTTATTTAGTTGTCAACAGTAAAATAAAAGAACAAAATTAAAATTATAAAAACTATAAACTGTAAAACCAAAAGATTTATTTTATAGAAAATATTTCGAAAATGTCAATACACAACTGTTTAGTTACTGAAACTGGCGGTAGCGCTAACGCCACGACAAACTTTGGAACATCATTTCTCGGAACGCCTCGACAGTGCCATGAAAATAACTGTACAGGACTTCTATGCAGTAATAATCAAGTTCAACTTTATATTTTCTTTAACAGTGTTATGCAGTAGCTGTCTAGTAATTCGCCAGTTAAGCTAGATTAAACTTCCATGACTAAAACTGTACAGTAACTTGAATAAATCTAGTCATGCCACGACAAATTTCTACTAGGGTTACATGCGCGTGGAGTCTTCATTTTCTTCGACAGTCGCGGAAAGTTTCTTCAAATGTAGTCTATTTCTTCAAAAACTGTGAATATGATTTTTAAAACACTTTCCACTTAATCCGAGAGTCTTCAACAAAGTCGAGGAAAATTTCCGCGACTTATTTTTTCCGTGCAAGATTAAAAAATCCAATTTTTGTCTTAATATTTAAGTTTGACCTTCTTTTCCATTCTATTAAATTTTGGTGATGGAGAACGAGCTACTTTGTAGTTTTATTCATGTTTAAAAAATCTGCTTCCAAAAGCGAGTTTGTTGGTTAAAATGCAGGTAATTTTATAACACTGAAGTTGGCTATCTCAATAGTCTTGCAAAAATCTACTTGCATGTTAACCAACAAATTCGTTTTTTCAGCAGATTTTTTAAACTGAAAAGTAATTTGTTCTCCATCACCAAAATTTAATAGAATGGAAAAGAAGATCAAACTTTAATATTAAGACAAAAATGGGATTTTTTGGTCTTGCACCTGAGAAGAAATAAGTCATTAAAATCACTGAAAATCATGAAACACTCAATATTAAACGTAAAATTTTTTATATTTCTATATTATAAAATTAAAAAGTTAGCACATATTATGAAAGTACATTAAAAATACTTTACATTAAATAGTAATAAATTTATTAATATTTATAAACTTTTTAGAAAAGTGTAAATAAAATGTAGTGACTTTTGACATTTCGTAGGTAAATTTTAAAATCAATTTTTATCTATTATTTTAGGTATGTTTACATAATAATCTATTTATACAAGTAAATTAGCTCATTTTTAACAAATATTAATCAAGAAATTTGTATTATCTAAATTATTTCCATGCTTTTTTATTAAATTTTCATAACTGTCAATCTAACCTTTTTACTGTGCAACTCAACTTAAAAATAAAAATTCTAAGTTTAATTCAAAAAATTTTATAAAATAATTCTCAAAAATGAATTCTATGGATATTAAACATCATTTTTACAAATTATGAGATTTTTTTAAAAAAAGGCCGCAACGGCTTCAGGTGAAATATAATGGACTGACCCTCCAGTACTTTTAGTAAAAATCCCTGACTTTTCCCTGAATTTCCTGACCTGTGGCAACCCTGTTAAATTTTTTATTTTTATATACGCAGTGGTGGCCAAATGACTAACTTACCATTTGACTAAATCACAATAATTTTACACAGAAAGAAGGTTAATTTTAGAGAGACTCAGTCTAAAAACACATTTGTTGTAAAAAATTTATTTGATTTGGTCAAATGGCAAGTTAGTCATTTGGCCACCACTGCGTATATAAAAATTAAAATTTTTTAAATAAATAAATAGAAAAAATTTACGTAAAAAACGTCATTTTTCAAAAATCTGTAGCTCCTGAACCGCTTTATGAAAAAATTTGCAAAAAATCAAGGTAGCTTATTTCAAAGAGTACTAAAAGAAAAAAAATGTTTAAAAAAATTTTGAGATGCAAAAGCAAAATGATTTCCGACTTGGCGTGGAATGCCCCATACGCTCAGACACATTATGCTAGTTAGTTAAAAAATACTTTTTAATGTGAATTTTAACACTTGACAACATTTTTAAAACTTATGCTTTTATAATAATTACCAACCAAAATTTTTCCCAATAGTTATTTTTACAAAAGTGAAGAAATTACCAAAAATTAGAAATTTGATTAAAGTATACCTATTTATTGTCGAATCAATTTAATGAATTAAGAAATTTAGAAGTGTACGTAGTAACCAATAGTTTTTAGATATTGTAGCGTTTCATTATATTCAACATATTCCGGGTATTTTTGAACTATTGTAAGCAATTGTTTTTCGATTTTGACGCATAAATGACCTGTGAGCTTTTTTTGATTTTGCCATTATAAATACAAACTTATTAATTTAACAAAACTATTAAAAAACTATGCAAAACGAATGTAAACATACTAGACAATTTTGACCCAACCACAATCTCCAAGATAAGTGACAATGTTGTTTAATATGAAGTCGGCGAAAAATAAAAAAAACATTGGAAAAAAGGTTTCTTGGGGAAAAAATAATTTGGAAAAAGTGTTCGGCGGGAAAAAAATAGTTTGGAAAAAATATACGTTGGTAAAATAATAGCCTGGAAATTTCATCTGGTGGGAAAAATAGATTGGAAAAGATGTCCACCACCGGGTACACATACGTTATTTCGCGAGCATATTTTATGAAATAGAGAATCTCATTGGAATTGGTTTAAAAGGGGTTTTTCGGGAAAAACTGAAAAATTTCGAAAAAAGTGTGTCCCCCTTACAATGCACATTTTAGAAGCTACTAAATTTAAAGGACCCGCAAAAAATGCATTAGTTTTTACTCACAGTTGATTTTTTCTATATTTCCAGTAGTAATAGTTAAAAGTGTTCACATAAAAGAAAGATATAATTTATTTAATTTTAAAATCTTAAAACTTTTACTAAAAATAGGACACGAAAATACCCCCTTTCTCAATAATAATTAGTGATTTACAGTGGAACTTCGATTTTCCGTCTCTCGGTCTATCGTCATCGCGGTTATCCGTCACTGTCCAAGATCATTTTTTTTTTTTTTTTATTTAAAAAATTGACTTTGCAAGTTCATTCCAATATATTTCTCTGAAGAGAAATATCTAAGCAGCCATAAACTCTAATTTCCTACTGTTTAGATATTTTCTTCAATCTATTTTCGGCTTTTTTAAATAAAAAAATAAGATGTTACGTTTTTTTTAATACAAATTTTAAACTAATTGTGTAATTGTTTTGTAAAATTGTTTGTTTACATGTTAAAGTCCAAAATATAGACAAGTATAGGTTATAAACATCTCAAATCACTTGTAACTTCGACTATCCGTAATTTTGGTTTTCCGTCAAGGTGTTGGTCCCGTGCCTGACGGAAAATCGAAGTTCCACTCGTTCCACTGTATTAATGAATGTGAAAAAATAATAAAAAAATTTGAAAATTTATATTTTTTTCTTCAAATTGACAGCATTAATAATTTGAGCCATAGAAACTTAAACAATATTAATTAGTTTTAGAGATATGACTAAAAATGTCCGCGAACGTTTTTCTCATCAATGAGTCGTCGTTCGCTGCGTTTCTCGGTCAGTTCAATTTCCTATTTCGTCTCCTCAGGGCTGAATAGGTGTCTCCTAAACTCCATAACTGTAATTTGAAGGAACACGACGATCTACGATAAATATTTTTTAAGTTTCTATGGCTCAAATGAAAGCTGACAATTTTGCGAAGACAATAATCTAAATTCTAAATTTTCCCTACCATTTTTGTAAATTAGACAACCAGTTGAACATATATCGAAATATAATAAATTATCTATTAATACAACTTTGGAATGTTAAAAAAACATTGCCCAAAGATTATCTGACGCAGAATTTCATAAGCTTTCCAAATTCGTTGAAATAAGAGTTAATTCTCAAGTGAAAACAACAAATAGTAGTAATAAAAAAACCATTTAAGTCTTGTTAAATTGCAAAATTTTTTATTTTTTTTTATAAATTTATAGAAACCCTGACTTTTAATGAAACTCCCTGACATTCACTAACTTCTCCCCGACCGAAAAAATCCCCCGACTTTTCCATGCTTTCCTTGACCACTGGACACCCTGAATTTACTAAAAAATTATTAAATTACTGTAGGAATTAAGATTTTAAAAAATTTCAAATGACCGAGTGATAATATGATTATTTTATATTATAAGAATATTGTTACTGTAACTTCTTCAAAATTATTTTCATCATTTCAATTTAATTATTATTTTCTAGAATTTTTAATTAAAATTCTTCTCTAAATCAACTAGATTTTTAATAATTTTTGAAAAAGTTCTTTGAGAATTTCGATTATTTGGAAATTCTTCGATTAAATATATATAGGTATATTAAAAAATAAAAACTTCAAATAATTTCAGAAAAAAATTAAATAAAACCTTTAAAAAAATTAATTCTGTAAAATTGTCAGTTAAAAGTATGAAAAATTCAAATTTTCAAATATTTTAATTTGAAATCTTTTCAAAATACAATTATTTCTAAAAATTCATGCTATAGTGCTTTTACTATTCAATTATTATCTAAAATTTAAACTAGAATTCATTTTTAAATCAATTTTTATATTAATTTTTATTAGAAAATTTTACGAGAATTCCATTATTTAAATGTAAAAATAAATAATTAATTGAATGATTAAATGTTTTTTAAAATTTAATTCTTATAAAGAATTTTATCAACAAATTTTTAAATAATTGAATTTTTTTGAAAAATTTTAATCAAATTTTTAAGAATAATTACGTTTTTTGAGGAATTTGATTAAAATTGTATTAAAAATAATTGAAACTCTGCGATGAGTTATATTATTTATTAAATTAATTAGATCCCTAAAAAAAATTTATTATTTAAGAAAATAATTGAATTATTGCGAAGAAATTTAAGACTTTGTCAAATGAATTCATGTTAAATTTTTATTATTTTTATAAGTAATTGAAGTTTTACGAAGAATATTATCGAATTTTTTCTGAACAATATTGTATTCTTTCGGAAAATTATATTAAAATCGTAGATATTATTGAAAATCATTGAATTGAGGAACATTTTTGAAAATAATTGAAATTTTGTCAAGAATTTTATTAAAATTTTTGAAAATAATTGAATTTCAGAGAAGAATTTTAATATTTATCCTAAAGATAATTGAAATTTTGACGAGAATTAAAAAAAATTTTTTAACATAATTGAATTTCTGTGACGAATTTTTTTACTTTTGAAAATAATTCAATTTCTGTAATCATTTGTATCTTCTCCACTAATCAATTTTTTTTGGGGTTTTTAACTAAAATTCTTCTATAAATCCATTATTTTTAATAATTAATTAAATATATATTAAAAAATTTAACTAATTTGAGAAGAATTTGAATTATTAAAATTTTTCAAAAATCTAAGTTCTTGAAAATTTCTAATTAAATTCATAACTGAAATTTAAAAAAATTTTAATAATTCAAATCTTTTGAAGTTAATTTATTTATGAAAATTGTAAACGCAATTCTTTTAAAGTTCAATCAATTTTGAAATATTTAAGTAAAATTAATTCATTAAATGATTTATAAATAATAAGTTTATGATAATTCTTCAAGAATTAAGTCATTAAAAAAGAAATTGAAGGGCTACATAAAATAAGGGGACGAACGCGTGGTTGAAAGGGATAATATCAGTCAGGTAGCAGCGAGCGGCTCAAGGCTTGTCACTGCTACCCGACTGGTACTATCCCTTCCAAGCCTCGCGTTCGTCCCCTTATTTTATGTAGCCCTTCAATTATTGTCAGAAATAGAAAAAATTGAAGGTTTTGTTTAGAATTCGTGGTAAATTCATAATTTATGAAACAAACGAAAAAGACACAAAAATTGAGAATTTTCTTATGAATTCTAAAAATTTAATTTTTTTCAGTACTTTTAATAAAAATCCCTGACTTTTCCCTGAATTCCCTGTATCAGAATATATGATTATTATAGTTATATTAATATTAAAACTATATTCCAATTCATATTTTATTTTTATGAAACAAAATTTGAATTAAAAATTTTTTTATTTTATTATTTTCAAAATTGCTAATTTTGTTTTTTAAAAAAAGGTGAGTAAGATGTTAATTAAAATAATTAATTACAATTGTTGCTAGTATTGATAAAAAAGGTAATTTTTCGAAATAAAGGAAAAGAGGGGAAACCGGGGAAAACATTGTAAAGCGTAAAGATCTTTGAAAATTTTCCAAATTTTGCAAGTAATTCGCTCATTTAAATAAGTCCAATAGTACCGAAATGGGTCCTTTTCATGCGGACGTTCGCATATATTTATATGCAAATTCATTATACCATCCCACACTATTTGAATGCAGAGTTAAAAGTCAGGTACCAATTTTGCCACGAGAAAACTTGGGGCGACTGGATTATTATAGTAAAATAAAAGTTCCAATATTTCTTACCTGTAAAAAGAAAAATGTGTGAAAACAAATTTAAAAATTTCTAAAAATATGAATATGACATGAGTTTTAAAATTCCGATGGCAAAATTTAGAGTTATCTATATAGATATGTTGCAGAATTAATTATTTCAGAGAAATTGGGTGTTCGCCATGCAAAAACAAATCTAAAAGTGATAAAATGAAATGAGGAAGAAATTACTCACCAATACTTTAGTGAAGCGCCTCTCGAGTTCGACGGCATCCGGCATTGGTTGTCTTGGTGCACACCGAACGCTGCCGCTTCGGGCGTGAGGTCCACCCAGACTCCCCATTCCTAAAGAAGGCTGTCCAGCGCTTTTTATACTACCGGCAAATATTTCGCGCGCACTGACATCATTCTCACTGCTTCCTCTGCTTTGTACCAGCCCCATCGTTATTTTTTATTTTCAAAAAATGCAACACATAAAAGCACAAAAAAAAACCACTCCCCAATCGACGACGACTCCAGCTTTTTTCCTTCCTTAAAAATTGTCTACACAAGAGACATGCAAGCACTATGAGACCGTGTCATAACTCACACACTGGTGGAAAACGTCAACAAAACCATTGACGGCACTTGACATTTCTCGCTCGTACCCTTTTTCCTCCCACCGGTTACATATTTCTCATGTTCCATCCACTAAATTCAATGCAAAACAAATATTGAATGACTCGATAAAAGCAGGGGATACAAAATTGCCCATCGCGATCGCATTTTTAATCACTAAAAAACGTCACTATTGCAACAAAACAACAAGTTTGCTAGAAAAATATATGTACATTTATTCAGCTTGACATTGTGGGCCTATCTGTGACTTTTGCGCACTAAAATCATGGTCAGATTTCACTTTTTAAGAATGTCTTCATCAAAATCACTGCCATCTTACAGATAAACAGCTGTAAACATATCGCAATTTATAGACGGTAGATAAAATAGAAATAAAACAATGATCATTGTAGGTTATGTAGGAATTTATATATATTTATTAAATGAAAATAGGGCCACACCTTCGAATCAAAACATAAAGCACGGATAGTATTAGTATCTAGTCACATGTTCAACAATTGAATTCTGAAAACAATACATAAGTGTCTCTTCACAACGCCTGTCTGTAAATCGTGTGATGTTAAGGGTACAATCACACGACTTTTGGAAAAATCATTCTTGTCTTTCTCTCTCCTATGACAGAGGCATAAGTTTGTCTCTCTCTACATTTTCCGTATTTAGAAAAAGATAATGTAAAGTGAGGGTGCATTTATACGACTGTCTGTAGAAAAAAAATTTCGAAAAAATGTCAAAATCAGGGAGCGTTCAGACCTCCGCATGCAAAACTTTTGCATGCAGGTAAGCATGTAAACACCGCCTGACAATGAAAAAAAGTATTGTAGAAATCCCTTTATGTTGGTCCACCTTTTTTTGATTGCATGATCGCGTCATAGATATGTTTAGTTCATGTTCATGTCGATGAATAAGAGCTTGTGATAGCCCCCTTAAGCTTCTAACCTCACTTATTCTTGTCTGTTCTTGTCGTTCTTGTCGTTCTTGTCATTGCATTGTTTACACCAAATAAGTAAACTCATTTACTCATTTATTTAAAATTTGTTTAACATTGTGCACTTGGAAATTTTCGTTTCAATCTACTATATATACGTGTTAATTTTGTTAATTTTCTTTTATATAGTAATTGCGTTGTGTTCTTGTACCGTGTTGGGTAAAGAATTTAAGAATTTAAAAATGAAAAAATCTCCATTAAGTAGGTGTGAAAATCGTCATATTCGAAGTCCTTATGGACACAGACAGTATCAAAATTCAAATAATTACGATACTTTGAAGGGTGGTATGAATTATCAGGTTATTAATAGGCAAGATAATTCGCAGTCAAGTGGTGGAAGTGATTACATTCCACTCGATACAAGTTCGCCTTTGTCGCAGAGAAGTAATAGTGGTAGTTGGCAAGGATCAGGATCAGTTTATTCATCTGGTTATAGGAACAGGGCAACAAATTATTACAGCAGTCCAATCTCTAATCAGAGTAGTCCATATTCTGCTTATTATAGTACTCCCAAGCATAATTATAATAGACAGGTAATTATTAACTTCATATTCTTTCAGTTTAGTGCTGACAATAACGACTTAACCTCAAATTTTATTTCACTGCAAGCGTCTGTCGAAATAAAGTGACGACAAATACTTTATTTCATTTTATTTCACTGAGTGTAGTAACTTGAATTTCTTTTATAAATGTCCGAATATTAATTCAGGTTGCGTTCATTATTACTGTTCATAACTTTCAAAAATTTTAATAAAATTTCACGAAAGAATTCAATTATATTTTCTAAAATTTTAATAAATCCTTCTAAACAATTCAATTATTTTTTAAATAGCAAAATCTTTACAACAATTCAATAATTTTCAATACAATTTTAATTGAATTCCTCGAAAGAATCCAATTTTTAAAAAAATTATTAACACATTTCGAAAAAATTCAATTTTTTTCTCAAATTTTTAATAAATCCTTTGTGAAAAAATTCAATTATTTTTATAAATATGTAGTGAAATTCTCTGCAGAAGTTAAATTATTTTTAATCAAATTTAAATAAAATTACACGAAAGAATATAATTATTTTCAAAAATGTCCATAAAATTCAATTTCAGCAAGAATTTAAAATTCTCTGAAAATAATTAAATTATTCTCAAAACATTTTTAAAAAATTCTATTTATATAAATTAAAGTACTTTCAATGCAATTTTTTAATATATTCGTCAAAAAAATTGAAAGAATTCGAATTATTTTCAAAAAATATTAAAATTCTTGTGATGAATTCAATTATTTTGAATATACTTAATTTTAATAAAATCAGATAAAATTCTTAAAAGGAATTCAATAATATTTTCGAAACAACTTTAATTGAATTTCTTGAAAAAGGTTCATTATTATCAAATATTTCTATAAAATTCTTCATAACAAATTAATTATTTCTTAAAAATTTTAATAAATTCTTCGAAACATTTCAATTATTTTTATAAATAGTAAAATTCTTTGCACAGGGTTGCCACGCAACCTGGAAACCTGAAAAACCTGGAAATGTCAGGGAATTTTTATAAACCTTGAAAAAACCTGAAAAAGTCAGGGAATTTTGATTGGAATCCTGTAAAATTATTGTTTTCTGAAGTTATTGTGCTTATTCTTGAAATCTAATTTTTCTTTCATTCAATTTTCTTAATTCAATTTTAAAAGAGTTGCCTTTACAATTTTTCTTCGCAATAATTCAATTATTTTCATAAATAATCAAAAAATTTAAAGATTTACAATTATTTTCATAAATAATAAAACTCATCGCAAAATTTCAATTATTTTTAATACAATTTTAATGGAATTTCTCGAAAAATTTATAATTATTTTTAAAAATTTTATTCAAATTCATCAAAGAAATTCAATTATTTTCAAAAGTAATAAAATTCTTCGCAAAAATTCAATTATGGTCAAAAGTTTAAAAAATTTATCGTCAAAATTTCAATTATCTTTATAAATATTAAAATTTTTCTCCAAAATTCAATTATTTTCAAAAATTTTAATGAAATTCTTTTTAACAAATTCAATTTTTTTCAAAAATTCTCTTCCAGTCAATGATTTTCAATATCTACTATTTTAATAAAATTTTTCAAAAGAAATGAATTATTTTAAACATTTTTTATAAATTTTTTCGCAATAAATCTATTATTTTCAAAAATACTCAATTTATGTTGACACAGATTCAATTATTTTTATAAATATGTAATACAATTTTTTACAGGGATTCAATTATTATTGTCATAGATAATAAAACTCATTGCAGAATTTCAATTATTTTTTATACAATTTTAATCGAATTCTTCGAAAAACGTAATTATATTTAAAATTTTATTAAAATTCGTCAATAGAATTCAATTATTTAAAAATTTGTTAATAAAATTCTTTATGAGAATTGAATTTTGAGAAACATTCAATAAATTATTCAATAAATTATTTATTTTTGTATTAAAAATAATTAGGTATTTAAAAAAGAAATATTATTAAAAAATTCGTCTCAAGAATTCAATTATTTTCAAAAGTAATAAAATTCTTAGCAGAAATTCAATTATGGTCAAAAGTTTAAAAAAAGTTATAGTCAAAATTTCAATTATTTTTATAAATATTAAAATTTTTCTCTAAAATTCAATTATTTTCAAAAATTTTAATAAAATTCTTGGCAATATTTCAATTATTTAAAAAAATTTTAATAAAATTCTTGACAGAATTTTAATTATTTTTAAAAACTTTTCTCAATTCAATGGAATTTTTTTACAGAGATTCAATTATTTTTGGTACATTTTTAATCCAATTTCTCAAAAAATGAAATTATTCTTAGAAATTTTATTCAAATTCGTGAAAAGAATTTTAATTACCTATTTGAAAATTTGTTGATAAAATTCTTTAAATGAGAGTTGAATTTTAAAAAACATTGAATTCTTCAATAAGTTATTTTTTTTGTATTTAAATAATTGAATTGTCGTAGAATTTTCTAATAATAATTGATTGAAATATGAAATTCAGTTAAAACTTTAGATAATAATTGAGTTTTGAAAAGCAGGTCTCAAATTATAATCTTTGAATGTTTGAATTTTTCATACTTTTAACTTAAAATTGTGTAGATTTAATTTTTTTGTAAAAGTTGAATTGAATTTTTTTGAAGTTATTTAAAGTTTTTATTTTCTAATATATATTTGATTGAAGAATTTCCGAATACCTGAATAATCGATGAAATTTCGTAAAATTGAATTGTAAACAAAAGGATTTGAAAATGTTGAAAGAAATTTTTCAGAAATTATTAATAATAATTAATTTACACTTTATAAAGAAGAATTTTAGTTAAAAATTGTGGAAAAGAATAATTGAATTAAAATAATGAAAGTAATTTTGAATAAGTTACAGTAACAATATTCTTATAATAATAATAGGTATAAAATAATTATTTTATCTCTCGAACATCTTTAATTACTATAAAAAATAAAGATGTCGATTACTCCGAGTCGAAGACTCGGAGTGATCGATATTTTCATGTTTTATAACAATTTTTTATAAGTTGTTTAATTTCAAAAAGGTTAGAATTAAAAATTTTGTAAAATATAAATGTAGTTTTAAAAACCTGGAAAAATTCCGTTTTTTAACCTGGAAAACCTGTAAAAGTCAGGGAATTTGAAATGAGCAAAAGCGTGGCAACCCTGATTAAAATTCTAATTCAATGAAATTAGTCCAATATATTAATTAATAAATTAATTATTAATTTCTACAATTCTTTTTCATATTCGTTTATTTATTAATTCATCTGAATAATTATTCGGGTCAAACCATTTTACTTCGCCTAATATATTTTTGACCTTTTTAAATAAATGTAATACTTCCGGAGAATATTTTCGCATTTTTTGAGATGACGAAATGCACGAAGATTTTTACCAAAAAATTACTTTTCATATTAAAAGAAAATTTTTAAATTGAGAAGACACTAAAAAATTACTCATTGACAAATAAAAAATATTTTTAAAAAGCAGTACAAATCACTTGTAAAAATGAAAAAAAAACTGATTGGTTTTTTATATTTTACATTTCATTTTATATTATTCAATATTTTAATTAATTAGAAATTATAAATTAATCATAACAAAACATTTTATTATTTTTGAATTCTGTATAGGTAAAAAACTGATGTGTTTTATTGTTTCAGAATTTTCGAACTAATTCTCAGAAAAGCGTGGACATTGCTGCTTACTTAGATTTTGAATCAATGTTTGAAAATCCATGGTCAGAACTAGAGAGTCAATTAAATAATTGGAAATCTCCAAATGAAATTAAAATTTTTGCAAACGATAATCAGAGGGATTTAAAAGTGAAAAATAGTAGTGTGAATTCAGAAGATTCTTCATCTTCTGAAAATTGTTCAAGTCAAGAAATTAAGTTGACACCTCCATAAATATAATTTCCTCTAATTTTGAATAATTCTTATTCTTAAAAATAGCTTTTATTTGTACATATTTGTTTTTCGTTATGAACTATATTTAAATCACATTGTTTTCAAAATTTTCACTCATGTTTTTCTTGAAAGTCTATCTTAATTATAACAGTCAATCTGCGAATCTTTTTAAGATTAATTATTTTTTAAATTACTTCATAAATATGTTAATGAAATCGTTAATATTATTTACATACACAGAATTGGCACTTTTAAAAAATATTATCGCTTTTATTTCGAGCTAATGGAAAAAAATGCTAAACTTGATTTTTGCAGAGTATTTTTTAAATTATATATTATTGCTATAATTCGAGATACATATAAGAACATAAATTTGTGTATAAAAATATTGTATAATTATAAGTGTTCGTGCAATTATTTAATTACAAATATGTCTACATGATTTTGTACAGAAATTTTATTCTAATTAACATAAAAATTATTTGTTTAGTCTTTATATTTAAGTTATTTGGTAATGTTCATAATTTGAAAAAATAAAGAAAATATATATATATTTAAAGATTCTTTTAGATAAATTTCAAGTAAATTTGAATGCTGAAAATTAAAATTTTTAAATATACTTAAATACTAAACTTTTATGATAATAAAGTAAATAAATATGTACCATATTAATAAATATGTGACGCTCTCCGAAGAAAGGTACTTGAGGTGCAAACAAATTTAGGTTTTGTTTGTAAATTTTATAATAAAAATGCAAAAGAAAATCAATTCTTAATGTAAAATACTGATGCTTTAGTCTTTGTTACATCTTAAATAATTCAAAAAACTGATTTTAATTTTACTTAATTAAACAGAAACTTTTAATTAAGGTAAAAATAACACAAACAAAACCTTGATGATTTGCTTCTTAGGTACCTTTCTTCGAAGCACATCAGATATATATTTCTTTAATGACTTAAACCAAACTATATGGGCGAATCTCTGGAACTTTTAACCTTTAAGTCCCTCACATTATTTTCACTTAAACAGCCTAAATATAAAAACTAATGATTTTTAAATATTTACATGTTTTAAAAAAGAAAATAAGGATTACGATTTAACCATTGATATAAATTATTTTGTTTTTTTTTCTATGTTTTTCTTTATTAAAGTTCACAATACCATGATTTTGCAAGTGTCACTTTCACTTTTTCTAAAGGTATTTTAACTGTTTAAATAAAGTTTTTTTGGAAAACACGTTTTTTACTGTTATAAACTATTTAAAAATATCTTAAGAATTCCATAAACAAACTTAAAAAAAATAAAAAGTAAAAATTAGAAAAGATATAATCTTCTAAAAAGTGTCCCTCAGTTTTTGTGTCGCTGGTCAAATCAAAATGGTTTTATAAAATAAACATTAAAAAACTAAATGAAAAAATTTGAAATAAGAGGCACAATTGAATTGTAATTCAAATTTTATGTGCGTGATTTTTATTTTTATTTTCAACTATATTTTAAGCAAAATAATTGTTGGATACTTGTGATACTGGTGTAGTACGGAAAATATGTCGCTGGTCAAATCATTAATTTCTCCAAAGTTTCTTATTTAATTTGCTCCAAAATTGGGGCACATATTACTTTAGATGTATTTAAAACTGTGCATATGTTTTTATTTATTCTAATTCTTATTTAATTATTTTTTTTACGTGGATATTCAAATTGTCGTTCGTCAAATATGTAGCTTGGTCAAATCAATCGTTTTCCAATCAATCTGAAGTTTCGCATTTATTTGTTCCATGTTATTTATCACGAAGTAACCAAAAATGTAATAAAAAGTGGCAAAATGAAAGAAAATCAAAGAAAAGAAAATAAAAAGCGAGAAAAAGGAAACGCGGAATGAAAAATTTATCAATGGAAGGCACTTAAGTAATATTTATTTATTATTTATTAAACGTTCATAAAACTGTTAGTGTTTTTCAAGGTTATATTAAGATCCTCGATATTTTTTCAAAACAATTCAGCCAATCAAATAATTAGAAAAGTTCATGTTACTAATTCAAATAATTATACGTAAAAAATTTTCATTAATTTTTTTTATTGTAATTTTGTCCTTATTAGTTGCATTAGACGTTTATTATATTTATTTTCATGTTTAATTATGTTTTTGTGATACTGAGAAATAACTTACTTAAGTGTAGGAGATAAAATGTTTATGTATATCTTGTTACAGATTTAGATAACCTAACATTATTTTCCTTCCAAAAATTTATATTTTAAAATAGAAGGCAACCAAATAATGGTTGTACAGTAATAAAAATGAAATTTATTTTGGTCGAAGATGTAATACTAAAAATATCAAAATTGTGCTCACAAAAATTTTTTTAAAAAAATTCAAATTCAAATGTTAAAGTTTTCAGAGATTTGCCCATATATTAATTTAAAATTTAAAAAAAAATCGATTCGCACATTATACTTTAGTCTTTGGAAGAGAAGCCGGAATTCAGAAGCTTCTTACAAGAATTACCCGATAAAACTTATAAACAATAATTCCAAGAAATTTTTCATAAATTAAATAACGTCTAGTCACTGGCTCGTAAAAACTTGGAAAAATTTAAAAGAAAAAACGAACATTATTATGAGGAGAAATGTCACCCTATTAATTATAAAATTGGTGATATACTAAATATAAAAATAAATATTGTGTCAAAATTTGTGAAGTGAGCCACCATTTTTGGATAGGTGAGTATTTTCTATGATTTTAACTTTTTTCTACTCTATACGATAAAACAAAAATACAAGTTGAACAGTTTTGCGAAATTTTAATTTTTACAATAGTTATTGTTAATAACATTTTTTTGTCCGAATTTCGAAATTAATAATTATCTATGGTTCTATAAAAGGAATCTATTTGAGTTTTGGAATGGATAATAAGGAATAATACTACTTTTGATTAATATTTGTCATTATATAAAATTTTAAAAATTGTGAAAATTATAAACAATTTATTTAAACAATTAAAAATATTTTCATGTTCTCCCAACATTTTAAAAAACTTTTTTATTGAATATTACTCCTTATTTAATCACGAATAATTAGAAAAAAAGAAAAGTGAGTATTCTTAATTAGGTAAAAAGTTATTCAGGTTTTTCTCTGAGCGCACTATGCGCCATGCGTGACAAGCGTAAACGTCGTCCCGGGACGCATAGTGGGATTTTTTTACAATTTAATGTTCAAAAATGTCTACAGCCTACAATTTTTGAACGATTTGAGTGTTCTTTGATTTAAAGTAAAGGGGAATAAATTCTTTAGACATTCCTCAAGGCCGATTTTTAAAATTTGAATTGCTTATAATTTTTTGTTTTAAACAAATTAATACAATTTTTTAAAAAAGGAAGTTTAGTTTCTTATTCCGTTATTGCACATGATCTAAATCAGTTCAAATTAATCCAATTTTATTTAAGTTCATGTAAAGAATATGTGTACTCCTTGTTTAAAAAAACTTATTTAAATTGTTATAAACATTGTTAATTTACAAATAGTTAACTTTTGTTCCTCTTCACCAATAAACATTTTTTTTACGTTTTCTTTTTTATTTATGTTCATTTAAAGAATATGTGTTGTTCCTTGTTTAAGAAATAACATATTTAAATTGTTATAAACAATATTACTTAACAAATAGATAACTCTGATTCCTCTCTATTGAACAATTTTTTTCCACGTGTAGTTTTTTTATTTAGGTCCATTTAAAAAATATAAGAATGTAAGTATAACTACTTATTTTAAATATGATGTTTACAAAGTTAAAATAAGTACTTATAGGGGAGAGTCTCCAGTTGTGAGACAGGTTTTATTTTTGACCCGTAAATTGTAAACGGGTAAACGAAATTGTAAATAAAATACACCGTTCGAAAGGTAACAGAAATACGCAACTTTTATTAAAAGAAAGTATAGTGTTTCGATGAACTCAAAAAATTTTACGATACATTTTCCGAGCACATCGCTTTTTCAAAAAAAAAATGTCTCCAGTTGTGAGACACTCATTAAAAATTGCTAAAATTTAATAAGTTTGACATAAAACGTTATGTTTAGTAGAAATAATTAAATATATTAATAATATATATTATTATATACTTAATAATAATATTTATTCGTCAAAATATGACTATCAAATAAACACAATTTAATAGCTTCAACAAGAGCATTAAAATTGATTTCTTCTGAATCAATTGACTTTTTTCCACTTGATATGCCCAAAAATACTAGAAAAAAAATTAAAACAACATTTAAATAATATGTCTGCAAATTCGTATTTTTTATGCTGCCTAGATGGGTGTTGACACCGTCTCACAACTGGTGATATGCTGTGTCTCACACCCAGAAATTGGAGCTATTTTGAAAAAGGAAAATTAAATTATTTCCAACCGTAGATTGGAACAATGCAATATTGCATCACAAAATATAAGGAAAACACTAAAAGAAAATGCATTACATTTACCTTTTCCAATTAATTAACTTGGACAAAAAGTACTTTGCATTTATTGAAAAAACGCTTTTTAGTCGATTATCACACACAGTGTTGGTATTTAACAAAAACAGTTTATATATCCGCTTCGGCGTTCACGAAAAAGTTGGCTCATATAAAAAGAAATGTTTTTATATAAACCAATCGGCTTTTTAATATTGAATGTTAAAAAAAATTGACTGTCTCACAACTGGAGACTCTCCCCTACTTATATTTTTATATTCTTTAAATGAATCTAAATAAAAGACTACACATGAAAAAAAAATTTTAATGGAGAGGAATCAAAGTTATCTATTTGTTAATTAATATTGTTTATAACAATTTAAATATGTTATTTCTTACACAAGGAGAACACATATTCTTTAAATGAACATAAATAGAAAAGAAAACGTAAAAAAAACATTTTTTTAATGGAGAGGAACAAAAATTAACTATTTGTTAATTAACAATGTTTATAACAATTTAAAAAAGTTTTTTTTAAACAAGGAGGACATATATTCTTTACAATAAGAATAAGAAAATAAACGTCCTTTTTTAAAAAATTGTAGGGGAACATAGTCTAGGTCGGCCACCTTTTTGACTTTTGTTTATAACTTTTTTTAAAAAATGAATTTGGACAATTGAAGTATATGGTTGGAAAGTCCTGTTTAATAGGAACATTTTTTCTGTACAAAGTAAATTGACAGGTTTAAAAATGAAAAAGTTATAAAGATTAAAAAAAAAAAATTTGTAGTCCAGGTTGGTCCTTACAGTCAAGGTCGGCCATGTTTGAAATTCAAAGGGCATTAATCGTTAAAAAATAAAATAACATGTTTGGAGTTACGGAAAATTGATTCTTTATTGTTTACAGTTTGTAACTTAATGAAATAACAAAATAATAAAAATAAACAATATAAAAAAATAAATATAAATAAAAAAAAATTTTGCACTAAAATATTAATAAAATTAAATAAAAATATTAATAAGATGATCAATTATATTATGAGTTATACAGAATTGCAGTTTTTGCAAATGAAGTAGCTCGTCCTCAT
Source organism: Leptopilina heterotoma (assembly GCF_015476425.1). NCBI lineage: Eukaryota > Metazoa > Arthropoda > Insecta > Hymenoptera > Figitidae > Leptopilina > Leptopilina heterotoma. The sequence continues at coordinate 1,011,281 of NW_025111017.1, forward strand.
CTTTGCGCATTTTAAACACATAGTGGCCGACCTTGACAGTAAGTAACATTACCGAATTGTTGTAACCATAAAGAAATACGTTTCGGGATTCGATTTTTTACTTTGTTTTTCTTTCAACCATGAGTCTTACAAATTTTCTGCATACTTGCCTTGACGATTCAATTTGTTTTTTATATTTTATTAATGGTTTTTCACATTATGCACAAAACTTTTTTTGAGCTTTTTTTGTACCGACGTCACAGAAAACACTACTTTCGATTCTCTGAAAATGTAATGGAACAAAAAGTTAGGTTACACTAAGACAAGCTTCGACAAGCATGCGCGTAGGTGGCGCTAGTGAACTTGTCCAAAAAATCGCGATGGCCTACCTAGACAGTAGACCAACCTTGACTACATTCCCCTATTAATTTGTTAAGTTTAATTGAACTAAAAAATTATAAACAATTAAAATTTTAAAAATCAGCCTTGAGGGATGTCTAAAGAATTTATTCCCCTTTAATTTAAATCAAAGAACACTCAAATCGTTCAAAAATTGTAGGCTGTAGACATTTTTGAACATTAAATTGTAAAAAAATCCCACTGTGCGACGTTTACGCCTGTCACGCATGGCGCGTAGTGCGCTCAGAGAAAAACCTGAATAACTTTTTACCTAATTAAGAATACTCACTTTTCTTTTTTTCTAATTATTCGTGATTAAATAAGGAGTAATATTCAATAAAAAAGTTTTTTAAAATGTTGGGAGAACATGAAAATATTTTTAATTGTTTAAATAAATTGTTTATAATTTTCACAATTTTTAAAATTTTATATTTTGACAAATATTAATCAAAAGTAGTATTATTCCTTATTATCCATTCCAAAACTCAAATAGATTTCTTTTATAGAACCATAGATAATTAATAATTTCGAAATTCGGACAAAAAAATGTTATTAACAATAACTATTGTAAAAATTAAAATTTCGCAAAACTGTTCAACTTGTATTTTTGTTTTATCGTATAGAGTAGAAAAAAAGTTAAAATCATAGAAAATACTCACCTATCCAAAAATGGTGGCTCACTTCACAAATTTTGACACTATTAGAAATGATAAAAAATTTGACCCCTTTTTGAAGGACCTTAAATAGAATTTTAATTAGTGAATTTAATGTTAAAGTAAAAAGAATAATTAATAATGAGACTAGAATAGTTCTAATTACATCGATACTAATTACATTTGACCGACCTTTAATTTAATACCTCAAAGAAAATTAATAACAGAAGAAACATATGGGCAATTTCACGTGAGATTTTAGTCAACCTCTTAAAATTTGCCAAAAATATTTTTTTTCTATTCTGTATCGAAAAAAAAACAGATACGTATTTTTTTTATTTTTGTTTAATTGTCCAAATTTTCGAGTTATGAATTTTCGAAATTTTTGACTTTTAAAAAATGTAAACAAAAAATTTTTTTTTAATTTTTTATTAAAAAAATTTTTTTTTTATAAACAAATTAATTTGTTTTAACTTTGGACCGGATTTTTTTTTATTTTTTTTAAATTTATTTATACCTTATAATATAGAGAAGATTTTCCAAAAAGTCCCGAAATGGGCCTGATGTGTTAAATGAGTTTTAAAACATTTTCAAAAATCACTTGCAAGCATCACAGAGGGATTTTTTTTACAATTAACTTTTTAAAACTGTCTACAGCGTAGACCCTTTAATTTAAAACAAAGAACACTCAAATAGATTAAAAATTATACGCTGTAGACAGTTTTAAAAAGTTAGTAAAAAAATCCCACTGTGAAGCTTGCAAGTGATTTTTGAAAATGTTTTAAAACCCATTTAACACATCAGGCCCATTTCGGGACTTTTTGGAAAATCTTCTCTATATTATAAGGTATAAATAAATTTTAAAAAAATTAAAGAAAATCCGGCCCAAAGTTAAAAAAATTAATTTGTTTATAAAAAAAAAAATTTTTTTAATAAAAAATTAAAAAAAATTTTTTTGTTTACATTTTTTAAAAGTCGAAAGAAAACTAAAACTTTCATTCTTTGACAACTTTTTCCTAAACTCAATATTTTCGGACTTATAAGCTACTGAATATAGGTCTACAATTAAAAGTCCAAAATTTCCAAAATTCATAACTCGAAAATTTGGACAATTAAACAAAAATAAAAAAATACGGATACGTTTTTTTTCGATACAGAATAGAAAAAAAATATTTTTGGCGAATTTTAAGAGGTCGATTAAAATCTCACGTGGAATTGCCCATATATAACGTAAAGATACCTAACTTTGAGTACAAAACAAAAACAAAAGAGAAAAAATGTCCAGGGCTCGGATTGTGCGACTTTTTCAACTTTTTTCAACTTTTATAAGGAAATGTGACTTTTTTCGACTTTTTTGTGAAAAAATGCGACTAATCGACTTTTTCGAGATTTTTCTTAGTAAAATGCGACTAATCGACTTTTTTCAAATTTTTCAATTACTTTTCGACTTAAATTGTAAAATAATGTCAGAAATCTTTTTTTGTAAACAATATTGTTCACAAAATCATTCTTCTCTTTAGGGAAAAAAAACATAACATATTATCTCGTTTCTTAATATTTTTGTAGGAAATTCCCAATTTTCATAAGGAAACAATTTGCATCATTTCTATTTCTTAATTACAATTGCTTTAATAAAAATTAAAGTTTTTTAAAAATTAATGAAAAAAAAAATGTTTATAAATTCTATTTGTCAATTAGAAAGTGAAACTTTTAAAATTTTTAGAAAATTGAAGGAAAAAGTTTTAGTCAAAAAAATGATCTGTTACATTTATTTACAAATTTCTTTCAAATTTTTCGAAAACATCAATAACTTCTTTTTTAAATAGATATTTTTCCATAGGAAATAAAATTCTTCAAAAGATTCAAATTCAAACCTTTTTGAAATTAAACAACTTATAAAAAATTGTTATAAAACATGAAGAAATCGATCACTCCAAGTCTTCGACTCGGAGCAATCGATGTTTTCATGTTTTATTACAATTAAAGATGACCGAGTGATAAAATCATTATTTTATATTATAAGACATATTAAAAAAAAAAAATTTTTGTATTTATTTTTTATGAAAATAATTGAATTATTGAGAAGCAATTTATAAAACATTAGTAAGTAATTGCATTTTGCAGAATAATGTTGATATTTACAAAGATAATTGAAATTTTGAGGAGAATTTTTAAAAAATTTCGAAAATAATTGATTTTCTGCGAAGAATTTCCTTATACAAAAAAAAAAAATTTTTTTTAAGAGAGATGACAAAAAAAAATTTTTTTTTCAAGAGAAGACAAAAAATTTTTTTTTATAAAATAAAAAAAAAATTTGAGTTAAAAAAAAAAATTATGTGTATAAATGATACTTACTCACTTTTGAAGATAATTGAATTTTGCAAAGAATTTTATCAGAACTTTTAAAAATAATTAAATTTCCAGGATGAATTTTATTATTTATGAAGATAAATATAAAATTTTGACGAGGAATTTAAAAAAAAATTTGAAAATAATAGAATTTCTAGGATGAATCTTTTTCTTTATAAAGATAATTGAAATTTGGACAAGAATTTTATTATTATTTTTACAAATAATTAAATTTCAGAAAAGAATTTTATTATTTATGAAGATAATTAAAATCTTGAACAGATTTTTTTTAAAATATTTAAAAGTAATTGAATTTTGCAGAAGAATTTTCTTACTTTTGAAGATAATTGAATTTTGTAAAGAATTTTATCGAGAACATTTAAATTTGAAAAAAAAATTTGAATATAATTGAATTTCTGCGAAGAATTTCATTACTTATGAAAATAATTGAATTTTAGAGAAGAATTTTATTATTTATAAAGATAATTAAAATTTTGACAAGAATTTTATTAAATTTTTGTTTAAATAATTGAATTTAGGAGAAGAATTTTATTATTTATAAAAATATTTTACATTTTAAAGAGAATTTTTAAAAAAATGTTAAAAATACCTCATTAAAATTTTTCTTTGAGTTTTATTAAATTTCATTCCGGATTGTTTGATATTAAAGTATGTGTTGTCGAGAAATGTGATTTTTTTTACAATTTTGACAACTTCGTGTTTCCTTTTTGTCGTTTTTTCTAAAATTCCATGCGACTTTTCGTGACTTTTGTTGTGAATTTATGCGACTAAAGCGACTTTTTTTGAGTCTTAAAGTCGATCCGAGCCCTGAATGGTTAATATTTGAAGAAAAATCAGAAACAACTTTATGTAATGAATAAAGGATTTAGACTTATAAATATATATTATTTGAATGAGGGACGATTTAAAAGTCTTTTTAAAATTCTCTTTATTTTTCAATGTGTTATTTAGAACGTTTAATTTGTGAATAAATTTAAATTTATTCAACAGTACATAATAAATCGATTATAACAATAGATACAATTCTTTGGTACGTATGAAATCCTTGAGATACTTTGTTATTTTATGAATTTTGTACCATAAATCAAGAAACTGAAATATACATAGAAATGAAATTTATCGAGTGGGCACTTACATAATTGATTGGTCCTCAATGTAATTAATATGTTAAACACTGAAATTGGGAATACATTTTTTTATTATTCGAAAATCATTTTAATTCTTTCATCTTTCCATAAGATCAATTTCGAACTTTTCAGAATTCACTATTAATACTTTATTTAATTTAAGATACTTCAATACGACAAAAATTTGTAAACATTTGTAATAAATTAAAGGGTACTCTAAAAAATTCCACAAATTTTTCTTAGAGATTATACATACAATATTAACATTTTTAATGTATTTTTGTACCTTGCTCTTTCAATTTATCATTTATATCGTCAACTTAAGTCAATAAACGTTAGTTCGAACAATTCAGGAGAAAAGAATTCAATATAACAAAAAATAAATCACCGTAACTTTCCAATTAGGTTTTTACGCGAAGGCGCATTCAATTTAAGTTATTTTTTCTTGCTTCCAATTATTCTTTTACTGAGTAAATAATGACAGAAACTATAATTAAAATTGATTATGTACTAGTGAAGTAACCTAGAGCATAATGTCATTATAAAATCATCTTTATGTGAGTCTTAAGAAAATTGTAAACTGTCCAATATTTTACTGACAATTTTACTGCAAAGAAATAATAAAGATGAATGAAATTTTGGGGTAACAAAATTATTTTAATGTAAACTTTAATACTAAAAAGACATAGTTTTTGCATTAATAAATTTCCGACTCAGTACAATTCAAGAATAGTTTTATTAGTAAGAGAACATTAATAGAGACTCAAATCAGAACTTCAGAATAAATATAAATGATATCACTAAAAGAGAATAAAATATCAATCCACAAATGTTAGTTGAGAAGAATAGAGATTAACTTAAGGCCTAAGTATGAATAAAGGTGAAGTAAAAGAGGATACTGAGTATAGTGACGAGTAGTGATGAAGTATTTATTCAGTGGTTCCTTAAACGTTTTTGGCACAAATATGGTTGTTTCATACTTGTTTGTTCTTAACCGTATTGTAGAATAACTTAAAACCCAAAAGAAATCGTTGGACAAAAATAATTCTTAACATAATTGAATGAGTTAACATAATAAAGAAATGTTTATCATTTAAAAAGCAAACATTAGAATCAGTAAGGAATGTAATTTTAATGAAATTTGTCTACAAAAATTATAATACACTTCCTTATTCGTACATCCATGAGATTTCATTGTACCCTTTAATGTTTTACTAGAACAGGATTTGAATTTAATAATACATTAAATTTATATTTGCATTGTTTCTAGGTATTTTATCTGTAGTAAAAAAATAAAATATTTTCTTATAAAATAACAATATGATTATGCAGACTAATTTTACAGAAAAATATTGAAACACTCGTGTGGAAATAGTCTGGGTTAGAACTAATCATCTGTTTCTATTCGGGAACTGGCAGAACACTCACAGCTTAAAATTCCCGTACAGGATCCTCAAAGGATCCCTAAAGGTTTTTGTACAGGATTCTAGGGATATCAAAATTTTCGGATTTGACTAGGACGTCCGTTGTTAGGGTACACCTATAGCTATGAACACCGGTGTCCACCCTTTCTTATTATGAACTCACTTAGCTTGACAGTAGTATGGTTAGCACCCAGATTTAATTTCCACACGGGTGTTTATTATAATTATTTATCCGTTTACACCATAGGATGAAAAATAAAATGATACTTTGAATAAAACAATGATTGCAAAAAAATTTGGAAGCTAACTTTGATTTCCCTTATAATTTCGATCACAGAAAGGACCTGGACTCATTTTTCTGAAGTATATCAAATAGAACGAGGTTCATTTTTGATGCTAATCAAAACAAGTAGCATAAATGGGGATAATTTTGAGCTCAGGTATTTTCTCTGAAAAATATTGTAAACAGTAATTTACTAAGGAGATTATATTTAATGTGATCTTAATATTATTTTTAAGTCATCAATAATTTAAACAACTTTTATCAGCATTTTTCATACGTAAACGCTTTTGAAATATGTGTTAATAACATGAATATTAATTTTTAATTTTAGGAGATTTATGTATATCTGAATTCTCTTGGTCCCAGAATCTAATAGAAATCAGAAAACATACTTTTTTTTGAGTAGAAAGATAATTTTATTATATTTGGAAATTTGAAAACATTAATTTGATAAATTTGATGTACTGGAATCTTGGTTATACGGAAATTAGATCCTGCATGTTTTCGCTTTTTCGTCAAGGTGACCTTCTCGGAGTACCCGATCTGTCCGTATAGCCGAGGTTCCAGTGTACTTCTTTAAACAGTTCTAATACATTTAAACACATGTTCTTGGATATTTAAAATATATATATATTTATTTTCTTATCTATTAGAACTTGAAGAAAAATATACCTTTATATTATTAGGTATTTATAATTATTATTATGCAAATGCACCATTGTGCGCTCAAAAGATTTATGTTTTATTGTTTTTTTATTTTATAATTATTATATTGCTATTATTTTCGTTAACGTACGCACTGTAGTCCAGAATTGTGAGACCATCTACTTTTTGGATTAAAAAATGTTATATACTCCATCATTTATTTCGTTAACATTTACATAATAATTTTTAAACCGATATACCTTGTACAATAAGAACATGTGAAAACGATAGGTTATTTGTAACTCTTGGAATCGCATACGTACATAAAACATCGTGTACTTATTACCTTGAGTTACCTAGAGCAAGAACATTTGCATGTTTTTCAATATATTCTTTGTTTTGGTCATGTATCTATATATATAAGAATTTGACAACGTCAACTTTAAAAATACACTTATTTGGAATCATTGGTGTACTTGACTCTGTTCTACATTCGAAAAGTTTGGATTTTTGATAAAATCTTATTTCAATCAAAAATCTAATCTATAAGTCTAGATAAAGACGAATTTCTCTATCGATACGTAATTTAAAACTTAATGGGCTTACAATTTTGGACGGCAATGTACAGGAATTTTACTATTAAATTAAATATACATATATACATTCATACACGGAAGGCTACATTTTAAAACTTTTAAGAAAACTACTTATTTCCGTATATTATCAAAGTTAGTTACTTTCTTTAAGAAAATATGTGTATATATATATATTTATTACGTTGGTCTCATGATTTAAGGATATAAGTGTTAAAGACTTCTTGAGTCATTTATTTTGGGAAATTTTCGTCAGCGCTCATTTAAAAGTTTCTTTTAGCATCGTTGCCCTCACAGCACCGGGATATTCAGGATATCCCAGAGACGTCCTGGGGATATCGATTTGTTTTCGGAAGTTTGGATATCCCTGGATTATCCTCTGGATATCCATGGACGTCCCTAGGATATCCCAGAGATATCCAAACTTCCGAAAACAAATCGATATCCCCAGGACGTCTCTGGGATATCCTGAATATCCCGGTGCTGTGAGGGTGCTTTCTTTAAATTAGAAAAACATAGAAAATTAGAAAGACATAGATAATTAGAAAAATAACATTGTGATGTTGTACATACATGAATATCCTTACAGTACACAGATTCCATTTCTTATCTTTTTGCAAAAAATTAATAACTAATTTTTTTTTATTCTTAACTTTAATGAAAGTATAAAAATCTTGTTAAAATGCATGTTGGTGGTTCTTCGCGTAGCGCATGATTTGTTTATTAGTATTATTTAATGTTATTTTTTCTAACTGAATAAAAATGAAAATACAATCATCGAAGTTAACAAATTCGTTGTGGACCGGACGAGGTGTAGAGTTTTTTTTTCACTTTAATAATATAGTTCAATGAAAAAGATTTTGTTGTTAAGTGTCGAAATCGAATGAAGAGTTTTTTCAATGCGAAACGGCTCTGTTGAATACGTTTTCCTCTTGGATACTTTATTTAACGTATACAATTAAAATATATAAATAATAATTTTATTACTCAGTCGTCAAAATAATAAAATAATTATTGATTTTATTGTAAAATATGTGTATGCTTTTGTATGCTGATTCTATGATTCACAATCTAGTTTTGCTGCTTGAATTGTATAATTAAAACTAAACAGGGTTGCCACGCAACCTGGAAACCTGGAAAACCTCGAAATGTCAGGGAATTTTTATAAACCTTGAAAAAACCTGGAAAAGTCTGGGAATTTTCATTGGAATCCTGGAAAATTATTGTTTTCTAAAGTTATTGTGCTTATTCTTGAAATTTAATTTTTCTTTATTTTATATTTCAATTTTCTTAATTCAAATTTCTTAATTCAATTTTAAAAGAATTGCCTTTACAATTTTTCTTCGCAATAATTCAATTATTTTCATAAATAATCACAAAATTGATAGATTTACAATTATTTTCATAAATAATAAAACTCATCGCAAAATTTCAATTATTTTTAATACAATTTTAATGGAATTTCTCGAAAAATTTATAATTATTTTTAAAAATTATATTAAAATTCATCAAAGAAATTCAATTATTTTCAAAAGTAATAAAATTCTTCGCAAAAATTCAATTATGGTCAAAAGTTTAAAAAATTTATCGTCAAAATTTCAATTATCTTTATAAATATTAAATTTTATCTCCAAAATTCAATTATTTTCAAAAATTTTAATGAAATTCTTTTTAACAAATTCAATTTCTTTTGAAAAATTCTCCTCCAGTCAATGATTTTTAATATCTACTATTTTAATAAAATTTTCCAAAAGAAATGAATTATTTTAAACATTTTTTATAAATTTCTTCGCAATAAATCTATTATTTTCAAAAATATTCAATTTATGTTTACAGAGATTCAATTATTTTTATAAATATGTAATACAATTTTTTACAGGGATTCAATTATTATTTTCATAGATAATAAAACTCATTGCAAAATTTCAATTATTTTTGATACAATTTAATCGAATTCTTCGAAAAATGTAATTATATTTAAAATTTTATTAAAATTCGTCAATAGAATTCAATTATTTAAAAATTTGTTAATAAAATTCTTTACGAGAATTGACTTTTGAGAAACATTCAATTATTCAATAAATTATTTATTTTTGTATTAAAAATAATTAGGTATTTAAAAAGAAATATTATTAAAAAATTCGTCTCAAGAATTCAATTATTTACAAAAGTTTTAAAATTCTTAGCAGAAATTCAATTATGGTCAAAAGTTTAAAAAAACTTATAGTCAAAATTTCAATTATTTTTATAAATATTAAAATTTTTCTCTAAAATTCAATTATTTTCAAAAATTTTAATAAAATTCTTGGCAATATTTCAATTATTTAAAAAAAATTTAATAAAATTTTTGACAAAATTTCAATTATTTTCAAAAACTTTTCTCAATTCAATGAAATTTTTTTACAGAGATTCAATTATTTTTAATACATTTTTAATCTAATTTCTCGAAAAATGAAATTATTCTTAAAAATTTTATTGAAATTCGTCAAAAGAATTTTAATTACCTATTTAAAAATTTGTTGATAAAATTCATTAAATGAGAGTTGAATTTTAAGAAACATTGAATTCTTCAATAAATTATTTTTTTTGTATTTAAATAATTGAATTGTCGTAGAATTTTCTAATAATAATTGATTGAAATATGAATTTCAGTTAAAACTTTAGATAATAATTGAGTTTTGAAAAGCAGGTCTCAAATTATAATCTTTGAATGTTTGAATTTTTCATACTTTTAACTTAAAATTGTGTAGATTTAATTTTTTTGTAAAAGTTGAATTGAATTTTTTTGAAGTTATTTAAAGTTTTTATTTTCTAATATATATTTGATTAAAGAATTTCCGAGTACTTGAATAATCGATGAAATTTCGTAAAATTGAATTGTAAACAAAAGGATTTGAAAATGTTGAAAGAAATTTTTCAGAAATTATTAATAATAATTAATTTACACTTTATAAAGAAGAATTTTAGTTAAAAATTGTGGAAAACAATAATTGAATTAAAATAATGAAAGTAATTTTGAATAAGTTACAGTAACAATATTCTTATAATAGGTATAAAATGATGATTTTATCAGTCCAACATTTTTAATTATTATAAAACATGAAGATATCGATTGCTCCGAATCGAAGACTCGGAGTGATCGATATTTTCATGTTTTATAACAATTTTTTATAAGATGTTTAATTTCAAAAAGGTTTGAATTAAAAATTTTGTAAAATATAAATGTAGTTTTAAAAACCTGTAAAAGTCAGGGAATTTGAAATCAGTAAAAGCGTGGCAACCCTGCTAAAAGAAAATAAATTCTCAAATTATATTTTTCCTTAGAGAGACTTTAATGTTTATTATTCCATAAGTAGATGTTTTTTTATAAAAATAATGATGTAGTTGAAAGTGACACTCAATTTTTAAAATTAAATTTTAAAGTTTAAAATTTTTGTTTATAATCAAAATAAAATATTGAGAAATTAAGAGAGTGATGATAGATGAGTTTTACCATGCAGTACAAAAGGAGAAACGAAGATTCATATCAGTATTAATTTTGTCAAATGAAGCTGAAACTTGTAGAATGGCAAGCTTGAACTTGCACAAAGAAATCGATGAAGAAGAAAATGCAAAAAAAAATTTCAATTTATTCAGACCCCTAAAAAGATAAGTTAAATTATCAAAAAACGGCGTTTTTTGCACTTTTTGAAGTCCTGTAGAAAGAAAATGTGAAGGCATAAAAAGCTCTAATTTGAATTGAAAAAAAGCTTTACCAAAACTGACAAATCACGTGGGTAGGGTGTAATATTAATATTAGTGTAATATTTTTGCTTTTTATTTCTGTATATTCAAAAAATATCCCTAAGATGTCATAGGCGTATTTTTTCTTTCTATTGGGTTCAAATATCCTTAAGATATCTTAGGGTCATTTATAGATATTCTTGTACCATTCCAATTGCCTAAAAAGAAAAGATATCCCTAGTATAGGAACATCCTTATATTACCCCTGTGTTATAAGGTTATATTTTCAAAAAAGAAATATCCATTTTTAAAATTTTTTATAGTATTCAAGAGAGACGTTGATTTTCACATACGTACTAAGTGTTTAAGAATTTCTATCAACTATTATTCTATATACAGTAATAGAAATCTAATTTTAAAAAGTGCAAAAAAAGAGATTATGCACTAAAAAATTGTTCGTATCCAATTAGAATTTTTAGATAAATCGAAAAATATAACGATAAATATTTGAAAATCGTTTAAATTTTGTAAGTTTTAGAATAAAATAATATAAAAATCCATTTTCCAAATATTTTCGTTTTATTTTTATCTTCATCAAGAAATGAAAATGATTATATGAACATGATTAAAGAATGTTTTTATTTTTTCTCGCAATCAATATTTATTTTAAAAATATTTCTAATTCAGAGGATCAATGAAAAGTGGTCTTAATTCAAGAATTTTAACACTGTAATGATTTGTAATTGACGATTTAATTTTACAGCTATTGTACTAAGAATGTTGTATGTTCAATATACACATATGTTTTGAAATTATTTATATTCTTGTAAATATTATAATTGACCATTAACGCGATGAAATAGGACAATAAAATATTTTTATCTTTCATTAAAGAAATTGTTGGTTTACAGACTTAATCTACATTAGTTTTCTTTTATTTCTCGATTCAGATTCGAGAATGAATTTAAAGATTTGTTGGAAGCGCGGTTTTCTTATTAAGTTCTATTAGCGAGTTCTATTAGCAAATTACCAACTTTCGCTTTGATTCCCAGATATACTTAGTTTTCGAAGATAAGTTCTATTGTTCCCAAAATTTTTGTTATCCTACATATACGTCATATATACAATCGAAGACGCAAATATCCCTGATAAAGAATTACAATGATCGTTACTAAAGTGCCCTCAGAATAAGAAATCACATAAGAATTAAAATGGTTTAAAAATTTTCTTTAAAATTTTGAAATAATTTACATAAATAATTAAATCTAATCTTTTGAAAATAAAAGTTTATGTATTAGTAACACATTTCTAAACTATAGATAAATATTTATTTTTTTACAGTTAATATAATAAAAATAATTTACAAGTTATGTAATAGTATTGTGTTAACAAAATTTCTCATCTTTTTAGGTGGTAACGATTCTACGCAAATAATCCTTAAACAAAAATTTTGTAACATAGCTAAAAGACTGTTTTTGAAATTTTCACACATTATATTGAAGACAGTGGTTTCATTGTTTGCAAATAAACTCTAAAACATGGAGTAGAAAAAACGAGAACTTATTTTTGATGTGTATGAAATTAAACCAATATTAAATGACACGGTAGTACTTAGGTTTTCTATGTTAATACTTTTGTAAATTTAATAAATAATTGAAATATATTTCCAAACATTAAATAGCGCCGTCTCAGGCGCTACATTTAAATTATTAATACCCATTTTCTGTTTAACATACAATGATTCAAAATATCTGTAAATAATTATTGAATTTTAAGAGAACTTACTTTTATAAATTAAAAATATCAAATAAATGATAAACATCAAATTACAGAACACTAATTAAATTCTTGTATTTTTTGTGTTAAATTCTAACCTGTACGTTAAAAATAAATCCCAAATGTAAAATAAATCAACAACTGGAAAACATTGTTCTTGTGAAGTAATGGTTCACAGTTTCTCTTCCTGTCTCTTGCTGCTACTTGACTGGCTATATAGTAGTAAAGTATAAGTTCTAATATTGTGTTAGTTAATAAATGCAGCTACTTTAATATAAAAAAATCTCTACATAATTAAATTTAAAAATATAATATTTTATGATTTTTTAGCTTAATGAAATTAAAATCTACAAGGCAGATTACAATTAGTATTTACATTTGAATTGAAATAAATAAATGTCTCTTCAGCTGTACAGATTTTTATAGTCAGATGGCTTTTTTAATTGCTTAGAACCTAATTTTTAAATGAAATGTAATAGGTATATATTTCTTCCTGTAAGATTAACTGATTGTGAGTAGAATTTTTTAGGTAGGATTCATTTGCAAAGAATCGGTATCTCCCCTAATATTTTAGTATTTTAAAATCACGCATAATTTCTTTCTAACTTACTAAAATTAAGCTTCAAGTTATTTTTTAATAGAAATTTCTATAAAATCATGAGATATGTTTGTTAGAATATATTAATTTTTTTTATAAAGTATTAGAACCAGTTTTAATTAGTTTGAAGTATTTCAAGAGCCTAATAATCTTATGTGATTGACAAAGTTTTGAATTAAGATAAAATTAAGTAATTAAGAAAAGTAATTAATTATCATTTAAAATATTTTTTCATATAATAAGAATGTATAAAATTTGCAAATACTTAATGTTGATATTTTTTTAATAGACATAATAATATTTAGAATTTATAAACTATATTTTTGGACCATTTTAATGAGAATGAATTTGATTCTATGATTAACTGCTTTACAATATGTCAATATTTGATAAAAAATAGATAATCAGCCTCAGAAGTTTTTTGACTTCCTTAAATTGAAATAGAAGTCTTGTTGGATATATCTAATAATAAGAGACTGTTCGACACAATTATTACGTTTTTTTTTTCTTGAAAATAAATGAGTTCATTAATAAGTGCCACAATTCACACATGCAAACACTCATACATTCGAACTGGTGTTCTTGTTTTGCCGAGGTACTTAATCATCCCTTGAAGTTTTGACAGTTTTTAGATTTTCAAGGAAACCATTTAAAGAAAACAAAACTTTTCCAGTCAGACAAGAAGTTCTTTAGGGAAGTCCTCGGCAAGCAAATCCTACAAAGTTTCGTCCACCGTGTTGTTAGCCTCGTCTGGAGGGCTGGGTTCACTGATACTGAGAATTGGTAAGCCAAAATGTTGAGTTTCGCTGTGAGCTTCTATAGACATTGAGCGTCTTGAGTAATCACAACTTCTTGAATGCGTTTCTATTCGACGATGATGATGATGATGGTGATGATGAATGTGGTGACGTGGTAACCGGATGAAATCGGGTTCACAGGATCTCCTGAAGCATCTAAACAAAATTATTAGAAATGTTAATGTACATGTAGAATGCGTCAACATTCTACATTCATTCAGTAATGTCTTTAGACATTCCTGTGTAATAGAATGATCCTTCAGTTTCTCCAAATTTTTTAATATCTAATCTAATCTAACAACCGAGATCGAGCTAGATTTTCTTATGTTCCCTTTGACCCCATCTTTCTATGGCTCCCTTAACCCAGCACGGCAGTATTGCCACTGCTTGTTCAGGACCTATAAATGCCGTCTTGGAACCGATTTTTGCCAAGACGTCCACTCTTTCATTACCCTTAATCCCAGAGTGGCCCGGTACACAGATCAATGAAAGTTTATTTACTGAATCCAACTCGTCTAGTACGCTACGGCATTCCCTGACGAGTTTTGATTCTATTGTGGGATTTTTCAAAGCCCCTCCCTGAGGCCGCCTGACTATCCACACAAATACTAACCCAGTGGGCAAAAAACCATCATTGTTTTAAAAACGTTTTTAGAACGTTTCATGTCTGCTAAATAACGTCCCAAAAACGTTATATGGTTCTAAAGCGTTTTAAAAGCAATGGAACGTTTTTGGAACATTATTTTGCAGACATGAAACGTTCTAAAAACGTTTTTGGAACGTTTTTAAAACAATGATGGTTTTTTGCCCACTGGGAATCCTCTTACCCTTTGTTCCTTTTTGAATGGACATTTGGGAGCAAGTTAAAATCACACAGACCTCGGCCTGCCAGACCGTGGCATATTGTTTCAGTGACTCAGCCACTTTAATGCAGCGAGTTTTCCGATAAATTCCGAAGCCTGCACCGCAGTCCATCTTGGAGCCGTCTGTATACCAGACTTCGTCCCCAAGTGGAAAACCTTTCTTCCAGTCCATTCTGGAAGGTGTAATGATCTTAAAGCAGGGTTTAAATTGCACCCTCTTGATCATTCTATCTTGCACCATATTTAGTTCTGGGATTGATAGAATTGAACGTGGAAGCTTGGTGTGTTTACCCCCAAAACTTCCACCTTCCCTGCGCAGTTAGTCTGCTTATAGTGAGAGCCGCTTTTCTCACAGCAGCAATATGCAGGGGTACTTCGGCTAGTATGAATCCCAACGCAGCTGTTGGCGTTATCCTCATAGCCCTCGTAATACCCTTGAAAACCATTGCTTGCAGTTGGTCCAGTTTCTCTATAACTGTTATCAGTTGAGTCCTAGACCACCAAACCACTACCGCGTAAAGAAACCAGGGTTTTAAAATCATCTAATAGAGCCATTTGACCACATTAGGGCTTAGTCCCCACGGTGACCCTATCGCCCCTCTACACACCCAAAAAGCAGTACAGAACCTTGCATACTGATATTCGAAATGTTCCTTCCAACTCAGCTTTTTACTTAGGATCACTTCCAGGTACTTAGCCGATTCGGAAAAAGAAATTTCTTTTTCATAAAATATTGGTTTTTTAAACTCGGTACCTTATATTTCCTTGTGAAAACTACTATATTCGTTTTCTCTGGGGTTACAGAGAGTCCAGTTGGATTGCACCAATCTTTGACAATCTTAAGTGCACGTTCCGTAAGTTCTAAGAGGTAAGTTAGAGGTAAGAGGTAAGTCCGTAAGTTCTCAATTGAGTACCCTCTTATAATTATTAGGAAATCATCCGCATAACTTTGCGTATAATATCCCTGGCTTTTAAGGTTTCTGATTAACTTATCTGCCACTAAGCACCACAATAAAGAAGAGAGAACTCCTCCTTGTGGGATCTACTTAATTAGCGGCTCGGGCACACCTCGCTTCCTGGCTGCCCTACAGATAACTTTGCTAGAGATGTTAGGGAAGGTACATTCAATATCAAAGAAGGTACCAACCGTATAGCCACCACCCTGCTAATTTGTCCCTTTATTCTACCTACTGCAGAATGAAGGGCTGTTTCTACTGAGAATTGTCCCTAAGACATTCCTGTCTGATAAAATTATCCACCAGTTTCTCTAACGCCTTTAATATAAAAGAAGTTAGGCTGATTGGCCTGAAGTCCTTTGCCGCAGTATACCCTGACCGACCGCGGCCTTCGGAATAAACATAACCCTCGTCTTTTTCCAAGACTCCGGTGTGTACCCAAGAGCTATACACGCTCTCATAATTTTACACAGGGGTAGTCTAATACATTCCAATCCCTTTCGCAAAAGAACCGGATATATACCATCCCCCTGAGGCCTTAAATGGTTTGAAAGTGCCTATTGTCCAATCAATCTCTTCCGGAGTTGCAACCCTGGCTGCTAGTTTCCAGTGTTCCCGATATCTTCGGGTTCTACTTGGTCCTACGCCATGGCTATTCTCCGATCTTTCTCTAAAGTCCGGGAAGATTACTTCTATCAGGTGTTTTAGACACTCCTTTTTATCCTGGGCATAGTGCCCATGGGGTAACTTAATAGTAGTTTCCTTGACTCGGAGTGATCGTTAATTTTCACTATTTATTAATAGTAGTTAATTTGGCCATTAACCCCAGGAGCACGTAATGTTGGGAACATTCCAGCAACATTAAGGCAATATTGGTAATGTTAAGGCAGTGTTATCAATATTGCTGTAATATTACGTGCTACTGGGGAAGTCTCGAGCTAGTACTTTATGGAGTCTTGATGCTTCTGGTACCTTTTCGATTCCCTCACAAAAACTTCTCCAGCTGACACCCCTTGCCCTCTCTACTTCTTTCTTGTAAGAATTTCGAGCAGTATGATATTTATCCCTTGCTGGCTGATTCCTACGTTTCTTGGCTTTATTAAAAACTTTCTAACTGTTTGCCTATGTTCCTCCAAATGGGGGCTCCACTATTTACTACCCCTGTTGAAGCCCATTTTTTGGCTACACAGCTTCTTTCAAAGGAGCAGATAATCGAATCTCGCAGATATTCCGCTGCAAGTTCCAACTCTTCCTGCGTTCCATACGAAGTGAGGAAGTACGGAGGTCTTGAGGTCCTCAATATACAAAGCCCAGTCAGTACTCCTAGGAATACGTCCCATTTATGTTCCCGATCCTCTAATTCCATTCTGAATGTAATAAGTCTGTGGTCCGAGAGGAGTCCTCATCAGATACCCTCCAGTCCCTCACACTACCACACAAAGACTTGGAACAGATCGTAATATCCAACACTTCTTTTCTGTTAACAGTAACGAAAGTTGGCTCATTACCCTGATTTAAAATATCTAAATCTGTATCTAACAGAAAATCTAAAAGTCTCCTGCCTCTATCGTTAATGTCAGTGCTGCCCCATACGACATGGTGCGCACTGGCATCACAACCTATTATCAAAGGGAGACCTTGCCTTTAAAAGTAATCTACCAACCTCTCCACCTTTCTAGGTGGTGCAGGTTCACGTAGACCTTTATAGATCAGGCAAGCCCTTGGAACTGGTTCCTGTGGTGAACTAAATAGCTCCACACAGCCATTTAGACCTCTAATCTTCCCCCGTAAAGCCAAGTTTTTGAATAAAGGCTAAAGATGTTTTCATCCTTGTCAAGCTAAATTTTTTAATATAAAAGAAGTTAGACTGATTGGACTGAGTCATTGGGGTCACTAATGCAAAAATTGAATGCCGGTCAAAGTCAAATCAATTTACATAATTGACCCCCTTGTCAAGTTAATCTGCATAAAATGGATCCCGGACCCAGACATTTAAAAGCCTTATTCTCGATCTCCTTTGTTATATCCCCACTCTGAGTGCCTTTCTCTACAATTGCATTTGTTCCTTGCCGAGTAACATTTAATGTGATTTGGCCTAATCCGAAGCACATTTTTATCTCACAAAAAATTAATAAAATTCCGAAGTTTTTTACGAAAGCCAAACATTTCTTTAAAAGTAACAGAATCTAAATGAAAAATATAAAAATGAAATACTATAAACAACTATTATAAATCAATGTCAATTATTTAAATCATTACCTTTCCTCCATAGAAATTGGTTGTCGTACTGGACACCGAACGTAATCGTGGCTAGTACTAGTTCGCCATCCACTAAACCGGCGAGCAGTCAACGAAGAGGTTGTAGCATAATCCCTAAAATAATCACATTAGTTATGAAAATCTCAAAACAATCAACATTATGAAATTTTGCATTATAAAGTAATAATAAAAGTAGTGTTGAAATTTAATTAATTTAAAAAAAATCTTATCCGTTTAGCGAAAATAAACACTTGGCATGTCAAAAGCTTAAAATGGAATTCAGCTCAAAAGGCATATATTTTTTAATAGTCGGAAGTGGAAAATCTGTAATTTCATATACTTGGCTTAAATCCTATGCAAAAGCATAGTTCATTGCGAAGCTCATGAAACTTGAACTTCTTTTTTAAATTCCCGATGTTATTTAATGTTTGCCGTTAAAGTTGACTAAACATTGCATGAGAGTTTAAGAAATTTTAATCTTTCATGCAATGTTCAGTCAACTTTCGCGTCAAACGTTGAACAACAGTCGAAATTTAAAGAATTACATCAACTTTAATGAGCTTCGTATCTAAAAAAGTACCCTAAAAATGTTTTGCTGGGTTTTTTGTTACTTGATGGGATGAAAACTATGGTCAAGGAATTTACAAAAACCAACACAAAAAATACAAAATTGACGAAAAATGCCATAATTAGCATTTTCTCTAGGGTACTTCAGTACCACAGTCGTACTGTCTAGGGTTAAATGTGAAGTTCGGTTTTTGTATTACAAAATAATGTTGAATATTAATAATACCTTGGTGACTGCTGCAAGTGACATGTTTCTAATATAGCAGTATCAGCAATCATGGGAGGTTTCTCAATAATGCTTTGCCTCCTGGAATCTGATTCCTCAAGCTTATCACTATCTTCTGTATTTGATCTTAGAAAAAAATCTTGATCGGTTTCGTTTATTTCATCTTTAGAAATTCTTCGATCCTGATGACGGTTATTCGTTGCCAACGGTAAATTATCTGCACTTCGAACCTTGCGACAGAGCCGGGATGTCGAACCGTGTCTCCGCAGAAATTCCTTTAAAAAGAGATAGTAGTAATTTATTTTTCTCTACTGTAGAATTAAACATATTTTCTAATTGTATAAAATAATAATGATAAGTGAAAGTTTAATTGACAATTCTTCTTCTTATTTAGTTATATACAGCTGAATTAGGCTAAATGACCTTCTTTTAGACATCTTAAAGAAATCTAATCGCTAAAAGATAGAACATTTTAAGGACGTCTTTTGTCAAAGTACACAAGACGTCAGCAAAAAAACATCCTTAGGACGTCTTTTGAGCAAGTATGCCCACTAGGTCGTGATTTAGCCTGCTAGAACTGCATATTACATCTTAATAAAATCAGAATTTTGAAACTTGTAAAACATAAATTTTACATTGAATTTTTGGCTATTTTCATAAAGATAGATAAATTCGAATGAATTAACTTGCTTTAGAGTAAAGTAGTAATTTTCTTTTACTAATTTATGTGAAATTAATCAATTTCAACTTTTATTAATTTAGTTTCTCTTAGATTTATATAAAATATCGAATAAATTTGTGCGAATGACTAGAGGCTTATTTTTTATTAGATGAATAGTTATGAAGTAAATCGCTATACTGAAAAATGTTTATTAAGAGTTTTATATAATATCAGCATATAAATCAGAAAGCGTTAAATTTCAAAGAATTCTTCGTCAAAAGAAGAGTTCAATTTAAAAGATTTCTTAAAATTAAATTTCCATGCTTCCAAGTATTCCTATAGGACATTTTTTACGTTTATTTTCAGCTCAGCACTCACTCAGTAAGTGCTTAGAACATAAATGTCATAATGATAAATCCATATCAGTTGACACGTTCTATGTATGTATGTAGCAATTGAGACGTTATGTCTGAAATGTATCTGCTAGAGAATTAGAATCTAAAAAATGTTTCATTATATTTGTTTCTAGGTAGTTATGAAATACCAACATAACATCTCTACAAATGCATCGCATAAAAATATTACCAATTTTTTATAGATCATATTTAAAAATTTGAAGATTATTTGTTACACAAGAATTGTGAAGCATATATTTTATAGAAATGAAATACATAATAAGTTCTAGCTAAATATTAGTTTCAAACCGTAAATAAATATAAAATGTATTATTTTCAAAATTCTACAACAAATTCTTTTACTGTAATAATAATAAACTATATGCATGTTTATGATCTGTTTTTTATGTTATGATATGTTTAGATATACGTCCGCGTAAAGAGTCCACCTTGTAAAATATATGCAAATTATACGTAACTAAATTGTCCTAAATTTTTCCAAAATGACATATTTAATATCAAATGTCATTTGGGAAAAATTCATGAACCTCTCAAAACAACTAATAATTTTATTTTTAAGGACATTTAACCATTATAGGTCACTATTCGAGAATTGTTACTTTGTCTATATCTGGTTATTAGAGGTTGAAATATTTATTGATCAAAGTTATTGGTAAATGTTTATAATAATATATATTATGTTTTTTATGTTCCTGTATTATCTGCAGTATCTCTTACGCCATCTGGAAACTGATTTTCCAGTTTCCATAAACAGCTGAGTTTGTAGAATACACAATGCGTTTTTGCTGTGCATGTCCAAATATTTTGTGATTACCAGAAACCAACCGTCACAAACTAGCTAAATTGTGTGCTACAAAACAAAGCTTGTGCAAAACACAAGACTTGATAACAGACAGTTAGTCCAGACGCCCTGCAAAACTTATATCTTGCTTGTAACATGATACAAACTTTTAAAAGAACATGTTGCTCATTCGTGTCAACTGAGAGAGATTATTTAGGTCGGGTTAAGAACTTTCGATTACAAAGAGCTTCAAAATTTTAAAAATGCAGCCAAGCTTTAAAACAAGCTTTAAAACAAAATTACCATATCGAGCGTAATTAGCGATCTACTTTACTACTTTAGTATAAAGCGTAACAAGCACTAAAAATTGGTTAGCTTTGATTAGTACGTTCTTTAAAATATACTTAATTTAAAATATTCTTCTTATAATTAACTTATTGGTGTCACGTGAAGACGAGAGGAATATACAGAAACTAATAAGAGTTTGCTGATCTACATAAAAAAATCGAATTCATATCGTATACATTTAGAAATAACCACGAACTTTCACAGTACATGTGTAATTTTTTTTAGTACCGTAAACTGGGGCTATTAGGGACACCGGGGCTATTAGGAACAAAATTCTGTTTTCGGGTGGAGTTGATGCTATCGGCGCCGTTTATCGATAAATTGTGTTACTTGCTTTTGAAAAATTATTGCTGCGGTAACTGGCAACACTTTTCAATGCAACAATTGTGATTATTAATTAATTTGTGAACAATAGTAGCTTGTAAGTGACTTAATGTGTTTTAGTGAAGTTTCAAACGTGGAAAACATTTGATTGCTGAGGTAAGTTGTTTCATTTTTAACTTCTCAAAGTGATTGTTTTTTATTAATGGGATTTCTTATTGCAAACTTTATTGAGTTCACTAAGTAATAAATACGTTTATTTTGTATTTACAGTAAGATTTTAGAAACAAAAACCAAAATTCACAAACGGCGGATATATAAGGAACACAATTATTTCTACCGAATTGTTAAAGTGTGTTGTCAAAACGTAAGTTTTTCGTAATTTCTTTTGTTTTTTATCACCTAATTTGGTTTTTAGTGTTCAAAGATGGTTCGAAATTGTAAAAGAGTGTTGGTACCGACAAGTCACAAAAAACGACCAGTGATTCCATCATCGACCTTAACTGATGATACCAGAAACGTTTAAAACACACATTCGCTCTTTTAGTTTTGTTTTTACATTTGTTTTATAATCTGTGTTTACTTTCGAGCAATAAAAAATAACTTATTTTACTTTAAATACGTTTTCCAATGGTTTTTACCGTCTTGTTCCTAATAGCCCCATTTTGTAATTTCGAAAAAATGCGTCTTTTTTGCTTAAAATTCCATCTTTGATCAAAACAATTATTTAACCCTTCAAAGTGCTCGCCAAGATCAAGAAAAAATCAAAAATTAAGGCAATATTTCAATACACAAAAAAGTTGCAAGACTTTAAAGTTGAAATCTGTTCCTAATAGCCCCAGTTTACGGTATCGTACTGTTTAATCAGCTATATTTTTGAATTTCTATTAAAAACATTAATATTTCTACTGGTTATGTTAGAATTTTTCAATTCAAAACTCTTACAGTTTATAAATTTTTATAAATGAAACAAAAAATATTTATAAATACTAAAAAAAAATGCATACAAGTTAATATCAATGTAACTCGGAATATCAAGTTTTCCGAATCATAAAATGATTTTAATTTAACCTTCTTATTCTGACTATTATAATTTAAAATATTTATTTGCACAATTTCGACTTCAAAATGAATTTTTAATACACCCTTTTTATCTAAAATTACTTTTATGTCGATTACGTGTGCACATAATATATTTTCTATTCCAGAAGATAATGTCTATTGATAGGTGTACATACATACCTAGAAATTTGTCATTTGCAATTTAGATTCAAGACAAAAATAATGCCGATTAAATCAATAAAATCGGTCAACATTTTTTCTAAAATTTTATTTTAAAAAAAGTAGTAAAACATTTAATTATTAATAACAAGAGATCAAATTTTTTTTGCAAAATCCTTTTACATAGTGATTTTTCAAATATCTACAATGCTACATGAAAATTAACATTTGGGAAAAAATAAAAATTTCTAAATTTTGGATGTCAAGTTTCAAAAATTCCTACGTACACTAGAATCTGGATCGGTGAGACTCTGTTTACATTGCTTGTAGGCTAATGGGTGCTTTGAAGTGTCAATCAGTGCCGTCCCTAACTAGGTTCTCAGTGCCCGATGCTATTTATTTCATTTGATAACGTACCTTATCATTATATACTTTTTCTCTTTTTAATATAAATACATTTTATTTTTGTATAATATTTTATAATATTTTGTTATTTATTCTTGTTTTGAAAATTTTTTAATGAAAAATTTGGATTCTTTGGTCTCAACTTCAAAACAAGAATTATATTAAGATCCAAAAACTGACTTTCGTTATTTATATTAATTTTATAACATTAATTATTTTTTAAAGAAAGGTGCACAAATAAAATACTTCGCACGGCCCTGTTTGTTTTGCTTCTCAGTCTGAACTAATCCGCTGGATCGGCAAGAAGCCATCCCCGATTAGTCTCATCGATCCAGATTCCAGTGTATATCCAGACGAATTTCTTGTAAAATTAAAAAAATCTTCATTTACGACCTCGGAAACGACACACAAATTCATAATGAAATTTCACATGAAATCCGCTCAGAATTAGTTTAGAATTTCTTATGAATATGAATTTAAAAAATTCTTGTTTGTGGGTGAAGGATTCCTAAATGTTAAAAATAATAATTTGTTACTATCTCTTACTATATTATAGTTACTAAATTTGATGATATTGTCAGAGATCTTAGAGCGAAATTGCATTTGCTTCAGCAATCTGGTTTCTTGCTTTCTGATAATGTTATTTTATTCGGAGAAATGTCTTGATGACTGTTTCAATTCTGCTAAACTTGGATTGTTGAATTATGTCAGTTGGTTGAATTTGTATTAATTAAGTTCACAATTAAGATAATTTTATGCAGTTCATATTCTTTCTAAGGAAATCCGAAAGACACCTTGTAGAATCGTATAAACCGACGCGCATAATAATATCGCCTAACTTATAGGTGGGTGGTCCCGCTTTTCAAATTAAGCATATAGAGGTAACGAAGCATTTCTATTTTCGCCAGAATTTTTACTTAGATAAACACTTAGTAGAGTATCAGATTTAAAACTTTCCTAAATGATGGTTATAGTATAGTTAGTAACTGATTATATTGTTATAATTTAATC
This sequence comes from Leptopilina heterotoma, assembly GCF_015476425.1. Taxonomy (NCBI): domain Eukaryota; kingdom Metazoa; phylum Arthropoda; class Insecta; order Hymenoptera; family Figitidae; genus Leptopilina; species Leptopilina heterotoma. Next base: position 1,035,683 of record NW_025111017.1, read on the forward strand.
AGTGTTAATTTTTAACAAAATATTTGATAAAAAAAATTTTGAATTGTATTATTACTGAAGGAATAAATTATAATGAAAGAACATTATTTTATTCAGAGTATGACAAAGAGACATACGTATGAGAATAAAAGGACATGCAATTGTTTTTTTGAATATAAATAATGGTTATGGTCGAAGAAGCCTTTATAAAAATGATCTGTAGAGAACTTAATGTTTATTTTTTGTTTTTATTTCTCCATTTCATTTACCCACCTGGGAGAGGAAGCCTGCAACGTCGATTGCACTATTGACACGTTGCCTAGATGGTCTGGGCCATGTAACACCACCACCGTTGTCCACCGAGTCCACGTGTTGGTTCGACCAGTGCAGATGCTGCAAATTTTGCTAACTTATGCATGCAGAATCGTAAAAATATGCAGATCAAGCAAATTTTTCGATTTAATTCAATCTTGTCAGATAATTGTTATACATATCTTTTATATTAAATGCATCAATGTAATAATAACTTTTATGTTAAAAATCTGTGAGTACGGTTTCAAAATGTTATAAAATGCTATAGTAAATAAATTGCATCATAGATGCACAATTATTTTTTTACAATCAAATTAAAGTTAATCCGATAAATAATTTAATATCTTCTGTGATAATAGAACAACCTGGCACAAAACTGAAGAAAACAAGAAAAATATGGATAACGAAAAGTATAAGACATAACGAAATAAATAAAATTTATAAAAAATTGATGACAAGGAAATATTAAAAAAAGAAGGATGGTTACATTTGAAGGGAAACAAGATAGAAATTATTTTGGTAGAGGTTCAAAATTAACTGGAATAAAAGGTGAAAATGATAGGATGTAAAAAACTTACAGAGAGAAAATCCCATTAATAACAAATTGCAAAAATGCCACAACATTAAAATATTAAATTATTCCTATTGCATAATTTAATTAATTAGAACTTTTAAACTGAAATGCATGGGAACACATTATTTCAACGATTATTCTTCTTCGTTTATAATATTGTAAATTAAGTTGCTAATCTATGGTACGATTTTGTAATTTCACTTCGACTTTAACTTTTACTCAAACTCTGACCCTAATCAAAGTCAAAATCTATTGAATATCCTGAATATCTACATGTCTGTAGGGTCGTTTTTAGAGTTTTGTTGATATTCTCCAACCTTTTTTTGATGATCTAGAACGACACAATGAACGCAATATATTTGTTAATACATTTACATCCTAACAACTAAAAAATATTAATTATTTTAAAAGTAAAATTGATATCAGTGATATAATATTATGTACAAATATTATATGGGACAATCCACGTCCACAAGGACAGACCTAGAAACAAAAATTGTTGACCCAAAGTTTAGGAAGGTCACTTAAATTCATCCGTCCAGTTTTCTGCTTCTAGGTCTGTACTTGTTGACGTGCAATGTCCCCCATATATAATTCAGTGCCCTGAAGTTGGCCCCAAATGGTTATAGTATATTTAAAAGTATATTTATTTACACCTATAATATAAAATCATTTCGTCGTCGCTGATTCAGAAAGTTCTAAGAGCCCCCTGTAGTATATTTAAGGTAACTCCAGGTCAAAATATACGTCAATTTTGACTTATTTTTTATCCTACAGGTCAAAAAGAAGACCCAAAATACTTTGTAAAGGGTCGTTACCCTAGGTAAACATTTACGTCAAATCTGTCATATTTTTTAACCTATACGTCAATAAAGAGACCCCCTTCTAAAGGTAAAGACCTTTACGTTAAAATTTATCATTTATTATAACTTATTATGATGCATTCATATTAAGAAAACATGATTTGAAATTTATGAAAATTAAAATAAATATAAGAAATAGAGATAAGGGGTTGGCGCGCAAAGCGCGCAGGGGGACGGAGACTCCCTAGTACTATATAAATATATCAATTTTGTATACATAATGATGATTTTAATAATTAAATACTAAATGTGATTTAAAAATTCTTGATTTAATATAACTCGTTTTATAATTTATTTTTGTGACATTTTCGCAATTTGTATTGAATCAAGTGTAAACGTTTCCTAAATATAGACATTAATAAGGTTGTACATAAAGAGTTAATGACATTTAAATATTGTTAAAGTAATGAAACCATTGTAAAAAAGTGCAATGATATAAGTGATTAAAACCCTAGCTTTAAATACGCATATATGATAGTAGGCTTAAATGTAATTTCAATATTTTACATGGCGGTATGTAGTAAATTACATTTGATAGGGGAATTAAAAATATTCGGTGCTAGAGTGCAAAAAAATCTGAATATAAAATTGCATAGGTACATAAAATTTGTAACATTTATATAATTTAAAAAGTTATATACAAGTAACTACTTATATGTACCGACAGATTAGCTCAGTCGGATAGATGCCTCGCTTGGCGGTCGTTTAAGGACCAAGGGTAAGTACCCTTGGTTCGCGCCCTTTTGGCTTAGTATTTTTCCGGCACGTGAGACAATCTGAGCGGGAGGTTTGACGTCGAGGTATAATGATGTGCACCGTCGATTATTGTCCGGTACACACCATTAGAACTCGACTGTCGATAAACCAGTTGTACTCAGGAGAGGTTTTCTACAGTTTCCCTCTTCTCTGTCGAGAAAACCCTTTAACGGGTAGTCCAGGCGAATGCGAGTACTCCTAATAAAGTCGTCTGTAGACGCAAATTAGGTTAATATATAGAAAATTTCTAAGTAGAATGGTTATGCTTAATCCAAAAAGTATTTTTCGGGGACTCTTGTCGAAGTGCGTAAGGCCAATAGGGCAGGAGTATAAACAATAAAAAAACTACTCATATGTTCTTCAGTTTAAATGTTCCGGTGTTAATCAGAAGGACAACATATAAGCGATTACCTGTATTTTTCATTTTTTCTACATATACATCACTATACATCACTGTAGTCTGTATACACAACAGTCATAATGCACAGAAATGGTTAGCACGTGGACTATACCCAAACATATTTCTCTTTTAGTCATGTCAAATTTATTTAAAAATGGTAGAAAATTAAAAAAATATATTTTAAAATTTATTGAATTTTTGGTTGATAATAAATATATCTATAGAAATTTTATTGCATTTTATAATAATTATCATAATTTAATAAGTTTGAAGACTGAATTGGAAAATCTCTGCTTTTTGTGTAAAATGTTTTCCTTCACTCTTAATTTCGAAAAATTGTTATAAATTTTTTCAATTTACGCATGAGCATTGAAATCTTACTATTAATTTAACGCAATAACATAGAAAACCAAAATTGGATTTCGAGATATCACTAGGAATGTTAGAACATTTATATGTCCAAATCAATAAAAATGGTCAAATAACGTGTTTCTTGGTCTTAAATTGATGGAATTTAACACAATCTTGTGTTATTTTCTAGATTTTTCTAATAATTCTTACAAATTGCAGAAAAAATAAACATTTTGCATAAAAATAAAAAAATTTTAAATTTCTTTTTCAACTTACCGAGTTAAAATTTAGACCCTTTTTCAACCCTACTTTTAGGAATTCATTAATTTTGAAACAAGAAAATTATTGTGTTCTAAATATTACAAAATTTATCCTCGTCGACTATTAATTATAGAAGATCGGGGTAGACGTTGACTGTAATTATCTGTATTGTAAGTATTTTCTATTCATTAAATCTTGATAGTCGACAACGCTCAATTTTATTGGGTTCACCCATTTCACCCCCCTTCCTGTTACTCTTGTTCAACGGGTAGAATCATTTTCATCAATTTATTAATATTTTTATAAATATGTCGACCTTCAGTCGACTGGCGCTCTAATATTGGTTAATTATTTTGAACTGAAGATTCCCGACTTCAATCAATGGGCTAAATAACTACCGCGTACAAGAGTTTACAAAATCCCGATATATAACACGCGATGTTTTATAAAGTCGATGCAAAAGTCAATATGTTAGTTTTATTACGGATATGCAATGTAACGTTGTACAATTTAGATTAAAAATTAATTTTATTTTTATCACTTTAATCACCATGCGGGTCGCCGAAAGCTCAACAATCGGTTAATAAAATATTAATTTTTCTTTTCTTTATTAATTTCGTAAACTTTGTTTTTATTTCACCACTAATTTCCTGCCGCTCGGAAATTTGTCACTACTTTTATAAAAGGATGTTCTTCTGTGTTGGTGACCGTGGATGAAAACCAAAGAAGCCTAAGGATTTTTGAATTTGCCGCCCAAGCAGCCTTTTACAAATTTGATAAGTGCCGGGGATCCTGTTTACCTAACTACGACTATGAGACGGAGTCAATTTTCAACTTTTTACCGATTCTCTCTGGATATATCATTGTTCTGCAAACTCGCCTAAATATATTTGGATTTTTGCTGTATTGCTGCCAAAAGGGAAAAATTACGAAGTTACTTCTGTTAAAATGCTTCTAATTTCAGTTTCCCTGGGACCTGAGGTTACCATCACTTACTACGTCACTGACGGAGCAGATGACATTAAAGTGGGAGAAAGGAAGCTGACATCCAAGAATCTATCGCAAGATCGACACTTTCTCCTGACGACTCGCATGGTGCGGACCTGCACTAGATTAGTGGTTATTAGTGTGCGAAAAATATTGAATACAACGACAATTGTTTTGTGCAGTATTGAAGGTAGGACTCTTGCCTCTGTGTAGTTTTCTTTTGTTACCTGCGGATCATTCTCCGATAATTATCTCCATTTAATTTCAAGGTTATCTAGTGATTGAGTGGGGTTGGTTAGTTTATCGTTTTCCTTCATTTATTGCAAAGTCAGACAATATCGGTTGACGGTGGTTTAGTCTGGTGGCCTAGTGCCCCGTGGTTGATATTGTTTGGTCATTTTTAGCGTCAATTCTCCGGACTTAGCCTGTTGGTCTCATGTTTCGGTAGAATTTTCCTTTTTATTTGAATATTCCCCTACTCTATCGCTGGTTACCATTTGATGAATTTGTTATTGAAAATTAAGATCAGTTGAGTTATTTGTAATTTCCGATTGTTTGAGCCGAGAGAGAGTTAAAATTAATTATTTTGAGGTTACCTTTTTTTCCCTTTTCTTTGTATTTACCCTTAATTCATTTAATGATTTGTTATTGGTCACCATTCCCTTTATAGATTGTTAATTCCCGAATTTTGGTAAGAATAAATCATATGTTTTAAAATTGAATAAATTAACTCTGTTTATTAAAAAATTGAACCTTCTCCTTTTTTTTACTATTTGGTGTACTAGTTCTCCCGGCAAATAATTGAGTTCTAATTTTTTATTTATTTTAAAATTTTTATGGTATTTTATTGTCCCTAAAAGACTGGCGCCCTAGGTAAAATCTACTTATAGTACTCTCGATTCCGAAGTTGGACGAGAATAAAAGTCTTTGGCCAATTTGTTGATTTTGATGAAAAGAAAAAATTAATTAAACAAATTCTCGTCAGAGCAAGTAGACAATAATAATAATTGGAATTGGATGAATTGTTTTACTCTTTTAGATTATACTGAATACTGACAAACCAGTTAAAAACTTAATACAGATTATTTTACGCAAACATTTAAAATACTAAGAGCCAGTTTCACCAACTCCGATTAAAATTTAAACAATGATTAAAGTCATTTTAACCGTCCATGATTGGTCGGTTAAGGATTTAATCATTGATTAACTTTTAATCGGAGTTGGTGAAACTGGCCCTAAGTATAAAAATTGCATTGGAGATATTAAAACCTTCGATTTTTGTAGGTTATCAGTTTTTACAAAAAAGGTGCGACCAATTTAATTTGAAGTGATAGAAATTATTTAAAGAGTAAAGATTAAAAACCACTTATTTCATCATATTTCGTGACTTATTAGGGCTTCCCACTCGATATCAGTGAACAAGAATTAAAAGATAACCTAAAATGCAACTATAGATGTGTAACTCAGCCTGTCGGAATTTGCTAGAATTGCCTTTGGAACAGACGGCAAATCTGAACTTAAAATATTACAGTGGAATTGTTGTGGTATAACTAATAGACAAAAGATGAATCTTTGAATTTTGAAACGTTAAACGTTCTAGGTAATGTCGACGAAAATGTGAAATCGGGCATTGACAATCACGCTTCATCATCAGAAGTATATATATAGTCTAAAATTTTCAAAAAAAGACCAATCGAAAGAATCAAATCATAACATCTATTAACATATTCTGATACAATACTCCTGGACATAGAATTTTGCGAATGTTACTACAAAAATCAGTACTTTCCCTCGTTTTCTGGTGTTTATGTAAAATCTCTTCTGCTAACAATTCCATTCAGCCAAAAAGCTTTAAGATCGAGATTTTCTCGGATGCATCCCTAAAGAGTTAGGGGTGTATTTTAAATAAATTTATAAGTTATAACAAATCCAAGAAAGAAAAGTAATATTGAATGAAGAAAATCCCATTTTAATCGTACCATTCGTGAATCATCTTGCATTAGAATATTTGATATAAAAAGAGAAGCATCTTTGTTAGAGCAGGGAGTATTTATTTGAAAATCATCTGAACACATCGTTCAGTACAAGAGAGTATTTATTTGAAAATCAACCTGAATACATCGTTTAGTGCCAGAAAGTATTTTTTTGGAAATCGACCTGAATACATCGTCTAGAAGTCAACTAAAGTGCAAACCCAAGTACAACATTTAGAAGTTAACTAAAGTACATCCCCCAAGTATTATTTTTGAAACCAAATTCGGTACAACGTCTAGTAAAATACACCGATTTTACCACGAGTAATAAGTGAATTTCAAGAAGAATTAATTTGGAAATAAGTCAAATTTTAGTAAAAGTTTCAAGACCTGATATTGAAACAGTATATTTAATTTCGAAGTATCGAAATTTGTTCTGGAGGGGGCAGTCTGAAAGAAAAGTTAACCTCTAAGAATACAATACATATACACTAAATCCCATTAGTGTAAACAACAAGGCTAATATTCAACCATTGAGAACACAGACCAGAGGTTCCTTTGTGTCTACTCCACATAACTACTTATTCTTAAAGTAAGATTTTATATTTTAAATAATATATAAATATACTAATTCTATAATTGTCAACTCCTTTCTTTTTAGTTAATTTTTAAATAAAATATTCTCTCACAATATTTAGTAGGCTCATTGACTTATCCTCGTCCCAAATTAGATTAAATTCTGATACTAATTTAAAACGAGGAACATAGGTATATTTAAAGAGGTTTAAGTTTTGACGTAATAGAGGGGGTAGTCTACAAGGAGAAAATCACACAGATGGCAATTTTTGTAAAAACAAGACTTGAGCGAATAATGTGTCTCTCATTTTCTCTGAAATTTTCACTGGCGGGTCTATTTCTAGATATCAAGAAAGCTTTTCTGAGTGTAGTCCCATAAATTTTAATGGAAGATATTAAAGATCTTGTAATCCCACACAGAAAATAAAAAGTGTTATTTTAACACCGAATTTGGTGTTAAAATAACACGCAACAAATTTAACTGTCATAGGTGGCGCCACATTCTATGTCGTTTAACATTGGTTAATTTAACACGCAACAAAAATCACACCAACTTTTTTCTAGTGCAAAGAAAATGGCAAAATTCATATTGAACGTCACAGCATACAAAATTATATTTTTTAAGGTATTTGTCGCGTAAATTCGTTTTCGTTAGATTTTTTTTAAATTTCACATAATTATTCTTTGGCTATTTATCTACAAAATAAGGCCTGTTAAAATAAAATCGACCGTCTGTAAGTCTCAAAAAATGAAATCAATTATTCGATTTTTAACATGTAAGGTATAGGAAAACCATATGAAAACCAGAGATTTTTAATTTTTGCACTTATACTAATCGTCAGATTTTTTAGAAAAACTAAAGTTTTAGTAAAGATGTAAAATTTGTTTTTTGGATTTTTTAATTTAAGTAAAGATGTAAAAGGTTGTTTTTGTTGAGAATCCAGCTTAAAATGTTAAGCTTTTCGTCCATTGACGACAGACCTCTTCAAAAAATACTTTAGAAAACTGCAAATTTACAAAATATAACATGACAGAATGAAAAAGAACAAAAATGTGAAAAGTTATTACATTACAGTATAGTAACTATGCTACATAACCTCAACTTACCACGTGGAATTTCTCACCTCACATATCATTATAAATATTTATTTAAAAAAACAAAAATAAGTCATAAAAATGACCGAAAATTATACAGAGCATGAAAAGAAAATGTTTTTCCATAAACAACATGTTTATGTTATGTGAAAACATAACTCTGTTTACAATCAGCATGAGGGAAAAATGTGACACTCACACAAACAGACAAAGTGACACTCATACAAACAGACATTCTAAAGTTGACAACTAAAGTTTTATTTATTGGACCAAAATGAACTTTTATAAAAAAATGAAAATTTTTCACCGTCTTGTTTAAAAGATATTTAACATCAAACTTGAAAACTTATTTCAACATTTATTGTAAATGACAGGTGAATTCGTAAACGTGGCAATAGCGCTTGTTAAATACTACAGCTTGTCTGCTACTTTTGGCGCGAAATTTTAAAGACGGCCATACGCCAAAAATGCGACGTTGCCACGATCGTTTTTCATGCGAGAGGTTATGAATATACATTGAGAACATCTGTGTGTCAAACTGTACGTCCGGAAAAGTTTTTCGGAAACTCGCATTCATAATCGTTTCATAAGTACAGTCAACGGATACAAACTTTTGAGAGTGACCAGTCGCGCGACAAATACCTTAATATTAACGGCAAATTAACCAAATATTATGGGTTGGCAGGATATGCTGCTGTATGTCCACCAGAACAATCCATACAGTTCGATGTAATACTGATTTGGATCCCATGCCATAAAAGGATAAAGGGCAAAGAATTGGCTGATGCAGCTACTAAAATTTACAGCAGCTAACTTTTAAACTTCGGTCTCCCTTATTCAAATTTTATAAGCTCTTTTCGAGAGCAATTTTATGGCAAATACTATCATTACTTCTTAATAAGAGGTATGAATTTTTGGCCCTTTTTACACAAAGCGCTTCTACAGCCTTCGTAGTAAACCTCAGTTAGCATTCCTTCACATTAACAGACAACAAAAAACACTGCAAAGTTAAAACACCAATTTTTGGGTTCTAGCAAATGAACTCGAATTCGTACAATTTCCACAATATAAAAATCTTCCGTAAGTGATCATCTACGATTTAATGTAAAGCTTTATTAATTCAATTCCTGTTTGTGGAACTTATATAAACAGTTGACATGATATTATTACAAAATATTATTACAAACATACTATATATTTAATAACTAACCACCAGGTAAATAATTTTATCACATAAAAAACCAAAGAGCATTTTAAAATATTGGCTAATGTCGTTTTAAAAGAAGATCCAATTTTCTAGGGAAAAATGTACGGTAATCTTAACGCACAATCACAACTTTAACAGCTTCAGATTGTATCCAAAAGCGGAGTTAAGATAATGGAAAATCGTAATAGCATTTTAACAACACGGGAAGATCAAAGCCAATGTCCTTTGCATATTGTTAAAAACATCATAAAAGCCTTATATGTTGTAAAAATTAATTTCTATGCTGTAAAATCTATGTTTTCATGAAAAATAAAATTGCGCAACCTGTAAAAATAATACAGTTTTTAGAAAGGGAATACATATTTATTTTTTTCTCGAGGAACAAATTAACATTTTGAATACTTTTCATGTTCCAAAAACGTTTGTAGAACATTAAACGTTATTAAAATGTTAATTTGACAAAGATAAACTGTTTTAGAAACGTTCCTCGAATGTAAATGTTTCTTTTGCACACTGGGAATTGAATTTTATAAAATAAAAAATAATGCTATATTCGGCCTACCATTTTTATTAAAATTAATTGATATATACCAATATATCAACGACATTTTTACAAAATTGAGTAATGTGATTCAACCGTATTTGATGATTCGGTTCTGATGATATCTCCGTATTGAATCCTACATTTTAACTTTTGAAAATCTGATGCGACTTTAAGGGTGTTTTATTTTAAATATATTTGAGGATTATATATTCTTTTTAACATTCCTATATGCACATAATATTAAAAGATGCTTTTAACAAAGCTGCAATACTTTCTGTGAAGTTAAAATTGTAGAAGATCATATTTCGCGAAATTACAAAGCGTAGGCACAGGTGCGATAGAGAGATTCGGTTGCTATCGTGTTTAATTCAGTGGAGGGTGCAAATATTTATAAATTTTATAGATAAAAGTCATAGCAGTGGTATATCCATTGGTGCTGAGTGTAATTTTAAAAATAAGTTCTTGAATAATAGTTACTGTTTGCACGTTCATTATTATTTACGTAATTAAAATATTTAACACAATAGTTTTTGTAGAATCAGAAATTGAACTTAAAAAAGAATTAAAAATAGGAATATTTGATTTTTGTTGAGTGGACACTTACATCGATTGTTTTGTAGAAACACAACTGTCTATAAATGCCATAAATCGTCGAAAAATGGAGCTACAAAGCATTAAAAAATATATTCAAAAATCTAATAAAATGTCTAAAAACATGAGTCTGATTTAACTGCAATATCATTAATGCATTTTTTTATGGTAATCCGAACAATGATTGGCCCCTATAAATTGATTAGCCCTCTAGTGATGTATAAATGATACATGAATGTTATATAAATATAATAAGAAATATATATCAAAAGATTTTATCAACTATGGTTAATAAACTTGACACAATTAAGCAGCAAAATTGCCCAGGTAAGAAAACTGTTTAGTAAATCCGTTCCCTGACTCACAAATCTTTAATGTTTTACTTGCAACTTTTAAATTATTTAATATTTTTAAACTTTGTTAGGCTTAAATTAAAGGAGAAAATACAATGTATATGCCTACAGAATTTGGTTGGTATTAAAAATTTGCAAGAAAACAAAAATATATTAAAGCAATTGCAATCAAATATCTGTTTACAAATTTTATAAGTAATGTTTCTGAATTACGTATGCTTTTTAATTTTCTCTAGCTTTATGTTTCGCAGATTTATCGCAGTTTTAAGACAGTTGTGTTTTTGATAGCAGACAATGTAATTGTTCGCGAAATCATGAATGGTAGTGTACCTATAAACTACAATCTGAAATTGTCGGTACAGCTTTACTAAAATTGAACGCTTTGATGCCAGAACCAGACCACTGTCGTTCAGACTGACAATTTCCGACGGTAGTGTATACTTAATAATCTTAAACTAAACCAGAAATTAAAAATATGAAATAATATTTCAAATAATAAAAGTTATTAATTTTTAATTAATTGCTTTAGGTAAATTATAAGTTACGTTAACTAGGAGAAATTATATTCAAAAAGCTCTTTTTATAGATAGTCATTTATAGTTACAAAATAGAAGCACATATTTTCTCAATGAAGATTGTATTCAAAAACTCATCTTCTGATTTGGTTCATAAAATACAAACTTATGTATTTTGATGCGTTAATTATGAAAATGATAGTGATGATTACTACTGTCAAGAAAATGAATATGGAACTCTTTGGAAAACACTTTAATGTAATTAATTGTAGAGGTAACTACAATTATTCTTCACTTAGATTAGATTAGATAGAAATTCGTTAAAATGCAAAATTTTTATTTATTTGATATATTTTAATATCACAGGACCAACTTAAAAACGTCATGAAGACGTTTCTTTTGGTCAAGGAATTTCTGGGGACAATGGTGGTAATGCCTCGGAGACATCATAAAGACAATTAAGGAGATAAACAACTTTAATCGAACTAATTATAAAACACGTTGTTATTAGGATCGAAAATATTCCTATTGACTTATATCAGTGTAGCAATGTTCACAAAACTGAATAATTTTGCGGAATTCGTGGACTCCACTACCGGAGCTCATACTGAATGTACTACTATATTACAATGTACCACTTTCCAAATTACCTCTAAGAACTTTGGTGTTGTCAAAAGGTTCACAAATTAAATGAAAACGCTTTGTTTTATTTGATTGCAAACATTAGCGTAGGTTACCCTGGTCACAAAAATTGAAAAAAATTAAAAATACCAATCTGCTCTTTCAAGGGCACTAAATGATTATATGTTAGAAAATTCTTTTAAACCTAAAAACGATTAAAATTTAGTACCAATCGGATTTTTACAAGGTCACAAATAATTTTCATAATCAGCGCATCAGAACACATAAGTATGCCTTATAAACCAATTCGGAATTACCTTTTAATCAGAAGTATACCTGTAAGTTCCCTTTCAGCAAAATTCTCCTTAGTGCACTAGTATTGTACATGTCCTTTACAATTTTTCTAATTAAAATAACAAGGGAAAGTCATAGAGTATTTTTATGGAGAAATCATTGTCTTTTTCGCGAGATTCTTGTCGAGACGATACTCGCTCGTAATGCATCACCAGCAATAAGTAATTTGTATACTTTTAATAAACTTATTTTTAATATGTACTGTGTTTAAGCAATTAATTCAATTGATTCAATTAGGAAGAAAACAATACTAGAAAGTATTTTCAGCAAATAACTTAATAATTAATTTAATAACGAATTCTACTAATCCATTTTGTTTTGATATTTAATTATGATTTGAAGAATACGTTTTGGATAATTTATAATTACTTGATCATTTCACATAGACTTTCCCCATAGTAAAGATTGCAATCTTTTCCCAATTATCTATAACCAAATTATAACTTATTTAAGGAAATTAAAATCCACCTAATAATTATTATTTTGCCATAAAAATGAAGTTGCAGTAACGTTGACTATTTTTTCGTAAAATCATTAAGAATAAAATAATTTTTAATATAGTATGGTAGAATTTTAATTTCTTTTAATCTACTTTTAAAGTACAAATTATAAAGCAAATGAAAATTTATGAAATATTAATGTAAAGTAAAAAAATTCTTCTTGAGAACGTGTAAACAGTAATTGTAGATCATGTGCGTTTGCTTAGAATGAATGCGAAGGGGTTGAAAGCATTAATATTCTATGTTAAAAAGAACTATGTTGTATTTACAAGATTTCTGTGAAGATGTTAAAATTTCTCTTTTAAAATTGTTAACTACTACCAGTAAATTGAACAGATTTAAAAGCGAAGATTAGAGAAACTAATCCTTTATGATATGATGTTGTGAGATAATAAAGAAATAATGCATTTTGCACTTTTACTATTAAGAAAAGTGAATACATTTTTAACTCATAATAATAAAAGCATATATTGTAATTGGCAAAAAATAACAAAATCATAATGTATTACCTTCAAAAGTTTTATGTTATTAAATGTAGTAAAGTTTAATAAAAATAAATAATTTAAAAAGAAAATATTCCCCTTCGCAGTCATGATTTCAAGCAAGTTGATCGCGTGGAAGACATTAATAGATCGTTTTAAACGAATCCAGTGAACTTATCAAATTAATATTACAAAGAAATACCGATTGTCACGCGACGTCAGCCCTGTGAAGAAGAGCGAATTGGCAGCCGCACTCTCGGGGTTTCCGAGTTCTTCTAGGATATTGAAAGCACTGCTCCAACACGCAGCAACCCCCTCCCCCGCACTGCATCACCATATCCGACAACGAAGTCATTACCTTTATCCATATCCATCATTATCGATCATTATCGAAAGTAAACGGTTTGTTCAAAAAATTAAACATAATAATTATTTTATATATTAAAGGGATTATGCTTTAAACATGAGGGCTAACCCTTTAGAAAAGTATAAGATAATTTACTTTTAATCTTCTTTAATGCAAATTCTGCCCAGTTATAATCATTCTTACACTTGAATGAATTTAATTAATTTACAAAACTTAGTACACTTACGTTATTTGATGAGCTGATTACAAAAATAAAAGTGAAAATTGACAAGTTTTTTGTTTAATTGTGCGAGAAACCAAGAATTAAAAGACAAGACAATTAAAAGTTGTAGATCTATAAAAAACACATCTTTCTTGAACTATGCATTTAAAAACACAAATATACAGACCATAATCGATTGGATATCCTCTTTCTTCTTATAGTATACAAAGCGGTAAAGGTTTTCTGTTAAATATGTTAGGATCCAAACCCGAAAAACAAAAATTCGCTTTATTCATCTTCTCGTATTGTACCATGACGCGTTATGACAGAAAAAAATACCAGAACGCGTTGTGGACAGTTTTTAATGCAACCATGATCGTAGTCATGATTATAGTCGAGAATGAATTTTACCAAGTAAATCCTTATTGGAACCTACTTTTAAAATTAATTTATTATATAATTATATTTGAAACGTAGATCTCAGTAAGAGTTTACTTAGTAAAATTCATTTTTGACCCTGATTTTCTCAGCCATGCAACTGCCCCAACGGCAAATTAGAGAAATCGATGATTGAAAATTTTGCTTCGCACGGTACGACATTTTTTGTAATATAACATGATATCTTGCTTTCTATTTATGCAATACAAATGAAAATAGTATATTTTCCTTGGAAATTTAATAAGCTTTCCAATGCAATTTAAAAAAAGCATCTAGCTTCATTTTTGACGGAGTTATCTCTGTTTTTGTGCGGGTCTATTTTTTAAGAGCTCGAGGTGTTAGCCATATGTTTTTGACTCATTCAAATTCATTAATTTATTATAAAAATCATATTTTTTTGAAGTCATGTTAAATAGCTCACAAATTTACTCTCTTGAATGTACAGTAGGTTTCAAAAATGCCTTCCTAGTATAAACGTGTCGCACTCATATGTTCCCATGGAAACATATGAGTGCGACACGTTCAAACTAAGAAGGCATAATTGAAACCTACTGTACGAAGCAAAACTAAACACTTATTCGTTGCTTGTTTATATTATACACACTAGAATAACTAATCGTACCATAATAATTAGTCATTATGTTTAAAAGGCGTTTGATTTTCAAACCAATTATAAATTGTTGTCTATTACAAATGTAAATAAAGAATTTTCATTTATTTTATTAATATAAAATTAATTTCTACATTATAAATTCATTTTAATTAAAGTATGCAATATATTCTTAATGCATTTATTATGCATTAAGAGTCATTGCATGATTGCACTAAAAACAGTCCCCAACGTGTCCTGGTATTTTTTTAAGCCACAACGCGTCATGTTGCAATATGAGAAGATGAATAAAGCGAATTTTGCTATATGGACCATTTCATTTTGACACAAGGCGTTGTGGGCAATTTACCTCGTGCTCGCTTTTTATATTTTATAATTAAAAAAGGGATTCCCATTTAATTATGGACGGCAGTGAAGTTTTCTAGAAAAATGCAAAACCCCATAAGAATAGTTTATATTTACCGTAGGTACGATTTTGTAATTTCACTTTACTCTCACGTCATTTTAATTTCACTTTCTATTAACTTTATTTTCACTTCACGTCGCTTGCAAGTCATTATCACATCACCCATCTAGGCAAAAAACTATGTTCGTTTCAAAAAAGATTTTCGAACGTTTCATGTCCGCCAAATAATGTTCTATATGGATGTTCAAATAATGTTCTAGAGCATTTTAAGAATAAAACTTTTTTGGAACGAACATGGCTGTTTGCCCAGAGGGAAGAAATCAGTAATGTGAGAGTGAAGTGAAAGAAGAGAGAATGTTGAGTGAAAGTAAAGTGAAGGGAAACTACATAATCATACCTCAGACTTT
Source organism: Leptopilina heterotoma (assembly GCF_015476425.1). Lineage (NCBI taxonomy): Eukaryota > Metazoa > Arthropoda > Insecta > Hymenoptera > Figitidae > Leptopilina > Leptopilina heterotoma. The sequence goes on from NW_025111017.1 coordinate 1,051,407, forward strand.
CTATTTGGTATTAGAAGGTACTGAACGTAGAAAGGACCCCTTGTAAAAGAAATAAAAAACTTAAAAAGGGCCTCATGTATGATTTAGAGCGGTCCTTTCTCTATGGGTTTTTCGGTTTTTACCATGAAGGTAATCTGGTCGCCAAATTGCTCTACCATAATCGTAATCAGCGCATTGAAATATGTCAGTATACGAAGTTTCATTACATTCTGTGGGTTGGTCTTTTTAGAACTGCATATCAAAATATTTTGTGTAAACTAGTCGAGGGTACCAAAACTAGATTCTATGATATAAATGCAACAACCCATAATCTTTACAAGTATACAGTTCTTCAATAATACGTTAATTTCCTATATTCTTTTCATAATCATCTCATCGACTCAAGTTTTGCAATTGTTAAAGGTTTATTATACTCTCTTTCATCCTAAGTTTTAGAGTTACTGGACAAGAAGGACAGGGAGAGAGAGAGAACTGGAGCTCAGTACTTTGGGGCTAGAGAAAAGGTATAGTCTCTCATCTCGATTGCAACCTGATCATTTGTACGAATTTTCATGGAGACGTACAAATGCAAAAAAGTATATAAATTCAAATTTAAATTAAATGATACTCTCTATAAAATTTCCTTTAAATTTTTTTAATTATAAGCACGGAGAAAATATCAATATAATTGTTTTGTTTAATAAAAACGTCTTATAAAATTGTAATTTTTTATAGGAATTCAATTTAATAAAATTGTCAGCTTTATACTAACCACTTACTGGCAAGGCGTTTCAAATGTCATTCCACGTGCCGTTACCCAGACTGGCAAAAACATCAAAATGGTGTTTCTAATAAAACTTTATTTTTAAAGAAGGTACACTACTTTTAACTACTACAAAACAATATTTCTATAGTTTAAATATCAGGGAACAAGATTATCACAATAAAAATTTCAGTTTTTGAGATTTTCAATGTTTTTTCGAACGTTGAAATCGACTATTTTTAATACTTTTCAACAAAAGGCGTTCCACTTTTTTCAATTATTACTCAATAAAACTAGTATTTTTTTTATTAAAAATTGATATTTATATACAATATTAGTTTATAAAATATTATAATAATGATAGTAATAGTAATTATTATTACCATTACAAGTTTTACAGAGTAATAATTAGAAAAAAGTGGAATGCCATTCGTTGAAAAGTATTAAAAATAACCGATATTTCAATATTTGAGAAAACATTGAAAATCTCAAAAACAGTCATTTTTATTGTGACATTATTGTTTCTTGATGTCTAGAATATTGAAATATTGCTTTGTAATAATTCATGTAGTGTTCATTCTTTAAAAATAAAGTTTTATTAGGAACACCATTTTGCTGTTTTTGACACTCTAGGATACGGTGTGGGGAATGCCATTTGAAAAACGTTGCTAGTGAAGTGGTTAAAAATCGCTAATAAAATTTTAATTTTTCTTTTCAATCTAAAAAAATTAATTAAATTTCAGGCTTTATAATTCAAATTTTGTAAAAGTAAAATATTAATTATTGTTAAGTTACTTTAATTATTATAATAATAGTATAATTATAATACATATTATAATCACTGTATTACAAAATAAAATTAATGCATTTCGGAGTTAAAGAATAAGAATTATTCAAAGACAAATAAAAAACTAACTTAATTTTATGCTAAAATATCTTGTTTTATTTATGATTGACAAATACATTGATTAATATCTTAATTTTTGATCCGAAAAATAATCTTCTAAACACTTTTATTTTTCAAAACTATTTAATTAATTATCCGGTTTAAAATTTTCAAATATCCCGCCAAATAGTGTATGCAATGTAGCCGATTAAGCACGATTGAGATCGGTTAAGGCTGGAGTCCCATGGTAGCGTTTTGCGTTGCGTTTTGTAACTAGGCCATGAGTGCAAATAGAGCAAACATATATCTCTATCTCTCTCTCACTCATGGCCTAGTTACAAAACGCAACGCAAAACGCTATCATGGGACTCCAGCCTAAGAATGTCAATCGTCCTCAATTGTAAGAACGCGATTCAGGACAATTAAATTCTTTCCTATCGTTTTCAATCGATTTTTTCTAGAAGGACGATTATAGGTTAGATCTAAACGTTAAAAAAAGTGGTGAACATTGATCATATAATACAACCCAGGTGTCTGTACTGTTTGAATGCCTTCTTGTATTACCATGTAGCCAGTACTATACACCCAGGTACTTTCCTTCATTTTAAAAAGTCGTGCTCCATCTATCAAAATGTTGTTAGTTACATGTGTACGAACTTATACGTCACGAACTAACATTTTGATAGATAGGTAACGACTTTTTAAAACACCTTTAAACCGAAAAGAAAGCATTAAATGAATGACTGACGTGAACCAACAAAAAATAAAATTGATTCAATTATGTATCAAAACAATACTTGTCTAATACCCTTAATATATTATGATTTGAAGTAAGGGTTGTAAATAAAAAGGGAAAGGAGCCTATTATCAATAATTCTGTAAATAGAAAATTCTAATACGAGCGCATTTTCGGAATGGATGCAATTAGCAAATGCAAATTACTACTGGGCGGCAGCACTAATACAGTCAGAATTATTCTTGACATCGAATTATTTACCCCAGTAGTAGAACTACTCTGTACGTCCAACAAATTTAAAGGTGAAGAATGTTCAGCCTTCAAGAAACTCACTAGTGAACAGGTCGACCTAGTGGAAAAATTCTTGGTCTCATATGCAAAAGTTTTAAAGAGAGTATGCCAAACTCATTTAAACTAACAAAAAAATTGATGTCGGCGAATATCTACCAATAAGGGAAAAAATTCGTGAGACGTTCCCCCGCTATAATGGTAGAAATAAATAAGCTCATCGATAAACTTATCGCACTTGATATCATTGAACCTTCGAAAAGCGGATGGAACTCACGCATCGTAATGGCGCGCAAACTAATACGAACAGGTTATGCATCTACTACAGAGATGTACAGTCTCCAAAAAAATGCATACCCTCTACCTTCGATGGCGAATATACTAGATACCATCCAAGAGACTAACTATATATCTTCAACGACCTGGAACTCGCATTCCCAGTCACGGCATTCTCGGTATCTGGAAGAAGTCACTTTCAATGCAAGACCGTACCACAAAAGATACGTCAGCTACATGTCCGGATTTCTGAAAAAAATTTATCCTGCAGACAGACGCTAACGGCATCGTTTAAGGTGCGGTTTTGATACAATTTCAAGATGGAATCTAACGAGTAATTTCATGCGCCAGCCACACGCTATCAATGGATGAACGAAACTACTCGGCAACCGAACACGAATGCCTGGCGGTAGTATGGGCAATCAAAAAATTTAGAGCTTATCACTTTACGGTTGTGAATCATCACCACATAATGAAGTAGCTGAAATCCATAAAGAATCCGACGAGTAGGCTAACTAATTGGTCTTTAAAAGTTTGCAAATGCAATTTCGAAATTCAATACCGAAACGGTTCTTTCAACGTAGTCCCAGACATCCTCTTGCGAATAGACCAAGATCGTTACGACGTAGAACCGGTCCATTGATTACAGATACCAGAGACTAGTGGTACCTTAAGATATCTTACTTCATTCCCCCGCTTTCCCCAACTGGAAAATCGAGAACGATTCATTATACCACCACGTCACGAATAAAATAATCGACTTCACCATTCCCGATTTAAATGAATGGAAGCTCGTAATACCACGGGAGTTTCATAACAAAATAAAGAGAGAGGCACATGATCAGCCTCAAGCTAGTCATCAGGGCGTCAACAATACCTTTCACCATGTCTCACACCGCTACTATTGGCAGGAATATTATCGCGACGTCGCGAAAAATGTTAGGCGTTTGTCAGACCAGTAAATCGAAAAGGAAGAAACTGATCTTCTAAGATTTCTTCACGAAGCCAGGTCCATCTATTAGCAAATCTTTTGAAGACATGATCATTAATCGCTGGGGAACTCCCTCTTTTTTAGTTACCTACAACGGTACAGAGTTTTTGAACAAGGCGTTAAATGAGCTCTGCAAAACCAAGGAAGAGACCTCCTTCCAGTAAGAACAGTGTTTGAACAACTCGCACTCAAATCCGAGCAACCCTTCCTCTCTAGTAATGTCGTTATGTAGAAACAAAGGATGCTTAAAATCGAACCCGTACGCGATATATCGCAATATCGTCCTTTAAAGAGACAGGACACTTTCCTCCACAGTGAAAGGTGTAACAGCGTCGCTACTACCGGTTTTTAACCCTGAAGTATTTACCATATCTAGGAAAGTGTCAGACAACGAACTGACCTCTCTCATTTTATGCTAAAGACCATACATCTCCTTTCATAACCATAACCAGTAGCCTCCTCTCCTATAATGTGTTATAGGAAAGCATTAATTTTAATCACTACCAATCAGGGGTTCTCCCAGTAAATGGGGTATTAAAACTAGTTTACCACTTTTCTATCCTCAGTGCCTGGTCCGAAACACTGACATGCCCATCCATAACTATTGGATGGGCCGTCTCCGTCCTACCAATAGACCGTATGAAGTGGTTATCGCCGAAGTTGGGGACACGTCCCAATATGCTTAAGTGAGAAATTGATTCGGAGAGATTGTTAACTTCTTTCACATTTAATTTATAGTATTACCGAATGATAAATCCCTTTTCTTTAATTAAACAGTAAATTGTTTACGACAAAGGAAGTTTACATTCCGTTAAAAACGCATAGGTACTTCCAAACTTTTTACTATTTTTCTTTTATTTTAAGGTCTTAAACTTTTCTAAAAAACGATCCTCCTATTTTGTACACTCAATAACATATATATGCTTTTGTTCCGGTTTGGACAACTTTTTGAAAAGTGGTGTGCCTTCTACAAGAATGTTTTAAGTCTATGGACTTAAACCATAGACTTAAGCCACAGACTTAAAACATTCTTGTAGAAGGCACACCACTTTTCAAAAAGTTGCCCAAACCGGAACAAAAGCATAGGGTAGATGTGCCGTTTGTGGCCACTGCACCGGTTGTGGCCACTTTCAGATTTATTTTGGCATTATTGAAGTTTTTATAGTTACTAGTGAATTATAAATACTTTCATAAAATTCTAAAATAAGTAGGCAACACTGTGTTCACTTGTTTTTGACAGAAATTCAGCTGATTTAATTTAAAAACACACATAACTGTACAAATATTTTGACAGTGGCGAATAAGTACAATTTTTAGTAGATGAGTTGAAATATCACTGGGAAGTAAATGATTGTTTTTCGACATTAATATCAATATTTTCATATTCTATATATTTTCATATTTTATACAATATTTCTAGGGGATAAATATTTATATAAAAACAATGCTTTTAAAATAATAACCTCAAATATTTGTAAAAAAGCCCGTGTCCAAAAACGGTACAGCAAAAATATAAAAGCACCGTTTTTGGCCACACTATATATTTTATCGGCAAAATTGTCATGATTTTAGTTTGATTAATAGTAGTTTTCATATTATAATTATCTTAATAAATGAATTCATTTCGAAAAATAATTTGAAGTATGACAGTATTTATTTTACTTCCATTGAATTAATAACTGAATAAAAATAATAATTTCACGTTTAAGTAATACATTTCTTGCTGTTGTATTTTCTAATTATTTATCCTCTGTAATAGTTAATTAATTAGTTTTTTAATTTGAATTATGCTATAATTATTATATTAAAAGTGTGGGTAAAATAACAAAACTTTTTTTTTCTTAAAGGCAAAAATGTTAATAAAAGGAAGAAGGAAGATTTAAAAAAAATCCAGTGCATGTTAAAAAAGTAAACTGTGATTTTAAATAAATTAAAGATTTATGGAATTTAATTAATTTCTTTTATAAATGTACTTAATTACTGTACAAGTTAGATTTACTAATTCTAATTATTTTTAAAAAAAATATAATATATATATATATATATATATATATATATATATATATATATATAACAAGTGGTGCTGGTGTGGCCACTACTGGTGAAACAGGTTTTTTGAAGCAATTTGTTTATTTTTTAATAGCAAATATAGCTAAAAAACTTTATTAAGTTTGAAAATCAATATAATTGACTCCAATAAATATGATATAAAAAAATTATAATAAAATTCAGTACTTTAATAAATCTATTTTCTTACTAAAAGACGACTAACAGCTTAAAGTGGCCACAACTGGTACATCTACCCTATATATGTTATTAAGTGTACATTAAAAAAAAGACAATTTTAGATATGATATTTATCACCGACATTTGTTGTCAAATTTCAAATAAAATTTTTTTTACATTTCAATATATATTTAACCTATTAAGTCCCATGAAGAATCCAGCCATTGTATTAAAAAATTAACAATTGGATTCATAGGCAAATGGAAAAAAAGATATACCTGTTTTTTTGTTTTTAATTTCCAATTGGTTAACAACAATTGTTTAAACAAAATTAATAAAAATTTTAAAATATTTGAAAATTTTTAACGCTAATCGATTCTACGTGGAGAAATAAAAATGATTTGTATGGGTCATTTTTTACTCCAAGTCGTATTTTGTTTATAAAATTGTTATAAACAAATTAAGCTGTGTAAAGGGTGTTTCATCCCAAGCATAAACAAATGGATTTTAAGTAAAACTAACAATTGAATTCATAGGCAAATGAAAAAAAAGATATACCTGTCTTTTTGTTTTTAATTTCTAATTGTTTAACAAGAATTGTTTAAACAAATTAATAAAAATTTTAAAATATTTGAAAATTTTTAACGCTAATCGATTCTACGTGGAGAAATAAAAATGATTTGTATGGGTCATTTTTTACTCCAAGTCGTATTTTGTTTATAAAATTGTTATAAACAAATTAAGCTGTGTAAAGGGTGTTTCATCCCAAGCATAAACAAATGGATTTTAAGTAAAACTAACAATTGAATTCATAGGCAAATGAAAAAAAAGATATACCTGTCTTTTTGTTTTTAATTTCCAATTGTTTAACAACAATTGTTTAAACGAAATTAATAAAAATTTAAAAATTCTTAACGCTAATCGATTCTACGTGGAGAAATAAGAATGATTTGTATGGGTCATTTTTTACTCCAAGTCGTATTTTGTTTATAAAATTGTTATAAACAAATTAAGCTGTGTAAAGGGTGTTTCATCCCAAGCATAAACAAATGGATTTTAAGTAAAACTAACAATTGAATTCATAGGCAAATGAAAAAAAGATATACCTGTCTTTTTGTTTTTAATTTCTAATTGTTTAACAACAATTGTTTAAACAAATTAATAAAAATTTTTAAATTCTTAACGCTAATCGATTCTACGTGGAGAAATAAGAATGATTTGTATGGGTCATTTTTTACTCCAAGTCGTATTTTGTTTATAAAATTGTTATAAACAAAATATGACTTGTAGAAAAAAATGATTTTTACAAAACATTCTTATTTTTTCACGTAGAATCGATTGGCGTTAACAGTTTTCAAAAAATTAAATTTTTTTATTAATTTGTTTAAACAATTGTTGTTAAACAATTAGAAATTACAAACAAACAAACAGGTATATCTTTTTTCTTCATTTGCCTATGAATCCAATTGTTAGTTTTACTTAAAATCCATTTGTTTACGCTTGGGATGAAACACCCTTTATCCAGCTTAATTTGTTTATAACAATTTTATAAACAAAATACGACTTGAAGAAAAAAATGACCTATACAAAACATTCTTATTTTTTCACGTAGAATCGATTGGCGTTAACAGTTTTCAAAAAATTAAAAGTTTTTATTAATTTGTTTAAACAATTGTTGTTAAACAATTAGAAATTAAAAACAAAAAAACAGGTATATCTTTTTTTTCCATTTGCCTATGAATCCAATTGTTAGTTTTTTAATACAATGGCTGGTTTCTTCATGGGTCTTAATGGGTTAATGAATTTGCAGGTCTGCTATCAAGTAAACTACGAAAACTTCTATAAATATTTGGAACTAATTAGGTTTTGAAGTGTTAATGAGAATTTAAACATTTAAAAACAAAAGAATATTTATATAATTTTTTCAGATGTTGTTGCAACATAAATTAATATAATTTTTGTAAAGTTCAAGTAATGTACTCTTTGAAAAGTCAACGAATTTTTATTAATTTTTTACAGTTTATGTTCACATATACATAAGGCAAACGTAACTCCTTAAAAACTGACTAGGTGACACATGTTGTTGACTTTTTATTGACTGATAATCTGAAACAGAAAAACGTATAGCTTTAGATATAATACAAATACGTCTTTGCCCAGAACTAGAATTTAAAATATTCTAATGCAAAATGTGAGTGACAGAAAATTACACTGGCTAAAACTACGAAAATGGGGGTAATATTTCTTACACTTGTTACTGGATAAACAGAACTCATTAAAACTTAATGAGAGAGTCCATTCAACTGACTTGGTAAAGTTTTCAGGCGCCAAGTAGTGATCTACATTGGACTTCTTAGTGCAAGAGCTAGCGATCTATTTGATTAAGGTGTACTTAGCACAATGCTGAAATTTTTTACATAGTATATTTAGTAGTAGTATAATTTAAAAGTAATGATCTGTCAGGTTGCGTTAGTGTAATCTCTCATTATTACAATGTAAAATACCGGAAATATTAAGTTACTTCTAGAAATAAAAAATTTTAATATGCTACATTATACATTATGTTGCAAAATGAAAAAACATTGCCAGACGTTTTCCATGGTTACAAGATCATGCTAAACGATGTCAAAGTTCTGATGAGGTTTGAAGGTACGATTTATTTAGGCCGTTTTATAAAGCTAAAACTTTCAGAAAGTATGTTGTAAATATTTTTAAGAACTGGTTCCACAACTCTTTTTAACCGGAGTTGAAATCTATGAACTCAGTTCAGTAATGTAACTGAAGCGAGTTCACCGACTTAAACTCTGGTTAATTCAGTTGTGGAACTGGCCCTAAGAGTTAGTTATCACAGAAAACGACTGGAAAAATTTTTCTTCATATTTTAACATAATGTACAAAATATCATATTACATTTTTAGCTTTGAAGAAATACTTTAATTTTTCGTTTTTTTACATTTTGTTGAAGCATGATGACACAAATGTAACCGCTGGTGACCTTCCAGGACATCACTTTTAAATTTAACTGCTTTTAAATTACAAAATTTCAGCCTTGTGCTAAATATCTTGTTGAAATAGACCTCTAGTTCTTTAACTATCTACGATACAACACAAAATTCAAAGCACCTCTGCTGTAAAGAGGAAGTTGGTCACTAAGATTAGCCATAAAAAGAAATTCAACATTTTGCTATTTATGTATGAATATTTTAATTTCTAGTTCTGCACAAAGTCATAATTGTAAATATTCTAAAACTTTTGAGCTTCTCTGCATCAAATGAAAATTATATGGGGTCCTTATGTTTCAAAGAGTCTTTAGTAGTTTGTTCATAAGGATTTAAATTTCATATATATTTCTTACCAAAAGCCAAGAAAAAAGTCACCAGCCCTCTTTTAGGAGGGTGTAAAGTTCATTAAATTGCATTCGAGGGTCTCTTCATGCCTTAATAATAAAAACAAACCTACTCATTTATTTGTTCTTAAAGTATTTTTCACAAGATTTTCAAGTTTTTTAAATCTTTTTTCGATAAATTTCCTGTTTAGCTACAGACTGCAAAAATTTTCAAAGTAGAACAATGGTGTTCTGAATCAAAGACGTATTTAGATATATTAAAATATAACAGGTGAAGGTTTAGTACTTAAAATTGGTTTAAATAATAAAATTAATAATAAAAATGGTCTACTTGTTTAAATAATAACATTTTTTAAAGAGCATCACTGATTATATGTGTCACTCTATGGAGAATGAGACTTTAGCCTCTAATAATAATTCATGTTAAGTCATTGATATCAAATAAACGTTTTCTACTTACTTCTTCTTAAATATAAAACAAAATTTTTTAAAATTATAACCCAGATAGAATAAACAACTCTAACCAGAATTGTTTTTGAAAACCTGTCAAGAAAACCTTTCAAGAGAATCAAAATTTCGACGCAGGATGAATATTGCCCAACTGACAAACATCCAAACTATTATTTAATAGAACATCATGTATAGGGATTAATATAACAAAATAGTATTGTAAGGTACTTGTTATTCAACAGAATTATTATATCAACAACCTGAAATTTAATAGAATTAACTTTTTCTCGACTAAACATGTAACAGAATTATTTTAGAGTAAATTTTAAAATTGACTAATTAAAAATAAAAAAACCGCTGCCAAGTTGTACATTTTTATAATTTTGGTGTTCATTTCATGAACACTTTGCTTCCTCATAGAAATAATAATAATTGAAATATAAGAATTAATTTTTATAAAAAAGTTAAAAATCATTAAATCTTGGTCTAAAAAATGTTTTTATATATTCTATAAGATGGTTATAATAGTTTAATAATTACACATAAGTTAATAAACAAGAATGTTGAAAAAATGTTATTTTCCACAATTTTTGATTTTTCAAATACCAATAATTTGATAATTTCTGACCAAATGAGGTTAAAAAATATGTCAATCGAAACGTTTTTTAATGCTCTACAAGTTGTTAATGATTCTTTTAAAGTTACTTTTATATTTTTCAACAAAATTTTCAAAAAAGTGTTATTTTCGAAAAATTTGGATTTTTAAAACTTTAATATCTCCGGCTAATATAGACGAAAAATGTTCAATGAAGGCTCAAAAGATGCGTCTGAAAAAACTCTACAAAACTAAAGAAAAATATTTATAGGTGTCCTAACATTTTTTTTAAGTTATGGCCAAAAAACGTTTTTTTACAAAAAGAAAAATGCAAAAAAAATATAGTTAAACTTTATGAATCCGGCTGAAAATACTCTCATTTTATGTCCCCCGGGGAGACCTACAAATTAAAAAAAAATTGAAGCCTTAAGCTCTTTCTCGTTCTGAGATATTGAGGCAAATGTAATGTTAGTACACACACACACACACACATCGGGACAAATTTTTAAAATCCGTTTTTTGGACTTCGGAGTTCAAAATACGTCGAAATTTTTTTTTATTTATTTAGAACATTTATACGGGGAGTTCCTGTGCATATATAAAGTACTAAAGTATTAGGCATAATAAAAAAAAATTTATAAATATGTCAAAAAATGACAATTCAAAATTTTGCTAATACAAAGCTTCCTTTATGAGGAAGCAATAATAATTTATTATTAGTTAATTATAAAATTCGCTTTTACACAAGTTTTGTAAAATGTCAGTTTTTTGTTAAATTACAATTTTACTGCATGTTAAGTCAGTAAAGTATGAATTTTGTTGACTGACAATTTTGTTGGAGGTCATGTCAGTGAAGTATAAATTCATTCGATTGTCAGTTTTGTTAACTAACAATTCTGTTGCATATTAAGTCGTTAAAATGTCGTATAGAATGACAATTCTACTGTACGTTAGATATTTTAATTGACAATTCTGTTTAATGTCCGGATGGTAAAATATAAATTTTGTTGTATGTGAGATTTGTTGAATAACAAATCTGTTGCATGTCATTTCTTTATAATATACATTTTTATGTGTGTTAATTTTATTAGAATATAATTCGGTTACATGTCAGCTCAAAGTAACACTACCCAAGTGCCACGTCGGGATTGACTTCTCCCAATAGAAATTTTATAGATAATTGACAAATATTTGATACGTGTTTTTTTATTTCGGCAGTCTAGAGCATTCTACCGTCGATAAAGATTTTGAATATGAGCCAGAAGTTATTATTAACGATAACAATAATAAGTCTAAATGTACAATACACGGAAAAAATAAATTCTGTAAGAATTCCTGAATTTGTTCCATAATTGAGGATTTGTGCAAAGTTCGAGAAATTTTTAGAAATTCAATGTAAGTATTTCAGAATCGTTCCGAACTAATTACGAAACGGTTCTTGTGAGACTTTCAAAATCAGCATTGTAAATAAATTCCTGGAGAAATACAGGACTGGTCTATAATATTATCGAAATTTTGTCGTAGAAATTATATTTCTTCTAAAATAGTATTTACAAGCGTCTAATCAAGGAGAACTCCAGTTTAAATTTCATAATAATTCCCGAACTTCATCGAAAGAAAAGATGTGCCGACCCTGTTTCTCACAAGCGCTGAATAAAAGTAAAATCTAGTATATAAGACTTCCCAGGTCCCTACAACCAGCGTGCGATTCAATGCGTCGTGTATTTGCGTTTATTTGTGTATAAATTATGTGTGCGTTAGAATATATGTAGGTAGCTATAAGTGTATTATGTATGTATGTATGTGTGTGTATCCTCCTCAACCAATCACAGTTCGCCTTGCTTGACGAATGTCGATCAAGTATATACGCGTATACACAACTTCTTTTTTTTATTTTCTTTGCTACGGAATTGTTCCGGAACTATTCTGTAGCCCTTATAAGAGCTTCTTCATATATGAAGCGACCCTCTGAATTTTTCCCGAACTCATCGGAAGTTCTACCGTCCAGACTATCTGAAATACTCAGCCGCTACATTTCGTAAAAACTATTACATAAATACCGAGTTCTTACCATATAATTCCTGAATATCTATTTTGAAAGTTCGACATTTCTTCCAAATAACAGCTCTATAATAATTACCGATTTTTGCTCATATCCTCAATTTCGGAACGAATTCAGGAACTATTTCCGAATTATTTTTTTCCGTGTAGATCTAGTATATAAGAAAACAGCCGTCTTTTACTGGAAGTCTGGTAAAAACGGTAATCTGAAATTTGCAAAAGTTCAAAACCAATTTAAAAATCTGCAAGATCGAAAAATGCTTCATAGATGGGAAGCTCAAGTGTTAGAAGGTGGAAACAGATTTGAAAAATTGTCGGAAATATGTAAGGATGCATTAAATAAATATCAAGATGCTCATGATAAAAGATTACCCATTTCATGATATGAGCATAAAACGATGGGCTGTAAACGCGAGGGATAAAGTTAATTTGTCTCCGAAATTATTCCAAGCTTCTTCAAAATGGGTTCACAATTTTAAGCAACAACACAAAATTGTATCGAGAAAAATTAACAAATTCGTCACCTAAACTCAAATATCAAATAAAGATTACTTAAAGCACGAAGCAGATGAGTTTGTGTGCAAAATTCGGGAACAAATTTTTTTTAATTTGACCTGATAATGTTTACAATTTAGACCAATCAGGTTTCAATTTAGAATTGCATGCCGGAAGAACATTGACTTTTAAAGGAGAAACAAAAGTTGAGTGCAAAGCTCAATCATTGAATTCACTGACACATAGCTACACAATTCAGCCGATTGTAACTGCTAGTGGACTGCTGGAATCTCCACTACTTATTGTCTTGCAAGAGAAAGGAGGAAAATTTGGACCAATTGTGAAAAATAATTTGTACAAAACAGACAATATAGTTGTGTTGTGTTCAGCATCTGGGAATTTATCATCCGCTCTAGCAGCTGAATGGTACAAAAACATATATTTACCTGTTGTAGATGAACAATCGATACTTTGTTTAGATTCCTGGACAGGGCAAACGAAAAAAAAACTTAGAAAATATTGATACCAATGAAAAAGTTGTGAAAATTTTTACGATACCTGCAGGTACAACAGGTATGATGTATCATAGATGTATCATCCTGGTATACATCATAGTATGATGATATACATCATAGTATGATGTATCATAGCCTTTAGATGTTCACGGGTTTAGACCATGGAAGAACTTTGTGAAACATTTTTCTGATTCTGTTATTCTGTATGATTATGATGTCAATTTGCATGCAAGAAATAATATCTTAAAAATACAGTCACTAACTCATAATCAGTTGTCAGCTCCTAGGTTCATAAACCTTTTCAAATATTCCTGGTATAAGAGTGGTTACACTTCTGAGAAACCTTCCAAATGTGAAACACCAGTTAGTTTCTGTTTCATAAATTGTGATGGTACATGCGAGTTTTGCGAAAAATTGCCTTCTTCAGATGTGCCTGGTGTAAAAAGTTTTACACATTTCTTTGATCCAAAGTATGAAAGTTCTCCTCACGATTGCACAATTCACCAGTTTTAATTTTATTAAGGATCCTATAAAGGTTCTTGAATAGAATACCTGCAAAGAATCCTTAAAAAAATGTAAAAACAGGTAAAAAAATTAAAAGGAAATAATTTCTCGCCACCTACTCGTTGGTTATTTCTGGGTTCGGCAGAGAGCGAGAAAACTTGTTAAATATTTATCTACAAAAATTTTCTTAGTTTCTTCCTGCTATAATTTTCTAATTTAATTAAATCTGTCAAATATTTGTCAATTATCTATAAAATTTCTATTGGGAGAAGTCAATCCCGACGTGGCACTTGGGTAGTGTTACTTGTCAGTTGTATGACAATTATGTTGCATGTCAGGCCGGTAAAATTCTTTTACATATTAGATTGTAAATATGATAATTCAGTTGAGTATCAAGTATGTTACGTGACTGTTCTGTTAAAGTTCAATCTTTCTATAAATGCTTTCCTGTTAAATGATAGTTTGGTTGTTTGTCCGTTAGGAAATAACCCTATATCCCGATGACCGTTTTGTAATCATAAAGCTTCACTGGAAATTTACAATACCTCATAAAATTTATCCAATAGCATAAATGAATTTTTATTTATTACGACACTGAAAAGAAGATCACCATTTTCAAATGATGTTGTGCAACTCAGCTCTGAATTCTGTTTCATACTATCTAGTCTAGGAAACTCTACACGCCCTAAAAAAGTCTGTAACAGAACTCAGGTCAAAAACCCGCATCATCACTAGAAAATATGCTACATCTCCCTTATTTTTCAGTGTAGTTGAATATACCTAATTTATTATAAAATTTAGAATAATTATAGGGGCAATTCCGTATACCAAGTGGAATATTCTGGAGGGTTTTGGCGGACAGGTACAGGTGGGGTATAGAGAAAATGTTCTTGGGAACATACATACAACTTAAACGAATTTTGTAGACAATTAAAAAACGGGTATTATTTGAAAAAAAATTTTTCAAGCTTTCAATATTTTTAAAGATACTGAAACAGCCTTACTTCTGTTTGGTCTTTACATTTTTTGTACCTGAACTTGTATTTTTTAAAAAAAGCCCATGCAAACAGTTGGATGAGGAGGGCAGACAAATCTCCAAAATGGGGTTCGGGAAGCCAAAAAGTGATTAAAATTTGGCCACATATCGGGATAACTCTTTTCTACAAGTCAGTTACCAACCATATGCAATATGAAGTAAACGTTAACCTTTGAAAATTATTCTAAATTGAGATTCAAGGTTAATTTAACAACTGTTCTACAATTGCATTTTGCTGAAACTAGAAGAGTCACTTATTAATGTTGTTGCACACATACTCTAATTAACATGTCATATCGTTCACATAACGAAACCACTTTATATTTCCATATCACCATTTTAGTTTCTTCTTCTATTTTAACATTATTATTTTACTGAAGAACTAGGAAAATAATTCTAAATTGTTTTCTAATTTCAGAATTATTTCATCTAACGCAATATTTTATAAATCAACAAAATGCAAAAGGCATTAGTCTATAATTTTTTAACATTCTATAAAGCAACCATTAACGATGAATTTAAAGTGGCATATACTCTTTCAACCAGAAGTGGCAACTAACCTACGCATGTGCATAAACTATTTGTATTCACATCAATTTTTTGAATACATATTATATATATGTATGTTATGATTGATGCATATAAATTTTACCTGGGAACAGGCATGTTGAGACGAGTGTTGATTATATGCAGCATTCCCAGAAGAGCACACTCCTGTTCCAGGAACTTTAAGCTGCTCCTTGTAGTCTGGTTGATATGGTAGTAACATACGTATTTTACCCCAGCGGTTAAAGAACAAGGCTATTGCCCCTGCCCACACAATCAGTACTAACACCACTATACCCAC
Source organism: Leptopilina heterotoma (assembly GCF_015476425.1). Lineage (NCBI taxonomy): Eukaryota > Metazoa > Arthropoda > Insecta > Hymenoptera > Figitidae > Leptopilina > Leptopilina heterotoma. The sequence continues at coordinate 1,067,401 of NW_025111017.1, forward strand.
CTCTACACCTCTTATCTGTAAAACACAATTTAATTGTACTTTCAATTATACGACATTACAATTTAAAATAGAATTTAATGCAAGTGTTGTAACGTTGATTTTAAATAATCAGGTTATAAAAACCGAATTGAATTAACCTAACCTCACATCGCCAACACGTGGGAGCATAATCTCAAAATAAATCTTAACTCATCTGTGTATCTGTTTTAACTGTATAATTTCATCTCGATCGTCTTTGTCTCTGATTCACGATAAAATCGAATTCACTATCAATAGTCCTACAGTGCTTCGCAATATTCGTTTGGATGATTATAAAGTTTCTAAACTCCATCTACTTCACGACGCCGCAGATGTTTTCGATGTTAAAGCTTCTACCATATTTTAGATCAATGCAGGTCTACATATCCTTAATGCGAATAAAGTGAGAGTAGACATGCAACCATTTACAGCTCCAAGGGTCAACAAAATTCTTTTTGTGAAAATTGTAAGAGCGACCATCCTGCATAGACATCCATCTGTCCAGTTATTAAGTTGGAATTTGGTATCCTTAAACACCGTTATACTACAAATTGTAACTGGGAGGAAACTAATTTTCTTTTCTGTGCAGTGAACTCTGATCTCTACAATGTGGTTGAATCTAGACCTGATTCATCTTTTGATAAATTCCCATTACAAAGCTCGAACTCAGACCTTACCCCTCCAGCAACTGGACACTCTACTCTACATGAAAAAGTACTGCTCCACCACCTGTAAAAAACCCTGATTTCTTATCTTCCTTGTCAGGAACTATTAACGATCAGACTTTATCTGACACTATTAAATCAGTAAATTATCTCTTAAAACTAAACCAAATCAAAAATACAATAATTTTGTCATTGTCAGACAAACTTTCAGACCCTTCCAATCAAGAATAGTTTTGATTAGGTTGCTTCCAGTTTTCAATCTTCTAAGTTTACATTGTAGACACTGCAATAGTCCTAAAAATATTCGGGTGGACAAAGAGTCGACTTATCTGACTTAGTGCAGGACCGTATTGGAAGAGTTAACCTTAGATGCAGATAAAAGTAAAGCAGGTATATAAAGTTTTATGTGGTCACTTTGTACTTTATTATAATACTTTTATTTCTGGATATTTTAAATTTCTTTTTTAAACATTTTTTAGAATAAGTGGACGACGAGACGGCTTGTTTAACTGACTCTAATCGTAGTAAATATCGTTTAACTGATATTTTTCTTAAATGGGAAAAGACACTCCATGCTAAATCAAAAATATTGAAATCTGACATTAAATTAAACTGCTTCTTTAGAAGGGTATTTTAAACATTTCCAATGCCTGACTCGTCCATCAGGAATCACATTAGTCAGTAACATTGTTTTTTTAAGTTTAGTATGAGGCAAAGAAACATTAATAAATTTTAATAAATATAAATATTCTCCTTTACTTTTTTTCAGTTGGAATCTGATTTTGAAAGGATGACTGATTGTTTATCGCCAAAGGAAACATATGAAAGCAGACTGCCTAATTTAGATTTGGATTTTTTCTTATAGGATAAAAAATTTTGAAGAGTGGTGAAAGGGAAACGATCAGAACATTTTTCCGCATGTCGTCTTTTGCGGACAGATTTTGAATATTTATCACACGTTTGTTATTTTGAATGGCGAAACATATGCCTTTGATATTCCAATAAATGCGATTAAATCATGCTTAAAATGTATTATAGCACTGCCATATGAGGAGTTGTATCGAAGAACTCGCTCGACGCTCGAACAAAAGGGATAATACCAGTCAGGCAGCAGTGAGGGCCTGTGGGTCGTTCACTGCTACCTGGCTGGTATTATCCCTTTTGTTCGAGCGTCGAGCGAGTTCTTCGATACAACTCCTCATATATGTGTGGTTACGCGGTATAGAGTTTATGTTCCTCTCAAAAACATACTTTAAATTTTTTACTTAAATAAGTTTTAATCCGTTGTTAACAGCTGAAAGGATATTAATATTGGATAATATTGGTAAATTTACCTGTAAATACGTTGGCGGCTGTTGAGCTGAGGGTGGGGAAGGAATGCCTGTAACTGATGCATCTTGTTGAGGAGACGTCTTTGGTGGCTCTGAAAATATTACACATTATTCAAATAACACAAATAGCACAATATGTTCTAGGAATATTTAAATATCACTTTGTGGATAAATTGGTTTGAAATATTGTTGTAACATAACTGCAATATTGTTAACTAATATTCCTTTAATATTGCTTAACCATATTATTGCAATATTGCTAATTATTATTTAATAAAGATTTTAAATATATTTAAACTCTCATCTCTAAATTTATTCTTTATTTCATACATCCACAATTTTTGTTCTCCTATTGTGAAAATCCCCGCCACCATGACAAAGTCTACCAAACATATTCATGATGTCAGTCATGTTTGGCAGTGAACAAGTACTGCCCAACATATCGATGACATCTATGATGTTTGACAGTGGACAACCATCGGCGAGGACCCTTATAAGTTTAAGTAATGGTCTCAAGTTATCAAGGTATCGAATGCCCAAATTGCACTGTCTTTACAAAAAGAATCCAAAAACCCTATTTAGGTTCAAGTACAAATTTAATTATGATGGGAGGCGAATGAGATGTTTTTCGAATTGTTTGTATGATTCTTCTAAGCATTGAGTTTTATAAATGCGATGTTAACTCTGAATCATTTGATATAAAAAATTTTGCAGGTAAATTAATACTGGTACCATAAACCATTTCTGCGGAAGTTTCATTCAAACCCTTTTTTATTATCGTTCTAATTATTAATAAAACTGTAGGCAAAATCTAAATCAAATTCTCTAAATTATGACATTTAATCGCGGATTTTAACTGACTATAAAATCTTTTAACCATACCATTCGAAGCAGGATGATATGCAGTCATTCGAAATTGTTTTGTTCCTAATAACCTGCAAAGTTCTTTAAATAAATTGATTCAAATTTCAGGTCTTGATCTGGCGTAATTCTTAATATGACGCAGAAACAGGAAATCAATGTGGAAAGTAGTGCCGCTGCAACCGTATAGGCTTCGATATCAAAAATTTAAATAGCTTCTGGACAACGCAAAAATCTATCGACACAAGTTATGTTCCGATTTCTAGTGAGGACACTCAGGACGACACTTGATCGCTTTCTTTCTAAATCAGCAATGGTACCAAGAAACCCGTCGTCGTGCGAGGAACGGGACGGATCTGGCGTAGCACTGCCGGTCACTTGACACTGCACTGATTTGTAGTATTAATTGCTTAATTTCATCACGTAAAACACTTAGTTCTGAATCTTCTTACACTGGCGCGATTCGTTCGACTCCCGATTTGATCTCCTGAATGCAATCTGCCATTTCTGTTAATGCTTGTGCCTAAGTTTCTGTCGTAGCCGCTTAAACTTTTTGTTAAATGACAGTTAATCTGGACCGCTAGGTATCAAGAATCACCTCGTCTGGAATTGACGGAAAATTTAATTTCTTTAGGTCTCGATAAAATTGAGAGGGTGTTCGGTCGCCCATCTCTTCACTTTTCCATCAATTTCCGCACACGCATATTATCCAATTCAGTCAATCTTTTTACTAATTTTCTCGGTCGTGAATTGTGTTTCAAGAAGTTTAACCCAGAGTTCAATCATTTGCAGCTTAAATTAGGACACACGCAAGTTGTGTTGAGACATCATCCGTTATTACCTAGTTGGTCTTGCATCTTCGACACTAAACACACTTAAATTCGGTCAAAAGTACCGTACCAATTTCACCTCACCGACTCTAAAAATCACGCCGGGGTAACCAATTTAGAGGAGAAAGAAATAAATTGGTACTCAAATATTCATTAACATAAGTCAATCGTTCATTGAAAATAAGCTCTTGCCATGGCTGGGTTGAGATGTCTTTACCAATCGAAAGCCCAAGTCGTACTGTCATTACAAAAAGTAATTTTTTATTAAAACGCGTTTTTTTCAAAATGATATTTTTCATATTTGCGGGACTTTTAACATTAAAAGTAATTTACTGATCATTAATTAGCAAAATTAAAACTATCATAAAAATATTTCATATGAAACAATTTTTCATCTATTTTTTCGAGATTTCCGTGTTCTCCAGAAATATGTTTTTAGACATGAGTCATCAAGTGTAGTAAATGTATTGCAAGATTTATGTCTAAAATAAAGTTTTTACTCAAACTTTTTTGATCGTTTATATTCAAGTTACAACATGAAAAATAATAAACATTAGATTTTATTTTAGTTATTTAAATAATTTTAACATATGAATGAAAATTTATTGCTATTGCATGCTTGCTTTAGTAGGTATTGTATTGCACACAACTGTGAATAATCAATATTTTTTTTCCATTAATATTTTGATAGGAATCATGGTGCACGAATATGCTCCTTACGAAAAGGCATAACATGCAACTTGCGACATAAATAAGTGTTGTACCCTGCGTTTTGGATTTTCAAGATAACCTCAAAGAAACTTTCAAAGCGCAAATTTTTATTTTAATAAATTTTATTCCGCTAAATGTAAATCTGAAGTCAGAAATTACCCTAATAATCTCGACAACCACGAATTAGACACAATAAAATTTTTTTACCTAGACATTAAATTTATGATCTATTTTCCTTATTTTACGGCCATAATAATTGCATCCAGTAATAATAATAATAATTTAAAATCGGTTTTATTAACAGGTACTATGTAAACACCTCAACCGTTAAGTACGGCGAGACAGCCAACGACGTGACATCTGTATTAGTAAAACGAAACTTTACACTCATCATGTGACCAACTCAATTTAGATTGACATTTTGGAGCGACTTACAAACTAAAACACTTCCCCCTCCGTCGAAAAGTCATGTTCCTTTTTTTTAACTTTAAACATTAAACAACAACAAAAATTTACTTATATTTTCACAAGTCCAAAGTCATTAATATACTTTCGATGATTAGGTCCAGGTAACCCCTCCGTAAAAACATCAGCAAGACATTCGTCTACAAATATTACAATTCGATGAGTTCATCCCTTAATGCATCTCGAACAAAATAATGTTTCATATATATTTGTTTTGTTCTATTGTGAAAGACTTGATTTTTTCCTGATCGCTGTGCCCCTTGGTTATTGTTAAAAATGCTTAAAGCATCAGATATCTGAAAATGCAATTCGCTGAGAAAATTTTTTAAAAAGTATTGATGCCATATTGTTTTTTATCTCTGCTTCGGTGCTGGGCGCAGCTATAATCCGTTGTTTTCTAGCTTCCCAAGAGGCAGACGCATCTGCCAACAAAAACACATTACTACTGTACGATCTTCCACCATTGCCACAGTTCGCCTAGTCAGCATCAACAAAGCTGATATCTACAAAGTTCTCCTGTTAAAACATCAATTTCAGGTTCATTGTTTCACGCAATTACCGCAGTATTTGCTTTGCTGTGATACAATGCTATTTATTAAAACAGTTTTTGAACTGATTTAACCAATTTACACTATACGCGATATCAGGTCTCGTCAAAACTCTTATGTACTAGGTACATTTAATTTTACTAATATTTTCAAAACTTTTTAATGATTGATATCAAATAATACTGTAATAATATAATAATACTGAAACCTTCATTATAAATCCGATTAAATTTCTCGAATCACTTTTCCCCTTGTCAACGGAAACAATAATTAGAATTCTGAATAAAGTTCCAACTTCGATGCTGTAATATTTTTTATTGAATAGAAAGCACCTATAACTACTGTTAAAACACATTCTATTACTATCTAACGCCTTGTGGACAACGTTGTGACTTGGTCTACTTTTAAGAAAAGTAGTTCAAATTCAACTTACATTGCGTTTTTCCCTTTTTCAGATCACCCTTTTCACTAGGAAAAGAAGTTCACCCGGAAACTCATCTCGTGATACTATCGCGCAACGAGAGTATCTTTAGACCATTTTATTAGAAGTAACATAGTTTTTTATTTGCTTTTTTTAATCACTGCAGTTAAAAAAAGATACCCCATGGTCGGAGCGTTCATAGTGTGTTATACCTTCAAACGATTTCTTTTCTTAATTTAGAAATTTTAATGATTTAATTTACAATTATAAAACCAAAATTGTGTTCAAACTGTTTCCTCCTCTTCTTTGTCACAGGGATCAAGTGATTTTCATATTTGTTTAAATTTCGATGAAATTACTAAAACATTAGGTATTTATTGGGATATACAATGTTATCGCAAATACCGCAGTTATTTGATCCTCTTGGTCTATTGGGTCCGGTAATTTTGCAGGCTAAAATTATGATGCAGTCTTTGAGGCTATTGGAATTAGATTGTGACGAGTTCGTTCCCCAGCATGTGCAAAAACACTCATAAAAATCGTAAATTTCATGTCATATTTTCTTAAGGGTGCACAATGGTTGAAATCGCGAAAAAGCTAACCAAGACCACAGATTGCTTGAAAAATTTATAACAATGGGTCCATGTGAAAACAATTATAAACCTAGAGAATTTTAAAGAAACTTAGTATTTAATAATTTTTCGGGTCGCTGAAATCAATGCTGAAAACAATTTTAGATGATCCGAAATATCAGATATCAATATTAACAAAGTGTTAAATTTATATTGTTTCTTTCCCTTTAAGAAAACTGAGAGGTAAAGCATGGAAGGAAAGAAGTAATGGGAGAGAGGTAGGTATATATGGAGAATATATATTTATAGTCAAAAAGCATTTGTAAAGTAAAAGAGAATGTTTACCCAGTGTACGGAAGACAATTGGTCGGCTTTTGAATCGTTTGCCACCTCTAACGGCAGTGACTACCAGTTGATATTGCGTGTCTGCTTGGAGGCCACTAAGGGTCACCGCTTCGCTGTTACCCGCGACCACCGCCACCACCCTGTAACTAACCATCTTTACATTGTGATTCCGTCTAATATATTCAAATCATGAATACAACATGCATAATCAGAGTATCCAATGTTAACAGTGGTAAAATTGTTTTTTTCTAAATTCTTTTTTAGCACCTTAAAATAGTTCACTGACATGTAAAATAAGCTACCAAGAACGCTTATCACAAAAACCATTTTTACCTCATGTTTCTAGGAGTAAAACGGGATTCTTATTCAAACCATTTTTGTTAGCTCCTACAAACTATAATGAGTATGAATGTTTTTTTTTGCAAAAAACGTTTTTTATTAGTAAAACCACCATTTTATACAGCAACTCTGAATCCAGAGTCGCAATAAATACAGCAGGGGTAAATGCCTCAGGGCCAAGAGTCTTCGGGACCCGGCCTCTCTGGGTTTGAAAAAAATTAAATATAACACAAATTTTATTTGAGTTAACTATATGCGGATAAATATATCCTATTGTAGAAATAAGATTAGGAGTAAGTAAAATAGGATACTATTTCAGAAATAAATGTGTATTACAGGATGAATAAAGTTTTTTTATTTTGAAGGGATTAGATTTGATGCCGGAATAATAATATTGAAAATTTAATGTCTGAAATAATTTAAATGATAACTGATCTTCATTAAAAGAGAATAATTCAAGTTTTTATAATCCTACTATGAGGTCCGATCATGATAATTTTCCCAGAGCCCGTCCCGGCTATCCTCAATAATTAAAAATTTAAATAACAAGAATTAGAAATAACCATTGCTGAAAAACATCGATGTCATGGATGTGTTGGGATTTAGGTGGATGCTTGTACGCTGCCAGACATGACTGACATCATGTATATGTTCGATAGACCTTGTCGTGGTGGTGGTACAGTAGAGGTTGTAAGATGTTCTCGAAAAGCTATAAAGTAGGAAGGTGACTGTCTTAGAACTAAATACGTGAGGTATGAAACTTTGGCACATCAAGATTGGATTTATGCACTGTCCAGATGCCGAGTATCAGATCGGCCCTCGAAGAGGCCAAGAAGACAGTGTCAAAAACGAAGAACAAATTAGGCGGAACCTAAGGATTGCGTAAGGGACAAGAAGGCACCTTTACCAAGGATGTAAAAAGCCGCATGTTGAAGATAAGTCTAGTTAAAGACGGGAGTGATTTTTAGTGGGTCGACCAGAACAAGAGCGGTCATCTCCACATAACCTTGGATTTAATCCAGATTACAGGTTAAAATTGAAAAAAATTAGTTTTTTAACATATAATTAATTACTCTTAAATAAATGTTGAAATAATAATTTCACAGATTGATATTAAAACAGTACTTCATACAAATTTATTGTTAGAAAAAGGCGCACATAACCTTTTAAATAATATTACGTCAATTTTTCATATAAATGATATATTCTATTGTAATAAATAAATTTCATGGCCATTCCTTCATAAAGCTAGTATATATTTATCAAATTCTGCTCTTATTCACAGACATTTGTATGTTTTCTTCTATTCATTCATTTCTATGATTTCTAAAAGACTTTTTGTATTTCTTATTTTTCTTGTATCAAAATATATATATTCATATTTATTATCTGGTAATTCCGTTATAAGAATAAATAATATTGTTAGAAATCTGATTTTGAAAATTAAAACTTTGAAAATTGTGGAATAAATTTTAGTTTTATTCGAAACCCAGAACATATCAATTGACAATTGGTTGCTTGTCCAGTATAAAAATTATCACAGCAGGAAATTCGTTGTTCCGTACTATAGAGATCACATGTAAAAAGAATCAAAAACTTTTAAGGATATTTATACAAAATCAGAGCATGAATTTCAATATGAAAATGGGTCATTTATTTTTTATAAAAATCTAAATTGAATAATAAATTTGTTTGACTTAAATCTAGGTTGACACCTTCTTACATATATTAGTTTCTGTTTAAAATAATATGGTATCAAATTGTAATGAGGCAATTTATAATTATTTAATGATTCAATATATTTAAGTTAAGCAATGAAATGTAAAAATAAAATCATAAAAAAACGTCTAGTGATTTATGCAGATGCTGAAGAGCTTTTTTACACTATCATTGCAGAACACATTTTAGAAGGCAATGTTCTAATCAAGGTAATGTCAGATAAATTACTATGAAATATTTTGTCTTCTTTGTAAAAATAAAAAACGAGCAAAGAAATGTCACAGTATAGTAAATTCTCATTTATTTACTGAAGACAACGAAGTTACTATTTTGAATAAATGTATCATTCCTTAACTCCATAACCCTCAAGCTTTTGTGAATAATTTATTTTAGGTGGGATTAGTTTTGGTTTTAGAAAAAAATATCACGCTGATTTGTCTAAAAAGATTAACGTAATAATAAAAATCTATCATGATGACATATTTAAAGGAAATTGATGTAAGATTTTCAAAAGTGTTCCATACATTGCTAAATTCAAGATATGAACAAATTAGTGGATTCTTTCTTTACTTTGAGATAATTAATATCTTCTGTATGATTGAACTTATCCTTTTAAAATATCAATAAATTAAAAATTTTGAGATTAGCCTTATAAAAAAGAAATTACATTTTGAATGAAAGCATTATCAGGAATTTTTGTTCTAGTTACACTATTTGAAATTCAGCCCAAAATTTCTGGAGAAAAATCAGAATGAGAATCAATGTATGCCAGTAAAACATCGTAACAAAATTTCACTACTTTTCTTTCGTCAACTGGAATAATTGTGATTATCAACAAAAAAATCTTCTACATTCTGGGATCTAAAAATGATAAACCAAAAAATTATTTGAACCAATTTCTGAATTTTTTCTTAAATATTCTCACTAAAAATTCTTGCATTTGCTTCCAAAAATTGTGGCTTGAATGAAAACGGAACATCGTCAATCGTTAAAGTATTTATATCTCTTTTTTTAATTCCTTGTGTAAAATTTTTTATGGCCGATCTGAAGGATCATCAACAGCTTTACGTTTTAAACAATTACTTAATTTTTTTTTACAAAAAGTTTTCTCACTGTCCGGATTATAGTAATGATTGATGTTTTTCAATTATTTTATGGTCGGAATTTACTTCTATATATGCCTTACAGCTTTTTTAATAAGCTTATCGTTTCATGTCATTTTTTAAATGTTTTTTGGGAAGAAAACTTAAGTACCTATTAAAGGCTTACTCTTCTCTTCAATTATCACATTAACTTTCTCTATATTATTCAAGAATAAGATAGACAAAAGAATGAAAGCAACATAAACACACGCGCGTTAATTGACAACTGATTTTGAAACGTATAATTTTTTTCATAACGCGGTGCAAAAAAGGCCACTTTTTTGCACCGCGTTATGAAAAATATCGTTTGTAACTAGTGCTAGCAGTTGCCAATTTTTGAACGAGCACTTTTTTTGGAACAAACTGTAGGCGAAGCGAAGCTTCGCTCATTCAAATTGACAATTGACAACTGCTCGCACTCGTTACGAAATATACTATTTGGTAATTACATTTCGGAAAGAGGAAAATATGGGGGGATCAGTTTGCTAGTGGCTCTCAGCTCTTATGGGGAATCCACACTTCGATCTAATTAAGAACCTTAAATTAAAATATATTTATTATAGTGAAAAGGAAAAAATTCTACGCAGTTATATTCTACAAGGTAAAACACAATCACAACTTGATTGTTTCCTGCAAATGCGCTGGCATAAATTCCACGTGGGATATCCCATGTGTTCTGAGATATCAAAATTTCCGTTCCGTGTGATATCGCTTACGATATATCTACTAGATATCTCATGCTGTGAGCGTTATTTTTAGTTATTTTATGTTTTTCTAAATCTCTAAAAACCTGTTTCTAAATTTTAAACACAAAAATGTTAATACTTCAACTTAGCAGCGTTTTTCTCTAATCTCTTAAGCATGATTAGAACTAATGAGAGAGGCTAATAAGTAGTCTAACAATATTGATTTTTTTAAGAGTAGTATGTGCAGATTTGTTGCAGTATTGTAACCACTCGTATTTGATTATATTTTTAAATAAAAATTTCTATATATTATGACATACAAAAAGAAATATAATTGTAATAAGCATTAATTCGCAAACAAGTTTAAGTTTTTAAAAATCAGCAAAACCTTTTAATGAATCTTACGCGATAACAATGACTAATTGTAGATATAAAATAATTTTAGGTTTAAAAATTTCAGTTATTCTAGGTCATTTTATAAATAAACTGATGTAAATTGATAACCAAACTTAATTGATTTAGTATTGAAGCAAATCGACAAAAATAACATATATCATGATAAGGTTAGTCTAATAGCCTAGAATACAAGCATAATTTCTACGTATTACAATTGAACCTTAATAAGCGAGAATTCAAGTAACGAAGGATGTTTTTATACAATTCCATTTGTAAATCCCATCTTATCAAATAAACTAGATTCGCAGACTTCTCTATCCTATTCTGTAAGATGGTTCTAATTTGGGCAAATTTTCCAAATCTCCATTTACGAAACGTGTTAATAAAAATGTTATCTGTATTTTTATAAAAAATTTTACTTGCAGGATTGATAAGATTAAAAGATGACTCTTACTTTAATGCTTTCTCGCTTATATTGTTCTCACTTATCTAGGTTAAATTAATATACTAGTTAGCTTTCGTTGGTCGTTAATTAGCCTTTTTTCTACGTACAAAAGCAATGCTTATTAAAACCTATAGATCCAAACCGACAAAAAACTGTAGAATACCTGCTATTATTGTTCCTTTGCGGCAAGAGAAAAATAATTATTTATTAGTCATTAAATGTAATCATCTGCATTTTTACTTTTAACAGAAAAAAGATTTAATTTTAAGAAAAAAGTGATGGATTGATTTTAACTCCAAATTCCCTTAAGATTTAAGATTGGATTCAATTAACACATCTTTTTCTTTAATTTTTGAGAGCATGGTACTAAATTATATAACTGTAGCGTATACTTCACATTGTATACAATGTGGGGGGATTTGAAAATATTAGAAGATTAGAGTTTGAAAACGCTCATGTCTGCTATCAGGCTGTATACATGAATATTTCTTGAAAAGGAACATTGTCGAAGCTAGTATAATTAGACATGAATTCGTAATGCATTACAAAATAGAAGTATTTATTGATTGAGATAATTACTCACCCGTTAATAGAAAACAGAACAAAGGAATTATTCAAGTAAAATATTGTGTTCTAATTTTTCTTGTCAATTTTCTTGTGCTGCTTTTTGTTTCCTGATGGGTCATTTACCACATCTTCATCGATTCATGCTTATATTTTGTAATGCGTGCCTCGAATATCGATCAGGTGATTTTTTATAAATGCGAAATACTAAAACAGACCCGTTTTAACCAAACGTATCTATATTCCCAATTATCCTGCAATCTTTCATCAAACTTGCAGTTCTATCTCAGAAGTCAATTTGGTTTTGTACATAGTAAGTGTTGAAATCCTGAAGATTTTATAACATCGGGTGCTTTCGACTTGTACTCATTGTATCCTTCTGTCACACTCAGTGGTGCTCAAATTAATTTTAGACGTTGTTTCTGGTATTATTTGGGTAATTCGTTGTAATTAATGAACTTTATAATATCATAATTTTCCTTGGTTCTAAAATTGTGACACTGTACGAAATATCCCTTAGTTTATAGAAAAATTATTCTCAAACATAAACTACTATCTGGAAACAATTGTTTAATTTCTCAAAAAAATTATTACTAAATAATTCAGTGTAGATTTATACTTAGAATGGAAAAATTAAAAAGTTTTCAAAGTACAGATTATACTTTCACGAAATGTTTCTAGAACGTAAGGAATATTTTCTACATTGTTCCAATTCACAATTTTTGAACCAATGAAAATGAAGAACTGACTGAATTAACCAATTGCAAATTATTAACAAAATAATGACAGAAACAACTTTTAGCATTTACTTGAGGATGACTGAAGTTTTCCCAGAGGATAATTCAAATTCACACCGAAAACACCCATCATTACCATCGTTCGAGCCAACAAGGGTGGGATTAAGTCCAGCGAAAGTTAAAAAAATATTTAAATAAAATTCTCCTTTTAAACTTTAATTCTGAAATACAAATATTTTTTTTAGATTTATCTTGCTCTTATTTGTTACTAAACCTTTCTTACAGCAGTTGATTCTGTGTAACAAAGTTGTTAATAACTTTCTAAAGTAGATAATTATTATTTTTAATAGTTTATGACACTGCCTCTGTAATATTGAAAACCTTTCTGATTCCAGATTGGAATGTTTGTATACGCATGATATATACATTACCGAAATTTTGGGGACGCACCTTGCATCTGTAGGTTTATATGAAACATCATATTTCTCCACTTTTTCAACTTGGCTAGTACTCCAGGATACTCGAACGGACGTCGGGTTTAGAAACATTACGGTAATATTCTCTGGAACGCCCTTTACTCCAGTCATCGAACCTGAATTAAAATTTTTAATTTATATTATTTTATTACATAAAAATGTACTTTACCGGCAAATAGACGATAAATATTAAATAACTTTCAAACAATATACTTTTTTAAAACTTTAAACATTTTTTGTAAGCAACACCCAATGGGCACTGGGACGTCTAAAAGAAGTCTTTCTTTGTCAATGATCATTTTGGGTCAATTATACTGTCAACCATGTTACAAACAGTAGAGTAAATTATATTACTTTTAAAGACTCAAAGATGATCATTTGTGATAGTTACTTTCAACAATCAAAACAAGATCTCACAAGAAAATTATATCAGCAAAAAAAGAAGTTACTCTAAGGAAAAATGTTTTATAAGAACACAATAGTTTTGTGAAGATTGTGAAAATTATTTATGTAAAAATTGTTATCAACTCTATTAAGAAGGATCCTGATATTGAGTATATAAGCCGTAATTCTTTGCATCGCTCGTTAAATGAAATGAATTTTAAGTTTTCTGATCGTCAGAGAAATAGCATGTTGATTAAAAATATGATATTGTATTATGACGAGGAAATTATTTGGAAAATATAAAGCGATATCGTGAGGGAAAAAACCATATAATTCTTTAATGAAACTTGGTACAATACAGGTGTCTGTTCAAGTAAATGCTGGAATGACCTTACTATTACGTCTGCAAGACAAGCTTTCAAAGAGGTTTAACAACAAGACCATCAAATCCAACTGGAATTAAGGAAGCGACAAATTAGTCTTCATATTGGAAGTGATAATGGTTTTATGGAAGGAGGACTATTGCTTATGGAGTGAACAAAAATTCAATTAATTATCATGATGAAATGACTGGAGGAACTTTTAAAGAATGATTTGCTTGTGCCTTGACATGACACGAATAACGCTTGGAAATTCGTTAATAACATTAACCAACAAATTTTGTTTCTTCTAGAATTTCCAGGGTCTTTTTTTGCTCTGCGAGGAATACAAAAAAGTTATTTTCGATGAAAAAAAATTTTTCTTTAAGTGATCCGTTTGAGAAATTTTCACTCTATGTTATAAAATATGTGAAAATCTTAATTATTATAGTTTATTTACTCTCCTCTTACAATAGGTAGGGTTTGAGACTCCCAAGTACATACATAATAATCTTAACTTATATTTACAAAAATCCTTACAACTAAACATTCTCTACATACAACTTAACCTAAACGCAACTCTCTCCACACTCCCAACCTTACGCTCTTAACCTTTCGCCATTGCCGGGCTTCCGTTTCCAGTTCCTTCTATGCCCATGCTGGCTTCGACCCAATTCGCCCACCCTTTTTCAAAAACCTTCTACTCCTTTCTCACCTCTCTTACACCCTCCAGTCATCCACTTTTACCTATCCATCTATCCAAGCAAAATTTTCTCACCTCATTCTCAGCCTATCCCTGTCTATCACACTTTACCCGCTTCCATCACTCCACCCGTATCCTCCTTCACAACATACTTTACCCCATCCACCCAAATACAATCTTTACCTATTCTTACCTGTTTCCAATTCACTCTCTCCGTCCACGCTCTTTCTCTCAATAGCCATATCATTCTTCTCTCTCTCCAACTTCTATCCTCATTTATTTTTATTACACTTCCTTTCAGTCTTCCTTTCACCCTCATCACATCAATTTTCTCTTCCTCACTACCCAACTCCACCAACCATAACTTTGATACCCCATAGTCACCCCTTCCTAACGCTTGTACCATTTTAACTGAGACATTCACCCAAACCCACGCCAACACTTTTTCCACTGCTCTTTTACCCTCCAACACACCTATATTTATACCTCTGATCTCTACATTCTTTTTCTTTTTTTCATTTTCTACTACATCAACTCGCCTTGACAAATCTCCTATTTTCCACTTTAACCTCTCATATTCACTTCCCTCAACTTTCTCAGTCCCCTCATTCATTTCCTTTATAAATTTTTCCAATCCATTCATTCTTTTCCACATGCTTTCCTTTTCTTTTTTCCACATACCATCCCATTCATTCCACATTTCCTGCAATTTCTCCAACCTCTCTTCAATTTCCACTATCTCTTTGTCCCTTGATTCCCTATCCTCATAGATATCCATCAAATTTCCCTTCACTCTCTTAGCTCCTTCATCCATCGCATCCTTCAATATCCATACTAATTCCAACAAATCCATGCAATCCTCACACGTCATCTTTTTCCATTCTTTCCTATCCCCCTTTCAAATACTCGCGCCTCTTTCTCCCTCTCACTTACACTACTTGAGTCAGACTTAGCCATTCCAGAAATCTACCTTTTCACTCAAGTGCTCAAAAACCTAACCTCACAAAACACCCTTCTCTTTTTTACCAAAATCACTCATACATTCACTACTTTATACAAACATACCTTTCCTTTACACTACTGCAAATTACACTACCCACTCAACACTCTACACTACCCACCCTTTTTTAAAACATTTAGAATTCTCAAAAAAATCTTAACTCTTTCTAAAAGCGTGTACACCGAAACGGTACCGGAAACGGCAGCCCTGTTAAAATCTTAATTGTTTGAGTGTTTGATATAAATAATCAAATTTTTTAAACCTTACCTACAAGACCAGCTCCTTGAAGGAATAATATTGTGGCCCAAAGGACCATACCGCCAGGATGGCGGACCGAGGTTGGTCCACGTATCCTTCCACTCACTGCTTTTCCTCCACTTCTGCTTCTTATAAATTTCACTAGGCCACTCTGCTGGCAAACGGACTTCTCGAACCACATGCACGTTCTCTAACATTCGAACTCCTTACTCCTTACACCTTAGACTATTTCCAAGATTTGTCAAATCATAATGATTACTTTAATTTGGAAGTATACTTGAACTCCAGGGTACGGTTGTTGACTCTTAAAGTCATGTTATTTATAAAAATAAGATTTCTCGAACAACTGCAACAAGCACAAAATTAAAAAATTTTATTACTTTTTAACATTCATATGAGATTAATTGTTTATATAGAAATAATTTGAACTTTAAAAGTTCACGCAGTTTTCAATTTAGTAGTTGATAAACTACAATTTCTGAAACAGTAATTAAAAAAGATGAAAATAAGTGACAAATGAATAACAACTTTCTATTTGGAAATCGATCACATAAAATTTAAACTAATTTACATTAACAACCGAAAAGGAATTGTACAGTTGGGGTAGATTCAACTTATCAATTAATAGAAAGACAAATTTATCCAAAATGGACAGTGTATATTCCTAGTACAACTTGTCTGCCGGACCTTAGTCAGTGCAACTGTTCTCGCCAATAGTGGAGCCAACATACCTAATAATAACGCAATACATCCATAAAGTTAAACAGTTGATACCAAAGGCAGGACATAATATTTATGGGCACAAAAGTTTTACCGAACTAATTAATTTTAAGACTAATTTTTTAAGATTCAAAATTTTAATATCTTGTAACTATTTCGTACTTGTATTAAGATTACGAAAATGTTTTTCCAATGGTAAACACATTCACCAACAATTAAAGTCAGTAGAACGTCTCTACCAAACATTTTGGGATGAAGCAATGATGGATGATTTTTGTTGGCTTTTCATTAAAGAAACTAACACTGAACACAAAAGGGCGTCAAAATAAAACACAAGTCAGCTTCAATAAAACTAAAATACTTATAACTTTTAAACCAATTTTATAGGAAAAGCGCTTATTTTCATCGTATAATATGAAACTTTAATTACCTATCATGAATTCGGTCATTAAAATTTTTATTTAAGTAGAATCATTAACAGAATCTAAAATATTTCTATCAATATCATTTTAGGTGATGATTAAAATGAAAAATATTGTACAAATTGTTAATTAGAAATTTAAATACCTTTAGCTTAAAAAAAGAAACATAAAGTCTGTCCATTGGAGCCAAATATTTTTACATTTAAGTGAAAGAACTTTTTTCATAATGAGAAAAAGGAAAAATCAACGATATCGTAACAACTATTCTATTTTCTCAATTATGGACACTGGCTGGCATTGGCCAGTGTTTCTAAGCATATATTTAATTTTTCGACGCATAGTGTACCTAAGGAATTTTATAAAAATTAGTTTTTTCGTAAAATTGTTACAACTTTTAAATTCATATAATCTACGTTTAATTATTTTACAGATAATTGTTTATTACGTTGATGGATTTAAACGCGATAAATACGATCATAGTTTCATAAGAAATTTTTTCAATATTTTTGTAGTTCGCATTTGTTACAGGAAAATTGTGTGAATGCATGCCACAATAATTGAGTACATTTAACTTCTACTTTACATTGTATTACCTTAGTAGTAGTAATTCTGCTAAATTGTACCAGTTGAATATAAGTTTTGGTAGCATATAGCTTACCCTGCAGAGCCTCATAATTCCCTACTTTAAACAATGAATTCGTAGTTAAATTTAATTGATTAGAAGTGCAATCGTATCCCATAATGCAAAAGGCGGATGTTGCGAAAGACCAAAATACGTATGCAGTTAAGAAGATTAGAAGTAGTCTCCATCTCCTGAAACAGGAGGGATTTCATTACATTATTTAATTACTTATTTTATTATGCGTGAAGAAAAATGTAAAATGGAGTTCATTGAATTCTGCGTTAGTGCATTAAATTAGCATGATATAGGTCAATCGTATTAAACTCTGAATATATTCCACTTAAGCTGCCGAATGAGAAGAATGCATTCTTTCTTGGTCCGTAAACCAAACAATCTTCAGTTGAAATAGTTTAGAGACATACGTATGTTCGACTTGATTAGTTCTAAAATTTAAAAATTAATCTCTCCTGGCAACTTGCTGTTTCCAGCATATATTTTAAATTAAAAATTTATAAAACATCAAACTAGTTCTTTAAATTAAAATGATTAATTGTTTATGTGAGTTTATTAAATTCTAGAACTCTGACATACTGGAATCTGTATTTAAATATTTAATTTTTAAGGGGCTCACTCGAAAAAAAGTAGTGGCACTTGGCTGACAGGTCGTCCGGGGGCACAGAAACCTTTTCAAGACGACTGATGTTGTCAGCGGACACGGATGATGTCTCGGAGACATCATAAAGACAACTAGAACAACAACACACACTGATCAGTTGTTGAACGACTTGCAACAAACTTCGTTTGAAATATGCTTTGATCTACTGCTGAAACAAGTCTAATTGTCCTCAAAAATTGTATATGCACTTTGTTCTTTAGATAAAAAATCTTCAAATAGCTGTTGAAATTGAATCCATACACCTTCTTGAACTGCCTTAGCTAATTGTATTCATTTAACTTCACTTGCCGATCTTTTGTCCTTTTAGGTACCTGGAGACACCCTTAGCTTTTTTCCAGTCTATCTTCCTTATAATCCCAAGATGGAGAAAATAGTCAACGGACATACACTGATATCAGACGAGAAACTTGATTCCTTTCAACCTGACGACAGTTATCTGGTTCTTTAAAAGCGACGATCATCGATCTTTAACAACAGAGCTTCAGATACGGCTGCTTATAACAATAATTCGAAGAAACCTTCTGAAACAGATAACACATTCTTCAGGTGTATCCTTAGCAATTTATCGGGAAGACACATTCGTGTATTGTTCTAGATGACAAAAAAGAAAAAATTTGAAGGATCTGTTCTGAAAATAGAACTATCAATTCAGATACCAACAATTGTGAATCTGCTAGGACCAATGCCCAAGGAGGACGAAGAAGTCGTGGTCAAGAACGTCGATTTTGAAAGTGTTCCATCATCAGTAGGAAAAATGGTTTGTCATCAAGGACTTGTAAGAACGTCCATAATTGTACTAACAACCAGAAATTTCTCATATGGCAATGGATCCATTACCGATACATATAATATAGACTTCCAGTCTGCGTTACAAAATTTTATGGCGAGATTACAAAAGGTACGCATGTGGAAATAATGGGCCGTATCAGGGTAAACGACTAAAATACTATCAATGCAAAGTTTGACAACCTACATTTTGACATCATAATGATAAATTTTAAAATTTTTCTTTACATGCCATAGTTAACATTGACCGAAAGATAATCTCAACCCTTTAAAATGCAAAGAGCTTCATAGATTTTAAAATTAGAAAAATTTAACGAGACAAAATGCATTGCGCCAGAATGTAGCGTGCAACAAGCGCGGATTGCAAAAAGTAAATAGTTTTACCTCCTGGATCACTTCCCATGCAATACCTCATATATTTTTCTATAAATAATAATATTTCATCTATCTTACTAAAGATCATTCGTAATCTATCATTGTCTAAAGACAACAAGTTCATTCTTATCTATTGTTGTTATCGATTACTTACTTAGCTCTATAGTCACTCTTAAAACAATGATGTTATGACATTAGATTCGTAAATGGCGACCCTCAAAATCCGCACATGACGGTTATTTAAAAATTTTAATTTGAATATGTGGAAAGTAAAAATTTTAAGTACGACATATTGGACCCAAAATATTGAAAATAGATTTTCTAATATTAAATTTTTTATTAACGACAACAAAAAGCCTTATAGAAAGATAATTTATTAATTTTCCATTAATATTTGCGATAAAACATTGTCTACATTCTAATTCATTTTCATGACCCATCTTTGAATATCTACAATTTTGAAATTTTTTAAAATTCTACGTTAACAGTAATTGTAGAATATTTATAACTCGTTTATTTTCTAAGGTAATATTTGCGATAAAACATTGTCTACATTCTAATTCATTTTCATGACCCATCTTTGAATATCTACAATTTTGAAATTTATGAAAATTCTACGTTAACAGTAATTGTAGAATATTTATAACTCGTTTATTCTCTAAGGCACTATAATGTAGCTGTAACTTAAAAGCACAAATGTTTAACTTCTTTGTTGTTATAATATTTTATTAAATTTTATAACTAATAGTTTATTTTTGTATTGCCTATCCTTGTGATAAAGGCTCGGATTGAAATAAATAAGCACGTACTTAGGAGAATTTTTTTTTCATAGTGAAATTTATTTAAACATTTTAAAATTTTTACATATTATTACACATATATTAAACTAAATAAAAAAAATTTCTTTCTATATATTTTGTTGTTAATAGCGAAGAAATAACGACTTAAAAAAAAATCTGGAAAATCTGGTTGACATGATATCTCCAGTCAGAACAGACGGAATCAAAAAATTCAAACGGATTATTAAAATATAGGTAAGTGGTTACAGCTTGAGCTAAAATCATAATTTTTAGATAATTTTTAACCTGTTTTTTAAACAATTTTAGTTGCAAAAGAAGGGTTAAAAAAGTAAAAAATCCTCCATTTTGGTATTTTTCAATGAAAATTTTTTATTTTAGTTCAGGCTGTAACCACTTACCTATATTTTGATAATCCGTTTGAATTTTTTGATTCCGTCTGTTCTGACTGGAGATATCATGTCAACCAGATTTTCGAGATTTTTTTTTCAATTTGCCATTTCTTCGCTATTAACAACAAAAAATATAGAAAATTTTTTTTTTATTTAGCTTAGTGTAATAATATGTAAAAATTTTAAAATGTTTAAATGAATTTTACTATGAAAAAATTTTTTTTCAAAATACGTGCAAACGACCCAGACTGACCCCTTAAAAATTAAATTTTTGATTAAATTACCTAAGGCCCTATTAACAAACTATTTCCAACATAAACAGAATTATCAGAACAAATTGTGCTAGGATCAAAAGTAGAAAGTTTATAAACGTTAACAAATGAATAAGCAAATGCGTCAACAATTTCATGCTAATCAATTATCTCAAGGTCATTGTAGAAGGCAATAGCAGGAACTCTAAACGTTTTCTTAGACTTGTTAAAGTGCGTCTACATTAAATTTGGATTAGTGCAGAGTGGGTCAAAAATAGTTAAGTAAGAAGGATTTCATCTAGCAGCTAAACATGATCAGTTATCGAATAATGAATAGCAAAAAATATACTTTGACTATTCTTGCACTGGTAGTGGACATATATATATAATAGAATTTTTTATTTATTTATACTCCTGTTTACATTTATATATAAATGTTTATCAAGTGGAAGTCTGTAGAAGCTGTACCATTTAATAATGAGTAGATTTTAACTTGTACACACATTCATTGTACACTGTAAAAAAAGGGAGTTAAATTTTAACTCCCCAGGGGATTCTATAAAAGTCGCACCCATTGGAGAGTTAATGCCAGGGGAGTTAAATAAAGAGAGTTAAAATTTAACACCCAAATGCTAACTCCTCATGGAAAAAATAACTCGCGCGGGTGTTGAATGAAGGGAGTTAGAAATTAACTCTCTTTTGGAGTTGATTTTTAACTCGAAAAATTTAACTCCCAACTCCCGAGTCCGTTAACTCCCTAAATTTTTTACAGTGTAAGAGTGAGGAGAAAGAACACAATAATTACAATTGAGAGAATCCTAATCTTTATCTTTTGATAAAATTATGATTAATAATTGTCAGAAACATTTTACACATATAACGTTACAGAAATTTTGCGGCAATACTTTCAATTCAACCATTACTGATAATACCTTATGTAGAACAGCATCCACAGATCAAACACACATCAGGTAAAACTATGTTCAATATTAATCAAAAAGAGGACTTTCAATTTTAAAATTGCCCTGACAAGTCATAAAAAACATTTTAACAAAGGACGAGCTCCAAAAAATTTTTGAAAATATTTAAAGAAATGAAGAGTAATCTAGTTTTGATAATTTTGAATAACTTTAAATTCATTCGTGAACAACTCGATTGACTCTACGCATAGAAACATTATGCCAGAAAACAAGCAGCCTAAGTGGCTGAATGTATAGGCGAAAGAAGTGAAAACTATTTCAGATCGAACTCATGAAGCCGTAGAAATAGCAAAGTATTTTAATGCTTGATGTAGATAATGCTAAGAGCAACATGAGTATTGTTACAGAAGTGATTTTAGAAAACAAAGATGAAATGTTCAAAATTTGTACACTACATTGTACAATAAATATATTGTATAGTAGGTATAATTATTTGTAATAGAGAAGAAAAAGTCATAATAATAAAAATTATTAGGCAAATTTATTAAATCAATTTTTATAGTTTACTAAATTAAAAACAAAAAAAAAATTTTTAATACGAAGAAAAGTAGGGGAGAGTAGGACCTTAGTCAACCCTGTAAAAAAAAAGTATTGGGAGGTACGGGATTCCGTATTGCAAGTGCCAACCTGCCAATGCGGTATTCGCGAAATACCGCATTGGGTGTCGTGGTGAATACGGAAATCAAGGGGTCCCAATGCGGTGCCAGTTTTAAGCTTTAAAAAAACGAAAATACGTGACAGGAGGAAATAATTAGTGTCAGTGCAGAAATATGCGAGTTAAAGGAATGAGAAAATAATAATAGTGAGTATAAAATGAAATTTTAAGAAAAAAAGGTAAGTTGAACTGTCAAATATGAGTCCAATGAGGCGTAGGCTGCTTTCAATGTGGTACACAATCGGTACATAGTGCAAGTCGCCAGTAGAGGGCAGAAGCAAGCAGAGCGAATCGAGCGAACACAGTGGCCCAGCTGACATATGATTTGCATTACATTACTTTCCAATTTTTTATTTTATAACCACTTTTCTGCATGAATCTAAACAATATTTTCGATTATTGTAATTTAGACGATGCTTACCAATTGTACGTTGGCAGATTTAGTGAAAAGTGTCTGTGTACGGAGACAAATGTGTTAGAAAATGTTTGTTTACCTATTTCACACCATTCAAACCAGTCAAAGTTGCTTTTGCTGTGGCGCATTGAAATCAGCCTATGCCGCATTGGGCCCATATTTGACAGTTCAACTTACCTTTTTTTCTTAAAATTTCATTTTTACACTCACTATTATTATTTTCTCATTCCTTTAACTCGCATATTTCTCCACTGACACTAATTATTTCCTCCTGTCACGTATTTTCGTTTTTTTAAAGCTTAAAACTGGCACCGCATTGGGACCCCTTGATTTCCGTATTCACCACGACACCCAATGCGGTAATTCGCGAATACCGCATTGGCAGGTTGGCACTCGCAATGCGGAATCCTGTACCTCCCAATACTTTTTTTTTACAGGGAAAGACTACATTGACTAAGTGGCTCATTCAAAAAACATACCATTTGTCATAAATATGTACTCGTCTTAATGCCAAAAGACGAAAAAAAAGTGTAATGTTTTCCAGATGATCAAGTTTAGCTGCTAAGTGTAATCTTTCTTACATGACTATTCTTAACCGTCTCTTCTCTATACTATATAAAAAATCATATATTTTTCCTTTTTTAATAATATATATATTTAAAAAATTTGAGGAATAATTAGTTAAATTATTATATTATTAAAGTGTAAGCAATTATCACTAATAAAATATTATAGATAAATTTTTGCTATTAGAACTTACAGTTATGTACACAACTCCATTCTTTGGGCAGTATTATTGTTTCTCCAATTGATCCCTCTTAAGCCTCTATAACATACAAAATAGTTCAGATTTATTTTTAATGAATCGTATTTTAATTGTTACTATACAGACATAAAATACTTCTTTTTGATTTAATTCTAATCGAAGCATACAACACCAATACTTTATCATTTAAATGATTTTTTCTTAAATTCATATAAAAACCTAATAGATAATTTAAATAAATTTAACATCTTTTTGTTTTTGACTGTTTTAAATTTGTTTATTTTATTATGTAAAAAAATTCTATTTGAAACTACATGGTGAGAGATGGTAAACGTTTACTATAATATACAGAAGGGCTATGAGATGAAATTTATCCGTCATTTCAAATTATAAAAATCCAGAGTCAAATGAGGAATCAGGATATATAGCTTAAAACTTTCCTGAAAATTTAAATTTAATTTTCGCGATGGGCGAAATTTTTTTTTAATGTTCAGGAAATTTTCACACTAAATATTTATTTAATCAGGACATTTAAATCTTTGCACAATTTTCACTAAATTTTTCAGTTAAATATGCCGAATATTGCAAGTAAATATTCAATAAATTTTTAGGATAATTTCGGTGCTGTGGGGGTGGAGGATAATGGGTTAATTAAAATTTCTACTGGCTTGTAAACATACATCAATCAAACATCACATATATACATATCATTAAATATGAACCTAGCACTATTACCCTACTCTCTTCTACTTTTATTGTACGAATATTAGTACATTTAATAATGATTTATAAAGCTATTTTAATATACATAAAAGAAAAGTAAATTTCATTACGATTATTTTTTATTGAAATAATGAAAGCTTTTATAATATTTAATGATAACGTATATGAAATTTAATGATACTGCACTAACGTGAAGTTTTGACTACTATTTTTAGCATTAATTGTTATGTTAAACGATACTCAGAGACACATGCCTTCTAAATAGTTAATAGATTAAGAAGAATTATTATTTTATATTTATTTTATTTATGAACTCGCGTCTTTCTAGACTCTTGCTCTACTTACAAGTGTCTCCAAAAAATATTCTTATAACTAAGAAAATCTATCCTACACTAATGCGTCTGTCTAATCAGTCTGTTTGGGTTTTCTCGTAAGGAAAAAGGAAAACTGTAGAAAACCTTTTCTGAATACAACCAATTTTATGGATGACCGAAATCTAATTATTTTTTATTGAACGATAATCGACAGTGTACATCTTTGTCAATATACCATGTATCTAGAACCTCACTTTATAAAGCAATAAGAAAACTTCGTGTTAGGATATTATTTTTTATATGACAACATAACAAAGCATATAAAGATTTAGAAAAATTACCTCTGCTTGTGATATAGTAAGTTAGTAAGTTGTTGCACAACTCCCCACTCTCCCCTAATTAATTTCGAAAATATTTTTCAAAAAAAGCGGGTTTCTGTATTAGGACAGTTGTACTGTCGGTACATGAAATTAAAAAGCTTAAGTGAGAAATTTGTTTCGAGAGATTGATAACTTTTTGAACATTTAATATATTGCTACCAGATGATAAATTATTTTCTTATAATTACATAAAATTATGTCTAAAAACTTTGTATAATATGTCAAAACATAATAACTTAAAAAAAGTTCCCTAATAAAATGCCCAATAAGAATTGCTAGAAATCTTTACATCCTAACAGATGTTCATAATTCATATAAAATGCCATATCGAATTTTTAAAAATACCACTTTGTATTTCATAAAGAACAGGAATACGAAAATTTTAAGCAATTAAAATGGGATCAATAGATTTTTAGAGACGGCCTTGTCTTAGTTGACATGTTACATCCTATATATATAAAATTCAAATCGCCCTCCGGCGGATACGAGCTCTAATTGTCTGCTCTCAAAAGGCATGCTGGTTTTTACCCCTAGGTTTTTTACACTGGTAATATCAAAAACTCTGATTGGTATAGACATCAAAAGAGAAGATGTCACCTTCAATAAGAATTTCAGGTGGATAAGCGCGATTTCAAAGTATTTATTGGAGAATATGTGTAATTTTTTTTTAAGAAATCGAAAAACTAAGATTATGATTTTTATTATTTTCTTCCATGTTACTTTTAATACAATGATTTGAAATATTTCTAGTCCATCTAAATCTTTCTTTAAAAAAATGTTTATAAAATCGAACATATTTTTTGAGATTAACTAAAAATTCTGTTGTAATGCGACGAAGTGAGAATGACCTTATATTCGAGTTCAACGCACCAAAATATATGGGGGTAAGGCTGATTCTATCTCAATTCATGCAGGGCGAATAGGTTAAAAATTCTAAATCAAGTTAAAGGTAATTTTTCTTGTTCTTTAGGACAAATAAAGAGACACGTATTTTTTTATTTATCGAAAAAATTTGTTTTAGCTGAGTATAGAGTGTTTAAAAATTTTAAGACATATCGTGATTTTATAGCTAAACAGCTGACAAATTATTTTCAAATCTTTCTAGTTTTTGCAAAAATAAATATTTTTCAATTTTTTTTCTTGATTTTAGTAGTGTTTTTGATACTTTTTCTTTGCAAACTTGAAACTTTGAAAAATTTTGAAAATTAACAAAATGGTGGCCATTTTCCGAAAAATCAAAAAAGTCAATTTTCTCAAAAACATCATTTTTTATTTTTCTTAAAATTTTTGTGTGATTACTATAGATGAAAAAAAGAATTAATTTTAAAAGGTTTCATGTCCGCTAAAACTGTTTGGAAGTCGCAATAATTTTTTTTCAGAAAATAACCAATCTCATTATTTTGAGTAATGTATCGGCATATATATATATTTTGCATGTTTATGTTTTTCGATGATTAGTAGTGTTTTTGGTACTTTTTATTTGCAAACTTGAAAATTTTGAAAATTAACAAAATGGCGGCCATTTTTCAAAAAATCGAAAACTAAAAATACTAAAAATAATTGAATAAAAATATTCATTTGGAGGTTTTTGTAGTCGCTGAGTTAGAATATTTAGTTAAAATTTTATAATTCAAAATGGCGACCAAAAAAATTTAACGGTCGCCATTTTGTTAATTTTCAAAATTTTCAAGTTTGCAAATAAAAAGTACCAAAAACACACTACTAATCATCGAAAAACATAAACATGCAATAAAAATATATATATGCCGATACATTTATACTCGTATCAACTCTCGAAAACTGAATCAGTGAAATTTGACTGAGAATGACTGACTCTATTGTCTATTCTCGCGATTTGAATCAGTGAAATTTCACTGAAGATCAGTTAAAAATGATTGAAATTTCTGTCATTTTTCACTGATTGGCCAATTGAAGAATAACTGAAATTTTCAATATGCGTGACAGAAATTTTCAGTAGTTTATTAATTGGCGAATCAGTTAAAAATACCTGAAATTTCAGTTATTTTTAACTGATTTTCAGTGAAATTCCACTGATTCAAATCGCGAGAATAGAGTCACTGATTCTCAGTCAAATTTCACTCCTTTTCAGTCGAATTTCACTGATTAAGATTTAGAGAGAAAATAATGAGATTTGTTATTTTCTGAAAAAAATTATTGCGACTTCCAAACAGTTTTAGCAAACATGAAACCTTTTAAAATTAATTCCTTTTTTCATCTAGAAATCACACAAAAATTTTAAGAAAAATTAAAAATGATGTTTTTGAGAAAATTGACTTTTTTTATTTTTCGGAAAATGGCCGCTATTTGGTTAATTTTCCAAATTTTTCAAGTTTGCAAAGAAAAAGTATCAAGAACATTACTAAAATCAAGAAAAAAAATGGAAAAATATTTATGTTTGCAAAAACTAGAAAGATTTGAAAATAATTTGTCAGCTGTTTAGCTCTAAAATGTCCTAAAATTTTCAAACACTCATAACTCAGCTAAAAATTTTTTTTCGCTGAATAAAAAAATACGTGTCTCTTTATTTGTCCTAAAGAACAAGAAAAATTACCTTTACCTTGATTTAGAATTTTTAACCTATTCGCTCTACATGAATTGAAATAGAATCAGCCCTAAGATAGACAGGGCTCCACAAAAATGTTTCGTATAAAACTTATATATGATATTGCGGTATTTTAGGCTCTTTTTTGTTGTTAGTAAAACAAAGTTTTTGATGCATATATATTTAAATAAAAAAATCATTTCTATTTCTTCTGCAAACACTTTGTCAATTTGTTGTCTCATGAAGTTTTCTTATATTTTTTCTTAAGCCGGTAAAGCTTTCCCCAACATAAGAATATATTCAGTATATTCTACACAAATGCATGATATCCTAAAAACGTCCACATAATATTCTAGGTTATCCACATGATATCGAAACCATCACTTTGTAGGATATTATGGGATATCTCTAGGACATTTGAAAAATTAGACATCGTTGAGATGTATAGGACTAATTACAATTCGAATATACATCGTCACAAAATCTTTATTTTAGGTAAACAGTTGAAAAATGTCATTAACTCAGCATCAATGTAAAAAAATAATGTAATTTTTTTTAACTTATATTCGGATAATTCAAGTTACTCTCTAAATTTGAATTAGTAAAAATCTTTACTAATTATAATTAGTGACTGACTTTTTGCTTTTAAATTAGTAAATTTCACTAATAAATTAGTAGAAGTTACTATTTATTAGTAAAGTTTACTAATTTAAAAGCAAAAAGTCAGTCACTAATTCAAATTAGTAAAGATTTTTACTAATTCAAATTTAGAGAGTAACACATAGCCTACCACAGGACTTTTTACAACATTAAAGTATTCTACCATTTATCGAGAATCAAATTTCGAAAATAAATACGGGATAAAACAAAATTGATTTTTATTTGAAAAAAAGTCACTTTTGTTTAATATACTAATTGAAACGAAGGATTTAGCTGAGTCATCGTCATGCCGCCTTCTATTAAATTGAAATAATTGATTAAAAATAATTAAATTGCGTAGTCAGTTCTTGATTACAAAAAAGACCAAAAATTGTTTTTCGTTTTTTGGTAAATTAATGAGAAATAAATTAAAAAATTATGTTATGTATATCAATTCACCTAGAAGCTCAGAAATACTGAAAAATCGTATTATGGAAATTTATCAATAAAACCAATTAAGCCTCTAATAGATTTTGAGGAAAAAATCTCTAGATTTAAATTCAATCAGAATCTGTGTGGACCAGTTACTTAGACCTGGTTCATAACCATTAAATTTTAAAGAATTTTACACCAATATTCTTTTGTCGCTATGTTGATGATATTTTAACTTGCATTCCCGAAAATAAAATTGACGAAACTTTGAACACATTTAACTCTTACAATGAACGTTTACAATTTACTTATGAGATCAAAAATAACAATTCTATTAGTTTTCTTAATGTATTAGTTATAAAACAAAATAGTATTTTAATTACGGACTGGTTCAAAAAACCTACTTTTTCTGGACGTTTTTTAAATTTTCATTCTCACCACCCTTTTTCACAAAAAATTGCTGTTATATATAATTTGATCGATAGATTAAGCGAAACTGACAGTCTGCATATTTTATACTATTTTTAATGTTTACTAAATTAAATATAATGTATTTTATTTCTCTGTCCTCTAAAAAGTAAAGTCAATTTTTATAATGTAGTGTCAATTATGTTAGGTGCAAGAAACAATACTTTTGAAATTTAAATCAACATAGAACCAATAGATAAATAACTTTAACTAATCCCCCTAGTATATATATATATATGTTTGCTATAACTCTATACATTGTTTATCATACAATTATTATAATGAAAATTTGTCTGCTACTTTATGTGATACGACGAGATAAAATTTCACTTATAGTAACTTTAGAAATAGGTACTGGTTTCAATCTCAATCTCTAATAATGAAAAAAGGTTGAATAAATTTATAAGTCGACTGTAATATTCAATTACAGCTTCAATAACTCCTGAGAGTGGTTCTCAGAAACTTGATATTTTTCTTACCTTATATTAAATTCAAATATTGGAGTTTAATTAGGAAAATATATATTAGGCTTTATAATATATTTATTCATTATTTTTACAGCAATTTAATTTAAACAAGATCTTGTGGTTTAATTTATACAAAGTCGTACCTATACAAAAAAATTAAATGGTACTGGCTATACCAGAGAGCACAACATTTGAGCTTAATGTTATCAATCTTACGGTGTAATAAAAAATGAAGTAACATATTTAAATAATTAATTTGTTTTTCTGCTGAGTCTATCTAGAAATGAGTTGTTACTGAAATTAAGCTCTCAAACTTACATGAAAGCATATAGATTTTTAAACAATCAATAAAATTAATATTTAACTTTATTATTAATTAATAAAGTGTTATTTTTAGAAGTAGATCACTATACGACTTAACGAAAGTTTAACTCTAAAATCCGAACACTGAAAATTTGCTTTAATACATTTGATCCCTGATGAGAATGATGATAGAAGATTTCAAGCCAAAATTAGGAGATACCAGTTGCTTAACTGTATATTACATGGAAGTGCTTAAGAACTTTAAGATAATAATTATTAAAATGTTTTATCTCTAGTAGTTTCGTCAAAATTAATTTTTGAAAAACTATCTAGTTTTAAGAAACTATTTGCACGCTTTCAGGGTGGCGTAACTGCTAAAAATAAAAAGTGATTAAAATGTCCAATTTGAATAATGAATTTTTTTACAAATGAACTTGAATAATTTTTTGTACTACTTTATTCTCTTACAGCAATTGAAAAAAAATATTCTGAGTTGAGCAATTATAGAAAATCAATTAAGTATGCAGATAAATGATTAAAAAATAACCTTCGAATGATAGAATTCTGCTCAAATAAATTTGTAAATGAGAAAAATCATTATAATATTAAAATAAAAACTCTTATTATGAACTGTTATATGAAATTTATGTAATATTCTCTTGTTGTCAATGTAATAGAGTTTTTTCTTTAGCATAACACTGACTCGCTTGATACGTTGATATTGTTCGCAAACTTCACTGCAGTTGAAGTGAAAAGTTTGCTGACATTTCTACAATTAAAACTTACAACTAAAAAAAATGTAAAAACATTATTAAACGTGTTGAAGTTAGCTTTTAAATGCGATATGCTCAATTAAAATATGATAATTTTCTAAAAAAAACTGTTTCACATTAAAAAAGAAAAAAATAGTGTGAGATTTTGTCTTTCCCTGACATTAATTAAACATTAAAAATAAGATTTTCTAAATTTTTTGCTTTATACAGTGTTGAAACTACAGGAAATAAAGTTTAAAATGAGACCTTACCGAGTTTTTTTAACTTTAATAATAAAAATACAAAACTTTTTATAATGCCTTTAATCACTGCAAGGGTAAGCAAAAGTTAATAAGAAAATGTGAATTTGTAATTGTGTTCCTCGTGTGTTTCTGGAAAAGAATGTGTCATTTTTGATAAAATGATTTTTCCCCTTTTGGAAAAAAATTTGAATTCCATAGAAGTTATTTTTTTATTCTTTTAACCCATAACGCCCAAATGACTAAAATTTTTTCTTGGACTTCAATACACCATTTGAAGTATTTATAGACAATAAATTTTAGCAGCAATGAGATGTAGGGGGTTTTTGGGGTCGCTGATGACGAATCCGATGTCAGTTTTTCAAAATTCAAAATGGCGGATCCAAAATGGCGGACATTTTTTTTTAAATTTGGATTCGCTTGAAAATTATCACTCGGGGGTTTTCGGGGTCGCTGATGACGAATCCGATGTCAGTTTTTAAAAATTAAAAATGGCGGATCCAATATGACGGACATTAAAAAAAAAATTTGGATTCGCTTGAAACATGTCACTCAGGGGTTTTCGGGGTCGCTGATGACGATTCCGATGTCTGTTTTTAAAAATTCAAAATGTCGGATTCAATATGGCGGACACTTTTTAAAAAAATTTTGTTTTTATTGGTGGATTCCACGTCAGTTCGACACACTAATTTTTATGACTTGTTGGGATTTGGCTGTACTTTTGTAAATTTATTACTTTTATAGTGATAAACAACTCGACCAAATATTTTTTCAAAATTTTGAAAATTACCAAAAATCTGACATTTTCAAAATTTTTGTCTTTTTTTTAAAGTGCTATAACTTTGGTTCTAATTAACCGATTTTGGATTTTAAAAAAAGGATTTAAGTATATTTTAAGTTAAAATCAATATAAAAAAAATTCAAAAAATTTTTTTTTTGAAATTTTGAAAAATTAAAAATCCGTTTTTGAAAAACATCATCTTCGATTTTTTTCAAAATTTTACTAAATGTTAGGGCAAATGTGCTTTACATGTCCTGTAAGTTTCAGCTTGGGATCTCAAAGGGATTCGGAGTAAAAAAATAAAACGTAACCACAAATTATGAACATATGGGGCAAAATTCCTCAACTGCCCAGGTAAAAAATGAATTTTCTCTAAACTTTGCTAAAATGATACTATTATTAATAGAAGTGTAAATATTAATTTTTTTTTAATTTGATAAAATAATTTTTGAGTTATGGAGTTTCAAAATTTTGATTTTTTTGAAAATATCTTTTTTTGAATTTAATATATTTATAAGTAAAATTAATCAAATTTTAAGTATGAATAGTGATTTTTGAAGGGGTTTTTACAGGCTATAAGCTGGTGATGAAAAAAAGTTGTTTTTCTCAATTTGACCTTGAAATTCAAGGTAAAATTCTTAATTTCAATATGCAGTAGAACCCGGTTAATACGATCCTGTTTAATACGATTTTTCGCTTAAGACGCTCATTTATGGTGGTCCTTGCAATTAAAGACATACATTTTATATCCCACCTAATACGTTTTCCCGCATAAGACGCATTCTTAGTGCGGTCGCTGCAGAATCGCATTAACCAAATTCTACTGTATCTCCAAATCCCAACAAGTCATGAAAATAAGTGTGTTGAACTGACGTGGAATCCACCTATTATAAAAGTAGAACAAAATTTTACAAATGCCGCTTTCATAGAACAGCTATAAAGAGAGAGCAAAAATTGAAATTCCATTAAAATTTCCTAACTCATTTCACCTTTCCAATAAGTTTATGGGTGAAGAGAATCTCCACGATATGCCATATTGTATTCGCCATTTTGAATTTTTAAAAACTGACATCGGATTCGTCATCAGCGACCCCGAAAACCCCCGAGTGATAATTTTCAAGCGAATCCAAATTTTTTTTTTAAAAATGTCCGCCATATTGGATCCGCCATTTTGAATTTTGAAAAACTGACATCGGAATCGTCATCAGCGACCCCGCACACAGTGCAGGAAGAGAAATATTATCAACTTTCATTGTGGCAACTTTTTGTTACGATTTAATGATTCTACGAAACTTCCTGATGAAAATGCAGCTTTGACAAAAATCGTAACAGCTAATTCTTCAAAGATATTCGAATATTTATATAAATTGCGGCAGTTTCTTAAATCAGTCTGTGTTAAGTTTTATGAATTGTGTTCGTTGGCTAGTTCATACAATTGTACGAACTAGCTCATCTTAGTTAGCTAGTTAATCGTTTTATAATCGTTTTCTATATCTTACTATTTTAATCAACTAAAATGCGCTGTTATTTCGTTTTCATTTTCAAATTTGTAAAATTTGGTGATTGTTTTCTAATTAACCCTCTGCCTACTCATGTGACCGTTATCGTCTAAAATCGTCTATTTGGACGCCTGGTGGGGACTATGGGAATTACATTCAAAAGCGCTAGAGTGGGAATAAGTCAGCGTAGGCAGAGGGTTAAAATGAAGAAAACCTATTTTGTAAAATACAAATAGAAAATACATTTAAAATACGTTTTTAAGTAATCTTAATAAAATAAATAGACATGAATGACTAATTTTTGAATTAATAAATAGCATAAATACATAGTATATGACAAATACTAAAAAATTAGTAATAGCTAATTTTTCGAAAATAAATAAACATGAATGACTTATTTTAATAAGATTGCTTAAAAATGTACTTTAATTATATTTTCTATTTAAAGATGAAAATGAAATAACAGCGGATTTTAGTTGATTAATATAGTATGATGTAGAAAATTATCTTATTGTTAAATTTTAAATAAACAAATAATATTTTTTTAATAAAATAAGGTTTTTTATAAAGTTAAAGAGTGTATTTATTGAACTTAAAAAAATGCAGATCAATATAATCCACAGGAATCGTAAACATTGTTAGTTTAAAAGACATTCCAAGAAAAATCATATACATATGCTGCCGTACAAAATAAAAAAGTCTATAAATGACATTTGCTTTTAGGTTGTTTTTCCCGCAGACGAACAAGCTAACATCAACCTAAAAACAAATGACAGTTATAGACATTTTTATTTTGTACAGCAGTATAAAAATATGTGAAATTTTATGTTCAACGCTTACTTATATTTCGCAATTTATGAAAATATCCTAATATCTTTGAAGAATTAGCTGTTACGATTTTCGTCAAAGCAGCATTTTTATCAGGAAGCTTTGTAGAATAATAAAAAAATAAAAGAAGAAGAAGACAATCAAATTATTCAAGCAATCAGTCTTTTTAAGGACTAAACACTCGACTAAACATTACAATATAACAAGATTGTATAATCAAACAGCACAACAAGCATTGATGCCTTTCATCACCGTACGTGCGCCTGAATAAAAGGAGTAGTCGTACAGTGAGAGCTGACACTTCACCCTTGAGTCTCACCCAGGAAGCTTTAAATAATTTTGAGTCACCGAGTCAGCAAAGATCAAGAAAACGACCGAAATGTAACTATAATTGAAGTTCCTGAAGAGAAACGTTCAGTCTTTTTCTAGACCATGTTTTTTAGACTCAGGTCATCCCAGAACGTAGAGATTTTATAAAATTAGCAAAAGTGAATTTTCGATCAAATAAGACTTTCTCATGTGATGAGAAAGTAATAAAATTTTATTTCAATATATAAAGACTTTTTGATATCTATTTTTCCATTACTCCAATTAATATAATTATCCACCGTCGATGATGGTCCACTACCAAACATTATTGATGTTCGACAAGTTAGGTCGCGGTTTTTCTCGACCAAACATGATTTACATCATGGATATGTTCGGTAGACCTTGTTGTGGTTGAAAGCTTTTAACTAAAGGACAACCAAAAACAGCAAGCTGATGATGAGCGATTGTAAAAACAAGGAGTGCTTGCAGGTTAATGCTTGAAAAGTTGGGACGCATGATGCTGGGATTTATGTCATTCCCAAATAAAAGAAGATGTATGGTCGTTAGGTGCAATAGGTACGAAAGCTTCTACGCGCCACATGATAGCACAGAGGAACAGCTATAGTTTTTCGTCAGTTTTTAATAATGATGAAACAGAAGAACACGTTCTAAGGTTTGACTGTTTTTATGTTTTTGTGTATCAGATCGTGTGAGGACTGCGGTTCGATGGTTCGACAATATGATTGTTTCTGAATGAAAAATTTAAAGTATGTGAATTAAATGTGAAACAAATTAATTCAACTTAAATACTTTAATTAAATAAAATGTTTTTAGATATATTTATTACAACAGATATTAATTTCGAGGAAAGTTAGATACTTTCAAAAAACATATACTTTAAAGTTATAAAATGTGTCATGAAAAGGTAATGAAAAATATGATCATATTTTACTACCTTGAAATTAATATCTGTTGTAACAAATTTAATTTAAACAATCAATTTGTAACAATTTTATTTAATTAAAATTTTCAAATTAAATTAATTTCGTTAACATTTAATTTACTTTCAATTTTTATTCAGAAACATCGTACTGTCGAACCATCAAATCATAGAAACGCAGTTCTCAAATGATTTGACATATGAAAACAGTAAAACTAGGTTTCGCGTAGAAGCTTCCATAAATAGGTGCCTTAGATACAGCCACAGAGAAGAGTTTGTAAGGCGGTAGACACATTGGCTGCGTGCTTTAGGTTCGGTGAAGCCGAAGGTCATAAGTGTGCGTTTTGTAAAAGGAGCCCAAGCTGCTTCTTATGTAAAGAAAAGTACTGCAACAAAGTTAATGTCAACCATGTCGCGGTAAGTGTTAGATGTGGGATCTCTAGGTCGGCACTTGAGGAGGCCAAAAATTGATTAAAAAATTAATAATAATATAAGGAATTTAAATTGTTAATAACTTAATAAATTAATTTGAAAAATTATTAAAATAAAATTAACATTTTGTATTGTAAGTTATTTTCAGCGAATCAGTAAATATCGATAGGGTCGTAAATTATTCATTATTTATAAGGTTTTTATTAAAATAAGTCAACTTATTTTTGTGACAAAACAATGTAATCAAAAATGTTATATTTGCAGTTTAATTATAATTTTAAAAAAAGAATATTTTTATATGAAAAAGTTGAAATTCAAAGAAAGTTCTACGAACTAGATTATTAGATATTGAAATTCTGTAGGGAAGAGTCGTTTTAGTACTAATCTGACGTAGCATCGTCCTACTTGTCGCATACCGCATGGAATACGCCATCATGATGCACGAGGTCATACCTTTACTCTAAGTACACTATATAGACACAGACAAGCATACATTTCCCTGTATAGACTCTCAATCGATAATATTGATCTACCAAAAGTACAATAATCCGTGTCACGGAAATTGGATTAAGAAAAAACACATAAAAAAGGTCTTGTATGTCCAATTATTCAATTACTATTATTATTCTTATTATTATTTGACGTTAAGAAGCTAAAGTCGGTGGATAAGGCATTGAAAATCTATGAAATAATCCTTATATCATGTTACCTCTATATATATAATTTAACTTACAAAAAGTAATCTCAAAAAATTTGAGTTCACTATGACATTTTCTTAATTGATCCCCTACTCAATGCCTTCAATATTATTGATAAAATCAAATCAAAATTGTCAATGTATTAACATTACATTACATTACATTACATTACATTACATTACATTACATTACATTACATTACATTACATTACATTACATTACATTACATTACATTCTACAAAAGATATGTAGTTCTTTATGTTTCAGAGTAGAGGTCAAAGTCAACTTGTCTTCTATCTATAACAACTATGTTTACTTCAAACTATGTACTACTTTAAGGGATACTACTTATATCACTTTAGAACTACGAAGTTTATGAGAAATGTCACAACTTTTAAAAATACATTTTCTAATTTTTGATCCCTATAGATTAAATTGACTTAAATATTTGTGCGTAAAAACCCATTCGCATTTTTAAAGCAACAATCACTAGATTAAACTAACTTAAATATTTTGCTTTGAAAACAGTTTTTTTAGAGAATATTTCTGTAGTTGTTGGAAGTAATTTTTCAATTGCAGAAATAGGTGAACATATCATTTGCAAAGTAATTTTTGCAGTATTTTAGTATACCGACGCAATTACTTACATATCTTAAAATGAATAGAAAAAATCTCATGTCAACAAAAAATGAGAGCAATGTTTGCAGGTTGAGACACAACGTAATTAACCTTGTATATTTAAATTAACCCTGTACCAAGTTTTAGTATGATTCATTACAATATCCATAATTGAAAAATTTCCAATTTTTGAAAAAATGATATAAGTTCCGTCCATATTAATATCTTTAAATCTACTATCTAATCAATCGGTGAAGCTGCCTTTGCTAATGGTAAGAATCAACTCAAGCATAATTTGTATTTGAATCGGTTATGTGATTAGTAATCTACATTAATTTTATGGTAATTTTATTAAATTAGTGTGGCGAACTTTGTGAACGGATATCAATAAATTAAAAATTAATCTAGGCAACCACAGACCAGTCGGCTTAAAACCGATACTATCCCGGAATCAATATTCTTACAACAGGACAAGGATTCTAAGCCGGAATTTTCTTGATAATCTTCCTGATTTCTATTAATGACGTGTGGCTCGAGGACACGACAGGGTGGTGATAGGGTAACCAGATTTTGAAAATTCTTTCGGAGGTCTGCCACCAGATTATAAGCTGATAACCAAAAACAAGTCCCCACTTACTAAAAAATATTAGTGATATAAATATATTAGTGATATTAAAGAGTTCAATTCATATAAATTACACAAGAGACAAAGGACTACTTCAAAACAGGAGGACAACCAGGTAATGTATTTTGTTTTTTATCACCTCATTTGGTTTTTAGTGTTCATAGATGGTTCGAAATTGTAAAAGAGTGTTGGGACCGTCAAGTCGCAAAAAACGATCAGTGATTCCATCATCGACCTCAACTGATGATACCAGCAACGTTTAAAACACACATTCGCTCTTTTAGTTTCGTTTTTACATTTGTTTTAAATTCTGTGTGTATTTTCGAGCAATAAACAATAATTTCTTTAACTTTAAATACGTTTTCCAATAGTTTTTAACGCCTTGTTTCTAATAGCCCCATTTTGAAATTTCTAAAAAATGCGTTTTTTTTTATTAAAATTCAAGCTCTGATCAAAAAAATTCTTTAACCCTTCAATGCCAATAAAATCAAGAAAAGAAAAAAAATTAAGGCAATATTTGCCAGGGCTCGGGTCGACTTTAAGACTCAAAAAAAGTCGCTTTAGTCGCATAAATTCACAACAAAAGTCACGAAAAGTCGCATAAAATTTGCAAAAAAGTCGCATGAAATTTGAGAAAAAACGACAAAAAGGAAACACGAAATTGTCAAAATTGTAAAAAAAATCACATTTCTCGACAACACATACTTTAATATCAAACAATCGGAAATAAAATTTAATAAAATTTAATAAAATTCAAAGCAAAATTTTAATTAGGTATTTTTAACATTTTTTTAAAAATTCTCTTTAAAATGTAAAATATTTTTATAAATAATAAAATTCTTCTCCTAAATTTAATTATTTAAAAAAAAATTTAATAAAATTCTTGTCAAAATTTCAATTATCTTTATAAATAATAAAATTCTTCGCAGAAATTCAATTATTTTCATAAGTAATAAAATTCTTCACAGAAATTCAATTAAATTCAAAAAATTTTTTTTAAATTCTCGTCAAAATTTTATAAATAATAAAACTCATTATGAAAATTTAATTATTTTCAAAAGTTCTGATAAAATTCTAATACAAAATTCAATTATCTTCAAAAGTACGAAAATGCTTCTCTAAAATTCAATTATATTCAAAATTTTTTTTCAAATTCAAATGTTCTCGATAAAATTCTTTACAAAATTCAATTATCTTCAAAAGTAAGAAAATTCTTCTGCAAAATTCAATTACTTTTAAATATTTTTAAAAAAATCTGTTCAAGATTTCAATTATTTTCATAAATAATAAAATTCTTCTCTGAAATTTAATTATTTGTAAAAATAATAATAAAATTCTTATCAAAATTTCAATTATCTTTATAAATAAAAAGATTTATCCTAGAAATTCTTTTATTTTCAATTTTTTTTTTAAATTCCTCGTCAAAATTTTATTTATCTTCATAAATAATAAAATTCATCCTGGAAATTTAATTATTTTCAAAAGTTCTGATAAAATTCTTTGCAAAATTCAATTATCTTCAAAAGTAAGAAAATTCTTCGCAGAAATTCATATTTTCGAAATTTTTTTTAAATTCTCCTCAAAATTTCAATTATCTTTGTAAATATCAAAATTATTCTGCAAAATTCAATTACTTACTAATGTTTTATAAATTTCTTTTAAATAATTCAATTACTTTCATAAAAAATAATTAAAAATTTTTGTTTATAAAGTCTTATAATATAAAATAATGATTTTATCACTCGGTCATCTTTAATTGTAATAAAACATAAAGACATCGATTGCTCCGAGTCGAAGACTTGGAGTGATCGATTTCTGCATGTTTTATAACAATTTTTTATAAGTTGTTTAACTTCAAAAAGGTTTGAATTTGAATCTTTTGAAGAATTTTATTTCCCATGCAAAAATAATAATTAAATATTTATTTAAAAAAGAAGTTATTGATGTTTTCGAAAAATTTTAAATAAATTTGTAAATAAATGTAACAGATCATTTTTTTAACTAAAACTTTTTCCTTCAATTTTCTAAAAATTTTAAAAGTTTCATTTTCTAATTGACAAATAGAATTCATAAACATTTTTTTTCATTAATTTTTAAAAAACTTTAAATTTTATTAAAGCAATTGTAATTAAGAAATAGAAATGATGCAAATTGTTTCCTTATGAAAATTGAGAATTTCCTACAAAAATATTAAAAAACGAGATAATAATATGTTATGTTTTTTTTCCTAAAGAGAAGAATGATTTTGTAAACAATATTGTTTACAAAAAAAGATTTCTGCCATTTACAATTTAAGTCGAAAAAAGTAATTAAAAAATTTGAAAAAGGTCGATTAGTCGCATTTTACTAAAAAAAATCTCGAAAAAGTCGCATTTGCTTAGAAAAGTCGAAAAAAGTCGCACAGTCCGAGCCCTGTATTTCAATACACAAAAAAGTTACATGCCTTTAAAGTTGAAATCTGTTCCTAATAGCCCCAGTTTACGGTATTAAATTCTATAATAAACGTTAATAAGAATTAAAAAGAATAAGCTTCATTTCTCAAATGTATCTTATTTTGTCATTAAAAAGAACTTATTTTGCAAAACACTACAATTGATTGATAAGAAAGTAAAAGGGATTAAAGAGATCATAAATTTATTCCTTTTTAAGCGATTAAAAAGTATTCACTGTAATATTGTAAACTATGAGCATATTGAAAAGGATTCGCTTTACATATGCATTTGCCTTAATATAGAAGTATTCAAATCTAGAGAACAAAAAAAGAATTCAGAATAAGTATTTAAAATTTTCGTTTTCCTATTAATGAATAATTTCTAATACCTTTCTATTCAAGCCTTCTTACCGGGAATCCTCCTCAAAGGAGAACGTCTGGTCACCCTAGTGGTGAAACACGATTAATCAGAAGGGTATTTCTTGATAAGTGAATATCTTCGTCTGTATGTGTGTGCGTAGCATTGAATTCCGTCTGTTTAAGGGTTTGAATATTATGTTATACATTTATATTTGATTAATTGATTTCATATATAAGATTTAAGATCTATTGATTTTACAGCATTTCATGCAAAAATTATTTTATTTAATTATATTTTGATGACTTGAATTCATTGTATCTGACATCAGTACCTCAAAAAATTATATTAAGTTAATTAAAAACAATTTATTGCATTAGAATATCTTTTTTAATCAGTTCATAACCATAATAATCAAACAATTTGCGAGAGGAAAATCCAATTATGTGAGGACTATTACTTTTGATATCACATAGGTATAAGAGAAAAATATGCAATAAATAATTTATAAATTAGTCACACTATTCATTTATTTAATAACCATTTCACCGAAATACTTTATAATAGGGATTGTTGATTTTATTTATTATTTAATATCTTGAAAACAAAGAAGAAGGACATTACCAAACTTTTCCTGATAATTATTCTCGAGAAAAGTATGTGTTTTAACATTTATAAGGGTTAAAATTCTTTTAAATTATTCAAGATGTTTAATTAAATATATAAAAAAAATGTATGACACTAATAGATTCTTTTAATTCTCAACATATGTCCGTGTTATTTTTAGACAACTTTTTAGGTAAGTCAAAATCGCTCTTAAAGAAACTTCTAAACTTTTCGAAACTTCTTAATGTCAACTTCTCCAAAGAAATTAACTTTATTGTTTTAACACTAACTGAACAACTTTTTTGAGAAAAAAGTTTTTTACATCCCCACGAAAGCTTCTCTTATTATATACTAACTTTTTTTTAAAATTATTTTTGATATTACAAAAAATAATAAATTTAAGACGCCTTGAATCCAATTATTCGTAGATTAATCAAATTCACACCAAAAAATTGTTAAGGATAGTTTCTGTCTTTAAAAATGATTTTGGGCCGGTATAACAAACAAAAATATAAAATATTTTCCAATGAACTACATATATGCAAAGTTTCAACGAAATCGGAGTAAGACAGTTTCATAGTGTTACTTGCTAGTGGAAAAAGCTTATAAAGAGTAATTGTGTGCTGATTAATTTTGCTTCTTATAGGAAACTTCCCAAGTAAAAAAGTTCACAGAATGTCTGCAAACTTTCCGCGGATTCGTATCTGCAGAAAGTCTGGCGGTTGAGAAAATATGAAAAACTAAATTATTCTATATTTTGTGAATCTTTCAACCTCCAAACTTTCTGCTTACTTTCTAGAGAGACAGAAGTCTGCGGAAAGTTCGCAGGTTTTATGTAGATTTTTTTACTTGTGTTTGCATGTATGCATGTGTATGTCAACATTTCATTTTGGCCTATACCCTATACCCTAATGATTAATAACCCTGTTAGGATTAGATTCAACATACAAAAATAAAGTAAATATAGTGATGGGACATCGAAATAAATACATCGACATCAAAAATTCATAACATCAATGTCATCGATGTATAAAAAAAACAATGTGAGAAAACGCGGAATTCGAACTTGACCCAACCATCAACACTCTTCCTGTTATTAAAAAATCCTCTGACACCTATCTTGTTT
Source organism: Leptopilina heterotoma (assembly GCF_015476425.1). Taxonomy (NCBI): domain Eukaryota; kingdom Metazoa; phylum Arthropoda; class Insecta; order Hymenoptera; family Figitidae; genus Leptopilina; species Leptopilina heterotoma. Next base: position 1,109,785 of record NW_025111017.1, read on the forward strand.
TTTTTTAATCTTATAATAATGTATTAATTGACCTATTTTTGAACTTTATGCAAGATAATAAGTAAACTATTAATACTAACAAATAATTTCTTATTTAAGTATATAATTTTTCGTTATTATTAGAACTATTAATTGTATTAATAATTAATAATCACGTCACCAAGAATAAATTGGTATTATAATAATATTATGTTAAAGATATAATTATCAATTTGATAAGGGCAGCGCCAACTTGTAGAACGTCGTCATGTTAATGAATAAATTAACAAATATCTATGTAACCTGTGATAAAACAGTAGAACCTAAAATCTTTTCCAAATTAATACATTTAAAAACCACAATAATCATTATATTTAAGAAAAATATAAAGCCTAAATTCAATTTTTTTTATTTGTATAAATTTAACAGAACCGAAGGCTAATTACTTATATTGATTCTGAAATGTCCTAGTATGTTTCTTCGCGGAAACTACTTGTTTGCATTTCCTATCCTAGGTACGAGTTGTACGTAATACTTTCCTGACTATATATACATTTTCTATCAATACCTTCGAGGTGAAGATAAAACCATATTTTTATTTTAAAAGCAGAAATTTTTTAAAATTCTTCAACTGATGATTAACATATCTTTGAATCTAAGTTTTCTTTTCATAAAACTGTTGATCATAGCGTGCAGAGATAAAATATTTTTTTGGTTTAAGTATAGATTAAGATTTATTTCTGATATAAGATTTTAAATATCACAAACAATGTAGAAAAATTATTTTTCATTCTTAATTCCAAGTTTTTTTCTGTCATCAAACTTAAACTTTAAACAACCCAATTTTAGTCGACTTGAAGCAATTGAATGAATCCTTCTCATATTTTATTGATTTTGGAAACTGAAGGTTGAAATCAATGTTGGTTGCTAACTGAGATTATATATCACTAATTATTATATATCAACCTCTTTCGTTTCATTGTTTCTTTAATAGTTTAAATACATGTGACGATATAATTTACAAAAAATTATTTAATACTATCTAAAATTGAGTAATACTTAAAATTTACACTTAAAAAAATGATTTTGAACTTAGTTTTCATTCAAAACTAAGTGACCACTAGTTTTTACGTGTATAAGTTTTAAAGTAATTTAAATAAATCTTATTTACCTATTTAGTTAGAGAGATTATATGAATCAAATTCAATGTATAGGTTGCAAGATTTGTTCAACTAACTTTATTGATATGTACTAAACAAATTAATAATAAACAATTAATTATAATAATAATTAATTAATTATAATAATAATTAATTAATTATAATAATAAACAATTAATAATAAACAAATTAATAATATAACCATAAACATGAATGGACTGCAGAAACTTACAATTAAATTAGACAAAAAAGTGCAAATATTTATTTATTTTAATATTTATGTAATTAATAGCTCTATTATTATTATTTTATTACATTTATTTGTTTTAAGGCTTATGTGTTATGTACTAATGCAAAGAGATTGTCTCGGGATATAAACTCTGTAGCATAATCTAATTATAACTAACCTATTTTCCTTTTGCTTCCTCTTGGTGGGAGCTTTGAAGTTCTTCAAATTATAACATTTTTAAAAAGGGTTTAAACAAATTTTCCTTTATATAGGAATAAGTTATATGAGATAACTCGAAAGGTTTTTAACTAATTTGAACATGTAGTTTTTTTCTAGTTTTGCAATTAAGCAAAGCAATATAACATGAAGATATTTTATAAAAACAATTCTTTAAATGTTTAAACAGACGTGGTTTATGAAGGACCCGTAAGATACCAATATATGTATAAAAAATCTAGAATTTTTTTAAATTGGAATTACCAAGTTTCGTTAAAATCGAACAATTTTTTTAAAATTCGACCGCCATGTTTAATCCGCCATTTTGAATTTTTGAAATCTGACCTTAAATTCGTAATCATCGACCCCTAAAAACCCCTTGATACCAAGTTGTAGAAAAATTCAATCATGTGAAAAATTTGGGCATTTGGAAACGACTTTATGGGTTAAATATAATAAAAATTATCTTTAATAAAAGAAGAACAATTTGTAAAAATGTTATAATTAAGAATAAAAATATAAATAAATGTGCACCAGTGCAATTTATTCATAATATTGCTAATTCAGGGTTGCCACGCAACCTGGAAACCTGGAAAACCTGGAAATGTCAGGGAATTTTTATAAACCTTGAAAAAACCTGGAAAAGTCAGGGAATTTTGATTGGAATCCTGGAAAATTATTGTTTTCTAAAGTTATTGTGCTTATTCTTGAAATATAATTTTTCTTTAATTCAATTTTCTTAATTCAATTTTAAAAGAGTTACCTTTACAATATTTCTTCGCGATAATTCAATTACTTTCATAAATAATCAAAAAATTTATAGATTTACAATTATTTTCATAAATAATAAAACTCATCGCAAAATTTCAATTATTTTTAATACAATTTTAATGGAATTTCTCGAAAAATGTATAATTTATTTATTTATTTATTCATACACGGGTTTATAAAGAAAACCCTTTCGTACCTAAGTACTAATATACAAAATTGTACATACGCAAAAAAGTAGTAAACTATAAACTATGCTAGGTTCGACTATATACTAATTATTATTAAATATTATACTGCGCAATGTGCTGATAAATCTTGGCAAATTATTATCAAAAAAATTAATGTCGTTAGAAATTGTATTAGCCTCTCTACTTATTCTATTAACTAATGAGTGGTTCGCATAATTCGTTCTATAAAATGAAACATAAAAAAGTGAAAAGTATCGAGACGGTCGGAAAGGAACAGACAAATTTATCAATGACAACAATGCAGGGCAGCCAATAAATCCGTTTAACAGTTTAAACCATAGCAACAAATCCGCATATAAGAATCTGGATGTAATTTCAGCTATATTTAATTGTTCTCTTAGAATAGTATAATCATGATCAAGTATATTAAAAGGGATATTTAGTTGCCTCGCAGCAAATCGAAGAAAACGGTTTTGAATTCTTTCAATTCTAATTAAATTATAAGTATAGTAAGGTACCCAAATGACTGATGCGTATTCGACTAAACTTCTAACTAACGCAAAATAAAGCGACTTTCGTAAGCATGTTATGAAAAAGTGAAGCATTTCTCGTCACAAAGCCCAGGGAACGGAGTGCTTTATTTATCATTTCAGATATATGAATATTAAAGTTCAAAGAAGCATCAAGGAGTACCCCAAGGTCTCGAATCTTATACACTCTCGACAATTCTACATTCTTAACCATATAACAGTAAATAAAAGTAGTTTTCTTTTTGGTGTATGAAATTACTGAACATTTCTTTATATTTAAAGGCATTCTGTTAGTTTCACACAATTTTACCAAATTATCCAAATCGGAATGCAAATTGTGAGAGTCAGTACAGTCTGTAATAATTTTGTAAAATTTAAGATCGTCTGCAAATAATAAAAAAGAGCTAAATTTAAAAACCTGATTAATATCATTAATATATATTACAAATAAAAGAGGACCAAGCCGAGAGCCTTGTGGCACTCCCGATGTAGATAAGAATGGAGTAGAAAAACTATTATATACCCGAACTGACAAATAACGTAAATTAAGATAACTCATAAAAAATAAAACTATGTTTTCCGATACACCCAAGGCTCGTAACTTTGCCACAAGAATGCCATGATCAACTTTATCAAAAGCTTTTGAGAAATCAGTGTATATTGCGTCAATTTGTACCCCCCTTTCAAGATTTTGTGATATAAAATTAGTAAAAATACCCAGATTTGTTACAGTGGACCTGCCTTGTACAAAACCATGTTGCTCATCTATAATATAATTTGAAACTGATCTATAAAGAACATCGTAAATTAGACTTTCAAAAACCATAGAAATGGAGTTCAGAATAGTGACCGGCCTATAGTTAATGATGTTTCATTTGTCATCATCCTTGTATATAGGAGTCACTAACCCCTTCTTCCATTCGTAAGGAAAAGTATTACTTGATAAAGAATTACTGAACAATATAAACAGTGGCTCAATAAATGCAGAGCAACATGAACGCAAAAGAACAGGAGGAATATTATCTGGTCCAGCACCCTTATTTACATCCAAATTCCGAAGCTTAACAAAAATGTCCTCCTTAGTAATATCAATTGAAGCAAGGTTAACAACATTATTAATTGATGAAAAAGAATTTTCTGGTACTTCCGAAGGAATATTAAAAACAGACTTAAATCGCTTTGCAAAAAGATTGCTAATATCGGCAGGGTTTTCACAAGTCTCATCGTCTAAATACATACTATTAGGAAACCGGTTACAATAACGAGTAGTATTAACGTAAGTCCAAAATCTTTTAGGATTTGAAATTATAGAATTTTCAGTATTGTGAATATAATTATTCTTAAAAATTTTATTCAAATTCATCAAAGAAATTCAATTATTTTCAAAATCCTTCCTATAATTTATTTATTAGAATATAAGGCTTATTCTATTTCAATTCATATAGGGCGAATAGGTTAAAAATTCTAAATCAAGTTAAAGGTAATTTTTCTTGTTCTTCAGGACAAATAAAGAGACACATATTTTTTATTTAGCGAAAAAAAAATTTTTAGCTGAGTTATGATTGTTTGAAAATTTTAAGACATATCGTGATTTTATAGCTAAACAGCTGAAAAATTATTTTCAAATCTATCTAGTTTTTGCAAAAATAAATATTTTTCAATTTTTTTTCTTGATTTTAGTAGTGTTTTTGATACTTTTTCTTTGCAAACTTGAAAATTTAAAAAATTTTGAAAATTAACAAAATGGCGGCCATTTTCCGAAAAATAAAAAAAGTCAATTTTCTCAAAAACATCATTTTTTATTTTTCTTAAATTTTTTGTGTGATTACTAGATGAAAAAAGGAATTAATTTTAAAAGGTTTCATGTCTGCTAAAACTGTTTGTGTGAAGCAGTCAAATTTGACTGAGAATCAGTGACTCTGTTCTTGCGATTTGAATCAGTGGAATTTCACTGAAAATCAGTTAAAAATAACTAAAATTTCAGTTATTTTTAATTGATTCGCCAATTAATAAACTACTGAAAATTTCTGTCACACATATTGAAGATTTCAGTTATTCTTTAATTGGCCAATCAGTGAAAAATGACAGAAATTTCAATCATTTTTAACTGATCTTCAGTGAAATTTCACTGATTCAAATCGCTAGAATAGACAATAGAGTCAGTGATTCTGAGTCAAATTTCACTGATTCAGTTTTAGAGAGTTGATACGAGTATAAATGTATCGGCATATATATATTGCATGTTTATATGTTTTTTGATGATTAGTAGTGTTTTTGGTACTTTTTATTTGCAAACTTGAAAATTTTGAAAATTAATAAAATGGCGACCGTTAAATTTTTTTGGTCGCCATATTGAATTATAAAATTTTAACCAAATATTCTAACTCAGCGACTACAAAAACCTCTAAATGAATATTTTTATTCAATTATTTTTAGTATTTTTAGTTTTCGATTTTTTGAAAAATGGCCGCCATTTTGTTAATTTTCAAAATTTTCAAGTTTGCAAATAAAAAGTAGGTACCAAAAATACTACTAATCATCGAAAAACATAAACATGCAAAATATATATGTGCCGATACATTACTGAAAATAATAAGATTTGTTAATTTCTGAAAAAAATTATTGCGACTTCCAAACAGTTTTAGCTGACATAAAACCTTTTAAAATTAATTTCTTTTTTCATATGGTAATCACACAAAAATTTTAAGAAAAATTAAAAATAATGTTTTTGAGAAAATTGACTTTTTTGATTTTTCGGAAAATGGTCGCCATTTTGTTAATTTTCAAAAATTTTCAAATTTTCAAGTTTGCAAAGAAAAAGTATCAAAAACACTACTAAAATCAAGAATAAAAATTAAAAAATATTTATTTTTGCAAAAACTAGAAAGATTTGAAAATAATTTGTCAGCTGTTTAGCTCTAAAATATGTCCTAAAATTTTCAAACACTCATCACTCAGCTAAAAATTTTTTTTTCGCTAAATAAAAAAATACGTCTCTTTATTTGTCCTAAAGAACAAGAAAAATTACCTTTAACTTGATTTAGAATTTTTAACCTATTCGCCATGCATGAATTGAGATAGAATCAGCCACAAGTATTATTTTCAAAAATTTTTAATTAAATTTCTTGAAAGAATTAAATTATTTTTAAAAATTTTAATGAAATTCTTTTCAACAATTCAATTTTTTTCCAAAATAATTTTAATAAAATTCTTCGTAGAAATATTAATTTCTATAATTTATCAAAATTCAATTATTTTTAATATCTACTATTTCAATAAAATTTCACAAAAGAATTCAATTAGGTATGTCGCTACGCGATTGTGTTCGACGAATTTTAATTTGAATGAGTGGGGAGAATTTTGGTAAACGACGATGATAGGAAGTAGTTCCCGACGAGTAGTCGTCAAGCAAGCATAAATTATAAAAACTATATTGTAATCTTTTATATATTTAATTTTTAATTAGTTTAATAAAGGCCTTTATGTATGCAATTTGGAATATTTATTGTGTTTATCCAGACGCCTTAAAGTAGTGAAATTTATTTAAAAAGAGAGTATTAAAAATAATAAAGTACTTAAAAAGAAATATTAAAAAATTCGTCTCAAGAATTCAATTATTTCCAAAAGTAATAAAATTCTTAGCAGAAATTCAATTAGGTATGGTCAAAAGTTTTTAAAAAAGTTATAGTCAAAATTTCAATTATTTTTATAAATATTAAAATTCTTGGCAATGTTTCAATTATTTAAAAAAATTTTAATAAAATTCTTGACAAAATTTCAATTATTTTCAAAAACTTTTCTCAATTCAATGAAATTTTTTTAACAGAGATTAAATTATTTTTAATACATTTTTAATCTAATTTCTCGAAAAATGAAATGATTCTTAAAAATTTTATTGAAATTCGTCAAAAGAATTTTAATTACCTATTTAAAAATTTGTTGATAAAATTCTTTAAATGAGAGTTGAATTTTAAAAAACGTTGAATTCTTCAATAAATTATTTTTTTTGTATTTAAATAATTGAATTGTCGTAGAATTTTCTAATAATAATTGATTGAAATATGAATTTCAGTTAAAACTTTAGATAATAATTGAGTTTTGAGAAGCAGGTCTCAAATTATAATCTTTGAATGTTTGAATTTTTAAAATTGTGTAGATTTAATTTTTTTGTAAAAGTTGAATTGAATTTTTTGAAGTTAGGGGTGAGTGGGGCAAAATGAGGTACCTTTTTGAAATTGGCTGTTTACAGAGAACCAAACGAATAAATCGATTCAGCTAAACTTCAGAATTCTTCTTAGTACACTTAGCTTTGAGGAAATTATAATAATAGCGGAGAAAAAATTTTTTGAAAGAACTTATATCGTATTTTCTGAGAAAGTGCTAAAATCAAATAACTATACAAAACATTGAATATTTTTTCAAAATTCATTAAATTCTTGTTGTATGAGATTATAAATACAAACAAAAAGTAGGATTTTCTTGGTATCCGGTCAATTTCCCGAATCCAATTTCCCTAAAGCCGTCCTCCCGAAAACCCAATTTCCCGAATGTCAAATTTCTCGAATGCCTTTTTCCCGAAGACCTTTTTCCCGAACGTCTATGTAACCGAAAAATAAAAAATTAATTTTATTTGTATAAATATGTATATTTCTATAAAAACGTATATGTATGTAAAAACATATAGTATAGGATGTAAAACATACATATAAAATGAAGTTGTAGAAAGAAAAAAAAATAATAAAATACATATAAAAAAATCATAAAACGATGTAGTGTGATAGGAGACGTAAATAGGTTAGGATATCTTGATTTCTTCGGTAATCTTCGTATTGAGCCACAATTCCTTGGAGACGTTTTTGTATAGTAATCCATTTTTTCTTTGGTGCAGCCTTCACAGATTTCCCTAAGCTCAACTCCGCTATGGAAACCTCCGTATCTGCTTGCTCTTTTTGAAATTCTCTTAGCAAAGAGTACATGTCGGGGTGATGTTTTTCGATAAGCAAGACAAACCTATTGTGCCACCCTTCACTAACATTATTTGTTTTATGACTACCTCGCAAAGCTGCCTCATGCTGATTCCACGTATCTATAGGATATCTGGGCAGAATGCCTCTCCTTCGACCTCGTGCTGGTTTACCTATAACATAAGTTTCGTCAAAGTAATCCAGCACTGGTCGAAGTTCCTCAGGTGCATCAAGAAATAGTTGAAAGGAAGATGAAAAGCTTTAAAAAGCTCTACAGCTTTTTAAGCTTTTTTTTAGCTTTTCTTTATTTTGGCTTTAATATATAATTATGCGCAGATGTTGCATAGCCAAGCAATTCCGGTTCTAAAAATCCCTTCTGTAACAGAAGCTACATAGTTGTTGAAAGGAAGACTTTACGTTGTCGGGAGGCACAAACGCAAGGGCTAAAAGCATATGCGTAAAGGTTTTAATGCTTTGGTCCTGTGGATTATTATATGCTCGTTGTAGCCCCTTAGCATGGACATGGCGATAAACTGACTGGCCCAAATGAAAAAAGCAACAAGAGATCTCTGCATTAGGAAAGACTGCAATTGAAGAATTTATAATTCCTTTTTCGACGTCAGTTATGACTTTGGTTGGCCGACAGTTGTCAATATGGAATTCTTGGCCAGCCCTCTCAACTGCTGTCAGTACTGCACTATACTGAGCGGTTTCCTTTGAGGATAGTAAAGCGAACACAAGTGGAAGAGCTTCTGGTACTAAAAACCAGGACTCTTTCTTCGTTGTTTCCAGTAAATGCGAGGGTAAATCCTCAGCTTTTCTTTTTAAATTCACCTTTACAACTTCTGCCTCACATTCGTCACGATTCGGTGGATGTGCATGATCTGATTCCTCACCTCCTTTTAAAATTACAACATTTTCACCAGGCGCACCAGTACTCACTATACGGGCTTCACACATTCTTTTTCGCAACCTAATGCAATCCCAGTACATTTTTCCTTTTGAAATTTTGGAACGCTGATACAAGAATCCACGATATACTAATTTTGTTCCTAAATTCCGTGCTACCTCTTCCATGATTAAAAAATATACAAAATATAAAAAATGGTAAATGAAAATAAAATGTCAAAAACAATACTGAAAAAACAATTTGTCTAGTTGCCATGGTAACATTACTCCATTATTTTTACATTAGCAGCAATTCAATTGCAATCAATTTAAATTCAAAATATAATTCTATTTTCGGGAAAAGGCTTTCGGGAAATTGGGTTTTCGGGAAAATGGCTTTCAGGAAAAAGGTCTTCGGGAAAAAGGCATTCGGGAAATTGGGTTTTCGGGAGGACGGCTTTTGGGAAATTGGATTCGGGAAATTGACCGATAACTAGGATTCTTTATTACTATGAAAAAACAAGTAATATTTATTAGAATTTAACAAAAAAAACATGGATATTGCAAAATATCGATATATCGATAATGAAACATCGATAGTATAAATGCCTCGAAACAAAAATATCGATTCTTTAGCAGGAAACCTTTAAATATGCATAATATAATGTCTTTAAATAGTTTTAATGAAACGGCGTAGCTTCCGGCATGCCCCACACGTAGGTACCCCATTCTGCCCCACACGTCTGCATATTAAAACAGAATGCAATATTTCCAAGTTATTGTAAACAATTAAACAATCTATTCTATTGGAAATTACTCTAGAATAAGTACTGAAAAAGATCCCAGACTTGCCGAATTAAATCCATTATCCTAAAAAGTTTGGTAAGCACTTTAATTTTGAAAAAATTCATATTTTTTTTGCTTAAAACTTAAAAGTTGTATAACTTTCAAAAAAAAATTTTCTTTCGAGTGTCTTCATAATTAATAACAGTTTCTTATCAACATGAATGATATATGTCGAGGATAAAAAAATTAAAAGTACCTATCATGGAAAAACAGAGGTACCCCATTTTGCCCCACTCTCCCCTATTTGAAGTTTTTATTTTCTAATATATATTTGATTGAAAAATTTCCGAGTACCTGAATAATCGATGAAATTTCGTAAAATTGAATTGTACGCAAAAGGATTTGAAAATGTTTAAAGAAATTTTTCAGAAATTATTAATAATAATTAATTTACACTTTATAAAGAAGAATTTTAGTTAAAAATTGTGAAAAACAATAATTGAATTAAAATAATGAAAGTAATTTTGAATAAGTTACAGTAACAATATTCTTATAATAATAATAGGTATAAAATGATGATTTTATCAGTCCAACATTTTTAATTATTATAAAACATGAAGATATCGATTGCTCCGAGTCATCGATATTTTCATGTTTTATAACAATTTTTTAAAAGATGTTTAATTTCAAAAAGGTTTGAATTAAAAAGTTTGTAAAATATAAATGTAGTTTTAAAAACCTGGAAAAATTCCGTTTTTCTGGAAAACCTGGAAAAGTCAGGGAATTTGAAATGATCAAAAGCGTGGCAACCCTGTAATTATAAAAATAACAATTGTTATGAGAATCGTAAGAGTGAAGTGAAAGTGAAGTTACAGAATAACACCCCTGTTGTGACAAGATCAGCATACCTTGTTATCAATTTTTGATTTTTCATTAAAATAATTGCGAAATGGAAAAGGCGTGTCCACCAATCGTTATACGGACAACTATATGTGGCTCATTTCATTTAAAAGGTAAAATATAGTCTGCAGGAAAATTAAAATGTGAATTTTCGATTTTGTATTTGTAATCAACACCGAAAAAAATGCCTAGGACCCGTATACCAGGAATTGACTAGGTTTCCTAGTTACGAGAGGAGCCAACTATAGAATCCTGGTCAAAGTAATAAGATTCAAGCATAGTTAAAGTGACCAGGAAAATTAGTCGATGTAATCAGGAAAAAATAGTCAAATGGACTAGGTTAATAATATTAGATTTACACTGTGTATCATAATTATTTGAAATTGCTAATCAAATTCTTATTAAATCAAATAAAAGAGAAAAACTAATTAAAAGAAAAAAGAAAAAAAATTAATTATTGTATTTGAACATATTTATATTTGACTTTGTATTTATATACCTTAGAATTAATTTAAACTTATGAAATAAATATTTGACGCAGGGGGGACGCGAACACCTGAACCTAACGAATACGCACTTTGAAACCCGGAACGATAACCACTACACTAAACACGACTTGGTATTTTAATTTTTTAATAGACACTAGATTTTCGAGTCAAAATACAATACTTAATCAGATGATGTTTTATACATTTCGAGTACACAATTTTAAACACTTGTCAAAAACTATTTATTTTTAATTATTTATGACATTCAAATGAAAATAAATTTAAATACACAAATTATTGCAAAGGTAAATTTTCAAACACACTGCGCGATTATAATAGTAAGAATGTTGTCACCACGTGCGTAAAAATTTCGACTATTTATATTGAAACCTAACCAAAAAAGTCTGAAAGAATTGACTAATATAATTAAATAGTTTACTTTCTAAAACATGGACTATCTATATTTCCAGAGGTTCCGAGAAACCAGCAATTTTGATGTATGTAAGAACTCCATTTTATGTACAAAAAATAGACGCGAGTAATGATAAAAAATCGTTTTACGAAATCACGATAAATGACGCGAAAGATATAGAGGTAAACACTGTCAGAACAGAAGCAGACGCGTGCGCATTATGGAAATAGGCAAAATTACTAAAATCCTAGTCAATTTGACTAGGATTTGCAGGGTTGTTTTTGCCAGGCTTGAATTTGTTGAATCAACCTAGCGATCCTAACCATAATGATTAGGAATCCTTATTACTTTTACTAGATTAAGATTAACTATAGAGTCATAGTTGATAATAACCATCGAGATTTTTTTCGGTGAAGTTTTCTATATTATTTAATGTTCTAAAAAATCGAAAGGGTTAGTGGTTATAACATTAGACGTAAATATTTTTTTTAATGGCAGACAGCTTTTTGGCAGAATATGATCACTATATTGTTTGGTTTTCGTTTAACTTTATTTTTTAAAATAAATTAACTTTTTTCTTTTTTTGTGTAAATGTTAAGATGCGTTTATATAAATAAATATTAATTCTAGTGCGTGGACAACAAACTTTTTTTGTTTTTATACAAAAAATGAGAGAAGATTGGTTACGGTACTTCGGGACAGTAGGGGTCATTTGAAAAAGAAACAGTATATAAAAAAGAACAAATATTATATTAAGAATATCTATACTATATTCATATAAATAACTTCTTATCATATAAAACCAAGTTCCTGTTTTTTATACATTGAATTTAAAAACTCTTACCCACATAATAAGAATAAAGCTATTATACGGGACAGTAGGTGACATTTTGCTCTTTTCTTGATTCACAACATAAGTATGTTATTTAGAAAGCAATGGAAGCTGTCAGATTTCTTAAAGAATTGAAACTTTTTGCTAATAATTGACTTATAAGAGATATAAAATATTTACTTACCATTTTACAGACGGGACAGTAGTGGACAACTATGTTACAACCGTTAATCAATTATTTTTCTGCTCCATTATATAATTTGTAGAATAGAGACCAGAACATTCTAATTGCTTAGATGTTTTGAGGTTATTCATTTATTATTGTAGCATCGGTAAAACAGTGAGTGTAAGCGCGTAACCTATTCGTAGTGAGTGTGCAAAAATGAATTCATTGTGGCAGAATATAAAATATAAAAATAAGTGACATGTTTTTAATCATTTCTTAAAATGATATTCTTGAATTTTATATGAAGTAATTAATGAATTTTAAAATATGAGATTTAGAGATTATAAAGAATTTTTGTTTAAATCTAATACAAAAGAATGTATATATTAATTATTATTAGAGGCAATGTAGTGCAAGTGCCTCGAGGACAGGGACAGTAGGGGACATTTAGTCTGCTTTTTAGTCTGTCATTTCGTTTTAAAGCACCTCAAAGTTCCCGTGTAGAAATTGCCCTACTAGGGCCATAGTAAGGAATGAAACGCCGCGCCCGATCAGGGCCAGATCGGGGCGACAAGAAAATGTGGATTTCCTGATCAGGGCCACATCGGGCGCGGCGTTTCATTCCCTAATAGGTCGGCCCTATCCGGCCCTGATCAGGGCCCCAGCGAAATTTCTACACGGGTTCTTCTATAAGTTAATAAAAAATTAGAGTATGTTAGATATTAATCAAATAAACCAAACAATATGCATTTGCTAGCTAAAAACTTTTTTTTTACCAAGGGACATAGATTTTACATTTTAAAGAAATGAGCCATGTATGGTCTTTCGGAAATTAGTCAACTTTCATACACGAGTTGAAGTTCAGATTCTACTTTAAAAATATTAACATCTATCTTAACGACTACTTTAATCCTACAACACTACAGTCTATATAATATTTTTAAACTTACATTAATTTGTGAGCGAAAAAGATTAGTTAGAGTCACTAATGATACCATGAATATTCCTATTTAGTGAAATATTCTGCTGCTCATTTATTAGATTGTGTAATCATTTTTATTATTTGACCCCATTGTTCTGTACAAACTGTTCTGTTTGTTATAAGTTGGTAGTAACGTTAATAACTATATAAATAGGGTAACTACCGAAATAATGTCGGTATTAGTAATAAAAATAAGTAGCAAAATACTTATTAACTAAATTGTACTCTCTGCAAACCGTATCTCTCATTATATAACTAATATTACCTTTAATTACTCTCATTTTTCTATTCTTTATTAAACGATACGGATACCTAAGCAGAAATAGTCTTAGCATGATGGAATTAAAGACTATAGCGTGGAGCTGACAGTTTGTATTGATTTTCAGAGCAGAACAGTACTGTCAGCAAACTTACATAAACACAGAATCAGTACTATATTGGTTGTAAATAAAATAAAATTTTATTTTTATATTTTTAATTTAAAGTTCGTAATTTAAATTTTCTAGTAATGCAATTAATTAAAGACAGTCAACTGATGGAACCAACTAAAACTAAATGTGGATTGAAAAGTGGGTTTCGAAATTTAATCTTTATGAAAATAGTTTTCAATTTTTATTCTGCATAATATTATTTTATTCAAATGGTTAAAAATTAAATAGTAATAACTCTAACAGACCAATGAAAAATAACATCTACATAGTTGAAAAGTCCTGTATAGAAACCAATGTGGAATTGTGATTCAAGATTCGTCATAAGTTCCATATATTTTTTTAAAAATTGGTCAGCCATATTGGATCCGCCATTTTGAATTTTTGAAAACTAAGGTGAAATTCGCATTTTTCGGAATTATTGCAACCTTTCTCAGAAACTACTTGACCGATACTCTTTAATAATTGATACTTATGAGAATCGAGTCAGCTGACGGATTTTCTCTGCAGTGTCGGTTTCAAAAAATCAAAACTTCTATTTAAATATTTATTTAGCCAATTTCCTAAAATGATGTCTGAAAATAATCGTAAGAACAACAAAATATACTATTAGTAAAAAAGTTTCTAATTTTTGTAAAATTTACTTCAAAAAAATATAAAAAATTATTTTAGGAATAGCAAAAGTTGAAAGAAATGAGCAAAGATTTGAAACAGTTTTAATTGAGTTTTAAAATTTTATTACAGTAAACAGTTTATAAGAAAATTATTATATAAATGTATTTTATGATATATGTTTTTACAATATTTTGGAATTAAGTGATATCAACTCTTCTATTTCTTTGACAATGCAATATCATAATACGGAACTGCTATGTCATTCTCTACTTTTCGAAAATCAAATTTCATCAACCAATTTCGAAAGTGAATATAATTATTTTAATGATAAGTATAGAAAGTCTAGTAGAAAATAATTTTTTCAGGTCTGAAACTAAAAAACCTTTGTCACTAAAATTATTTATTTACCTACGTTATATTTTATTGATAATTCAGAAAAAATTCAATTCGTGTAATAAAAAATTGTGAAGTTATGAAGCGACAGAATTTTATAACTTTGATTTTTATGTTGAAAAAAATATCATTTAATTATGTAAATTATATTTTTTATCTTGTGGACAAAAACAGTTGTTATTGTTATTGTGACCTCAGCTTTTACATCTTTTACATATACACACAATTACATTAACTTATATATATATATATGTCTCATGAAGTATTGCATGATGGAAGGGGGATTAAACGTGGTTTTAACTCACGCAAACCGAGAATTCTGAAAACAATACTAAACATTCTAATAGGCAACCTTATAAACTTAAACCATTGTTAACTCTTTTGATAACTTGGAATAATTATCAAAATTCACTCGACAAAATTGTGAAAAGAAATGAAATATATTTTTATGGCGTTTAAATAAAATTTGAGATAAAATTTATGTATATGACAACTATAAAATTATTTGCGTAAGTATTATATCTGACTTTATAATAGTTACGCAGTTTATTCATAAACGGGTACAGTGTGTACATAAACATAAATATAAACATAAATTTTGAAACTAAATTTTAATGTTAAATATATTTATAAAGCTAAAACTTGCAACCAATTATCAGCATCCACTTAATTCTTCAAAACTTTATGTACGTTTCAAGCAAAAAAATTTTTACTGTAAAATTTAACTTACAAAATTAAGTGGGTGCTGATAACTGGGTGTCAGTTTCAGCATCATGTAATTGTTACAGACCTTTTCCGGTCATTTTCTCGAAAGGCCCTGTCCCGAATACCTTTTTCCCGAAAAATTAAAATTTTGAAACTGATTAAAATGAACATGTTTATTGTTTAAAATGATTGTAATCATTAATTATTATTATAGAATTAATTTATTATTACAGAATTTTTAGTTCTGGTTAGATATTTGAATGGTTATAATGTTGAAGGCGCAACGTTTCAGGTCAAGGTATTCAGGTTCGATTTCACCTTCGTAGGAATAATTTTATTATTTTGTTCATTTCTAAAAAACATAAAGCTAAACGCAAAGATTCTAAACGTGATTCTTATAGAAGATGTGCTCTTTTCAATGGAATCAACAGTGCACGTCTAGCTTTATTAGATTCTTCATAAATGCGCTTCAATGCAATGGATGCAATTTGCTAGAAAAAACATCAGTTCAAAAGAAATGTATCAAACATTTATCAGATTAGGTTGAAACTTGTTATTCGGGGTTTTTAGGGTGCGGCTGATCCAATGAAGCGAACAAACTTTAAAAGTCAAAATGATTTTGAATTCTTAAAATCTGGTGCCAGATTCGAAATCAGCAACCCCAAAAACCTCCCGAGTAACGATTTTCAAACCAAACCATATCAAAGTGCAAGAATATCAATATCGACTTGTTAACTTTAGAAGAGTTTTTTCGAAAATTTTATTTTGGACGTAGGTCCCTTAACTTACCGGGTCACATATTACAACAAAGGGAGATAAAGATCCCTCCTTAATGCTTTAAGTATGGGGATTTTAATATGTGGTAATAATTAATGACAGACAAATTTTAATAATTAATTATGAATGAAAAAGTCGAGTTTAGGGGCAATTAGTGATATCTATTAGATGTTATTTAACTCTTCGGTTTAGAATTCGGTGTTCATATTCTGATAATGTTATCTTGTCAATGTCAATGTTATCTTGGAATATTCCTTTGAGGCGGACATTTTAATATTACTGGAATAATCCGAAAATCTAATGTAATATTGCCTTCATTTTAAGTTATATTACGTGCTGCTTGGATACGCTACAAAAATTTTCTTTGCTTGTAACTTTTTTTCAAAGTATAATAAGAACTTAAGCTTTTCCGTATAGCTCCATATTTTATGAAAATCTGTTAGGTGACAACTTTTTAAAAAAAATTTTTTTGTTAAATTTTGTATTGTAACATATGTAAAAATAAAAAAAATTGAATCAAAATAATATAGAAATGACTTATATGTTAAAAAGTAAAAAATATTTACAATAGCAGGGCTCGGATCGACTTTAAGACTCAAAAAAGTCGCTTTAGTCGCATAAATTCACAACAAAAGTCACGAAAAGTCGCATAAAATTTGCAAAAAAGTCGCATGGAATTTTAGAAAAAACGACAAAAAGGAAACACGAAATTGTCAAAATTGTAAAAAAATCACATTTCTCGACAACACATACTTTAATATAAAACAATCAGGAATAAAATTTAATAAAATTCAAAGCTAAATTTTAATTAGGTATTTTTAACATTTTTTTAAAAATTCTCTTTAAAATGTAAAATATTTTTATAAATAATAAAATTCTTCTCCTAAATTCAATTATTTAAACAAAAATTTAATAAAATTCTTGTCAAAAATTCAATTATCTTTATAAATAATAAAATTCTTCGCAGAAATTCAATTATATTTAAAAATTTTTTTTAAATTCTCGTCAAAATTTTATAAATAATAAAATTCATTATGAAAATTTAATTATTTTCAAAAGTTCTGATAAAATTCTACACTGGAATCTAGATCGAACAATATTGTTTACAAAAAAATATTTTCATAACGCGGTGCTAAAAAGGGCACTTTTTTGCACCTTGTTATGAAAAATATCGTTCGTAACGAGTGCGAACAGTTGCCAATTTTTGAATGAGCGCTTTTTTTGGAACGAACTAAAAAATCTAGAAAAAGTCGATTAGTCGCATTTTTTCACAAAAAAGTCGAAAAAAAGTCACATTTCCTTAGAAAAGTCGAAAAAGTCGCACAATCCGAGCCCTGCAATAGTTGTCTTTAGAAAATTATAAATTACTAAAAAACCGTAAAAAAGGGAATACCGGTCTGACAGACCGGGGGTATAGCACCGAGCGTGATTTTTCAGCACGTAGGTAGCAGTTTAAAGGTTAAGTGGAAAATGTAGCATCTATGTCTTATATTCCTACATTTAAGCTATATTTTAAGCCCAAGGGTATTAAAATGCAAAAAAATTACGCCGGAGAAATAATTTTGGACGCTTTTTCGCCACCTTCGCCCACTGTGCGACTTAGAAAACTTCTAAATTGTGATATAAATTAATTTTTATGATAAATTAATTTTAAACTTGTATTAAAATTACTTGAATTACGAAAAATTATTGTTTATAAAAAATAGTTTAACATATTTTCCTGCAATTTATTTGAAATATAAGAAATTGTGTCATCGTTTTATTGTTTCTCTTTTTTCATAAACCGCAGCAAAAATATATATATATGACTAAATGACAAAAATTCAAATCTGCATAACTTTTTTTAAAAATCGATAAACGATTCGAGAAAATTGGTTTCTAGATTTTAAAAATAGATATACTATGCCGAATAGTACAAAATTTGAGATCAATGTTCTGTCAATATTATATTTGTTATAATTTTGGTGCCCATTTCATGAACACTTTGCTTCCTCATAAAGACAATAATAATAATAGAAATATATATATGAATAACTTTTTATAAATATGGTAAAAGTGATTAAATTTTGTGAAAAATCTGTATTTTTTAATACCCTACGAGATAGTTATAATAGTTTAATAGTTAAAGAAAAATTTTCAAACAAAAAAGTTGAGAAAATGTCATTTTCCACAATTTTTGGTTTTTAAAATACCAATAATTTTAAAATAAATTTATGATCGAATTAGGTTCAAAAATAGGTAAATCGAAGCGTTTTTTAATGCTCTACAAGATGATAATGATACTTTTGAAATTACTTCAACATTTTTTAACAAAATTTTCAAAAAAGTCTTATTTTCCGGTCCTATGACTATATAAATCCTTCGAATTAAATAAATTATAGAAGTACAGAAGAATACGATAAGTAAATATTTTTAAATCTTAACATAATGAAAAAAAATTTTAAACCAGTAAATTTTTTATTTGATGGAACTGAACAAATAAATTAATTTTTATATTATCTGTATAAAAAACATAATTTTTTCTTTGATATTCACTGAAAATATACTTTTCTTTATTATGAATATAATTATTTGACTTTGATTGATAAATTTATTTATGCTCTATTGTTCTGCTTTTGAAATTGTTCTGACGTATATTGTGCGACAAGTCTCGCTCGTGGGCTTTCGCACGCAAATTAGAGTGAAAATTGAATCCTATTACTATGCCTATTATATACTCAAATTGAATCGTACTAGTGCCATGGATGTCTAGAAATCGATAAACCGCAGAGAATTCTGCTGCATGTTAGCAGTATGTAAATAATAGTAGTCAAGCTGTCCATTTAAGTCGTTTAAGAGATAGAGCGCGTACCGAAACAAGTACAAATAACGCTTGTCAGAAGAATGCACGTGGTTTCATTCGAATAAATTTACTTTGAGAGATATGTATATATATATTCTGTAAACACAAATATACATTACGTAATCAAATTTCAATTAAACTTCCATTACTCAGAATGTATTAGTTTATAGAATTTGGGTTAGTCAGTCTTTTTGCTTTGGTAGGATATATTTGCTACCTTTTTTCAGCATCTAATTGCTTTTCTGATATTTTCTTTAATGCTTGTTTTCTGGATTCGATTTTAAGCATTTATAATTTATATTTAAAGAACGATGTTAGAAAAGTGAAAAGAAGACTTTACGAAATGTCACGTCCTTATTTCATTTCAGACGTATTCAGACATTCTATAAGGGCCAATTCCAGCAACCTCAATTAAAAGTTAATCAATGATTAAAGCTAGTTTAACGGCTTATGATTGGCTTATTGAGGATTTATAATCATCAATTAACTTTTAATCAGTATTGGTAAAACTGGTCCTAAATGTCTTGAGTTGTATAAATAATATTTATATTTAATGAGTAATTATTTAACCTTACCAGGGTTGCCACAAAAATTTAATTTTGTTTTTAAGACTCAAAATTCTCGACCTCTAAATAAAAGAAGGATTTAAAATTTCAATTTCTTAAAAACATTTCGTATTTGTATAAAGATTACAAAAATATTTCCCAAAAAATTGGTATTAAAAACAGTTTAATTTTTGACTTACAGGGCAATGATTTTGAGCTTAAAATAATTATAACCGGTTTTTTGATTGGGACCCTTAATTATTAATTGATAGAATTTCTAACAAAAATTTTTCTTCAAATCAATTATTTTTAATAATTTTTTAAAAAATATCTTTGAAAATTTTCAAATCCATTTGTTTACAATTCAATTTTAGAAAATTTCGATTATTCAGAAATTCTCCAATTAAATATATATTAGAAAATAAAAACTTCAGATAATTTTTAAATAAATTCAAATAAACTATTTTAAAAAAATTAATTCTACATAATTATTAGTATAAACTATGAAAAATTTCTATTTCAAAGATTTTGATTTGAAACCTTTTCAAAATTCAATTATTTCTAAACATTCATGATATATATATATATATATATATATATACAATTATTGAGATTTTAACTAAAAATCATTTTTAAATCAATTTTTATTATTTATTAAAATAATTAAATGTTTGCGTAGAATTTTATTAAAATGTTTTTTAAATAATTGAAATTAATAGGAAAAGTTCATTATATAAAATAGTAACCCAGTGGGCAAAAAACCATCATTGTTTTAAAAACGTTCCAAAAACGTTTTTAGAACGTTTCATGTCTGCCAAATAGCGTCGCAAAAACGTTATATGGTTCTAAAACGTTTTAAAAGCAATGGAACGTTTTTGGAACATTATTTTGCAGACATTAAACGTTCTAAAAACGTTTTTGGAACGTTTTTAAAACAATGATGGTTTTTTGCCCACTGGGAAATATTAAAAATCATTGAAATGAGGAAAATTTTTGAAAATAATTGAAATTTTTTCAAAATTTTTTTAAATAATTGAATTGATTCGAAGAATTTTATCAAACTTTTTTAAAATAATTGAATTTTTGCAACGAATTTTATTAAAATTTTCAAAAATAATTAAATTCTTATGAAAAACTTTTATTAATTTTTCTGTTAAATAAATGAATTATTGCGAAAAAATTTATAAAACTTTTGCAAATGATTGAATTCTTGCAAAGAATTTTATCAAAAAATTTGATAATAATTGAATGTCTTCGAAGAATTTTATTGTTTATGAAAATAATTGAATTTAGGAAGAATTTTATTAAAATTTTACATAATCTTAATTAAATTCGTTTAAAGAGTTTCTTTGAGTTTCTTTAAAATAATGGACTTTCTTTAATCATTTTAATTACAAGTTTTCAAAGTAATTGAATTCTGTATGAATAATTTCTTTCAAGTCTTAATAATAATCCTTTTTCTTAATAATTGAAATGAAGCATTTAATTCTTGAATTTTATTAACAATTTTTGGAAAATAATTGAATTTTTTTGAAAAATTTCTTTCATTTATTGAATACAATCGAATTTTTTAATAATTGTATTGAAAATAATTGAATACCTGAGAAGAATTTTATTATTTATGAAAAATACTTTAATTCTTGCGATGAATTTTAATAATATATTTCTTTTTAAATAATTGAATTCTTTTGTGAATTTTTATTGAAATAGTAGATATTAAAAATAATTTAATTTTGAAATTAATTTAATTCTACGAAGAAATTAATTCAAATTATTTTGAAAAAAATCGAATTGTTAAAAATTATTTCATTAAAATCTTTGAAAATTAATTTTAATAAAAATTTTAAGAATAATTACATTTTTCGAGAAATTCTATTAACATTGTACAAAAAATAATTGAAATTCTGCGATGATTTTTATTATTTATATGAAAATAATTGAAAACCTACATACCTATAGAATTTTACTATTCATGAAAATAATTGAATTCCTGGTTAAAAAAATGTTATACTTCATGAAAATAATTGAATTATTGCGAAGAAATTTATAAAAAATTTGTAAATAATAGAATTCCTCTGAAATTTTTATTATTTAATTCATTCATTCAAAATTGTCATTTTCTAAAATTTCAAATTAAAATTTTTTTTAAATAATTGAATTCGTTTTGGGAAATATTTTATTAAAATCGAAGATATTGAAAATCATTAAAATTAGAAAAATTTCTGAAAATAATTGAACTTTGGAGAAGAATTTTGTTATTTATAAAGATAATTGGGATTTTTACGAGAATTTTTTTCAAGATTTGAACATAGTTGAATTTAATAAGAAGAATTTTATTTTTTTTTAAGAATTTTTGCAATTATTTTTAAGTTCTACAAAATTGAATTTTTTTAGTATTTTCAACAAAAATTTCAATTAGAAAATTTTCAAATTTTATTATTTTTAAAATTGCTAATTTTATTTAAAAAAGGCAGTAACAAGTTAGCCGCGCGATTTGTTGCTAAGTTTTTAATTAAATTTATTGAAAATTGAAATTTTCTAAAATTTCAAATTCAAACCTTTTGATATTCATCTATTTATAAAAAAAATTGTAAACGCAACTCTTTTCTATAAGTAAAAATTTTATGATAGTTCTTTTAGAATTATAAGTTATTTAAATCAAAATTATTGTCAGAAATAGAAAAAATTAAAGGTTTTGTATTAGAATTCGTGGTTACTAGATATTTGCAATTTTTTTTTTATATAAATTGGGACACAAAGAACAGATTTCATATACACATTATATATTAAAAATTTGATAACTGTTTGAAAATTCATATTGCATTAAATGTCATATAATCAATTTATTTTTGCTATATGTAGGTAATGAATGTTTTATTAATTTATGGGTCACTAATATACGTAAGCCATTAAAAAAATAATGATTTTTTACATAGGCAAACAGTTTCTAATGTGACAAAAAATAGGCATTGAAAGAATAATTTACAATCTCCATTTATCATCACATGAAAGGTTTCGGAAAGATAGAAAGCTCAATCTCCTGGAAATAATTGTAATCCTCTTGTCACGATACAACGTTTACATTTTCATACATTTGAATTACATTCTGCAATAACTTTTTAACGTTGCAAAAAAGTATAAGTGCATTGTTTTCAGTAACATAACACTCGAATCGTTTCTAAAATAGATTTCAATTGTTCTCAATTAATTTAAATAAAAAAAGAGTTAAATTATTTTTTTTATTTATTTGAAAGCATAAGTGAATTAGAATGATTTCAATTTTTAATTTAAAAGATTGAAAAGTTTCTGTTATTGCTCTTATAATTATTGTATATAAGGAAAAATAAAATAAGTAAACGGAATGATGGCTATCGCGCCGTGAAGACATTAATTTTTTCAACGATTTGACATTTGTTCTTTTGTGCTTTGAAGATGAATGAAGTTATGCTGATATCGTAAAAAAAGAGATGGCAACTATTTTTTTCTTATATGTATATTCAAAAATAGATTTCGAAGTTGTTGCATTTGAGAAACCGAACTCAACCAGAAGGTTTCTTATTGATAGTAACATCGCTGTTGGCTAAAAGCCAAAAACGTTTTCATTTCACTTTCTCTTTCCGCATATCATATCTTTTAGTTTGACATTTTCACAAATCTTAAAATTCAACAAAGGATTTTACATCATAAAAGAATAGTGCATTTAAATGCACTATTCTTTTATGATGTAAAATATTAATTAATATTCTAATCCCAAAAAAATTCATTTCAGTTTAAGGATTTTATGAAAGAGAATAAAAATTCTATTTTAATTAAAATTATTCTTCTCTTACATTTATTTAATTAATGCTTTCATTTATAAGAAGAAAATAACACAAAATCTAATTATATTTCTTTTGTCAGAGAAAAGATTGAGAAAATTCTACAAAAATGAACTAATGTTTTATTTTATATTGTGTGTCACTTTGATATATTATATTGTCGAATACCTGCTGTGTCACAGAAATAGCTCGTTTATTAATTATTTACAAAAATAATCTTTATTACAATGAATTGAAGAGAAATATATTAGTAAATATTTATCATATCAATAATTCAAGAACTTCATTAATGTTCCACATTAGTTTCGAAAATGTTTTATTGCTTCAGAAATATAAGAGCCATTACTTTTTGTATGAAAAAAGTATCTTGAATTACAAGCAATAACAAATTATTTGAATTTAATAATAGAAATGAGTGTAAAAGAAAATTTTTCTATTTTTTAAAGAGAAAAACTTTAAAGCTTTAAGTGGCTAACATTTGAAGCATCAAATGTTAATTAATACTTACTCAGGAAAATCTGTCACGTATCAGTTGAACCGGCAGTTATTGGTGAAAAGGTCACTCGAAGTCACTAAAAAATCTTCAAAATATAATTATATTCACAAGCTGTTCATTCAGTATCAATGGTACATATCACTTTAAAACGGAAAATTTGACAAAACATTTATTAACTTTTTAACGATTCACTGTTTCCATCGACATTCCTGAACTTTTCTACTAAAACAAAAAAAATCTTATAAAATTTTTAATTCTTCCTTTATCGAATATTCCTTCAAAATTTTAAGTTCATAATTCATAAACAATATGATAATTTTCACTTTCGTTGCATTTTTTTATTCTTCATATTTATAAAAAAGTTGACACTTAAAATTAATTATTCCCTTAGAGAAGCAGTTTTTCTTTTAATTTTCACTTTTTCCTCACTATCACTGTTTTGCAGCTTTTCTGAAATTGAATTTTTGCTCAGGGTCGTGGATGCTTTCCGCACCTTTCAGTGTTTTAATTCATTTATTTAGCAAGCAGAAACATTTGAAACACAATGTCAGAATTAAAGGAAAATGAGAAAACATGAACTTTTTGGGTTTAAAAAAAAGTAGAGCTGGCATCGAGAAATAATTCGCTTGCGGATAGAATGAGCTTAACGATATGAAACATTGGTGAGGATAGTGCGCGGATTCAAACAGAAATATCTGAAGCGGCAGAAGCGCTGATACTAAGCCAACAGAGGGGTTGAGACATGGGTTAAGAGTTAGCAGTTCGGTGGGGTTCGCTGGAGGTGGGTGGAACGTGACAGGGTTGTTGTTGGAGTCCTACCTCGAGTCACTGCAGGGAGCCACCTGTCTAACTCCTGCAATTACGTTTCTTTATTGCAACCTAGATTTCAAAAATCCACTGCCGTATGTAATATAGGAATTTTTCCGGAAATTTTTTCTTAAAAAAGCAAAAAAAGTTCACATGACATGAATATAATTTTCATACTGCTGTTTTCAAATTATTGATGAAAGTAAAACTCTATGCCAATTGATACATATTTTATTATGGAATAATTATTTCAAAGTGTTAAGATATAAGACTTCAAAAAATACGAAATTCAAATTTTTTGTTAAAAATAAAAATAGCTATTATTTTATTTATTTTTACAAATTTTAATGTCTAGTATATGGGGCAAAATTCCTTAACTGCCCAGGTCAAAAAATGAATTTTTTCGAAACTTTGCTAGAATGTTACTATTATTAGAAGAAGTTTGAATATAAGTTTTTTTTGAGTTATGGAGTTTCAAAATTTTGACTTTTTTGAAAATATCTTTTTTCGATTTAATATATTGATAAGTAAAATTAATCAAATTTAATGTATGAATAGTGATTTTAAACCCTTGACTGCCGATAGCAAAGATCTTTGCCATTTCGGACTTTGCTCTGACTGCCGGAAAACTGACAATCTTTGCCATGATAAAAATTGATGTTAAAAAGTCAAAAATGGCTGAAAATTAAAAATAGAATGATTTTTAAAAAGTCAACGCTATGCAAAATGCGACGCACGTTTCTGTTTTTAAATTCAATGAATTATAAAAATGTTATAAATTTTTGAAAACAACACTGTTAGCAAATTTTTCAAAATCTTTGCCATGGACAATACAATGCATTTTTATTTTAAAAATGTCTAAAATCGCCTGAAAACTATTACTCAGGGGTTTTCGGGGTCGCTGATTACGAATATGATGTCAGTTTTTCAAAATTCAAAATGGCGGATCCAATATGGCGGACGACTTTTTTAAAAATTGATCCAATTTACCTGAAATTTGTTACTCGGGGGTTTTCGAGGTCGCTGATTACGAATATGATGTCGGTTTTTCAAAATTCAAAATGGCGGATCCAATATGGCGGATGACTTTTTTAAAAAATTAATCCAATTTACATGAAATTTGTTATTTAGGGGTTGTCGGGGTCGCTGATTACGAATATGATGATGATTTTTCAAAATACAAAATGGCGGATCCAATAAGGCAGACAAAATTTAAAAAAAATGTCCGCCATATTGGATCCGCCATTTTGAATTTTGAAAAACCAACATCATATTCGTAGTCAGGGACCCCGAAACTCCCCGAGTAACAAAATTCAGGTAATTTTTGTCTATTTTTAAAAATCCGTCTGCCATATTGGATCCGCCATTTTGAATTTTGAAAAACCGACATCAGATTCGTAATTAGCGACCCCAAAAACTCCCGAGTAACAAATTTCAGGTAATTTGGATTAATTTTTAAAAAGCCGTCCGCCATATTGGATCCGCCATTTTGAATTTTCAAATACCGACATCAGATTCGTAATCAGCGACCCCGAAAACCCCTGAGTAACAAGTTTCAGGCAAATTGGACGATTTTTTATTTTTGGCATTCTAGGCACATTTAGTGTTTTTTAGCCGGCAGTTAAGGGGTTAAAGGGTTTTTCACGAGCTATAAGCTGGTGATGAAAAAAAAGTTGTTTTATTTCAAGTTGACCTTGAAAGCCTTTTTAGCATGTCTCCAATAGGTTTTCTATAAGAAAACTAAATTTTTATGTTGTTTTTCAAACTCTTAGAGTTTTTACTATCATTATGTGCTTTTTAAAAATTTTTAGACCTGGGACATTTCACGTCAAACGGATCAAAGCTGAGTCCAAAATTCTATGCGATAAAAAATATAAAAAACATATCAAAACATTCGTACTTATCTATATAGGTACTTTCGAAAGAAAAGTGTCAAAATTAAAAATTTATATTTTTGTATTTTCTGTTGTGGTTTTAAGACACCTATTTCTGTGTAGGTGTAAGTAACTTTTTAATTTAAGATAAGTACTTAGGGAAGAGTTGTCAGGGTTGGACATAGTTTTAACTTTTCTTCATAACTTCCCTTGTAGGACTAAAAACTATTTAAAAAAATATGTGTCATTTCACGTTAAGCGAGCCACCCCTCTGCCCAAAATAGGTTTTAATTAAACAATTTCTTAAAATGTGGAAAATTTATGTTGAATAAATACCTTTTGAATGCCTTGTGCCCCAAATTGAAAAACAAAATGGCGGAAAGTTTGTAAAAAAATTGATCAAATATGCTTGAATCATGGCACTTAGGGGTTTTCGGGGTCGCTGATTACGAATTTGAAGTCAGATTCTCAAAAATAAAAATGGCGGACCCAATATGGCGGACAAACATTAAAAATCGATTGGATTTGATTGAACATGTTACTTGGAGGTTTTTGACCTCGCTAACTAGAAATGTATCTACATAATTTTAATGTAGGGGAGCGTGGGGAAATTGGAGCCCCTTAAGGAAAATTATTAAAAAAACCAACTTATCTTTATAATAATACATTATTTTCGTCATTTCCTACTTATTTCGTTATTTATCTTTAATTATGTTTAATTAGAAACTTAACCCGGCGAGTATGTGGCGGGAAACTGTTACACCGACTATGTGGTGGGCATGACATGCCCAAAATGTAAAATTGCTTATAAATGTTACATATAGCTATATTAAGTTAATTTCTGGTATTATATTATAAAAAGGCATGTAATAAAATATATTTCCTTAATTATTTATTTATTTATAAAGATAAAATCAACTCTTTGTCATAAGATTTATCATATGATTAAATAAAACAATGAAAACTTAAAACTTTCATAAAATCAAATTTGCACTTTTATAAAGGCAGGACTTTAAATATTAGTGAATGAGGAGCATAATACTGCTTCTTAGAATATATCTCAATTCAGTTGTCATTAATTTAGTAGAAATTAGGAAAAAAAATTCGCCAAAAATATGCAAAATTGACGTTTACGTCCAAGTAATTTAAAATATAATTTACATAACACTATCACCATACCATCATCTTCTCTTATGAACCCATAACTTCAGCTACTCGAAGTTTCAAAACGTTACAGTGGAAATTTTAGGATTTAAAAGGATTTAAGTAAATGTGGGGCATGACATGCCCAACCACATACTCGCCGGGTTAAAAAGAGAAAGTAAATTGGAAAAAAAAAATTTTCAAAAAAATACATTTTTTGCAATCACCCAATTTGTGGGGTAATGGGAGCTTTCACTTGAAATTTAAAAAATTTCTATATTTTAGGAATATTTTTTGTTTTCTAATAGAAAAAAGTGTTAATACTTACAATGAAGCCAAAACTTTAGACTTAGAATAAATTTTTTCCTAAATTATAATTGAATAAAAAATTTTTGAAAAAAAATTAAATTTTTCATTTTTCCCACCAAAAATTATTTTTTAATTAAAAGTTTTTTCATAAGGTGATACCTTTTACAATTTTGAAAGAAATAACGAAAGACGCAACATAGTAACGGAAATTCTTTGGTCTGACACTAATTCTCCCATTACCCCACAGAATTCTTACAGGCCAAAATTTGAATAAAAAAATTAAAACATAAACAAATTTTATTATTATTTCGATTTTTATACAAGTATACATATCTACACATATTCACCTATAATATAATGAAAAAACAGAACTAAATAATACGATTTTAACTACTTATGGTGATGTTTAGAAATATTTGGCATTTTACAACGAAAACGCAAAAAATACATTTTCCCTTGTCTTTACTAAAAATTTGTCAAGAATGTAATCGTTTGTTTTGGAATGATATAAACAAAGGTTGTAGAAGATTTTCTAGACATTGCAGCGAATTTGAAGGCTTTTAAGTACGTGAAATTTAAAAGCTCCCATTACCCCACGCTCCCCTATTCGCTATTTTTCATTATGAAAATATGACTTCAAATTCGTAATCAGCGACCCTGAAACCCTCTAAGTAACATGTTTCGATCAAATTCAATCGATTTTTAAGATTCGAAAGGTATTTATTCAACATAAATTTTCCACATTTTGAAAAATTTTTTAATTAAAACCTATTTTGGACAGAGGGGTGGCTCACTTGACAAGGAATGACACATATATGAAAAATGATATAATGTACATTGTTCAAGAGGATTTAATAAAAAAATAATATAATATGTAATATAATATAATAATATAATATATATAATATGTATGTTTGAATTTTAAAAATTATTTTTCTGTTAATAAGATTGTTTCAAATTGTTTTGGTTTATTACTTAAAAAGTTATTTAAATTTTTTAGAAATATCTATATGTGACTGTCCACGAGAAAACGCGGCTTAGCCAAACGTAAATTTCACAGGGCGAGCGATTGAAGTACTACGATTGACATACCCATCTTTAAAACGATATATTGTCGAAAGTAATTGATATTTTTTACTTTTACATTTGAAAAAGCAACATAAAATTTGTCGATTACCATAAAAAACTCAAAATTGATTTTTTGGACCTAAGCCGTGTTTTGTCGTGGACAGTCACATATATAAAATATTGTCCAAATGACTTCTAAAAGGTCCTGTTTTGTGTTTTGTGAAGTGTAGGTTAATAGATAATAACTATGACATATATAACTAATACTAACCTTTTAAAAATTACTAATTAACCTATTGAAAATAGTCCACTAAAAATAAATAACCTATATTTATGATAAACTAGCTCGAGGAAGAAGAAGAGAACAAGCAGCACGGTACCTTTTGAAAATTTAGAACCACTGTGAAACTGTTCTTCAAAATTAGTCGCGAACGAACAATGCATCAGAAGGGTGACATAATAGTTTCCAAGTGGTTGATGGGCGTAACCATGCAACCTTGTCTGCTTTCATTGCTGAAGTGTAAAAAGAAAAAGCTCACACTGAAACAATGTTGAGGCAGCTTTTTTCTGTCAGACAATTAAAAAATCGCGTGACGCTCGCAACACAATCGTCGAAGAAAGGATTTTAAATAGATTTCCAAAATTATGTAGATAATAATGACTCTGGATATTTAAAAAATTTAACTTCATATTACATATCCAATTTACATTTTTAGTCATTTTGTATACTTAAGGGGGAAAATCACATTAGGATCTATTTCTGTAATTGCAATTCACAATTCTTCTACATTCCTTAAATTTGTAGTTATTTATAATTTTTTAATTAAGACGCGCCTTTCTCAAAAAAATGACATTTTTATTCACATTTACGGGACGTCTAACTTTAAAAATAATTTGCCGATCATTATAATAGAATTAGTTAATAAAAGGTGAAATTTGAAATTAATTTTTCGAATAGGGTGAAGGAACCAATTACCAAGTTGACACCAGTTGTTGAGTCGCGGTGACTATGTCTGTCACTTTGTTACCATGTTCTAGATCTGTTACTTAACTGTTACATCCCCCTGACTACGACATTTTGCGTACCCAGTGCGTCTCCAGTTGAGAAGTTAACGTACTCTAGTATATAAGTACAGGGCGAAGAGTGACAAATTTTCTGATTTTCATTTCAAATCAAATATTCGTTGCAGGTTTGTGTTGCATTATTTTCGATATTTTGTCTATAAATTCTTTTGCTTTTCCTCGTTCATTTTATTATTTAGTATTTTGTTTCGCTCTTTATTGTGTGAGTTTTCTTTATTTTCGTTCTGTATTAAAACTTAGATTATAAGTATGCTTTAGGATAGTGATTTTATGCATTTAACATTAAATAACTGTAATTCTTTGTTTATTTGATTTAATTTTCAGCTTTTTTTTATATTGGGGTTAATATTATTTTCTTTATTTTTTATTTAGACTAAGATTAAGTATGCATATAAGTAGGCTTTAAGAAAGTTGTGTTAATTATTTATTATAATTAGTTAATTTTTTTATTTGAATTGAATCCATTGAGGAAAAAAAAGCATAAGAAAGTTGTAGACTTGCAGAAATTTCGTGTTTTAGACACTAGTTTAGTCAAAAGTTTAAACATAAAATTAGGAAATTTAGAATGTGACTCTTGTCGACTAGAATTGAATAAAAAGAAGGATGAGGAAAATTCTTCACATACTTCAGGAAAACTTAACCCCTTCGCAGTCAAGACCAAAATCTCATAAGTGGGCTCAAAATGTCGACAACTTTTTAGAAAACGAAAATTTACGCAAACGAGCATACTATTGTATTTGAAGTCGCTGATTACGAATCCGATATCAGATTTTGAAAATTCAAAATGGCGGATCCAATATGGCAGACATGAAAATTAAAAAACCAACTGAATTCACTTGAAACTTATTACTCAGGGGTTTTCGGGATCGCTGATTACGAATCCGATATCAGATTTTAAAAATTTAAAATGACGGATCCAATATAGCGGACGAAATTTTCTAAAATTCATCGGATTCACTTAAAACTTTTTACTCGGGGGTTTTCGGGGTCGCTGATTACGAATCCGATATCAGATTTTGAAAACTAAAAATAGTGGTTACTTACGGCCCCAGAGTTTACCACGTGGAGGTATGCGGTCGGATTTTACACTCCTTTATTTATTTTGTTTTTTTTACATTTTTTTTGTTTGTTCTTATATTGGATCCGTCATTTTCAATACCGATATTACATTTTTAATCTACGACATCAATAAATTCCAAGTAACAACTTTTAAGTAAATCTAATAAATTTTTTATAATGGCGCCAGCCATATTCGAACCGCCACATTGTATTTTAAAACTCTGATGCTAGATTCGTAATCAGCGACCCTAAAAACCCCCGAGTAACGAGTTTTAAATGAATCAGACAAGTTTTTAAAAATGTCGTCCGCTATATAGGATCCGCCATTTTGAATTTTAAAAATCTGAAATCGGATTCGCAATCAGCGACCCCGAAAACCCCTGAGTAACAAGTTTCAAGTGAATCCGATGAATTTTAAAAAATGTCCGCCATATTGGATCCGCCATTTTGAATTTTCAAAATCCTATATAAGATTTGTAATCAGCGATCCCGAAAACCCCTGAGTAACAAGTTTCAAGTGAATGCGATAAATTTTTGAAAATGTCGTCCACCATATTGGATCCGCCATTTTGAATTTTTAAAATCTGAAAACGGATTCGTAATCAGCGACCCCGAAAACCCCCGAGTATCAATTTGTGGACAAATCTGTGTGTTTTTGTAGCCAAAAATCGGCTTGCGTCTATACACGTCATCGACAGTTTGAGCCCACCTGCACTATGACGTGTATACATGTCATCGACTGCAAAGGGGTTAACACAGATAATATGTTTACTGAAAAGATTCCAGATGAATTGAAAGAGACAGAAGTGGAAAATTTCGATATCGAAAATAATGAGATGCAAGAACCTGAAACCTTAAATGAAATAAATGAAAACTTTGATGAATTTAATGTAGACTTCTTAAAAACCGAAAGCTATATAAATTTGAGTAAATTACTCTCGATTTTAGGGGTTTCATCTATCTATAAACGTAATGATCTTCGTTCAAAAGTTTCTCAGATTGATAAAATAAAAGAAATTAGAGAAGCTCTTGATTCACTATTATAAGGAAGGTGTTTGACGAAGACATGTATCATATTCACTGGCAAGCAAAGCTTTCCACCTGCATGAAAAAGAAGGAATTGGTTCTTCTCCAGATGCTTATAAAGGGCATCCAGTAAGTCAAGAATTGCAACAACTCGTGGAAAACTTTTATTATAATCCTGACATAAGTAGAAT
The DNA here is from genome assembly GCF_015476425.1 of Leptopilina heterotoma. NCBI lineage: Eukaryota > Metazoa > Arthropoda > Insecta > Hymenoptera > Figitidae > Leptopilina > Leptopilina heterotoma. Next base: position 1,142,455 of record NW_025111017.1, read on the forward strand.
ATTACCGGGGAAAAAAGATTATCTTTCCGTTGTAAAGAATAAAGTCAAAAAGAGGTTCTAATTTCAACATTTTTTTTTAAAGAAAAGTTTAAAAGTAATGAGAAATATGTTTACATATCTCTATCAGGTACACTTTAAACAGAAAAAAATATACTTTATAAATTTTTTTTGTTTAAAAACTGCAGATGTACATGAACGTGATGAACCCTTTGTAAAAAGAATTCCTTTGCGGCCGGAAAGGTTTTTGGTACAATTTTCATCCTAGAACAAAAAACAAATTTTTTTCTATTTTTACATCTCAAAAGCTAGAGAAAGACGTAGGGGATTTTTTTATGTTGCATATTTTTTTAGTTATAAACAATTTAATGCTTATTTTTTCAGTCAAAAACTCAGTTTTTCCATAAAATGTTCACCATTTTTGCAAAAATCGATTTAAAAAAATCCCCTACGTCTTTCTCTAGCTTTTGAGATGTAAAAATAGAAAAAAATTTGTTTTCTGTTCCAGGATGAAAATTGTACCAAAAACCTTTCCGGCCGCGAATGAATTCTTTTTACAAAGGGTTTGCATCACGTACATGTACATCTGCTGTTTTTAAACAAAAAAAATTTATAAAGTATATTTTTTCTCTTTAAAGTGTACCTGATAGAGATATGTAAACATATTTTTCATTACTTTTAAACTTTTCTTTTAAAAAAATGTTGAAATTAGAACCTCTTTTTGACGCTCTAGAGTGGTTTAACCCCTTAAAAGAAATTTATTCACTTTTTCAAGAAAAGCATCCAGAATACAAAATTAGTTTAACTAAATTTAGTATTCTTAGGCCCAAAGAATGCGTCCTTGCAGGCAGTAATGGCACTTGTGTTTGTAAAATACATCAAAATGTTAAACTAATGATAAATGGTGCAGAATTGAAAAATTATCAAAAACAGAATCTAAATTGTAATTTCTTGGTTCTTATAAAGACATCTTAAAGTTCATGGTCTGTGATTCTTCTTCTCCTTCATGTAACCTCCTTTTTTCTGACAAGTGCACTGGTGTTGAAAAATTGATTGATGTGTTAATTAACCTGTTTGACGATAATTTTATCAGTTCGGTTGTATATCAAAGTTGGATTTCAACTTTTCAACTGATAGAACCATGAATCAGACCTTAACCGATACTGCTGATGATTTCATCGAGAAATTTTTAACAAATCTGCAAGTTTTCCAAAAGTATGATTTCAACAGCAAGACAATTCTATGAATGGTCATTGAAAACGGTTGAAAACATTACAATGATGTTTTGCACGACAGATGAACATAGACTAAACGAGAAACGTCTAAGGAACCGTTTTTCTCAAGCTTGCCCAATTCAAGGAACGAGAAATTTTCATTGTTATGTTCCAAAAAATGTAAAAGAAATCCTCTATAAAGTATACTCTGCATCTTGATTAAACTTAATTAATTAATTAATTAAATTAATAGAATAATTAACCCCTTCGCAGTCCAGTTGAAAATCGCTTGTGGTCTAAAAACGGTCCGAAAAAAAAGTTTACAAAAAAATATGATTTCATCATATATAAGGTTTTTGGGGTCGCTGAATTTTAATTTGAGGTTAGTTTTTCAAAATTCAAAATGGCGGATCCAATATGGCGACCAAATATGGTGGATAATTTTAAAATTAAAGCGTTTGAAGGAAAATTCATTTCTCAGGGGTTTCCAGGTCGCTGAATCCAAATCTGAAGTCAGATTTAAAAAATTCAAAATAGCGGACGCAAAATAACGACTTAAAAAAATTTTTTTTTTCAGATTTGCTTAAAACTCGTTACTTGGGGTTTTTTGAGGTCTCTGATTACAAATATGATGTCAGATTTTCAAAATTCAAAATGGCGGATCCAATATGGCGGATGATTTCAAGATTGATGCGAAAAATATGAGGTTACATCAAAAACCCCTAAGTAAACATTTTAGACAAATTTGTAAACATTCAAAAAATTTGATCGACATATTGAATCCACAATATAGCATTTAGAAAAACGAACATCAAATTCGAATTCAGCGACCCCAAAAAACCCCGGGAACCGAATTTCGATCGAAACACATAAATTTTGAAATTATCCGCCATATAGGATCCGCCATTTTGAATTTTGAAAATCTGACATCATATTTGTAATCAGAGACCCCGAAAACCCCCGAGTAACGAGTTTCAAGCGAATTTCAAATTTATTTATTTTTTGAAGTCGCCATTTTGGGTCCGCCATTTTGAGTTTTTTAAATCTGACTTCAGATTCAGATTCAGCGACCCCAAAAATAGTAGTATGTACTTCGCTACTAAAATCAAATCATGTTTAGTATTTTTTTTAATGGCCATATATGACCACAGACGCAAAGGTGGCACGACTTTTCGTGGCCATATATGGGCCATGGACTGTTAACCCCTTGACTGCCGATGGCAAAGATCTTTGCCATTTCAGACTTTGCTATGACTGCCGGAAAACTAACAATCTTTGCCATGATAAAAATTGATGAAAAAAAGTCAAAACTAGCTGAAAATTAAAAATAAAACGATTTCCTAAAAGTCAACGCTATGCAGAATGCGGCACACGTTTCTGTTTTTAAATTCAATGAATTATAAAAATGTTATAAATTTTTAAAAACAACACTTTTAGCAAATTTTTTAAAATCTTTGCCATGGACAATACAATGCATTTTTATTTTAAAAATGACTAAAATCGCCTGAAATCTATTACTCGGGGGTTTTCGGGGTCGCTGATTACGAATATGATGTCAGTTTTTCAAAATTCAAAATGGCGGATCCAATATGGCGGACGACTTTTTTAAAAATTGATCCAAATTACCTGAACTTTGTTACTCGGGGGTTTTCGGGGTCGCTGATTACAAATATGATGTCAGTTTTTCAAAATTCAAAATGGCGGATCCAATATGGCGGACGACTTTTTTAAAAATTGATCCAATTTACCTGAAATTTGTTACTCGGGGGTTTTCGAGGTCGCTGATTACGAATATGATGTCGGTCTTTCAAAATTCAAAATGGCGGATGACTTGATTAAAAATTATTCCAATTTACATGAAATTTGTTATTTAGGGGTTGTCGGTGTCGCTGATTACGAATATGATGATGATTTTTTAAAATACAAAATAGCGGATCAAATAAGGCAGACATTTTTTTAAAAGATTTTGGATTCGCTTGAAAATTATTATTCGGGGGTTTTCGGGGTCGCTGATGACAAATCCGATGTCAGTTTTTCAAAATTCAAAATTGCGGATCCAATATGGCATACCGTGGAGATCCACTTCACCCATGAACTTATTGGAAAGGTGAAATGCGTTAGGACATTTCAATGGAATTTTAATTTTTGCACGCTCTTAATAGCTGTTCTATGAAACCGGCATTTGTAAAATTTGTTCTGCTTTTATAATAAAAACAAATTTTTTTTAAAAATGTTCGCAATATTGGATCCGACATTTTGAATTTTTAAAAACAGACATCCGATTCGTCATCAGGGACCCCGAAAACCGCAGAGTGATAATTTTGAAGCAAATCCAAAATTTAAAAAAAAAATATCCATTATAATGCATCCTTCATTTTGAATTTTGAAAAACTGACATAAAAATGTCCACCATATTAGATCCGCAAATTTTAATTTTTAAAAACTGACATTGGATTCATCATCAGCGACCCTGAAAACTCCCTAATAATAATTTTCAAGTGAATCAAAAATTTAAAAAATAATGTCCGCCACATTGGATCCGCTATTTTAAATTTTGAAAAACCATCATGATATTCGTAGTCAGGGACCCCAAAACTTCCCGAGTAACAAATATCAGGTAATTTTGATCTATTTTTAAAAATTCGTCCGCAATATTGGATCCGCCATTTTGAATTTTAAAATACCGACATCAGATTCGTAATCAGCGACCCCAAAAACCCCCGAGTAACAAATTTCAGATAATTTGGATTAATTTTTAAAAAGCCGTCCGCCATATTGGATCCGCCATTTTGAATTTTAAAATACCGACATCAGATTCGTAATCAGCGACCCCGAAAACCCGCGAGTAACAAGTTTCAGACAAATTGGACGATTTTTTATTTTTGGCATTTTGGGTACATTTAGTGTTTTTCAGCCGGCAGTTAAGGGGTAAGGGGTTAATAAGATTTTAAATTATTTAAAATTTAAAACTGAACAGCTGTCATTTAAAAACAAATTTAGAATGGCAAAACTTGATTTATAACAGGTCTGTAACTGTGTTGGTGGGTTGCAACTGGCCTGATTCCCAAAATAAAAACGTGTCATGTAATTGGTTACACCCCTCCGTTAATTCAGTGGCCAAGACACTTAAGCTTGTCTCAGAGAAGGTAGTGTCTTCCCAAAATTTGGAAAATTCAGGACCAAGCGGAGGTCTTGGGGCTATCCCCTATCAACTTAATGTAGGTCCTGGGGCCATACCCAAACGGCCAAATATGAATCGATCTAATAGTGGGACAGAATGAGAGCCACATGCCCCCAGAATGTGGGAAATATTAATTTAAATAATAAGAATAAAATATCAGAAGGTATCCCCACTTTGTAAATAATAAAGACTCCATAAAATAACTAAATTTATTTATAACAAAATAGTATAATGACTCTTTATAAGGGCAAGAAATGCTTGCCTTGTGACTACCGGAATAAGAATAATTAATTCACCACACTCATACATACATTACATAATACGCACACATACGAAATTCGGTTCGTACCGCGTAAACCGTGTCATGGCTTATACATTATATAGGGAGGAAACTTCGTGTTCCTTATCGTTGTCCTTCGGTCATGAACTGTGAGAGCAAGAAGGGAGTCGTCGAGCCAACAACTCCCCACAAGAAAAGATTAAAGCCTTTTGGTGTAGTTGGAAAAAAGTACCAATTTACTGAAAACCAAGAAAAAAAGCTAATTATAATTTTATATTATTTTAGTAGTAAAAAAAAATTTGAATTCTCTTATTACATTCTCAGAGTTACTGTTACTTGTCACAAAGGTTTTAAGAGATTTTTTATTTCTGTTAATGATTCCACATTGCTTTTGAAGTTTAAGTGAAATTACGGTAACAAACTCGGACAAAAGAAGGAATCGTTACAGCATTTCATAGCAAGAATTCCATCGTGTTCGGTCTTCTTGAATTAATTTTAGTGCAACAATTCTACCCGAGTGTATTTGAAATGCTTCTAATTTTGAAGTTCCAATTTCGCTTTATCGAAAAAAGCAAACAATCCGCTTTACTTAAACGATTAATTTTTTTAAATCGTATTCATTGATTATGACATCTTCGTTATCAGAATTTTCTTCATTAATTAAACGGTCATCGGTCTTCTCTTCGCTATCAGGTGTGCTATTGACAGTGTGGGCGATGCAGCTAATATGCTTCAATGAGCTAAACTCTTCTTTTACAGCGCCTTTAATATTGGCTCCTCCATTAGTTACAACAGCATCACATTTTATCCCCCATTCGCTGCATATCTCACTTAAGAATTTCCGTAAATAAGGAATATTTTTCCTTTCCGTCAGAGGCTTAGCACATAAGTCCGTAGATATGTTTTTATTTAGTTATAGTTTTTTTGCATTTTTTTCCATTTTTAAAAAATGTTTTCAGTTTAAATTTTTAAACTATGACCATGAAATCAATTTATGTAATAGGTGTATAAGAAGGTTAAGAAAATTAAAAGTAAAGACCTTAAAAGGTGTACAATGACAATAAGTTTAATTTGTAAAAATTAAATCGAAAAGTCATGTATTAAAATTTATTGAATGAAATTAATGCAAAGAAAAAATATTTTTACCTGCAAATGAAAACACATTGTTGAAAAACATTTATCCATTGGTCCAGGTGGCGGGGATAAAACAGAAGACCGAGGGTGAACTTCGTGTTAGGTGAACACGAAGCACTTAAAGAATATGAGGTAATTTCTGTTAACATATGGGTGATTCTCCACGTAGCGCACGATTTAGTTATTACTATTACTAATTTTTTATTCAAATTGAGTAAAAGTCAATATAGAATCTTCAAATTTAGTGTTTATCAATGAAATATCAGTGGTGGGCCGGACAAAATATTTATAATTTTTCTATTTTTTAAACAAATAATTTTTATATATAGGTGTATATACTTTGCGGCAATACCATCCAGCTATGGTAAAATGAAAGCACCTGTTATATTTACAGGCAAATTAAATAATAATTATCTGTATGTTATTTTACAAATTACAATTGTTTAACAATTATTGATTCACTCTGTTGTTACACGCTGTTCAATACAGAAAAGCCGTACCATGACAAGAAGGTCAGACCATGACGCTCAAGAAAAAATGATTTTTTAAACAATTTATTAGCGATTTTCATTCTGTTTAATATTTACGTCATTTATATTCACTGATCTAATACTACTACACTTTAATTGACGTAAAATATAAATAATTATTAATTTTATTGGGAAGTACATATGTGAAGGCCAGACCATGACGATTCTGTGATTCCTTATGCAAGTTTAGTGCTTTTAATGTCTAAAAAACAAAACAATTAATTCTTAAATTAGTTTCTCTCTTATTAATTTACTTAGGAGAGTTTGTTGTTGCGTTTTACTAATATTGAGTAAAGTTTCGATTTGATTTTTATGTAAATAATACAATTTTATAAAAAGGCCAGACCATGACGCAAAAACGAGGGACAAGAATTAACATCAAAAAAAAATTTTTTTAATAAATTTTTTTCGCAACTTTTTTATTTTTCACAATTCTACGAACGGCAGGGCTTCAATTCCACCTTTTCCAATTAAACAAAGACTGACTGTACATTTCCTATTGTACAAAGTAAAATTCGCTAATAATAATTATTACCTATAGACCGATTATACAAAAAGTAACTGATTACAAGGTATTCAACTCTAAAGAAATTAAATATTCAACTGACCGACACTTCATGGACCGATTGTACAAAGACCGACTCTACACCTATATAATTTTTTAATATTTTAAATTTTCATGGACCAACTGTACAAAGACCGACTGTACAACAATATAATCTTTAGAAATTTTCAATCTTTTGAATCTTTATGGACCGACTGTACAAAGACCGACTCTACAACAATATAATTTTTCAAAATTTCGAATCTTCGTGGACCGACTGTACAAAGACCGACTCTACAACAATATAATTTTTCAAAATTTCGAATCTTCATGGACCGACTGTACAAAGACCGACTCTACAACAATATAATTTTTCAAAATTTCGAATCTTCATGGACCGACTGTACAAAGACCGACTATACAACAATATAATTTTTCAAAATTTCGAATCTTCATGGACCGACTGTACAAAGACCGACTATACAACAATATAATTTTTCAAAATTTCGAATTTTCATGGACCGACTGTACAAAGACCGACTCTACAACAATATAATTTATCAAAATTTCGAATCTTCATGGACCGACTGTACAAAGACCGACTCTACAACAATATAGTTTTTCAAAATTTCGAATCTTCATGGACCGACTGTACAAAGACCGACTCTACAACAATATAATTTATCAAAATTTAGAATCTTCATGGACCGACTGGACAAAGACCGACTCTTCAACAATATAATTTTTCAAAATTTCGAATCTTCATGGACCGACTGTACAAAGACCGACTCTACAACAATATAATTTTTCAAAATTTCGAATCTTCATGGACCGACTGTACAAAGACCGACTATACAACAATATAATTTTTCAAAATTTCGAATCTTCATGGACCGACTGTACAAAGACCGACTATACAACAATATAATTTTTCAAAATTTCGAATTTTCATGGACCGACTGTACAAAGACCGACTCTACAACAATATAATTTATCAAAATTTCGAATCTTCATGGACCGACTGTACAAAGACCGACTCTACAACAATATAGTTTTTCAAAATTTCGAATCTTCATGGACCGACTGTACAAAGACCGACTCTACAACAATATAATTTTTCAAAATTTCGAATCATCATGGACCGACTGTACAAAGACCGACTCTACAACAATATAGTTTTTCAAAATTTCGAATCTTCGTGGACCGACTGTACAAAGACCGACTCTACAACAATATAATTTTTCAAAATTTCGAATCATCATGGACCGACTGTACAAAGACCGACTCTACAACAATATAGTTTTTCAAAATTTCGAATCTTCATGGACCGACTGTACAAAGACCGACTCTACAACAATATAATTTATCAAAATTTCGAATCTTCATGGACCGACTGTACAAAGACCGACTCTACAACAATATAATTTTTCAAAATTTCGAATTTTCATGGACCGACTGTACAAAGACCGACTATACAACAATATAATTTTTCAAAATTTCGAATCTTCATGGACCGACTCTACAAAGACCGACTCTACAACAATATAATTTTTCAAAATTTCGACTGTACCGACTGTACAAAGACCGACTATACAACAATATAATTTTTCAAAATTCCGAATCTTCGTGGACTGACTGTACAAAGACCGACTATAAAACAATATAATTTTTAAAAATTTTGAATCTTTATGGACCGACTCTACAAAGATCGACTCTACAACAATATAATTTTTCAATATTTTGAATCTTCATGGACCGACTGGACAAAGACCGACTCTTCAACAATGTAATTTTTAGAAATTTTAATTCTTTTATTTGTTTATGGTACTGATGACTATTAGTTTAAATGTGTTATTTTTATAATTTTGATTTAGAATTAATAATGTAGACAAGTTTTTTTCTAAATGCAAAATATTTAATTTATTGTATCAACTCATTAACACTAATCATTAATCACAACACTAATTATTAATCGCTCTGCGTCCTTTTTTTATAGGCGGCTGAGATTTGTCTTTTGCTGGGTCTTTTGCTTTGGGTTTATCAATTGGTCGTCCTCTTTTTGGTCTCAAAATTCGTTGTGGTGCCTTTTGAACATTAGTAGATGTTTTAATAGGTGTTTTTGTTTTGTTTGCTAACTTGTTTTCTTTTAATGTTGGTAGTGTAGGTGATGGTTTTGATTTCGAACTTTGTAATAAACCATTTTTGGTAGGATCTTCCTCAACTGCAATACTGACTCCTTTATCTGCATCTATATAACAAGTGCATAAGAATTATATTTTATAAAGATAAATTATTTTAGTGTAAAATCGTCACAAAAAGGGTACAAATGTACAACTTTAAAGTTATTCGTTCACATTGTTACTTTTCATGTTTTATTATTTCTATTGTTTTTCTTTTACTTGTATCTAATTTGTATAATTGCAATTTTATTTAATACCTGGAGGAAATTGCTCTTCTTCAATATTTGAAGATAAATCATTCTCCAATTCTTGATTAAGCCCTTTAATAAAATAATTGTATTTTTTAATTAGATAAACATAAAAAATTATATGTAATAATTTAATAATTACTTAATAGTATTTCTCACCTATTTCAATGAGCTCATCAAAATCTATAAATTGTAATAACAGTGTTAGTGATTTAGACAATCAGTGAAATTCTACTTATTTAATAGATTAAATTTACTGATTAGGGGATACTGGGGCGAAAAGTTAAATTTTGCATAAATGATTTTTAGACAATATAATCCGCTTAGATGCAAATATTTATACATCAATATTGTAGGTCAACTTTTCCCCTACAACTTTCAATAAAAAAGTTTCTGATATTTTCGCATAAAATACATGTTTTGTCCTTCTTTGAAAATTTTGTTTCTTTTAACTTTATCTAAATAAAATAAACTTTAACTAAATTCTATTTCTAGCCTACTGAAACTATTTTCTGATAGGTGTTAAGTAGTAGATAAGTTAAACTATACGTAAACAAGTAGTTTATTGAACGTGAATGATTTATCATTTCGCCCCAGGGTGCGTTTCTTGCTTTAACAACAAATATAAAAATCTGACTAAAGATATTTAGCAAATACCTTTAGGTATCTCTTCAGGGGACCCTAATAATGAAGTAAAAAAATCGCGGTGAGAATAAATGCAAAAAATATACTTAAAAGTTAAAATTTTCTTTTAGGAAAAAATTTTCAAAAGTAGGGTGAAAAAGAATTTAAATATGGACACCACAAAAATTAGCAGAATGTCACATAACTCCGCACATTTATTTAGGGTGATAACACTCTTCTATAATTAAAATTGAAATGCTCTAACTATTTCCGTTCGAAAGATAATGAATTTTAACTGTTTTCACAATTTAACTTTTCGCCCCAGTCTCCCCTAACAAGTAATAAGTATTTCACTTATTACAATTAGTAAGAATACACTTGTTTGTACACACTACACAGCAAAATTATATTTAGTACGTTACCTAGTAGTGGATATGTTAAATTTCCATCTCTTTGTTCTGAGCATGAATTTGAAGGTTCTGTGATTTCGCCAGGTAAAAGAGCACGTAGATTTTCTGACACAGATTCTATATTTTTTATATGTTTATCAATAAATATATTTATTATTTAGTACTAATTAAAAATAATTCTATAAATTATTTATATATAATGAGTAAAAACCTGGTGTATTTTCATTCTTTTTCAACAATGAAGAATCAGATAACAACTTGTTCTCTTCATTATCAATTCCTAAAACATTTTAAAAATAATTATAAAAATAAAATTTTGATTTGATTTATAACTTTACGACGGTTATTGTTGCTTACTCATTTGAAACAATAGATTTTGGTAAGCCAGACGCCGATTACAATTTATGACATTCAGTAAAAAATTCTTTAATGTCAAGTGTTTTACTATCAGTTTCTCTTGACATTCGATTATATGCGAATCTAGGGTCCATTTTAACATTTTACTTTGCTTTAATTTTTTTCCATCTTTCACTTTAGTTAATTTTTTATCTTCGCGTTTCATTAATTTTACAATTATTTCTGAGAAACAATAAAGTCAATTTACGTAAAAAATAAAATTTTTTTAAGTTTTCAAACTTAAAAATATATTATTAGTTAATTCGTGAATTATGTTAGGTAGATTAGAATTTAACTAAATAAAGTTTAAGCAAATGAAAATTCTGTTAAGTGAAAAGTCGATTACGTAGCTGTTTTTTTAAATTGAAAGTGTTACTTAACATTAACCTTCAGAACACAAAGAAATAAATTTATAAGTTTCAATAGATAATGAAACCAACTCACTGATTAATTTTAAAATATCAGGGTCTGACACTTGACTTATTGATGAAAGTAAATAAGTAAAAAATAACCGACAGATTGGCTCAGTCGGATAGATGCCTGGCGTTGGTGGTCGTTTAAGGACCAAGGGTATAAGTACCCTTGGTTCGCGCCCACTTGGCTTGGTATTTTTCCGGCACGTGAGACAATCTGAGCGGGAGGTTTGACGTCGAGGTATAATGATGTGCACCGTCGATTATTGTCCGGTACACACCATTAGAACTCGACTGTCGATAAACCGGTTGTACTCAGAGAGGTTTTCTACAGTTTCCCTCTTCTCTGGCGAGAAAACCCATTGACTGGTGGTCCAGGCGTAATGCGAGTACTCCTAATAAAGTCGGCTGTAGACGCAAAATTAGGTTAATATATATATAGAAAAATTTCTAAAGTAGAATGGTTATGCTTAATCCAAAAAAGTATTTCTCGGGGACTCTTGTCGAAGTGCGTAAGGCCAATAGGGCAGGAGTATATACAATAAAAAAAAAAAAAAAAAATAAGTAAAAAATGTTGCTTCGAATGGATCCATTTTCTGGTTGCAATGGAAAGAGTTGACTGATTCTGCCAATTGTGTCCAATTCGTTCTTAAGTATGTCATATATGAATTCACCAGTGGTTCTTGAAGTGCTATTTTATCAGCCTCAGTTTGAATAATATGAATTCCATCTTCAAAATGTGATAATGGGAGTAGTGGTAGTCCTAATGCCATCCAAAAAACACTTATGCAATTATCTGGAATTTTCAGTGATTTCCACTCAGCCAATAATTCCTATTATATGAGTAAAAATTAAAAAAAGAAAAAATACTAAATAATAATATAAATAATATAATGCGATCTGAACATTGAACAAAGATATTCAAATTCAAATTTTTAATCCAAGTTTGTAATTAAAAGGGTTGTAAGTTTCCTGCAAATTTGCATTAATCTGAAAAATGCAGTACTTTTTAAACAATTAATTATTACTATTATATAATGATGCCAAGTTCCTTGAAGAATTGATTCTTTCAAATTTTGATGAATAGCATTTACAGAGTTTTCTTTAAAACCGCATTTGATTTGCTCAACTTTCAACGATGGTATTAATTCTCTAATTTTACACCAAACCGCATCATATAATTGTAAACTCCTATCAGACATCAAAATCCATATTGGCGTATAAATCTTCGAAATTAAATTTACATAAAATTAAAATTAAATAACTGCATCAGTAGGGCAAAGAATTAAATATTAAATTTTTAATTTATTCACCGGATCTATTTTGCTCTCATTTTTTTTCACACTCACAGTGTAAAGATGCGAAAAATCATGTTTCATGGAAGGAAGCTGCAAGATTTAATTAATTATAATTTGTATTTCAAATTTTATATTAATTTTTTTAAAATTTTATTTAATAATTTACTTTGTTTTTTTTAAATATTTAAGTAATTTAAATCTTACACGAATCGAGTCTTCAATGTATCCAGTGGAAAATGTGTTTTCTCGCAAAAATGTACTCATTAGATTAGACATAAATATCGTTGCACACGATTCACCCACAGTTATAGTTTCTTGGTAATAACCTTTTAAAAAAATATTATTTTCTAAACTCTCTGCAAAGCCTTCCATTGTTTCCGGAATTTGTCCCGCATTTATATTTCTTTTCCTGCTCATCATAGTTTTGATTGATTCAAAATTAACCAATTTCTTTATTTCTTCTAATTGGCTGCGTAAAGAAAATTACTAATTAATATTTAAATTCAATTAAAATTTTTAATTAAATTAAATTAAAAAAAGTTTTATAAATAAAATTATTTCATAATAAGTAAAATAAAATAATCGAAATTTAAAATTTGTTATTGCATATTTCAACTTTAATTAATAATTAATTTTGCTCACTCTTCGAGAACTTGATCGTAAATAGATCGCAAAGGTAAAGACGTGTTTTCAGCCATGAGTAACATTTTTTCTTTCAATCGACACAAAGTTGCTCCATGAGCTACTGGTTTATCAATATGACATCCGAAAAATTTTACTTCCTTAGTACTTTCATCTTCTTCTGCTGTAGCAGTACAGGAAGTACTTGCCCGTGTTGCACATCGATAAATGATTTTCTCCTTTTTATTTTTGTCTGATTCTTCCTTGCTTTTCATTTTATGATAAAAGAACCCATCAGCGAAATATTTTGAAGTCCCTTTTCTTTCACCATTTAACTCTTCCATTTCTCAATTTTCCAATAAAGCGCACAGTATATTTGTAATATAATAATATTACAAATTGTCGTGATGATTTGACAACTTGTGTTTATATGTGAATATAGTAATATACAAATTGAAAATAATAAAACAATAGACAGTGTGAATATCAGCATTTCACATTATTTATTCTTATATCAAATTAATACCAGTATTTTTTTGAATATATTACAAAATAAGAAGAGAAATACAATTTTTTTAAATTTGTATCTATAAGAATAAGGTAAAATTATTCAATTACAAATTACAAAATGTTTTGTAAAATTTATTATTATCATTATCATTTTTATTAAAGACAAATGGAAAAGGAAGAAGGTGAACGCAAGAATTCATCAAAATACTTTTATCGTGGTTTCTATTATCATAAAAAATCGAAAAAGAATGACGATACATCAGAATTTTCTACCTTTCGCTGTGTCAATTATGATACTTACGGTTGTCTTGGTACAACAAAGGAAAATAATGAATCCAATTAGTAGAAATTACAAAAGGTCACAATCACGAAGCAGATGTAAATGCGCAAAAAGTATCAAAATTAAAAAATGTAATTTTAAAAGAAAGCGAAAACACTCCTTTGAAACCAAAAAACTTGTTCAATTCCATTGTTTCTAAGTAAGTTTTTCAATTTTAGTAAATTTTTTTCTGATATTATAAATATATAATATATAATATATTATATTATAATAATATAATATAATAATATAATATAATAATAATAATATATTATATAATATATTATATATATATTATAATGTATATAATATATTATATAATATATTATATTATTATTTCTTGTTTTATAATATATGAGAAAAAGCGTGCATCAAAATGTACAGTAAATTTTCGAAAGATTTTCTAAAAGCGCATTATTTTCGAATTCGTTAATGTATAGACAACCACCGGAAATTGGATCATCCTTAAATTTTAATTCTATGAGATCCTCGATATTTCGTAGAAGTGAAAATAAATTACCAAATATTCCAAAATACTTGACAGATTTTGAGAATGTGTTAAAAAATAATTTCGAACCGACTAAAAGCTTGTTTCGTGGCATTGTCGAAGTAAACGATGGATCGGCAGCTGCAATATTTGGATCGGATTTAATGATATCGTTATTAAATTCGTGTGACACAAAGAAAGTTGATATCGATGCAACTTTTTCGGTAAAAATATATAACAAAACAATTAATCTAAATAATATTATTTAATATATATTAATTTATTAATATATCTTAAATGTAAATATTATATTCTATATATTAAAAAAATTAAAATTTACATTTATTATTGTAATAATGAATTATAGGTTTCTCCACGTCAAATGTCAATTTATCAATTATACACTGTTCATATCCAAAATCGGGGTACAGTGAGTATATATGAAAATAAACCAACATTTTTAAACAAATTAATAAAATGTTTATTTAAATATAATTATACTGTCAATATCAATATTTTTTAAATTTTTTAGAATTTTTGTTCATTATGGGTTTTAATGACACGAAAAACCTTACTGTTATACACTGCCGTATGGAAAAAGATTTTGAATCTAGCTCACAAATTGAAAGAGAATTTGATAGAAATCATGTCAGATTTCGAGACCGCTATACAAAAGTCAATAACCAACAGCATTTCAAAGGAGATCACAGTTAAAGCATGCTGGTTTCATTTCTGCCAGGTTATAATTATTCTGCATACATAAATCATTTAAATCATTTTTATATTTTTTTAGGTTAAAAAAAAGTTTTATTGATTACTTTTTTTTAAAAGTAACAAATGTATTTTTTCCATTTGTTAATTTAATTGTTTTAAGAAAATTTAACACTCAGTTTTCGATACGAAAGATTTCATTGACAATACCAAATCTCTTTCCATCAGAAACAATGAGATAATTTTATTGTTTTGAAAATTGTAATAATATTTTACAACATGAAATTATTCTAAAATTATAAATTATTATTTAGGCATTGTTAAGGTATTGGAAAAAACTAGGTTTAATTCGTAAAAAGGCTCCAAAAACTGTACTATGGATGGTGATGAACCTTGCGTTAGCACCTGATACTCGATTTTCAGAAGGTTTAGAATTGATAGAAAAAGTATGCAAGGATGATATACAAAATTTCAAAGATATTAAAACCTTTCTCGATTATGTCAAGAATCAGTGGATTCCTCTAGCATCTGTGCTATGTGTTTGTGATTGTAGCCAAAGAACAAACAATGCAGTAGAATCATTTCATAAAAACGCATTTGACGAATTAGGAGGCAATCATCCGCATATGTATGCTTTCTTAAGTAAGTTCTGAGTTATTTATAGACAAAAAGAAATAATCGAAAATTTTTCAGCGATTTAAATGTATTGTTCATTATTATTTAGTATTCGTATAGACTTCATATTGTACGAAAGTTTTTTTAAAATATCCAATGAAAATTCAAAACAGCAGTGGGGATATAATTATTTCTATTCGTATATTACTATAAGCATTCAAAATTAAAAAATTTAAGTTATGTTATACAATATAAAAAAATAATTAAAATAAAATCACAACTTACAAATCAAACAAATCATTATTAATCAATGATAATAGCAAAAATGGCGGCCTACATTGCTTCCGAAGATTTACAGTACTTAAGAGTTTTGAAAGGTTATTCCATTAGACGTAGAGAGTCGAAAACTTCTATTACCAACGACGCTCATATTCTTTATTGTCAAAAAGAATTGATTGATAAAAAGTAAGGAAACTAAAGAATTTTTTTTACATCCTATCATTACAATATTACTAACATAACTAACGTTATTATTATTATAATTATTATTATTATTATTATCATTATTAATATTATAGTAACTTACCTTATTATTTATGTAATTAATATATTTTGATTATTAAATATAGAATTGATTTAGAAGAGTTTTTGAAAACAGTCGTTACACGTGAACATCAAAATCAATTAAAAGACTTGCTAGAAATTACTGGTATGCGATAAAAAGTTAAACCTATTTAAATATTGATAAAATTGTGATAATTTAATATAAAATATTTAATATTTCCAATATTGAAACGCTTGTTGAAAAAATATAACAAATTTTACGCATTATCAAAAAGTTTTTGAGGAGTTTCATATAATCACAATATGTATTTCAAAACGTATTAAAAAGATTGGAAATTTTGTATTACACAATTTAAAGACAAAATCACATATCACATTCTGAGGGGATAGGGAATCAAGCAATTTGTGACACGAATAAGAAAAAATGGCGTTAATGTACATACTAGAGTGTGAAAAGGGGTAGAGAGGGTAAAAAATGGTCAAAAATAGTGTGACGTAATATTTGGATAGCCCTTAAAGTATTTATATAAAACTAAAAAACTTTTTGATGCTGTAAATTGTAAAAACATAAAAAGTTAAAATACAATAAATTTATAGAATTATCAGCAACATTAGAAAAGGATATTGAGCCTACAACAACAAGAAAACGAAAACCAACAGAGAAAAAACAAAAAGACTTGAAGCCATCCTCAAAAAAAGAGCGCCACGAGTTTAAAACACAAATATTTAATTCAACACGTTATCTTTAATGTTCAGTCATTTTTGACGAATAAAAAATTATTCCATATTTCGCAATGTAACAAATATAATTTCATACAATAATAGTTTATACATACAAATTAAAATAGTCTTTATAATGTTGTGTCAAAAAGATTTGAATTGGTCTTTAAAGATTCGAAATCTTGAAAAATTATATTGTTGTATTGTCGGTCTTTGAACATTTGGTTCATGAAGATTCAAAATATTAAAATCTATATTAATGTACAGTCGGTCCATGAAGATTCGAAATTTTGAAAAATTATATTGTTGTAGAGTCGGTCTTTGTACAGTCGGTCCATGAAGATTCGAAATTTTGAAAAATTATATTGTTGTATAGTCGGTCTTTGTACAGTCGGTCCATGAAGATTCGAAATTTTGAAAAATTATATTGTTGTAGAGTCGGTCTTTGTACAGTCGGTCCACGAAGATTCGAAATTTTGAAAAATTATATTGTTGTAGAGTCGGTCTTTGTACAGTCGGTCCATGAAGATTCGAAATTTTGAAAAATTATATTGTTGTAGAGTCGGTCTTTGTACAGTCGGTCCACGAAGATTCGAAATTTTGAAAAACTATATTGTTGTAGAGTCGGTCTTTGTACAGTCGGTCCATGATGATTCGAAATTTTAAAAAATTATATTGTTGTAGAGTCGGTCTTTGTACAGTCGGTCCACGAAGATTCGAAATTTTGAAAAATTATATTGTTGTAGAGTCGGTCTTTGTACAGTCGGTCCATGAAGATTCGAAATTTTGAAAAATTATATTGTTGTAGAGTCGGTCTTTGTACAGTCGGTCCACGAAGATTCGAAATTTTGAAAAACTATATTGTTGTAGAGTCGGTCTTTGTACAGTCGGTCCATGATGATTCGAAATTTTAAAAAATTATATTGTTGTAGAGTCGGTCTTTGTACAGTCGGTCCATGAAGATTCGAAATTTTGAAAAATTATATTGTTGTAGAGTCGGTCTTTGTACAGTCGGTCCATGAAGATTCGAAATTTTGAAAAATTATATTGTTGTAGAGTCGGTCTTTGTACAGTCGGTCCACGAAGATTCGAAATTTTGAAAAACTATATTGTTGTAGAGTCGGTCTTTGTACAGTCGGTCCATGATGATTCGAAATTTTGAAAAATTATATTGTTGTAGAGTCGGTCTTTGTACAGTCGGTCCATGAAGATTCGAAATTTTGAAAAATTATATTGTTGTAGAGTCGGTCTTTGTACAGTCGGTCCATGAAGATTCGAAATTTTGAAAAATTATATTGTTGTAGAGTCGGTCTTTGTACAGTCGGTCCACGAAGATTCGAAATTTTGAAAAATTATATTGTTGTAGAGTCGGTCTTTGTACAGTCGGTCCACGAAGATTCGAAATTTTGAAAAACTATATTGTTGTAGAGTCGGTCTTTGTACAGTCGGTCCATGATGATTCGAAATTTTGAAAAATTATATTGTTGTAGAGTCGGTCTTTGTACAGTCGGTCCATGAAGATTCGAAATTTTGAAAAATTATATTGTTGTAGAGTCGGTCTTTGTACAGTCGGTCCATGAAGATTCGAAATTTTGAAAAATTATATTGTTGTAGAGTCGGTCTTTGTACAGTCGGTCCATGAAGATTCGAAATTTTGAAAAATTATATTGTTGTAGAGTCGGTCTTTGTACAGTCGGTCCACGAAGATTCGAAATTTTGAAAAATTATATTGTTGTAGAGTCGGTCTTTGTACAGTCGGTCCATGAAGATTCGAAATTTTGAAAAATTATATTGTTGTAGAGTCGGTCTTTGTACAGTCGGTCCACGAAGATTCGAAATTTTGAAAAACTATATTGTTGTAGAGTCGGTCTTTGTACAGTCGGTCCATGATGATTCGAAATTTCGAAAAATTATATTGTTGTAGAGTCGGTCTTTGTACAGTCGGTCCATGAAGATTCGAAATTTTGAAAAATTATATTGTTGTAGAGTCGGTCTTTGTACAGTCGGTCCATAAAGATTCAAAAGATTAAAAATTTCTAAAGATTATATTGTTGTACAGTCGGTCTTTGTACAGTTGGTCCATGAAAATTTAAAATATTAAAAAATTATATAGGTGTAGAGTCGGTCTTTGTACAATCGATCCATGAAGTGTCGGTCAGTTGAATATTTAATTTCTTTAGAGTTGAATACCTTGTAATCAGTTACTTTTTGTATAATCGGTCTATAGGTAATAATTATTATTGGCGAATTTTACTTTGTACAATAGGAAATGTACAGTCAGTCTTTGTTTAATTGGAAAAGGTGGAATTGAAGCCCTGCCTCTACGAACATAAACAATACGAAACTATGAATAGTTTTTAGATTAATAACTGTATTTTATTAACAGTAAAATTTTCTTTTATATACATCGTACTGGGGACAGGCCATACCATGACGTTTTAGCACCTTAAAACAGCTTTTAAAGCTAAATTATAAATTTTTAAATGTAAACGACTATTAGCTTTTGTTTGTAAACACAGAAATTAGTTTTTCTCCTTGAATTCATTGCAATATGTGCAACTAATTTCTTAAAAAATACGAGGAACATTGAATTGTGCACTACGCGGAGAATCACCCATATATGTAAGCAATTGAATTAAAATATATTGTGTTTATTTTTTTGTTTGTGTGTTTTAGGTAAGTAACAATAAATATGTTCTTACCTCATTATTTATAGGATATGGAATATCTACGTCTTCCTCTACCGAAAAGAGTCGTGACCCTTTCAAAGTACTTGTTTTTGGGATTATTCTAGTCGTCACTTGTTTATACACAGCTATTTAATGTGCAGATTTTAAATGACTCGCCAAACACGGAAAAGATTGTGGGCGCGCAGCTATCTCACTTGTAGTTAGCGCTGCTGTACCTCAGCTGTGGAAGCTGACTGCTTCCACTTTGGGAGCCCTGATACCCTTTGTGGAAGCGGTCAGCTCCCTCAATGAGGTACAGCAGCGCTAACTACAAGTGAGATAGCTGCGCGCCCACAATCTTTTCCGTGAAGTTGTCGTAGATGATAAAATTTTGAAAAAAACTCCGGGTCAAAGGCTAGTCTCGACTCAAAAAAGACAGGAAATAGGCCAACATAGGACCATCACCACCACCATGGTCGATAAGGAGGACCCGGAAGAATTTTTAGACCGACTAGAGGATTGCATAACGTGCAATGATATCTCTGGTCAAGAAATTCTTAGGGCTTGCGTGTGGTGTTTCGAGGGTTAACACCTGAGTATCACAGGTATTTGTCTAGTTTTGAGGTCAAGAGTATTGGCGAATTAGAGCATATGTTCCACCTGAGGGTTCCGTCGGCGGCACCCAAGGGTGTTCCTGAAGGGACAAAATTTGACGCCTTAGTCGAGGGTTCTTCATCTGAAAGTATTAAGAGTAGTAAAAAGGCAAGGTGGCAAAATAAGTCCAAATAAACAAATTAAAGAGCAGGAAGCACAAACTGAAAATAAGGAAAATTTAGATGATGCATTTGGGTTGGGTCAGGGTCGGCCTAGGGGAACTGAAGGGGGCCAACCAAATACAGGATTGGCCAGGCCAGTCACCGAGGGATACTCACTTAAGATTTCGTTAGATTCTTTTAAACATTGCTTAACAGATTCTGACGAAATCATGCAAAGTTGAGCGTTTTTACCTAGTTCATTGCGCATGCGTTCAGTGACAAAATTCGACAGACTCTCACAAGATACGACAAGATCTGAATCAGAATATTGCGCGATTTGATGAGTACAAAGCCCCTCGCCAGTCACTTCACTAGTCCCCTGAATTGTTGATCCTGACACGATCTTAAGAGACGTCACCTGGTCGTCCGGAGGGCGGCGGCGGCGTGCACTCACCTGAGGGAAACTGGGTTAGACTCGGAAGGTCCCGATCATGGGCCTTAGGTCGTCCTTCCCAGCACCTTCTACAGAAGTCAGTGCACGGTTTCCGCGAGCCGGTAAGCTGAGCGTCCTTGAAGTAATGCTCCAGGTGGCTGTTGTCCTGTTCCTCTGCAGTTCGTGAGACTCCGGCGTGGCGAAAGGATGGTCCTTTGAAGGGCCTGTTCAAAATTCTCCACGTATAAATTGCCCTGAAAAGGGCAGTTTGTTTTCCTGAGAAGGACAGTTGGTGGTGAGAATCTCTCAAGGAAGAGTCAGGTAACGACAAGGCGCTGGTTTGGTGGCGGAGTCGGCTTGAGCGAGGCGAGAGCAGAGACGTCTTGTCGCTGCTGCTTCCTGGACAGATCTTCTAGGAAGTCAGGGAAAGCGCGGCATATTTATGCGCCTCTACCACGGTAGATCTGTACGGTTAAGCCAATGCATTTGAAATTTGTATTCGCCCATTATTTTATAATTTAATTCCTCGACATTTGCAATAAACTCTATATATTTATATCTTTGTTATATATCACTGACAATATAAATGAAAGTAATTATGTCAAGGAGTACAATTTTGTTCACATTTTTCAATTCTTAAGTGACGAAGAAATCCAATTTAATATTCAGCTAGTGATGACCTAAAAATATAAACATACGTATTATTAAAAGAATATTTAACTTATAAATATTATCATAAGATAAACTTTGAAAATTTGAGATTTTAAATATAACTTTATTTTGAAAAAATTGATTAAAAAATATTTACAGTAACTTAGTATTTATCGTAACATTGTAATAATATTTATTCTGAAGAACTTCAATCTATAAGTAAAATGTACATAAAATTGTCATTTTTCTCAACTTTTAAATATAAAAAATTACTGTTTGATTAAATTATTATATATTATACATGATTATTTAATATACTTTTTAAAATTAATGCCACAAATTAGGTTTTCAAAACATCCATTTTCAAATAAATTTAGAAATAGAAATTTTTTAAAATTAAGTCGTGATTGACTTAGATAAAATATAATGATTTTCGATTATTTAAAAAATTATACTTAAAATAAAAATTCAGTGACAAAAAAATTGGTATCCTATTTTTTTAAAATTGATAACTTATTGTAATTACCAAAATATTTCTATTTAACACTTGTATTTTATATAGATTAATAAATAACATAACCTATTCATATTGTTGACAGTTGCGTACCTAACCTTTGCCAATTTTTAACACTGTCTTTAAACTTTTTAACTAATTATTATATAAAAGAGATCTTATAAAAATATATTTCTTTTTTCATAAAAATTTTACAATAAAGTATGACAATTCACAGAAAAATACTAAATAATTATGTATAATATCTGAACACAGTTGAAATGATTATTGTGAACTAGTAGGCGAATTTATATAAAAGTATAATTTAAATGTGTATACTATTAGACTTACCTTGCATCAATAAATTAAAAAGCTTTACAGATTAATCCTTTTTTAGATTCACAATTTCATTTCACTTTAAACATTTAAAATAATTGTACAAAACAAGTATATATTGTCCAGTGACGAGAACATATGTAAACAAAGTACAGGTTATGGTCAGGGTTGTGAAACGTAATTTTCAAAATAAATTTGTAATAAGGCCAGGGATGGAACGGAAAATACTTATAATATGACGTTCGGCAGTAGAAAACCATCAACGGGGAGGAAAATTAATATTTAAAATATTTTTTAACCATCTGTTATTTTTAACATTAATAAGTCCATTATTATTATTTAAATCCTCTTTTTTAATTAAAAAATTTAATTTGCTTTGAAAAATATGTCTTTTCTTACATTTTAATCTATTTAGCTTGATATTTTGACTATTGAAAAAAGTTTCGATAGAAGGATTTTTGATTCTTCTGTATAGATGATAAGTAAGGTAAATGCAACGCTGTTTTGGAAGTGGTAAAATACCATGATTTCTAAAATCCGATGGTATAGCTCGGTTGGCGGAACTCGTGGCTTGCGATCACAGAGGTTAAACACCATTTGAGCGCGGTTAGTGCTTGGATGGGTGACCCTCTGTAAATATCGCTACAGTCTCGGTTTTTTCGCTGATCGAGATATTTCAGACGGGAGGTTTGACGCCCGAGGCTATGTTTGTGCATTTGTGATGGCTATCCAAATGTACATTCATGACTCGATGTCAATAAACCGGTTGTACTCGGGAAGTGGGTTTTCTGCAGTTTTCCTCTCCCCTGGCCCAATGTCCAGGCGAATGCGAGTACTCCTAACCTAAGTCGGCTGCAGCCGCAAAAGTAGGGACCCCAAAGAGTTTGTGAGTTAGGAAAGTTTAGTAGTGATGTTGAGGAAATTGTAAAGACCCGAAAGAGCATACAATGAAATTATACTTTACTTTACCATGATTTCTAAGATGCAAATAAGCCTTTCGGCTTTTTATGCTAAGCAGTATGCACTCTAAAATCCATTCTCCAGAGTATCGCATTCCTTCTTTTCCTTCCAATTTGTCTTACTTTAAAATTGTTTTTACCCCAGTAGGACATAATGTTCCAGTAACATTGACAACATTGAGGCAATATTGGTGATGTTAAGGCAGTGTTCTCAATATCGCTGTAATATTACGTGCTACTGGGGTACCATTTCCTGTTGAACTATTAGGCAAACTTTATATTGACTCAAATAGCATATCCTCATTTACCTGAGAATATTTGTCGATTAAATTATTAATATTTTGTTGCACATTCTCGAGCTGTAGTAAAAAGCAAAAAAAAATCATTAGCAATTTTCAGAAACTGCAAAAAACGTTGTTTTTGGAATTATAAGAGAAAAAATAATCTTGTTCTATTTGATCTTTGCGAGGATGAGTCTACTGCTCTCTCTGCAGATAATAAACTTAATAACAGTAACAACCTGATAAGAGAAATAAGTCATTTGTATAGTCATTTTTACCAATTCTAAATGCCTTTATACCTATAAAGGCATTTAGAATTGGTAAAATTACACAGGAGCATTAACAGAAACCCAGGACCATCAAGATTTTGTTTGCGACGAAGGAGAGGCACGAGTCGCCTGTCAAATGTTTGAAGCTGCCAAAAGAGATTGTACACACTCACTCTCAAAGATATGTGTCCCACATCGGATCGTACAAAGATGGAACTCGATCAAATTTCACAAGTGTGGAAGGAAGTCGCGGTTCGTTGACAGAATGGCAAAAATGTGTTATATCAATTGATGCCTTACAGTCTTACATGAATGATAATAATAATAGTGGTTGTAATGGTGATAATGACAATAATACTTTTTTAATTCAAAGTATAATTGTGAAACTGAAAATGTTTTAGATAGACATCCATTCCGATCCATAATGAAATTTTTCAACTTCGACAAAGTATTTTTCTTTATGATTTTAAGATTATAATTATTTTTATGAAGTTTTTTAATAAAACATTATTGTATGTTATTGGATACCTTAACTTACTCACGTGCCTCCGAATATCCGCCACGATTTTCACTTGAATTGAAACAATAACACAGGCCTACAAAATTTAAGATTTTGTCAGACCCAGAAACCGGACAAGTCACTTCGGATGAAATCCCAGTGGGCAAAAAACCATTATTGTTTTAAAAACGTTTTTAGAACGTTTCATGTCTGCTAAATAATGTGCCAAAAACGTTATATGGTTCTAAAACGTTTTAAAAGCAATGGAACGTTTTTGGAACATTATTTTGCAGACATGAAACGTTCTAAAAACGTTTTTAAAACAATGATGGTTTTTTGTCCACTGGGTTCATATTATTGACTTCTGAAATAATAATTCTCATTCTAGATAAATTGGCAAGATAACATTGATAAATTAAAAAAATTTTCTTTCAAACCTAAGTGATTTGAATTCTTTTAATACAGAAACAACTTTTTGCGTACACTACCAGTCAAAATTGTGAGATCACCCATTTCCAGGCGAATGAAAAACGTTTTAAAACATAAAAAATTTTTCTGTTTATTTTTTAAAAGATGATAAAATTTTGAAAAGAACAAGATATTTCAGAAGTCGTTTAGCCAATAAATCATTTAGATATTTTTAAAAAATCGTTATTTTCAATGTTTTACAAAAATTTGAATAACTTCTAAAATAATGAACGATTTTTAATGAACTTAGACTTATTTTAAAGGTTATTTACTACAGTATAAGAATTACTTTCAGGCGTTAACATGTAATTATTTTCTGAGAAAATGCAGGCCGTCAAACCTAGACCAAACACTGAGAAAACTGTTTGGTTCCGGCAACAAAATTTTAGTTGTACCAACAAAATCTATTATTTGAAATATGTGCAACAAAACCGTTTGGTTGGGCAAACCAAACTCTTTTGTCGAACAAATCTACTTTTTCCAAAACAAATTTCAACACTATAGTATTTTGGTATAAAGATGTAAATTTATAAATAAAGAATGTAAATATTATTAATTTAAATCAATAAAATATTGTTAATCTTACTGTTTTTGTTAAATTATGAAAAGAAAGGAAAAAACAACGTCAACTGTCAAAGTGTTTATGGTTTCACTAGCAGCCATATTTATTAGAACAGCGCGTGCGCAGCAGTCCATTTAATCGCATTCTGTAGATTACTTAGTACCGACAACCAAATTTTAGTAATCTCAACAAAAAGTGCTCAACAAAACGATTTTGTTAACATTACAATATTATTCTTCTCAGTGAAGAATTCAAAAAATTTGAAACATTCTTATTAACAGAAAAATAATTTTTAAAATTCAAACGTATTTTTTATTAAATTTTCTTGAAAAATATACACCATATGATGTTTTAAACATTTTCTAGAATAGTTTTTAGTACAGAAAAGTCATTAAAAAACGTTCATTATTTTAGAAGTTATTCAAATTTTTCTAAAACATTAAAAATGACAGTTTTTAAAAATATCTAAATAAAATATTCAATTGTGTATTTACTGGATGGATATGCAATACTACAATCACTCTGAAGCATTATAATGTAAAATGAAAATTAAAAAAATACCAAAAATTGAGGTTGAAGATGTCAATGTACTTGTAACGTAGAGTATCACGTAATTGGATAGGCGAGACGTTCGATAATAATTGAGTCAAGAATGTGGTTTCACTTCGTTGTTCGCGATCTTCGGAACTAATACTTGATATATGCCCTGTTTGCAAAATATTACAAAATTAGGTTATACCTATCTTCTGATTTTCTTTTAAAAGAAAAAATTGCAATTTATTTTTTATGTGAAAATTTTTTAATTCCTTCATTTATTTTTATTAATAGGTATTTCGCTTAAAAATCATTTTTATTAGCACAGCGTCAAAACTTTGAAATCATGTTAAAAAATATATTATTAATTTTTAACTGGACTACTCATATATAGTATTGGAGTTATTAACATTTAGAGTTGGATAATTTTATATAGAAAATATATAGGATATAAGAGCTTTACGCATCTCAACTTTATATTTAATATTTGTAAAAGTTTGATTAATAAAAAACGAGATGTAAATATTAAAATTTTAGAGAATAGGCAAGGGAAAAAAGTATTCGGAAAAAATATTTAAATTAAGAATACTAGATATAACTGAAAGCCAAACAGGAAAGTTTTTGATTCTAAAGTAAAGGTTTACAATGTTTCTTGAAAAATTATAATTTTTACTTTTTTCTTTTTAGAATCAATAAAGAAAATTATAAACTTCGTCTGAATTATAGAAGTTCAACTTTATTTGTCTTCCAAGCAAACAATATTAACGCAAAGATTCTAATTACAAATTTCCTTCATAGGATAAAGTTTGAAGCTCAATTGTCACTACCGAGATGTTTAATTATGAATTCTTTTAATTCAATACGCATGAGTATATTAACAGTACTTTATATTCTCACATGCAAATAAAGAAATATGTAACGGCTCCTTATATTATAAAGTTATTAGCTAAAGTACCACATTCAAAAAGAATACTTGTCAATGTATAAAAATATAAGCTGTATTCTTCCTGGTGCTGAAAATTATGTTAACGCATATTTATCATCAAGAGCAGAAGAGATAAAAGTTAAAATATTACCAGAAATAGTTGGATATCACTTCTTCTTCTGGGCAACTATTAAAAATCCGCCTTCCTCAGATTTTTACAATAAAATAATTCAAAGAGCTACAGAGTTTGAGTTGTTTGATAAAGTTTATTCTGTAGATACCGTAATACCTGGACAAACTTCACCGCCAGAAGAGATTAAAAAGGAAAAACTGTTTTACATAATATCTTATGTATTAGGCTTTGGATACTCTATATCAATAATCATGTTTTCAATTGAATTATTTATAAGAATTTTTAGTAACAGATTTTTTAATTTGTATACGAGATTTAGATTTGGAATTTGAAAAGATACATTGTTTGTAATATCAATATAACCAATTTGTATACTTTGCCAATCATCCGAAAAATTTGCAGAAAAAAATTATGTCTTATTGCGGCAAGCTTGCCCAGTAATTTTCTTGGAAGTATGTAATGCAAGCATTCTGAAATCTTACTATAGTTAAACTTTTTGCAAGTTTCCAGAAAATTTTCTGCAAAATATCAATAATAAATTAAATATAATTAAATATTTTTTTAGACTAAGGAGTTATTTTCAAATATATGCTAAACGTAGATAGTAAAATACTGCACAGCAACAGGTTTGACTATCATTAAGTTATGAAAATCGAATTGTAATTAAAAATTGTAATAAAAAGAAAAGGTTTTAACACCAAAAAGAAATAAATTTTGGTAAACAGAAGTTAATTGAGGGCTTGGATGGAAGAACCGACACTACTTTATCTTCTAAGTATTAGCAAGCGTCGATTCTTAGGTCTGTCCTTTCAATTACAACTCTTATTATTTCCTAAAAAGCTATCTAATTTTATCGATGATCGGAAAACTGTTGTACTCTTAAATTTATATATAATTTCCAAACCTGTATTTATATTAAACATAAGTCGTTATAGCAAGAATTTTATCATCAAAAAAATAAAAACCACTTAGCTATTGAACAAATAAACATTAATGATCTGTTAAAGTATATTTCACGTCAATACGAAAATGGAATACGTTTTCTAAAATGATGAATCAATAAATACAACTAAAAGAATATATTTTCAATTTCTGTTAAATATTCGGCAGTCGTTTCTTACCACTCGTGGTCATTGTTTGTGAATATGAAGTTTATTGGGATATATTTTATTATTTGCATTTTTGTAAGGAAATTCTTGCAGAATGTTCAACATATTATAGTCTAGACAAACCTGCAAAAACAGATTACTTCGATGGATTTATAAATTATCTGAAAAACGAATCTAAACTGTATCAAGTTGTGTTTATTCTTATTGAAGATGTATTCGAAAATACAGATCGAATGATGAATTCACTAATGAAAGAAGTCAGTCACCATTTTTCTTCTTTCAGCAGTAACTATAATGAAATTTCCACTTGGCATGAAAGATAAAGTAGATATGGTAGTAGAAACTTTATCAATTTAAATTCTGGAGAAAGCAAATATTTTTTGTTGTTCTTATCAAACTAGCACTATAGGGGAGCTAAAGGTTAGTTGTCACAATTTCTAAATTATTGTATTTATTATAAAATTTATTGAGTATTTGATTAAATAATAAAGAAGCTATTCATGCATTAAAATAATGCCAATAAAATTTTTAAAAACACGTAATTGTTCCAGAATAAGTATTTTTTAAAAAAGCGATCGCGCAGTGTTCGGGGCAGGGTGTAACAATAATAAAATCATAAATTTTGAATACGTTTGTACCTTTATTTTTTAAAGATAAATACAATAAAATTATTCTATCGCATTTTATTATATACATTGTAACTTTCTTAACTTTTTGGCTTATATCTTATAAGTTATTAAATTATTTAATAACTGGTTAGAAAAAACTGTATTTGTTTCTTTATTGATTTCATGTACTGTTTACACAGGTATCATCTATTCAGTAATTTTGGACATTAGTCTACAGCCGGTACCTAGAATTTTGACTTTGCAAGTGTTAGCTGATTTATCTTTAATACCACATGCATATAAATATGGATACTTATGCACAAATGAAACTAATTAGTACAAATCCTTACCTTAACAAGATGTCAGATAAATGTAAAGATTTCGATTATTTAATAAAAACAGTTAGAACAATATATTATTAACAACTACAAGTTGAAATTTTCGCAATATGAGGCACACGGTAACTAGATCATCCACAGTATTTTGCACACAATATTCAGATCCTGAAGCTGTGAGCACCACGGTTATACCTGCACTTGCATTACTTTCAAAAATATTTATTTTTTAATAAAATATACGCTCTTCGACATTCTCAATTTTTTTATTATATCAAATAAAGTCAAAAATCAATTTAAAAAAATAATACAAATATCTTGTGAGGTTTGTTCACAATCTATTGACTGAGACAGCATTAGATTTCAAACCACGGTAATCCCCACATTTACCCTATATTTAAAAGCTAAAAAGGAGACGCATGATTTTCCCCTAAACGTCAAGTGGTCGAATGTTCAAATGGTCGAATACCAAGTAGTCGAATCGTTACCCAGTGGGCACAGGGACGTCTAAAAGACGTCTTAAAGACGTACTTTTTTGTCCGCGGACGATTCGGGGACAATGATGGCAATGTCTCTGAGTCATCAAAAAGACAACTAAAAGACGTCTAAAAGACGTTCTATGTCTGGTCCAAAAGACGTCTAAAAGACATAAGAAAGGACGTCTAAAGTACGTTTAAAAGACGTCTTTTGGACGTCTAAAAGACATAAAAGGGACGTCTTTTGGACGTCCTTTTTACATTTCTTCAGATCTTAAATAAACATTTCTTGTATAACATTTTCTAAGTTGAAATTCAGTAATATTGTATTAAATTTATTTTTTTTATTTTATTGTTTATACTCCTGCCCTATTGGCCTTACGCACTTCGACAAGAGTCCCCGCGAAATACTTTTTATGGATTAAGCATAACCATTCTACCTTTGAAAATTTTTTCTATATATTAACCTAATTTTGCGTCTACAGCCGACTTTATTAGGAGTACTCGCAATCCGCCTGGACCACCCGTCAATGGGTTTTCTCGCCAGAGATGAGGGAAACTGTAGAAAACCTCTCCTGAGTACAACCGGTTTATCGACAGTCGAGTTCTAATGGTGTGTACCGGACAATAATCGACGGTGCACATCATTATACCTCGACGTCAAACCTCCCGCTCAGATTGTCTCACGTGCCGAAAAAATATCAAGCCAAGTGGGCGCGAACCAAGGATACTTATACCCTTGGTCCTGAAACGACCGCCAACGCCAGGCATCTATCCGACTGAGCTAATCTGTCGGTTATTGTATTAAACTTATTTTAACTTTAATTTTATTTTTTCTAAAATGTGGAGAAATAATGAAAAAATTCCTACGAAGCTGGGATCGAACTCGGATACCTTGGGCTTGAAACACTGCGCCTTAAGCACCTCAGCCGTTCAAGACAGGTATAAACCTCTACAAAGTTAACGATCTCACTTGTCAATGAAATGAATTTAACTTAGAAAAATTCTAATGAATTTCACATTCATAAATTTCTAAGTCCAAGTTGAACTTAGAAAATAATATTTTCTATTTATGAAAATTTTTCTATTTTCAAATGTTGAATAAAAAAGACGTCTTTTAGACACTTTAAAGACATCTAATGGCCAAGACATAGAACATGAATAGGACGTCTTTAAGACGTCTTAAAGACGTCTTTTTGTACAAGTCCAAAAGACGTCCGCAAAAAGACATCCTTAGGACGTCTTTTGAACAAGTGTGCTCACTGGGTAACTGGTCGAATGCTAAAACATCGAGGAGACAAAACGTTGAATGTTCGAAACATCGAATCGTCAAATGTTTGAATACTAAAAACAACGAATACACAAAACGTCGAATGTTTAAAACATCGTATCGTCAACTGGTCGAATGCTAAAAACGTCGAATTGTCAATTGATCGAATGCTAAAAACGTCGAATCGTCACATGGTCGAATGCTCAAAACGTCGAATCGTTAAATAGTTGAATGCTCAAAACATCGAATCGGTAAATGGTCGAATCGTCAAAACGTCGAATAGTCAAATGGTCGAATGCTCAAAACGACGATTCGACGTTTTGAGCATTCGACCATTTGACGATTCGACGTTTTTAGCATTCGATCAATTGACAATTCGACGTTTTGAGCATTCAACCATTTGACGAATCGACGCACAGTGTGCCTTTTTCTGAAATTCTGTTCAAAACCTAGTATCTCTTGAAGGAATTAACGAAATTTCATGGTTCTGGGACGAAAATAAAGCTTAATAAATGCAGAATACAGGAAAATTATACAAAAACAATGTTAACAAATTTTAAGGTTAAGAAGCAGCGTCAAAAGTCAGAAATTCCGTCAAAAAAATCACAAATCTTAGTCTGTAAGCCATAAAAATAACTCAAATTAGGTAATATTACATATTTTAAAGGTTTTTAGGTCGCTAATTACGAATCAGAAGTCCGATTTTAACAATTCAAAATGGCGCATCCTGTATGACAGCTAAATAAAGCAAAAATTTTTAAATAATTTCATTTGAATGACACTGGGTACATAGGGGTTTTTGGGGTCGCTGATGACGAATCTGATGTCAGATTTTCAAAATTCAAAATGTCCGACCTAATATGGCCGACCAAAAATGCAAAAAGTTAATGAATTTACATGAAACTCGGTATCCAGGGGTTTTTGGGGTCGCTGATGACGAATTTGATGTCAGATTTTCAAAATTTAAAATGGCCGACCCAATATGGCCGACCAAAAATGCAGAAAGTTAATGAATTCAAAATGGCCATATTGGGTCGGCCATTTTGAATTTTGAAAATCTGACATCAGATTCGTCATTAGCGACCCCAAAAACCCCTGGATACTGAGTTTCATGTAAATTCATTAACTTTTTGCATTTTTAGTCGGCCATATTGGGTCGGGCATTTTGAATTATGAAAATCTGACATCAGATTCGTCATCAGCGACCCCAAAAACCCCTATGTACCCAGTGTCATTCAAATGAAATTATTCAAAAAATTTTGCTTTATTTAGCTGTTATACAGGATCCGATATTTTGAATTATTAAAATCGGACTTCAGATTCGTAATTAGCGACCCAAAAACCTTCAAAATATGTACTATTACTTAATTTGAGTCATTTTGATGGCTTACAGATTAAGATTTGTGATTTTTTTGACGGAATTTTTGTCTTTTGACGCTGCTTCTTAACCTTAAAATTTGTTAACATTGTTTTTGTATAATTTTCCTGTATTCTGCATTTATTAAGCTTTATTTTCGTCCCAGAACCATGAAATTTCGTTAATTCCTTCAAGAGATACTAGGTTTTGAACAGATTTTTAGAAAAAGGCACACTGTGCGACGTTTCTAGCATTCGATCAATTGACAATTCGACGTTTTTAGCATTCGACCAGTTGACGATTCGATGTTTTGAACATTCGATGTTTTTAGCATTCGACCATTTGACGATTCGATGTTTTGAACATTCAACCAAATGACGATTCGACGTTTTGACGATTCGACCATTTGACGATTCGACGTTTTGAGCATTCGACCATTTGACGATTCGATGTTTTTAGCATTCGACCAGTTAACGATTCGACTACTTGGTATTCGACCATTTGAACATTAGACCACTTTGCGTTTAGGGGAAAATCATGCGTCTCGCTAAAAAGAAAATTTTTTTGCTTCTAAAATCAGTAGATCAAATAAAGGTTTACAATTTTTTAAAGTAAACAATAATTTTTACTTTTTTTCATTTTAGAATCAATAAAGAAAACTTTGAAGGACGTCTGAATTGTAGAAGTTCAACTTTATTTGCTTTTCAAGCCAACAATAATAACCCAGTGGGCACAAAGACAAAAAACGTTCTTTAAACGTCTGTAGAACGTTTAATGTCTGCCAATTTATGTTTTAAGAACGTCCGACTGTTCCAAAAATGTTTCGGAACATTCGGATGTTCTTTGAACGTAAATTGGCAGACATTAAACGTTCTACAGACGTTTAAAGAACGTTTTTTGTCTTTGTGCCCACTGGGAATGCACTGATTTCAATTGAAAAACACCTTAATAGTACAAACTTGATGACAGAACAGGATTTACCAAGATGTTTAATTATGAATTCTTTTAATTCAACTCATGAGTATATTAACGGTACTTTATATTCTTTATGGAAATTGAGATATTTTGACATTACAATCATGACGTACAATTAAAAACAGAAAGACACCTTTTTGAGTAATATAAATCCTTTCACGAAAACCTTCACTGCTCAGGAGATAACTTCTAACACACAATGGTTTCCGGATAAAGTACACGAACTCAAGAGAAAAAAAAATAGACTTTCCCTTTGATGCTCAAATTGCGTATAGCAATCCAGAGCTACAACGATGGATGGAAAAAAGAACCACTGAAGTTTTTTCTCAAGCGATGAATTCTAAACTTACACGAAAACGTGTAAAGCCTTTTGATACAACATTTCGGTCACTATCGCAATTCACATCTACAATCATTGACTATACTTATATTTTACGAATTCAAAAGATTGATGTTATTAAAGCTGTAGTTCCAAGAACGGAAAAGATCACAAAAGATATAGTTTTTTCATCGGAACTTCTACACATGATAATTGCAACAATTTGTACGATTGTCATCATACTACTCACAGCTTACTTTTTGAAATTTAATAGAAATGCATGGCAACCTTTAAACATCAGTCAAATTATAATTGGAATGCCCGCAAATGAAGAACCAAATAACTGGTTAGAAAGAATTGTATTTGGTTCTTCATTGATTGCATGCATTGTTTACACAGGTTTCATCTATTCAGTAATTTTGGACATTAGCCTGGCTGAAAATCCTTGCTCAAGATCATACGTAAGAACATGTGCAAGAACGTTGATAAGATGATCTTGCACACGAACTTGTGTATGTTCAGCCTAAGGATTTGGAACAAAGAACATGTGCTAAAACATGCATAAGAGTCCATACCGAGAGTAAGTAAAACTACCCAGTGGGCACAAAGACAAAAAACGTTCTTTAAACGTCTGTAGAACGTTTAATGTCTGCCAATTTATGTTTTAAGAACGTCCGACTGTTCCAAAAATGTTTCGGAACGTTCGGATGTTCTTTGAACGTAAATTGTCAGACATTAAACGTTCTACAGACGTTTAAAAAAC
This sequence comes from Leptopilina heterotoma, assembly GCF_015476425.1. Taxonomy (NCBI): domain Eukaryota; kingdom Metazoa; phylum Arthropoda; class Insecta; order Hymenoptera; family Figitidae; genus Leptopilina; species Leptopilina heterotoma. The sequence continues at coordinate 1,176,630 of NW_025111017.1, forward strand.
GTTTTTTGTCTTTGTGCCCACTGGGTATCTATTAGACTCATGAACTTGTACAAATCATATATAAGTTCATATGCAAGATCCTGTACAATTTAATTAAAAACTTTAAAGGCTGCGCAGTAGTTTTCTATGGCTTCTGCAGCTGCGCAGTTATTTTTAGATCGTACATGTGGAGAGTGACTAAAGACAATGTTAAAAATTTCCTTCTATTTTGCATAAATAAAAAAGTTAATAAAAGATAATAATAAGATAATATTATTAATTATACATGAACTTATACACGATCTTGTACAAGTACACAAGAGAGAACTCGTGTTTTTCGTTATCTTGAGTTATATTTGCAAGAACATTTGCAAATTCTTGAATATGTTCATTGTTCCAAATTCTTGGGCCGAACGTGTGTAAGTTCATACAAAGTACTTGTCAATGTTCTTGCATAAGTTCTTACGTATGATCTTGTACACAGTTTTTTGGTCGGGAGTCTACAGCCTATTCCTGAAATTTCGACATTAAAGGAATTAACTGACTCGTCTTTAATACCGCTAATGGATTTTAACACTCATGAACAAATAAAGCAATATGCAACCGATCCTTACTTGAAAAAGTTTTTAGCTAAAGCTGGATTTTTTTATATTAATGCTCCGCTCAGAGGAAAACGCTGTTTAGAATACTTGGCAGTGCATAGAAATATAAGCTGCATTATTCCTGATGCTGAAAATTTTGTTAATGCATATTTATCATCAAAAGGAGAAGAATTAAATGTTAAAATATTGCCAGAAATAGTTGACTACCATTTTTTCTTCTGGGGTACTATTGGAAATCCGCCTTTCTCAGATTTTTGCAATAAAATAATTCAAAGAGCTACAGAGTTTGGGTTCTTTGATAAAGTCTATTCTGTAAATAACGTGCTGCCTGGAAAAACTTCACCGCCTGAAGAGATTAAAAAGGAAAAACTGTTTTACATAATATTTTATGTCTTAGGCTTTGGATACTCTATTTCAATAATCACCGTTTTTATTGAATTATTTACAACAATTTTTAGTAACAGATTTTTCAACTTCTATGCGAGATTCAGATTTGTAAATTAAACAGATACATTGTTTGTAACATTAATTTAACCTGTTTGTATACTTTCCTAATTATTCAAAAAATTTGCAGCAAGAAATAAGATGCCCTCCCAGTGGGCAAAAAACCATCATTGTTTTAAAAACGTTCTAAAAACGTTTTTAAAACGTTTCATGTCTGCTAAATAATGTCCCAAAAACGTTATTTGGTTCTAAAACGTTATAAAAGCAATGGAACGTTTTTGGAACATTATTTTGCAGACATGAAACGTTCTAAAAACGTTTTTGGAACGTTTTTAAAACAATGATGGTTTTTTGCCCACTGGGCTATTGCTGCAATCTTGCAAGGCAATTTTCTTGAAAGTTTGTAATGCAAGCGTTCTGAAATTTTACTGGGTAAATTTGCTACAAGTTTCTAGAAAGGTTTCTGCGAAAGTTCAATAATAAATTAAATATGATTAAATACTTGTTAGAAAGGGGAGTTATTTTCAAAAATATGTTGAACGTAGCTAATAAAATATTGCGCTGCAATGAGTTTGATAAAATTTAAATACGCAATGTTTTAAGGTTTCTAAATTCATGCGGCAATATACCAGTAAGAATTTACTGCAAACTTGCAATTATTGTAAATATGAAAGACATAATTAAGGGAAAAAATTAAAATAAAGTAAAAGCAAATATGCTTATTAATTTCCTGCCTTAAATCCTTGTTGATATTAGTGTTAATTGCCGTTGTTTAATAAATACACTAGAATTAATTTTGAAATTTAAAATCAAATTTTAATAAAACGAATTTTAGCAACGTTTTCCCAGTCGGAAAGAAGGAAAACTTTCTAACACCAAAAAGCAAATAATGTTGTTACGAGGAACATGACAATATTACATTTTTTGAGATAAGTATTGAAATATATAGGTATATATATTTCCTATAACGATGAATTAATAAATATTGAACTAGACATAATTCTTTTATTTTTGATTTGACACTTAACAGTAATATTTTGTCAGTCGTACTCAGTACTTAATTCGATTCAAGTGTCGATGGGTACACTATGGTTTTTGGGGTAGATAAATTCAAATCTGAAATCAGATTTTTAAGATTCAAAATGTCGGATTCAATATGGCAGATAATTTTAATAATGATGCAATTTCATCAAAATTTATTTTTCGATGTATCTGTGAGTCTTTGGACTCTGACAGATAACGGAACAACTCCGTTGAAAGTCTGCCTTGAAAATCGTAATCAGCAACTGCAATAAACCCTAGATACCAAGATTGAGGTAAATCCGTCAATATTTATAGAATTTTATCTGTCACGTATAATCTGATATGTATTTTGAGGTTAGGGAAAATCCTGACGTAATGGAGCAAAACGGACTTCAGATTCGTTATCAGCGACCCTAAAAACATATAATACACCAGGTTTGGTTGAAGGAACATTTCAACGAATTTATTTTGTGGACCTGTGTAGTCTTGGCCATTAGATGTCTTTAAGATGTCTAAAAAACGTCTTTTTCATTCAACATTTGAAAATAGAAAAATATTCATAAATAGAAAATATTATTTTCTAAGTTCAACTTGGACTTAGAAATTTATGAATGTAAGATTCCTTGGAATTTTTCTAAGTTAATTTATTTCATTGACAAGTGAGATCGTTAACTTTGTAGAGGTTCATATCTGCCTTGAACGGCTGAGGTGCTTAAGGCGCAGTGCTTTAAGCACATGGTATCCGAGTTCGATCCCAGCTTGGTAAGAATTTTTTTATTTCTCCACATTTTAGAAAAAATAAAATTAAGCTTAAAATAAATTTAATACAATATTACTGAGTTTCAACTTAGAAAATGTTATAAAAGAAATGTCTATTTAAGATTCGAAGGAATGTAAAATGGACGTCCAAAAGACGTCTTTAAGACGTCCTTTCTTATGTCTTTTGGACATCTTTTTGACCAGACATAAAACGTCTTTTAGTTGTCTTTTTGATGACTCAGAGACATTACCATCATTGTCCCCGAATTGTCCGCGGACAAAAAGGGACGTCTTTGAGACGTCCCTGTGCCCACTGGGATATCAGTCAGGTAGCAGTGAGCGCCTCTAGGCCACACACTAATGGTCATTAATATTAACCTATTTGTTTACTTTTTTATCAGCAATAAATAAATCTTTTCTTAAAAAAGATATGGCATGTACAATTAATTTTTTTGTAAATTTTTTTCAAAATTTATTTTGAATTTAAAATTTGTAATTTTTTTACTTTTTAATCAAAAAATTATAATTTTTTATTATTAAATTTAACAAAGCAAAATTAAAAAAAGACTCATGCAAAAAGTAGATCCGATTAAAATGTAAAATATTCATTAGGTGTGAATAATAAAAAGTAACGATTTTTAACAACACACTGAGAGACCTTTGGGTCAGCAGCAGACTTTCGATAGGCTGCTACTGACCATTTTGGAGGAACGCTACAGGACTATACTTTTGGGTTGCTGCGGTAAAATCTTGGACGCGTGACAGTCCCAAAGTTGTTCAGCTGCAAACCAAAGGCGGCATTCTCACTACTTCGGTGAGCTGCTCACCAACATTTGGGACTGTCACGCGCCCAAGATTTTACCGCAGCGCACCAAAACCATAGTGGAGCTGCTGTCACATACGTTGTTCCGCTACAGTCGAAGAGGTCTCTCAGTGCAGTATAAATATATAATGGATTTTTGATAAGTACCTATTCAAAAAAAATTTGTATTGAACTTGAGATTTTAAAGTTTGAATTTCCTGAAACTATTTTAAAAACTATGAAAGTTCAATAGCAAGATACAGGAAGTTAAAAATACATTTTATGCTGTTAATAAATTGTTTAAAAAAACTAATTTACTTTTTATTTACAGTCGAACGTCTCAGCTGAAAAAAATCTTTTGGATTTTTCCATAGACTTTTCAGGTAGAAATCCATATGGAGATTTGAAACTATCCACATGAAATCCGCATGGATTTTTTTATATTTTAAATAAACACAAACTATGAACGAAAACCTCTTTAAAAATGCAGAAAGTAGTGAGTGAGACCCCTCTGGGGTCTCAGAATTCGAATTTGATGTTTATTTCTGAAAATATTTAAAAATTGAAAAAATAGAAAATTTCCATGTGGATTTCCATGTGAATTATTTCAAATCTCCGCATGGATTTCTGCGTAAATTTCCATGTGGAAAATCCAGACGGACTTTTTCAGTTGGGACCTGGATAAGTCCCTCGGTAAAAATTTTTACAGAAATATTCAAAAAACCGACATTCCCTTCACATGATTTACTTTCTGAAAGTGTTAAAAAGGATTTTTTTTCTTTTCCATAAATGAACAATTTTATGATCTTTTAAAAAAGAAACAAACAAATATGCGAAATATTATCAAGAGAAAAATAATAAAATTATATAAAAGTGGTATGAAGTGAATGCTGCAGAAATGAAAGCCTACTTAGGTATTTTAATATATACAATGGATTTTAATTTTTTTTATATAATTAAAGTAAAAAAATCGACAGTTGAATTATATATATTTCATTTAATCCATTTTTTTAAATATGCATAATTATATATTAATTCATAATAATATATTAATACATACACTGTATAGAGATCGTTGATCTTTCTGAAACAGAGGATTATTTTAATTCCGATTTTTGCGATTGTCCTTTGATTGGAAAGACAATGACTCATGAAGGATTTCAATTCATTAGAAGGTTTTTATATTTGAATGACGAAGAAGAAAACCCCATTCTGATCTATTGTATAAAATCAAACCTGCTATAAACATTGCAAAACAATATAAAAATTATTTTCTACCAGGTGATAATGAGACGATGATAAAATTTAAATGCAGATTACACTTTAAACAATATATTCTAGCAAAACCAACAAAATGGGGAATCAAAGTTTGGGTAATTGCTGACAGTTTGACTGGTTACGTTCTCAAATTACAAATTTACCTTGGAAAAAAGATAAAAAAAAGAAAACTTTTTGCTGGAAGGACAGGTTGTGCTAGACTTAGTGCAAACTTTCTTTGACACTCCGCCGTTAGTTGTCCACTGCCGAACATCATTGACGTCTTAGATGTGCTGGGAGAAGCCGGTCCACTGCCAAACATCATTGATTTCTTTGATGTGCTAGGAGAAGTGGTTCCGCTGCCAGACACGACTGGCATCATGGATATGTTCGGTAGACATTGCCGTGGTGGCGGGGCTTTTCACTAAAGGGGAACCAAACTACAAGAAAGAATGGATTCACAAAATTCAAAGAAAGTACCCCATGTGAACAGGCCGGAAACAGGAAATCTCACCATCGGTCCCAAGACTGATGCTCAAGTGAGCGCGGATTGTGGGGGCGCACAATTTCTTGCAGTGCCACGGGTGATCGTGGAAAGATTAGATCGTGGAAGGAGAAAGAATAAGAAAAGGAAGCGCGTCGAGCCTTCTGAGTGTGTCAAGCTGCAGTAGCGGAAAGACCGTAAATAGCGCAATCCACTCAGAAGTAGACGACGAGGCGATAGAAGAGACTCGCGAGATATGCTCGCGGCTCAGAAAGGAGGAGGCGACTTGCCTCGACAAAATGGAGTTGGAGGTCGCAAAGATGATAAAATCTTGCGACATTCAGAAGAACGTCAACAGGACGGTAAAAGATGGACTCAGAGCCATCGAAGTCCTGTTGAAAGAGGCAAAAGTAAAGCATGTCGATTAGAGGAAAAAGGAGGAAGCTCCTCCAATGGAAACGGAAGTACCAGATCCAAAGATTCCTCAATTGGAAAGAATGGGGTCAAAAAGATCCGCAGTTCTAATCCGAGTCGGTCAAGGATTAACGTATGCTGACGTTCTGGGTAAACTTCGCAAAGAGGCCAACCCGGACGACTGCCATACGAGAATAGTAGCAGCAAAAGCTACAAAGAAGGGAGACCTTCTGATTAAGATCAGAGAAGGCTCCGTCACGGGCGCTTTCACCGCTGAGGTCACCAAAGCGGTTGGAAGCATGGGTAAGGCGCAGTTGTTGAATCGAAGAGTTACACTCGAGATCCGTGATTTGGATTGCCTTACCCAAGAAGCCGAGGTGCAACGATTGTTGTTGGAAGCGATAGGAAAGACAGGATGCAGGAAAGTGACGGTCTCAGGATCCAACCGCCGAGGGATGAAGTTCGCGGTTGTAGTCACTAACCCGGAAGAGGCGAACAGGCTGGAGAAATTGGGACACGTAAAAATTGGTTTTATGTGTTGCCCAATTAAAAAAGGGTAATGGTCGTCCGGTGTCATCGATGCTTGGGATACGGTCATATTGGAGCGAAATGCCAGAAGGAGGACAGATCGGCTGCGTGCTTTAAGTGCGGTGAAACCGGTCAAAGGTTCTCCAACTGTAAGAAGAGCCCAAGTTGCTTTTTATGCAAGGAAAAGTTTGGCAATAAGGTGTCAACCACCCATATTGCAGGCAGCGGAGGATGCGGAGTCTTCAGGACGGCCCTTGAGGAGGCGAAGAAGACTCGCAAGAACTAAAAGCAAATAAGAAGTATTAAAAGAAGCGAATAATTTATTTTATTTATTTAAATATTTTTTTTTATTTTGTGGTTTTTTACTGTCCTTTTACATTTTTATTCTTCTAACTTTTATATATTTGTTTATTTATTTTTCTATTTGATTTATTTGTGTTTTTATTTAACTTGTCCTTTTACAATCTTACCTTTCGACCTTAATAGGGGAGAGGGCCCTAAGGTGGTCACCCTAAGAAAATTTTTGTATATTAGTTAGTATCTTCAAATGTTTTTTGTTATTGTTATTATTTGAGAAGACAAAGATTTTAGTAAAGTTTTGAGGTAAATAGTCGTTTGAGTCTCTTTGTAACGTGAACGTCGTAAAATTTCTGTTTTTAAATGATCGAGAAATTTTTTTCTCAGGGTGTTAAAATCATTGAAATTAACCATTTTAAATTAGTAAAAATCGTTATAATTATCTTTACATATCGTACAATAATATTCCAAATGAATATAATTAATATTGTGCTTTAAAAAATTTTTTCATTAACGTTTAAAAAATTGTGTCTTGGCCCTAAGGTGGACACTTTTTTGGCCACAAGGTGGTCACTTTTGATTTTTTATGAAAATGTGTTTATACGCCACATTTATCAACATTTATCACTGTGAATGTGAATTTTATCAATTTTTAAGTTTTATGATGAATAATAATGAAATAAAATTATTTTCAAAATTTTATCTGTCTAATACATACACAAAAAGTATCATTTTTGACGAAAGGACAAAGTACAAAAAAAATATGTAATATGTTTCTGTGATCCTAAAAAACAATTAATATTAAATAAACAACTTAATAATACGTTTTTTACATTTTTTAAAAACTTTTTTAGTGAATTTTTGTGTGGTAACCACCTTGGGGCCACTTTTTTAAAAGTCGAATTTTCAACTTTTTTTAAAAAGTGCCATAACTTTTTTTTTATTAATGAAATGAAAAAAACTTTATGATAGGAAGTTAGGTAATAAGATAAAGTTTCAAACGCCGTATTATTGACCTTTATATATAATTCCATTTGAAATCTACAGTCGTTCAAAAGATGGGTGACCACCTTAGGGCCCTCTCCCCTACATATATGTTTAATTGATTCATTTCTGTTTTTTATGTCCGTTTACAATTTTGTCTTTTAACTTTTAACACTTTTTAACATTTGTTCCTTTATTCTTCTACATTGAAATAGTTTTAAATTTTAACTATTGACGCAGGAGAACCGCAGGAAAAGAACAAAGTTGCAATAACGACAGAATTGGAGCGCCGCCCTCAAAGGCTAAAGTCTTACGACAGTTCCAAGGGTGGGTAAAGGTCTTCAAAAGAAGGGTTACGGCTTTTAGTGGGTCGGGGCTGGCAGCAGGTCGCCAGCTTGTTAAAGAATTATAATTTTATTTATTTTGTTTTATTTATTTTTTATACCAACCCCACATAACCTTGGAGTGCGGAATCCAAGGTATCTGTAGGCAGATTTCCCAAAATTCCCTAAGCAAAAAAAAAACTTTCTTTGACAAACATAATTGTATATATTTCTTCAACTTTTTTACGTCCCTCAAACTTTTACAGATATTGTATGAAAACAAAACATATGCTTGTGCTCTTGCTTGTGGAACCTTTTGAAATGATAGAAAAAGTTGTCCTGTTGAACTGTCTAATAGTAAAAATAATTAACCACGGGTTAAAATCTATAATGTTAAGAAGAAGGCTCCTGGTAGCAATAACGGTCTCTTCAAGAAAGAAGTATCCCGTAATAAGTTCCCGCTCCTTCACAAGACCAGGACAGTGACACAAAATGTGTATCGAGGTTTCATCTTCCTCTTCACATTTGCGGCATTTAGGATTCTCTACAATCCTCATTTTATGCCTATGATAGCGCAAATCACCATAACCGGTGAGCAGCCCTGTTATGATTTTCGACTCTTTCCTATTGAGTTTACGGAATTCCGTTTTTCTATTGGGATTCATGTTAGTTCCCATGAGTGTTCTGGCTTGTCTACAGCCCTTAGTTGCCCCCCATTCCTCATGGTGCTCTGTCGTCAGCCACTATTTGAATTCCGGGGCCAATCATTTGTCAGAAAACCCAATAGGAGGCTCAGGACCAATAAATTGTTCCCTAGCACCCGCTTTAGCTTGTTTAAAAACGTTTTTAGAACGTTTCATGTCTGCTAAATAACGTCCCAAAAACGTTATATGTTTCTAAAACTTTTTAAAAGCAATGGAAAGTTTTTGGAACATTATTTCGCAGACATAAAACGTTCTAAAAACGTTTTTAAAACAATGATGGTTTTTTGTCCACTGGGCCGTTACCAATGAATCTACTGTAATCAGGGACACAGAGAATAGTAACACGGTTAATACTAACCAGTCTGTTAAGTGCCTCATGGGCAATCACCGACCAGCTGTGATGTTGTTACATATCGTTTAAAGGATAAAATTGCTGCCAAGGCTATCCGAAAGAATAAAAATATTTTTATCATGACAACTTTCTAGGGCCTCGACAGCGCAGCACCATAGAATATTGCCATAATTTCGGCTTGTAACACAGTAACAGTGGTCCCTAGCTTATACTAGTGGCCCACTAGCAATTTTACGTGATAGACTCCTACACCGACCCCATACTCACTTTTTGATCCATCTGTATACCAGACATCACAATCAAGTGGGATGGTTATCTACTATTCTGATTTTATACTTTTTATCAAAGAGGTAAAAGGGGACCGTTTTGTCCCTGATCATATTGAGGAGAGGCCTTCCAGTAAATTCTTAGGGAGACGCCATCTGCCCACCTCCCGGCGTCCAAGTCTAAACTTGGCCAGGAGTATTTGGGTGATTCTTCATTCAGTGGTCACATTTGCTTCCCCACTGTTCCCTATTTAATAACTTGAAAAATTTTATCAAATCTACTTCAACCTTTTGCATCATTAATCTTCAATATACCCAGATAACAATTATGCGTCGCACTTCGGGCACAGGACATGACGTGCGAGTCACACCGAGCTTGCTCAATGAGACACATTTTGCTGTCGCTCGTGCTAATTTTGTAGCACGCGTGAGGACATAAACGTAATACTTTTAAATGAGGGGTTGATAGTAACAGTGATAATTGGGAGCAAAAGTGGGATAAGTGACTTGGGAGCAAATACGGGCTAAAATGATGTTGTAATTTATAGATAAATTAATTATAATTAATTATCAAAAAATATTTTAAAAAGTAAAGAGAAACTTTAATATTTTGCAAGTCATTCGTATAATAAACTTATTGATAAATATTTTAATTGTTTTAAACAATTTTTGCTACCAAGTCACTTATCCCACTTTTTCTCCCAATGTTTTTTTAAAACATTTTTACTATCAGTCCCTCTCCCTCAAATAATCTTATATTACATATAATCAATAAAATTTATGTATTTATGAAAATTAATTTAATGATAACTTGTGGAAATTTTTAAAATTAAAGTATTAAATAATTTACAATTTAAAATTTAATATAAAATTTATAATTTATAGATGAGTCATTCATGCCGACTAATTTTAAAAAATTATAATTTTTTGCAGGAATGATTTTAAAGATATTAGGATCATCGAACAAAAAGAATTTTTTAAATATTTTTTATATTTATTATATTTATTATAAAATAAGCATCTAAAGTATATAAAGTCGTAAAAACTGTCAAATTTTCATCTATTAGAAAATATTAAAGAAAACACATAATTTACTATAAAAACGTAAATAATTATTAGAATTTATTATGAATGAATTATTTTATTATTAAAAATGGATAGAAACAATTAATAATAAGAAATATTAAATAAAAAATTATTTTAAAGTTCACCTGGCAAATAACCTATTTTTGCAAATTTCATTCGCTAAATGTGAGAAAGAGAAATCATTTAATTGAACAAAACCTTATGAAATATAAAGAAACTTTTAATAACTTTTAGTTTTTCTTATCACTTTCTTCCTTTTCTCTTCACAAATGTCAAAAAATAAGCAATTATAAACTGGTACTTTGCTTATTTTCACGATTTTTATTTCGATGATCCTAATATCTTTAAAATCATTCCTGCAAAAAATTATAATTTTTTAAAATTAGTCGGCAACATCTTTAGTCGAAATAGAATGGAATGACTCATATATATAATATTTATTATAGATTTTAATTTATAATTTAATTTAAATAATAATAAATTACTAAATGTTTTGAAATTAATACAAAAAAATGTTTACTTAAGAAAAATAAAATTTTACTGTAGAAAGTTATTTTTATTTATTTATCTAAAGTTGAAAATAAAGGCAGAAAAATATTTGACTTTATAATTTTTTACTATTCGCGGTCTCACCGATGCGCATGTGCGCAGGGTGCGCAGCCAATTTTCCCAATATGGCTGAAAATGTACTTCTTGCTGTCCGTCTCGAATCACATGACGTCCAGTTTTATCGTTTGGTGAATGTCGTGATTGTTTGTTATTTATAAAAAGTGAGTGTGCGAATCACAGTTTTGTTTCTTTTATGTTTTATAAATAGTGTGCTTGTTTAAACTCGTTTTTTAATTGAAAAATTAAATAATATAATGGTCATATCGCATAAGGGCATTTAAAGTTGATTTGCTTTAGATAGAAAGGCTCTTAGACGCAGTCCAAGTTGTTAATTTATTATATTATACAGTTGAATTCGTGTTGAAAAGTTTACATTTATTACAAAATTATGATCTCAGCTAATGTTTATTATAGGTTATTTAGGAGATTATGTATGTTCAAGACTAAAGAGAAAAATGTTCATTACACAGGCACACAAAAAAATAAAAAAGTCAAAACCCAGAGGTCACACCCCCCTATCCCCATGTTTTTGGGGTCGTTGAAACCGAATATGACCATGACAAATTTTTTTCATCGGCCATTTTCCCGCTACCACCCCCTTACACCTGCTCCCGGGGGTTGGAATTTTAGTTTAAAAAAAAGTGGAGTAGGGTGTCTATTCCTATGTTTTTTGGGTCGCTAAAACCAAAAAAGACTACCAAAAACAAATTCTTCCCTCCCTTAACCCCCTACAACCCCCTTAACAACCCCGGGGTGAGGGGTCGAAATTCGAATTTTCACGAAAAGTCGATTACGGTGTCTAAACCTACGTTTTTTGGGTCGCTGAAACCAAAAACGACTACCAAAATCAAATCCTTTCCATCCTCGACCCCCTACAACCCCCTGCAATAATTTTTGATGATTAATATTTAATTTTCAATTTCCCAAAAATCGGTTCGTTTTATTTGAAAAACATTATTGCAGGGGGTTGTAGGGGGTCGAGGGTGGAAAGGATTTGAATTTGGTAGTCTTTTTTGGTTTCAGCGACCCAAAAAACGTAGGTTTATACACCGTAATCGACTTTTCGTGAAAATTCGAATTTCGACCCCCCACCTTTCGGGTGTTAAGGGGGTTGTAGGGGGTTAAGGGAGGGAAAAATTTGTTTTTGGTAGTCTTTTTTGGTTTAAGCGACCCAAAAAACATAGGAATAGACACCCTACTCCACTTTTTTTTAAACTGAAATTCCAACCCCCGGGAGCAGGTGCAAGGGGGTGGAAGCGGGAAAATGGCCGATGAAAAAAATTTTTCATGGTCATATTCGGTGTCAGCGACCCCAAAAACATGGGGATAGGGGGGTGTAACCTCTGGGTTTTGACTTTTTTATTTTTTTGTGTGCCTGTGTTATTAATGCCATGTTTATATTATTGAAATAAAAAATTTTAAAGAAACATTTTTAAATTTAACCTTAGTATTTTGTATTTAATTTTTTACAATATATTTATCATAAATAATGCTTAAAAACGCATGAGACTCGCATTTTACTCTCATGCACCTTTATGACATGCGAGCGTAATGTGTCTCATATGAGGACGCATCTGTCTGCATCAGTGAAGGCACGAGTGCGCAAAGAAACCTCATACATGCGAGCGATATGAGACGCATATCAATCTCAAATTGTTATGTGGGATATGTTTTTTAGTAATATCATGATCGAAAAAAATTTTCATTTTAAAACAAAAGTTGTAATTCAATTGCAAATGTTCAAAAAATGCACATTTATCGTTTCTCCACACATGAATCATGAAGTTTAATATGTTTTATTTTGCACAAACTTTATTTTAAACGTTTTTTTATTTATTTTATTCGAAAGTTCATCTCAAAAACTAAGTTTTTGTGTTTCGTTTTCTAATTTCCATTAATAAATCTGTGTAAAAATATTTTTTTAATATTTCCCCCACTCTTTTTTTATTTTGAACTGGAGTTTACAATTTCATTGATTTTCATTAATTTTGTTCCCTTTTTTAGTTCGATTTTATTTGCTATTAATACTGCCGTGTGATATAAAAACTTAGTTAACTGACATTTTGGTGAAAAATGAGTTTTTGGTATCAATGAACTCGTAAGAAAAAACTGCGTCTAATAGTTATAGTTTAAATTTTTTTTGCAAATTATTGTTTGTAAAAAATTAATATTAAAAATCTAAGAAATTGCAGAAAATAAAGGAATATTTGATAAAAAGTTAAGGAAAGGACTTTGCGTAGTCCAAAAAACAAACGAGGCTACGAGCTCGAATGTAAGATTTGAAGAAAAAACTTATTAGTTAAAGGCATTTGTGTGTTTTTTGTATCAAATAAGTAGTCGAGTCTGAGCGTTGGATTTGAAATAAAAACTTTGCATCTGCAACGCTTGCAATTACCTAAGTTAGGTAAGTTTTTCCATCAAATCGGAGGACCGAGCTCGCGTACATTTTTGTTGAGCAACTACGCAAAGGACTTTACCTAACTTTTTACTTCATATTTGCATTCGGAAAAACACGCAAGTGTTCTTTTTCATATAATTTGTTTAAATAATTAATTTTTTATTTCATAATTAAATAGAGCACCATCATTATACCCAGTATGTGAAGTTGAATTGAACAATTTTTTAATTTTTGTTAGGGTTCTGAAAGCAAACAGTTTTTCCTTATTTTCTCGTTTCGATATAAATGTCAGTTAACAAAGTTTTTATTTCAAACGGCAGAATATTATTAAGTTAATAAGTTGTTTTTATGTTAAATTTGCAAAAAGAAATATAATTTTAGACTTAAAACTACAAAAGTTACTATTATTTTATAACGTATTTCAATGGTATGTAAACTCCAGTTCCGCCAAAATTACCGAATTCTAAATGTATAAAAAAAATAAAAATAATAATGATTTAGAGTAAGCAAATCTCTTTAATAATCTGCAAAAATTGTTTATTTTTATGAATTTTTACGGTTTTAATGAATTTTTTTCTTTGATTTGTAAACTCCAGTTCCTGTAAACTGCAGTTCCTGTAAACTCCAGTTCCTAATTTCGTTTCGCGTAATGGAAGTGTTTTGTTTTTTTGAATAAATATTATTAACCTCGATTAACCTGTATCAAAACATGTAATTTCAATAACAAGTGTGAGTAAAAATATTATTTATTTATTAATTAAAGTAGTTTAAAGTAAAAAAAAGAATATTAAGAATTTTTTTCTATTAAAACATGTTTATTTAATTTGAATTTTGGCATGAGTTTCGAAAATTATTGGATGTTTTGTATAAAAGTGTTTGTTTATTTTAAATTTATTTTTTTTATATCTAAATAAAAATAAAAATTTTAGATTTGAATGTTACTTATTTTTAATTTAATAAACTTGATCAGAGTACTTTTTATTTGTTTATTTACACTATTTATAATTATTAACAGTCGAAAATTAACTTTTTCAAATAAATTATTTAACCTTTAAATTACAAATTTTTAAATTGTTTGTATATAAAACTAAAGAAAGAATTAAGCTCAAATATCTATAAAATAATCATTCTCAAGCTTTATTAAAAAGATTTACATAAAAAATTGTCTAAAAAATTAATTTAAAAAAAAAATTTAACATTTTCGAAAGTTACCACTTTGTGAAGAATCACCCATTTACCATATTGTTTAATTGGCCTGGTGTTGTTGGCTTTTGATTTGAGAAACAGTTAATATTCATAAAAAACAGTGCAAATCGAATTTCAGACACTTTTAATGTTTGAAAAGTTTTTAGGCGACATTCCAGTTCAAAATGTGAAAAAATTGATTTTTTTTATTTTCGGATTTCTTATACACCGAAAAAAAAAGTTCACGAATCTCTCGTGAACTAGTATATCACTTTTGGATGGGACACAAAATTTCAAAATTTTCATTCACTTTTGATTAGAAATGTCGAACGTCAACGAAAAACTGAAACAAAGTTAATGAATTTTTGATGAACTGTTAATGAAGAGTAGTTCGTCAAAAGTAGAGGTACAAGTTCACGAAAAAATCGTGAACTCGCGAGTGTCAGTAGTATGCGCAGTTCGTAATGCGCATCAAATATGGCTGATCAAGCATTCATCATTCAGTCGGTGTCATCGGTGTTTACATTCGGGAAAATTCTTTGATGAAAGTTATTATTTAGAATCAGTGTTTTTTATTACTTATTGAATATTTTTGTTTGCTAATTTCCTTTGTGAAACAAATAATTCATAAAATGAATTAAAAGTTACGATAAGGGACTTTTTCTACTTTGCACGGTCCTGAGTTTTACAGCAGACAAAGCTAATCGTTTCGTTTGTCGAAGGACAGTGTATCTAGATTTAGCCGTGGCGGTTAGTTGTTAGAAATATTATGTTATAGGGTATAGGTACTAGGTTCGAATCCCGTGAAGCGAATTACGAATTTTAATGGCGATAAAATTGTGTATTCTGTGTAGTTGGATGCGTAATAGGCGTCAAGTTATCAAACAAAGTGAAATACTATAAAAAAGTAGTGTCTGGAAATTATTTTTTCTTGTTTTTAGCATTTTTTAAAAGTTCACGAATTTTTCGTTAACTTTGACGAAAAGTTCGGAAACCGTACTATGTTTCTAGTGAAGGAGTTGATGAAATTTTGACGAACTGTGTTTGTTGATTTTCAAGAATTTTGTGTCCCATCCAAAAGTGATATACTAGTTCACGAGAGATTCGTGAACTTTTTTTCCGTGTAGTGTCAAGAATACTCTTCTAAAATTTTATTGCAAAATTCAAAGTAAAACAAAAGTTATACATACCCAGTGGGCACAGGGACGTCTAAAAGACGTCTTAAAGACGTCTTTTTTTGTCCGCGGACGATTCGGGGACAATGATGGCAATGTCTCTGAGTCATCAAAAAGACAACTAAAAGACGTCTAAAAGACGTTCTATGTCTGGTCCAAAAGACGTCCAAAAGACGTCTAAAAGACATAAAAAAGGACGTCTAAAGTACTTCTAAAAGACGTCTTTTGGACGTCTAAAAGACATAAAAGGGACGTCTAAAAGACGTCTTTAAGACGTATTTTGGACGTCCTTTTTACATTCCTTCAGATCTTAAATAAACATTTCTTTTATAACATTTTCTAAGTTGAAATTCAGTAATATTGTATTAAATTTATTTTAAGTTTAATTTTATTTTTTCTAAAATGTGGAGAAATAATGAAAAAATTCCGACGAAGCTGGGATCGAACTCGGATACCTTGGGCTTGAAACACTGCGCCTTAAGCACCTCAGCCGTTCAAGACAGATATGAACCTCTACAAAGTTAACGATCTCACTTGTCAATGAAATGAATTTAACTTAGAAAAATTCCAATGAATTTCACATTCAAAAATTTCTAAGTCCAAGTTGAACTTAGAAAATAATATTTTCTATTTATGAAAATTTTTCTATTTTAAAATGTTGAATGAAAAAGACGTCTTTTAGATACCTTAAAGACATCTAATGGCCAAGACATAGAACATGAATAGGACGTCTTTAAGACGTCTTAAAGACGTCTTTTTGTACAAGTCCAAAAGACGTCCGCAAAAAGACATCCTTTGGACGTCTTTTGAACAAGTGTGCCCACTGGGTACTTATTCTTTTATTAAAAATCAACTGGATCTGCTTGAAAATCGTTGCTCGGAAGTTTTTGGGGTCGCTGCTTACGAATATTATATCAGATTTTTGAAATTTAAAATGTCGGATCCAATATGGAGGCCGATTTTTTTAAAAAATCATCGGATTTGCTTGAAAATCGTTACTCGTAGGTTTTCTGGAAAAACTGGAAAATTTCCAACTCCCTTCTTATTTATAAGAGAAATTTTGAATAAAAACATGTGTTTTTTTCATGTTTTGGGGAAAAAGTACTCTAAAAAAAGGTGGGGAAGAAAATTCCACTTTTTTGAGGTTCCACGCCTAAAGAAATATCTAACGAAGAGAATGTCACTTCGTTTTTGGTTTTATCTGTTTTAGAAAGTTTGGAATCGATCTTACCATATAAGAAATGGACATTTTTGAAAATGGTGTATATCGCCGCCATTTTGAAGTAAAAAAGAAAAAAATTTTTTTTTGCATATTCTTAAATAAATTATTTGTCACATGTAAAAGAAATTTTATTAATAAATGCCATAATATTTTAATAATATATAGACTAAAAAAGACTTATTTTTTCCTGTTTTGAACTGGAATTTCCCCTTAAAACCTTAAACCATGCGATATGTCTTTAATAAATCGTAATATTGTGTAAAAGCTAATTTTCTGTATTTTTACTTAAGTACTTATATCTCTTCTATATTAGCAGTTTAATTATGATCGACAATGGCTTATTTTCATCCCAAAAAATTGTACTTTAACGTCCAAAAAGTCAATCATTTTCTAAAATTTTGTTAAAAATAATGACAAATTCCAAACAAATTCATAAATAGCTCCTAAACCGTCAGTCCAATTAAAAAATGTGGTAAATACTTTTTATCGGAAATTTAATTGCCTTCAATTTGCTTCAAAGAAAATTGAAATCGATACATTCGGAAATAATAATGGTACATTATTGAATCCTCTTTTTATCAAAACTTAAAAAATTGAAATTTAGCTATATCGAAAACTGTTCTACTTTCTTAATATCTGACTTTATATTTAGATTCGGGAGTAAATTTTACGTAAGTGTAAAACTGGAAAAATATTCAATGTCCAGAATTTTTAAAAAAGTTCTGAATTTTGTTGTCAGTAGCATTTTAAAATTATTGAAAAGATTTAATTTAATTTTTAAATCTTATATTTCTAACAGAAACTGAATTTTACGGATTAGAAAGTGACAATATTTTAAATGATTTCATTCTTAAAAATCAGTCGAAAAATTATTATTCATAAATTAAAAATTATTTTATGAATAATTTTCTTTAAAAGTCTCAACTTCAATTTTTGAATAATTTCAGATTCAAATTTTAAAAACATTTAACTTCAACACAATTAAATTATTTTGAAAAATTATAATAAAATTCTATGCAAAAAAGTAAAGTAGGTGTTTACAAATTAAAAATTAGAAAATTTACAAAAATTAGTATAAAAGATAATATATTTAAATCTCTAAAAAGAATGTTAGTATTTATGAAAATAATTGAATTATTGCGAAGAATTTTATAAAAAAATTTTAAATACCTAATTGAAATAATTTAATTACTGAAAAGAATTTTATAAAAAAAAATTTAAATAATTGAATTGTTTCAAAAAATTTTAATAAATATTTAAGAATAATTACATTTTTCGAAAAATTTTAATAAAATTGTATTGAATTAAGAAAAATTCTTGAAAATAATTTAATTCCTAAAAAGAATTTTATTATTGTTAAAAAAATTGAATACATGTAAAAAATTTTATTATTTATGAAAATAATTAAATGTTTGCGTACAATTTTCTGAAATTTTTTTTTAAATAATTGAATTCTTTTGGGTATAGTTTTATTAAAATAGATATTGAAAATCATTGAAATAAGGAAAATTTTTGACAAGAATTTTATTAAAAGCTTTGAAAATAATTGAATTTTTTTATTTATAAAGATCATCTATAAGTTAAAATTTCTAATTAAATTCATTCAACATTAAAATTTTATAAAATTTCAAATTAAAACCCTTTGAAGTTCATTTATTTATAAAAATTGTAAACGCAAATCTTTTAAAATTGAATTAAATTTGAAATACTTAATTAAAATAATTCATTTTAATTTATTTATTTTATAATAGTTGTTTCATATTTAAGTTATTTAAAAAGAAATTTTTGTCAGAAGTTGAAAAAATTGAAGGTTTTCTATTAGAATTCGTGGTTATTTTATAGTTTATAAGTCAAACAAAAAGGACACAAAAATTCAGAATTTTCTTATAAATTCTAAAAGTTTAATTTTTTCAGAACTTTTAATAAAAATTCCCGACTTTTCCCTGAATTTCCTTTGTCAGATTTTATGATTATTATAATTATAATAATATTAAAACTATATATTCCAATTTATATATTTTATTTTTATAAAAAAGAAATTTGAATAAAAAATTCTTACGTTCTATTATTTTTAAAATTGATAATTGTATTTAAAAAAAAGTGAGTTAGGCAAATATATGGAATATAGGCAAATCTACATAATTAAGGGTTGTAGTATGTATAAGAAAAATAAAAAAAATGTATTGAAAAATTATATTTTTTTATTTTATTTAAAAAGCAATTTTTCTGATCACATAGTTGCTTAGACTTTAAAATATTTTTAATCATATATTCTTATGATCCTTTTGGCACCTTAAGAATTATAAGGAGCAAAAGACGAGGAACCAAAAAATGAAACCGCAAAATATTTTCCCTCAGAACACTTGAAACCCAACTTGTCTGACTCTTGTCTTTCGCTTTCTATAGAGAATGAGCCCAAACGGACCCAACGTAATTTTTCTGGTTGGTTTCTGGCAAGCCTGTTAGAAATATGGGTTTAAAGAACTGATGGTAAAAGGGTACTGTGTTGTACCGCGACGCGTAGAGCCGGTTAGTCGCTTTTTATGCTCCGCCGTGTGTACAGTTCAGTGTGGTGATTCTTCCTGTGTTGAAAAAAAAATTCAAAATGCCCCAAAGCGCTAAAAGTTTTTAAAAAATTTTTTTAAAACGATTTTTAAAATCTTTAATGTTTTCTTTACTTCTTGAAAGTTTTAAATTATTTCCAACTTAAAGCGCATGTGCATTGATGAACTAATACCGAGATTTCGAAATTTCTGATTGGATTTATTAAACTTCTGCGCTAGATACTGAATAATAAACTTTATAGCTCGGTGCTGTGTTTTTTTAAAAATAATAATGTCTTTGAAAATGCGCAAGATGTCAAAAATCGGAGTTTTTTGTTTTTGTGTGTAATATTCAACTGTGCGTGCATCCTATAGTGCAAATACGGATTAAACATCAGCTGTGAATTTTAACAGTAAGGTTTAGCCAATGTAAATTACTTGTTCATTTACTTTGACATATATTAACATAAAGTCAATTTACTTTATGTCTCTTAAGCACTCCGTTTTTATAAATATCTGCTTTTTTACGTACATAAAAAAATGCAGATTTCGAAATAATTATTGACTCAAATAATGATTTCAAAAAAAAATTTTTTCATATCATTGCAAACTATAGTTAGTCCAACATTTTTCATAACTGTCAAGAAGTCATAATGTTTACCAAATTCTTACTTTCAAAATCTTGTACCGTTAAAATTAGTAAAGTTTAAAAAAATTAACTTAAAAGACAATTTTTTTTTTACTGTGAATTCAAAAAAAAAATTCTAATTTAATCCTTTTTAACTTCAAATGTAACTTAAAAAATTTGATAAATATTAAAATTTTATTAGGTACTAATAAAAGAAAATACATTTTTTTCATTGCTTATTAAACTCATTTATTAAAATATTTGAATGAAATCAACTATTCTCGTTGGAATAATATTATTAAAAACTTTAGGAACATTTTGCTTGAAGTGTGAAAAAAACCGTTATTAAAGGAATATTTATTAATTTCCATTGATCAATAATTATTCCTAAAAAGTTATTATAAAAAAAAGTCATTAAAAAATTTTTTTAAAAAGATTTTTAAAATATTTAATGTTTTCTTTACTTCTTGAAAGTGACAGTTAAAACAGTTAATTAACAGTTTAAACAGTTTAAACAGTTAATTTTTGACAGTTAAAAGTCATTTAAGTCAATTAGTATTATATTTAGTTATTCCTAAATTTTAATTAAATCATGAATGTCGAAATGCTGTAAGGGAAGTGTCTATTGACAAGTCATTCTTTTAAATTAATAAGCACTAATTAAAATTAATTAATTTAGTGTCCTAAAGAAAATGAAAACATTATAATACAAGCGCCTCTGTCAACTCCACTGTCGACTACTTTCCAGTTAACAAATTTATTTTTTATTAAAAAAAATGTTCGATATCTTGATGTTTTATAATAATTTAAATTTACAAAAAAAATTAAATTATTTACAAAAATTTTAATTAAATCCTTCGCAAAAATATTCAATTATTTTCATTAATAATAAAATTTTTCATATAGGATTTCAATTATGTTTAATACAATTATTTTAAATGAATTCCAATTATTTCCGAAATTTTTTGCAAGAATTAGAAATTACATTTCACAATTCACAAATAATGAAATTAATTGCTGAAATTCAAATATTTTCAAAATTTACTATTTTAATAAAATTTCAAAAGAATTCAATTATTTAATAAATAATGTAATAAAATTTGTTGCAAGAATTCAATTATTTTCATAGAATTTCAATTATTTTTAATATAATTTTGAAGTAAATTCTTCGAAAAATATAATTAATTTCAAAAATTTTATTTAAATTCAAATTTACTAAATTTTGATTACTAGGAAGTTCTCCAATATTTAAAAAATAAAAACTTGAAATAATTAAAAAAAAATAATTTAATTAAACTTTTTTAAAATTTAATTATTTCTGAAAATTCATGTTATATTACATTTAATATTCAATTATTATCTAAAATTTTAATTGAAATTTAGTTTTTAATTAATTTTTATTAAAAAAAATCCTTCGAGAATTCCATTATTTAAATACAAAAGTAAAAAATTTATTTAATAATTCAATGTTTCTGAAAATTTAATTCTTATATATAGAATTTTATCATCAAATTTTCTGATAATTGAATTCTTTTGACGAATTTAAGGGCATTTGAACCATGATGACGTCACAGATTTAAAACTAATGCTTTGCACAAACTGTGACGTCATCAAGGTTCAAATCCCCTTAAATATAATTTCTAAGACTAATTAGATCCATTTTTCGAGAAATTCGATAAAAATTGTATTAAAAATAATTGAAATTTTGCGATGAGTTTTATTATTTATAAAAATAATTAAATTCCTAAAAAAAAATTTATTATTTAAGAAAATTGAATTATTACGAAGAAATGTAAAAACAAATTATTTTAATTCCTATGTGAAATTTTTATTAATTATTTTTGAAAATACTTGAATTTTTGCGAAGAAATTTATAAAAAATTTCTAAATAGTTAAATGCCTGTGAAATTTTTATTATTTATGAAAAATAATTTAATGTTTGCTTAGAATTTTATAAAAAATTATGAAAATAATTTAATTTTAGAGAAAAATTTTATTACATATTTTCAAAAGATAATTGAAATTTTGACGAGAATTTTTTTCAATTTTTGAATATAATTGAAATTCTGCAAACATTTGTAACTTCTCTAAGATTCAATTTTTTTTTAGTTTTTTTAACTAAAATTTTTCTATAAATCCATGATTTTTAATAATTAGTTAAATATATACCTATTAGAGAATAAAATAAAACTAATTTCAGAAGAATTTGGATTATTAAAATATTTCAAAAATCTAAGTTTTTTTTAGTTTTTTTTTATTCAATTCATTCGAAATTGAAATTTTCTAAAATTTCAAATTCAAACCTTTTGAAGTTCGCAGCAATAGAAAAAATTAAAGGTTTTGTATTAGAATTCGTGGTCATTAATTTCATATAGTTTATAAGGCAAACAAAAAAGATGACAAAATTCAGAATTTTCTTATGATTCCTAAAAATTTTTTATGAAATGAATCTTTTGGATAATAAAGGATAAATTCTACTAATAAATTTTAATTTATAACCAGATCTTGTTTTAATTTTCGTAAACTTGGCTGGAAAATTTAATTAAATATTGCGACCCAAAATACCCCTTGATACAGATAATTGATAAAAATCCGAATGAATTTTAATAATTATGTCCGCCATTTTGGATCCGCCATTTTGAATTTTTAAAAATAAAGGTCAAATTCGATTCAGCGACCCCAAAAATAACCCTTATACACCAAATGTGAGTTAAATTTTAAAAAATCATTTTTTAATTTTTTCATAAATTTTACTTGTTTCTAAATTGTTATATTACTTAAAAATAAAAAATAATTATTTATTATAATATGAGTTACAATATTTTATTTTAATTTGATTTAAATATAAAATATTATCCGGTTGTCTTTGGTCAACATTACTCCGAAAATTTAAACAACTTTAACAGTTTATACGGATACTATAACTAAGAGTTATCACAGTGTAACCTCGATAACCAAATTTAGGAAGAATCAACTAAATAAGTGCATTGCAATATACAGTTAACCAAATATTTGTGTGGTTCAAGCAAAAATTTGCTGCATGTAATCAAACTGTTTTTTCGAAGGCAAAATTTTTTAAACTGAACCAGATGTTTAATTAAGTCGAATAAATATTTATTTACCTTAAATAACAAGGCATCAAAACTGCAATTTCAAGAAATTAATATTAAAAGAAAAAGATGGCAATAATATTTAACAAATCAAAAGATAAAAATAACTAACTGTAAAATGCCGGGATCGATAGAATTAATTAATTAATAAATTAATGATTATAAAGAAAATTTGTTGATTTCTCAAGACTCCAACC